>NC_061529.1:17285000-18485000 GCF_022379125.1 Scophthalmus maximus | reverse complement strand
ATGCGCAAGTGATTTTTTTAACAAATTCATTTTTTCTTTATCAAGACCAAGCTAACCACGTGTGTATTAAGCTACCTATTAATTTTATAGGTAGCGGCCAAACTGGAAACATGAACTTCGTGACTGATTAAGTGATGAAGTTACAGCATTTAGTTGGCAGCTCCACTTCCTGTGTGTTTCAAAATGAAAGAGCCAGTCCTTTACTTTCAGCTCACTTCCAGGTTTCAGTGTAGTTTCCATTTGATCATACAAGGCGACCAGCTTTACACGATGATTGACAGCACTAAGAGCCAATTGACAATACATGACATGTAAAGTGGTGGCTTATAATTTATGGTCCAAAACTGTTTTGGTTTGGCCTCTTTCCAGCCAGCAGCAGGAAGCTGTTTTCACTGAAAAACCTCCCTGCTCAGCAACAAATAGCTAATAAAGGAGTTGGTGGGATCCAAAACAGAGGTAAAATTGCTGTAAATCGCATATAGTATGTACCCCATTCTGGCGATGCTGAAACTTTGATATTGCATTATTATTATTATTATACATTTGTGATAAATTGCAGATTGTGTCTCCCTAATATTAAAGGTTGCAAATGTGAATGAATTACTACACTATACTTCTACATTATCTGACTTCCTCGTGATGTCATGATGACTTGATTCCTATACTATGCTCAGAAATGATTCTATAGCTTCAGGTCATATGCAGAGAACCCTTGAAAAAAAAGCTCCGTGTCTGCTTGATGTAGGCAACTGTTCACCTTAACAACCTTAGAAGCTATTCAGACATTGCTTTGAAAAACATGGAGAAAACAGGGGGCCGTTTTCATCCGTTGCACTCCTATTGCGCTTTCTGTTACTAAGCAACCAGTACTGCTTGTCCAAAAAAATGAAAAAGACTCATTGACTAAACCAACTAACTTGATTGAGAATACAATCATGGATCCCCATTAATGACTTGGCGAGGTGTTATTCATACTATGATTTAACAAAAGATACTACATGAGGCTCCTCTTTGTTACATTTTGCACCAGAAGCATCAGAATATTTAAATTTGAATAGTTCATGCTGGGTAACATACAGCCATGTCCTTTTAAAAAGAGGTCAACTCTCCAAGCAGCATTTTACAAACAGAAAACATGACTCAACCTCAGGGGCCCAACACTTTATTCAGAGCCTTGATATGAACACGCCTGCAAGGTTTCTCAAAAAGCTTCTGTCACTTCTAATCACTGCTGGATTGTGCAGGCAGGGAGGACATTTGTGAGATTTTATGCATAGTCAGTTCCGATGATCATCCTCCCTATTGTCACTGTCCGTGGCGCTGAAATGACAGCATCATTATTGTGTCTTTGAGCCCAGTGGCGACATGGCCTCGTTCCTCGTGGCCTGATGAAATGGGAGCTATGAGAAAGGGCCGACAGTGGTGGCAATGATTGTGCGCGCTCTCTCTCTTTCTCTCTGTCGCTCTGCCTGGGTTTCAGCACAGTCATCTCTGATAGTTTCTTTCATGGATACACGCTCTGATGCGAGAACACGCCACCCACGTGAGCTTAAACTTCATCAACAGGAAATCAAACACAAACATATTCCAGTGCTATGTTCTTTTGTTTTGTTTTTTTCTAAGAGAACAGCACAAAGACAACAACTAGTCACCATAAAAAAGGGATCTTAAGCCCTCTGCATGTACACAAAGATGGTCTCACAGGAACTCGGAATGATTGGAATATTGTTCTTTTTTCTGGGTGTTATTTTGCAATATTTGAAATTACCATGCTGGTGAATGACTTGCTCACGGCAGCTGGTGGCAACCCTACCCTGAGAGATTGCTCATCTGCAAATGTCATTTAGATGAAAATCAGTTAATTTCAGTTAAAAGATCACCCTCATCCTTTGCATGTTGAACACACTGACCTGCTTTGTAATTACACGTGGGTCATTATCAAGGTTGGTAAAAAAAAAGTTGATTGGCAGATGATTAATTGGCAAAAGAAAAAGAACTAAAGTCTCTGAGGTCAACCTCTCTGGTTTTCTGGTTTTCTCTGTTTTATATCATTGTAAGCTGAATATAGTCCGGTTTAAGGCTCATGGTCTGGCAAAACAAGACCTTGGACTCTGGGAGACTGGGATGTATAATTTGTTTCAAATAATGGACAGATTAATTAAATAAATCAGTTTTGCCACCCCTACAAGGCACCTTGTTCATCATATGAGCAAAACTTTAGCTAGGGGCTCTGTTTTGGTCTCCACCAACAACATAAAAGTATCTGACTCTTAAGCTACTAAATGCTCCACGATGTTCAGCAATTAGGCCCCGACTGAATCTGACGACTGCTTTTTAACTGCGCTTGTTGATGCATTACTACCTCTCTTTCTGGGCACGTTACTGCCAACAACTTCCGATCCCCGGAATATCTTAAATACTGCAGCAGGAGTGTGAACTGTGTCGGATCCAGACTCAGGTCCATGCACGTGCTTCCCCGTGTGCACGCCAAATACAAAAGAGATCAGGAACTTGCTTGTAAAAACCACAGTGGTTACTGGCCATGAAGAGATCCCTTCCTTCATGAGCATTCAGTCAAAGTGTTGGGGAACAAAGCCCACAGTCCTCGTTTAGTTAAAAAATGTGTTCAGATTATGTGAAGTTGACACAAACCTATCATTTAAACATACTTTATTGAAACAATGACTTTGCCTGACCAAACAGTAGTTGCTACTCTTCAGTAAGTTCAATTGTAGTAACAATTAAAAAAATTAAACGTGTCGGGTAATACAATTGTGCATAACCCACAGAGGGGCAGGCTACGCAAGGAGGAGAGGTCGTTACATGATATATGAACATGCCGCTTTTGTTTGCATCGCCTGTGCTTGTTTATTTTCCAACTTGGGAGAGGTCGACTTCATTGGGAAAAACAATATCAACACTGGGGACATTAATATAACATATGAAAGTGACATTTATTGAGTGCAGATATATTAAATGGCTATCATCTTTGTTCTCACATCTCTGCATTTTGCAGTGCTGCTTTGATAAATGAGGCCTCGGACCTGTTAACGAGATCTATGGGATACGCTGGAGCAACTACAGCAGTGGTTGCTTCTAAACCGATGCAGATCCTGCTGCGTTCCCTTTTTGTTTCGCCTGCAGGCGTCAGCGGTCCCACCCACGAACACCTGAAGGAACTCAAAGATCTTCATTAAAATGAGGAGAGGGCCACAGTTTTTTTTACATCACTGCCTCCCAACCCACCGTCTCCTCTCTTCCCATCGCCTGCAACAAGTTTGTGTGAATACATCCATTAAATTGGATTCCAGGCCTGCAGGGAGTGGCAAGCGGAAAGGCGCGTTTGAACTGGGAATGAGGGATGATGTGCATTTTCGGGGGGTGAGGGCAAAACAGTCCATGTCGTAATGATATGGCTATTTGGTGTGCTTAAGCCCCAATTTTCACAGTCCAAGCCACTGATGTGTTTCAGACACAGCCAATTTGGGGGATGGCTGATCACAATGAAATAGCTGTGAGAGCTGTCCAGTGTGGAGTAGAAAATCTTCCCCAGAGGAATTTGTTTGCAAACTAAGACACAATTATTTGTGTAGAATGTATCTAGTATGTGTCGCTCCCCTTGTGTCCTTCCAACATTTGAGCTGGTCTTCATCACTCTGCAACTGCACGGTCAACGTCTGCCTCTGCGTTTCTGCTGGTGGTTTGTCCCACGAACCAGCAGCTGAACGGAAACCGACCAAGTTCAAGCAGCTAGGTCCTTCGAAGACTGACTCATCTCCCCATGAAGTGCTTCCCATGCCAATTTCAAGAGAGTTCAGCCAGTGATTTGTAATAACCATTTTATTATTCACCCCATGCTTCCCTGGACCTGAGCAGATGAGGTCCCTCCAGTCCATTAGCTTCCAATTAAAATGGATCATAGAACGGTTTGAATGCTGCAGGCCATGAAGTCGCTGCCTCTGGGGGGGGGGAAGCAGACATGGCTGCAAGATCTGCCAGATGAATCAGCCTCATGTTTCCTTAATTGGACTTAAGCATTAATCAAATGCATCTGTCTCGTGACATTTATGTTCCTCTGATGTGTGGATGCAAGCTCCGGGGTCAAGTGTCAAAAATGCATTAATGTTTACATATTTGTATGTTGGCGTAAACACAAGCTTTTTGTGTTCAAATAGTCCCATCACAATCAATAACAACGAAGAAAGAATGGCTTAAGTATTTTGCATGCAAGCTCTTTTCAACATTTAAATCACAGACCATGAAAACTAAACTTTCAGCTTTTTGTTTTCCCAGCTTGCAAACACAAGACACCACCATATGTTAAAGGGGCAGTCAGCGAGCTATATTTCCTTAAATGCCAGTATTCCTTCAGTGTTCTGTCCGGTTATCATTTTAGCACCTTTCCAAGACCCAAAATGAGCTCAGTTTCTCATTGAGACAAGTGATGGCGAGGCTGCTTGATGGACTGACACTGCCAAGCTCACACACAATGTCACACTATTGATTTTACACATCCTGATGCAATTTGCAGCACTCCCTCGGCCACCACAAAGCCCCGGGCGAGCATCCACTCTGCCATGTTTATATCTCATGGTACAGCTTGGCCCTTGTGGGATTTACAGGCACTGTGTGGCTGAAGATATCGCAGACGTGTTGCTGCCCTGTTGCCTTGCACTCATACAGAGGTATGACATGAGTCAGTGTGGTGGCTGTCATTTTTACAATCTTCCCCCTCACTGTGATTCAGGATTGAGAATAAAGCTGTGAGGCTGTTTATAAGGCAAGTCTAAAAAAAAAAAAAGTGCATTTATGGCATGAATTATGCTTTATGTAGGTATCATGAGCTGAGCAGCCAGCACTCAACAGCAGACCAGGTTTACAAGCTGGTGAACATTTAGCACCAAAGGAGCATTCAGCAACAAAAATGACAGGATATTTCACCGATGGAGTTGGGAACGTTGGGAAATCTAATTTTTGCTGCAGCAACGTGCTGAGTTTTGTCGATGCTGACGGGAATGTCGATGAGGGGGTTGAAATGTTGAACGAATTCAAAATTCCGGCTTGATAAACCGTGAGGTCACCAAAGTTATTAGGATTCATCTTGTAGGGCACATCAATGTGTGTAGAAATTTTCAGACAATATTTGTCGAACTCAAACATATTAAACATTGTGGTGTTCAATAAAAAGTTTCTACCACATCTACGACAGTGGTTCTCAAACTAAGGGGGAAACCGTATCAATCTATGTAGTTTGTACAAACTGCTAAACTTTATATTTTTTTCATGTTCTATTCATCTTTGCTTCTTTCATTCTCTTTATGAACTCTGTTTCATTTTTAGTTTTTTCGCAACCTTTCCTTCACACTTGTTTAATGCAGTTTGGTTTTATGATAGCTGAAAAAAAAATACCCACACAGCCAGGGAGTCTATAAACTGGGAGTTACGATGCAATACAGTACAACATTGTTATTATGAAAGGAGGTGATTACAGTGTATGAGGGCTTTTTTATTAGGATTTATGGAGAGCAGCTATAAAGGGATGGATGGGGCACATGCAGCACGGCAAAGGAATCTGCCGTGTCACTTTGTTCATACTCTTGCTGCCCCAGTGGAAGAGATGACACTAAGTGAAATGGCAGCCAATTTAAAGGTTCACTGCTCAGGACATGTAATCTAAAACACACCCATATTACAGAGTAAATCGTGAAGCGAGGCTGCGAGGGAAAAGTGCATCCCATCACTGGTGGGTTGTCCTCTTTGGCCAAATGAAACCCTGATGTTGGGAATGGACGCGGGAGGATCAGTGTAGCTTTGATAAACATGAGCAAGCTGTCTGCAGTTTACTGACATGGAGCTACAGCTGGCAGGGGTCCGGTGTCTTGCTCATACGCATCTCAGCAGGGCAGATGATTGTGCAAAAAACTAAAAAAAATTAAAAAAAATGTTCCTGAGTCTTCAGCTTGATGGAGAGCTGCAATCTGATTGTGCAGACTTAAAGTATCACCGCCACCTCAGGAGTGTTTGTTTTTTCCAGTCTGTTGCTGCCTTTTTGTGATATGACACCATCTGTGTTAGTTTACTCAAATATTCATGACTTCCTTATTAACCTTATGATTAAGTCAAGTAAAAAAAAAAATATTCATTTTATTTGTAGCCCAAGATCACAAATCCCAATTTGCCTCAAGGGGCTTAATGGATCAGAGATTAATCAAGATAGCTAAACCTGTAAAGGTGTGAGAAGAAACAGATGCTGGTGAGAGTTTATTGTGTTATTGGTGCAAACAGCTTGACTCGGTAGCTTTTCCCCGCAGACTGCGGTAACAGGTGAGTCTGCGAGAGGAGATGCTGAGACTGAGGATCTGTATCACTTACCTGTGGGGATTACCCAGAGCCCACTAAAGGGTATAATGGAGTTAATTACTGAAGGTGTATGGGGAGAATACACTGAAAGCATCGTGGATCGTCTAATGAAGGCATGTTATTATATTAGTGGAATTAGCATGGACGAATAACAACATTAGAGTATTGGCAACAACTGTATTTCAGCTCCACTAATCTAACTACAGGAGTGTGAACCTAAATCTGAATTAGCTGTCATGGATTTCTTTCCCTTTTTTTCCCCCCTTTGCAGAACAGAGCAGCAGGCAACAATGACAACACGTGACATTGATTTAGTCAGGGACAGAATGAAAAGGCGGTGCTGGGGTGGAGGCGGGTTGCGAAGTAGCAAGGAGAGTGGCAAATATGAGCTTTGCCAATTTAATGCGTAGAAGAGGATCAGCTGAGCGGTCAGCTGATGTGGGCTGGCATAGAGATCTCTACTGTCAGCTGATGTGCTGCCTAGTGGCGGCGCTTGACCTCGTGGGCTGCCTGAACTAACGCTACGCTCAATGTTTCATATTATGATTGTTGGTCTGTCACAAATATTTTTTAGAATTTTAAGGCGGGAAAATAATCTTTCCTAATTCAATAAATAAAGCAACACCTTGAAGGTCCTGAATGTTTGGACTTGTGATGTTTGTGAGCAGACCACACTAGCTCCTGCAGTGGCCACAGTTCCCCGCTGGAGAATATGAGCCCTCGGTTTATTTCCCATAGGTTCTGATTTCACTTTGGGTTTGGCTGATCATCTTAACGGAGTGATTAGGTTTGTGTTTTATTTGTGTGCTGTGATTGTGCTGAACTGTACAAGTCTTGTCCGACATATGGCTCCCTTAATGTTAGAGGACACCACTGTATGGCCAGAAGGAAGACAGGAGGAAAGTAGGCATGTGGAATGTAATCTAAATAAAGGTCCTTTGGTGAAACTACCAGTTAAATGATTCATGTTATTGGTATGAAACCTCATTACCAACCTTTATTTATAGCTCGTCCCAGAAAGAAACCGAGATGTAAACAGAAAAAGGAAGGTCTAGTGAAGCTAGTGTGAGACTACATTTAAGCCACACTACACTGTATACAGCATTTGTTACAGAAATGTTACAAGTCTGTTGATTTATCAAGTAAAATGTAATTCAATATAGTGACAAAACACACCGTCCAACCCCTTTTTATTTTGGTTGGATCATTTCTATATTATAATAACAAACAAATCAATCCAGTCTTCAGAGAACCATAGGGACATGTTAATAGGACATGTCTCTTCCTCCTCTTCCTATGGAATGACAGGTCCCTCACTGATTGGGTAGTTTTGGTGATGTCATCCTGCAACATTAACCATGTGTTGATCAAATTCTATTGACTGACAGCAGTAAGCACAACTTACTTACTTGTTATGCATATATTTATATTCTCTAGTCAGACCAAAAATATCAGATTATGAACTTGATTAGTATTATGAAACTGCTGTCTACTACTTTTTTGAAACGTAAAAGATTACAGGCCAAAGCCCAAGGCTGGGGCTTTTGAGTAAAGTCACAGAGGAGGGAATCATGGCTTTATCCTCTGCTGCAGAATATCAGTGAGCCTCATCAGGGGATGTCCTCAGTGGCCGCTCACAGACAGGCCAGCCAGCTATCTCCATTTCTGGGCAGAGGGGGAGTGTGCTGCAAACACGCTTAGCAGTTATTAGGACCAACTCACTAACAGAGAAGCAAGTGGAACGCTAAGTCAACTTTATGAAAACAGCCAAAAAGTCCCTTTTGGTAGATACCGATTCCACTGCGGAAGAGAATCTCCCCAATACTTGATTCACTGATGGAGAGATGTGTGCGGTGTACAGCAGGACAGATAACTAAGCAGCAAACATTTGTACCCTATATAAAAAATAAAAAAACAGAGCGATCCATGAGACAGCATCCACAGCTCTAATAGGAAAGGTCAGACTTACGTGGCTGTTCTCGCTCCCAGAAAGCAGCTTCCTCCAGGGTCAAAACCCGTTATTTATCCAGCGGGACTTAATTAAAGACGCTCAACCCTACGTGTTGGTAGTGATTTCTCGAAGGAGGCGGCAGCGCGGTTCACATTAATGCCTTGTATGCCAATAGATAATCCTCGGGTGCACGGCACCATCGTTTGCCAAGATCGAGGCAAATAAAGACCATCTGCTGTTTTTATCCATCCTTGATTGAAATGACAGCCCTCTAATGAAAAGATATTAAAAGGAGCGTCCTCTGCCAATTGGGATCAGTGTGGAATTTCTCGGTTTTATAATACATGGTTGAAATAAACTTTGTCAAACAATGCTCAAACATTGAGATCAAAGCCCAGGGTAATGGCGTCTTCAGTGAGGAGACTTTCTTATTGAAAATTGACAGAGCACGGATGTTGCCCCTCTGCCTTCTCCAAACTCGGCGGGGGACTCACCATGACTCCTTCGTCGTTTGTTTTTTTTTCCTCCCTCCATGTGTTTTCCAGCGTTTCTCCTACATACACAGTGGATTCTAGGGATGCACACGCTGTGCTCTCCTTCTGGACTGAAGAATCCTGCACAAATGACAGTACGGTTGGGCTCGGTCTTACATATTTGGAGTTGAAGAGAATTCCAAGCCTGGTAGATGTAACAGGTTGTGTAAATGTCTGTGTGTAAGCAGTGGGCTGGGGCGGTTTGAGCTAGTGCTTGGACTCAAAAGCAGACCACGAACGGGGAAAGCAGTTTTAAGGGTGTTTAATCAAACGCTCACAAAAGGAAAGGCAACAAAGGTGGATGGCAGGTGAGCAGAGGGGCTAGGCAGGCAAGCCAGGTTGAGGCAGGTTGGCGAGGCTGAGCTGAGGTAAGGTCCAGGAGAGTAACCAATTCTGCCAGGCGACAGGTTAAGAGTTCCTCAAAGAAGAAGTACAAAGATCAGACTGAAAGCAGATCTGAAATTGGCCGTGTGATATACCACTCAAACTGGCAGAATAATCTGGCGACGAACTCCCGGGGAGCCTCCGCTTATAAATGGCCTGGTGACGAGAAAATGAGAAGCAAGTGTGTCAATTAGCCAGGTGCCCAGAGGGGAAGCCGCGCCCACTTCTGCACCTTCACACACACACACACACACACCCACACACTCAAAAGGAAAGGAACAGAGATTAGTTTAGGGTCGCAGCGTGAGTCCTGACACAGCCATGTTGGAGTACTTCTGAAGACGACTTTAAAGGAGACATATTATGCTTTTTCAGTTATTCCCATTCCTCTCATAGTTTTGTTTTTTTTGTGTGTGTATGTGAAAGGTCTGCAAAGATAAAAAGCCCAAAGTCTGCGGTAAGGAAACACTGAGCTATACTGAAACGCCTCCGCCTCCCCGTCAGAGCCAGGTAAAGCGGAGGCTGACGTTTCTTACATGGCAATCCTACACGCAGAGAGAGCCAGCTGATGTGTTCTCTCTCTCTCTTTTTCGCTACACACACACACACATATATAAATACACAGATCAGCCATAACATTATGGCCACTGACAGGTGAATGGAAGCAGACGCAAGTGAAAGGAACTTTGAGGGCCAAGTTGTGATGACTCAATGACTGGGTAGGTGTTCCCAGTCTGCAGCGGTTAATACCTGCCAAAAGTGGTTATATATATATATATATATATATATATATATACATATATATATATAGCCACAATCTTAAAACCATTGCTCTTTGTTGTAGCTATTCTGTGTTTAAGATAAAATGCAGTAAAGATCAAGTAGTCTCTATTGGTTAAAAATGAGCTACTGTCCCACTGCATGGCTTCCAGAGCGGTAGGGTTGTAATGAGATGTGGAAAAGGTCAGGCCTCTCTGACATGTACAAAGGGAACAGACCTTGATGATCCGGCCCCCCCTCAGACGGCCTGCGCCCTGTTGATGCTATCAAGCCCCGCGGACCTGCGCGGCTCTCGGTAACCAACCAGCCACGTAGAAATGATGAGGTCCCCGTGTGCCCTGGCTGCTGTCGCAACCAATACATCTTCCCTGGTGAGAGTCAGGGGCTGGGATGTACTAATTGCTTTATTGATTTGTAGTGTTGCTCCACGACAGCACCTGATAAACACATCAGGGAGAAAGGGGAGAAAGCATATGGGCCCACAGCGCTTTAGCATTCACCCGTATCATTTTCTAAAGGCGGGGGGGGGAACTAAGCTATAGGGTGGTGATTGGCCTTGTGAGGGTTTTTTTTTGTTTTTCCTTCGCCTGAACACACATCACCGGCGATAAATTTTTCACAAAGAGAGAACATGCTGTCAGAGCATCTGCTGATTTGTTTCTCCAGGTGATGCCGGGGGGCGGGGGGGAAACGGGAGTGGAACCATAAACAGTATCACAGGGATGTTTGTCGCGAAGGCCTCACTCTGCTCTCCTCGCGCGCTGTAACAATGGAGATGCAGCCCGGTGATTCAATTAGAAAAAAGGCTCTGGCATCATTTGCCCTGCCTTTGTTTAGTTATGCCTCACCGCGCGCGTTAAAGGAAAGGTAAAAAAAGAACTTCGGCAGTGCGGTCTGTCAAGCACGAGCCTCTAACTTCATTATAACACGGGATCTAATGGACTTCATTTTTTAATGAGAACCGCAGGAGATTAGTCACTGCCTCCAGGACAACAATCATACCGCTGAAGTACAGCACCTGCTTAGTATAAATTATGTCTAATGTCACTGAAAAGTGGAGATCTTTTTATATGGAACCGCTTATAATAAGCGGAGGATGTCTCTTGCAGCCTATGAATATTAATAATCAACACAGAAGACAAAGAGCAACCTACTATGCCTAATTTAAACCAGGCACATAAATCATTCATTTTGCTTGTTAGGCTTGAGGTTCTCTCCTATTTACATGACTCGTGTTGACAGCTTACTACAGAGGGGAGTTGTTTATTTCCATGTTTTGGTAAAACTAGCGTTTAGGCGAAGTGCAACTAAAGTACATTAATGTGTGGTTTTAAAAGGTTTTTAAGTGTGTTTTTATTAGATTTCTCACAATTTGGGTTGTCAAGGAAACGACTAACTTTCGGAGTCAAAAATACTTTTGAAATATCTCCTTTTAAGGGAACATGAATTATAACGATGCAGCATCTGTTTATTTTCATTTTTCAGAATGAAACCATTTACGGACATACTTGTGGAAACAGTATCTAAGAGCGTCTGGATGGATGTTTGCCGTGGCAGACTGACATTTGAGAGCCGGTGTTGCTAGGAGACTGACTGGAGCCCTGTAGCCTATGAAGGTTTTTACAAGTTTTTTTTCCTCCTTTTTCACAAACCAATATACAATTTGTCAGGGACACTTTTTGATTCAAGCCCTTTATCCTTTTATAATAGTCAACGTATGGGGGGGGACCCATCCCACGAGTCTACTTGTATTCCACTGGGTGTGGACACTAGTTAGTCTAACTTGCAAAGCTAAGTGTAGATGTTACTTTGCATTCATAATTGATATATTCATCATTTCAAAACGTGCTGAATCACAAGCAGACACTCCCACACACTGCGTGTGTGTTCATCCTGCAGACCGGAGAGGAAGGGCATATTTGCAAGTGCCATCTATCTTTCATGGGTAGATTTGTGGTGGCAGTAAATATTTCGTCACTCTAAACTCACAGCAACAGGCGGTCCTGTTCAAGGGCGTAATTTCAACTGGGGACGAAATTTCGGTCCACTTCACTGTAATAGTCTCAGATCGATTTTCTAACAGAAGGGCCTTTGAAGCCCAGAAGCCCAACTTTAGGTTTAAATCTGTAAATCAGCATGTTAACAGGCTGAGCCTCTAACCTGCCCCTGAAGTTTGAATCCTGGTCAGTCATCTGTCTTACAGGATCCTGACCGGGACATAAGAGTTGACAGTAAAAGTGGACAATAACATTTTTCTTTTATAGATGAGTGGAATGGTTTTGACTGTTTAAGACATTTCACAGTGTCCACATTTGTTTTTTTAAAACAGATCTTTGAACAAACAGCGGGAGAGTTGATCACGCTTAATAAATAAATATGTTAATAATATTAGCCTATAGCTCCATTTGAATTCATCAAAGATTTATTTCTTTTTTTTTTAGTCAGAACTCCTGCAGTGTTTGGTGCTTTTGCTGTCCTATTCTATCACTGCGGCTTGGAATAACATGAGGAGACTGTGTGACGATGAACGGAAATAAAAACTCATTTATTACAAAACTGATCCACCCACTGCTGAACATTTCCCATGATTATGAATGAACAATTCAGATTGACCTCATCAAACTACTTGTCTCGGCCTCTTCTCTCTGCTCTGGCAGCTTAAACAGTCTGAAAGTACTTTGGCTTCCATTCATAATTTGTTTCTTCATCATCAGACAAAATACTTACTCAGTAATGATCTTAACGAAAATCCTCTGCTTATTTACGGTAATATCATCAGGCTTATAATTTCAACATCAACAAATATTTTGAGCGTTTCTTTTCTATTCTAGTCATCTGATCATGTTATTTACATTTCGCTCAGTTGAATGTCAATGCAACCAAATGTACCAGCATTATCATTTCTTCTCATATCATATTGAGAACTAGATTCATGGTCCTGACTATGGTGCTTGTAATTAACGACTCCCCCCCCCTTCAACATGAACAGGCTCGTAGCTGGATATGAAAACCAAAGCGTTAATTGAGACGTCTGATCCACAGCTTTCTAGCACGGGTCGAGGCTTTTTTATGCTCCAATGTGTCATCCCAACCTCTGACACGAAACCTACTCCCTTGGTTCTGTCACGTCAGCACTCCATTTGTAACCCGGTCATGCAGTGACATACAGAGTGCTGAAAAAAAATGGTTGACAGTGCCAACATTGTCAGTTGGAACCATGAGTATCTTAACGTTTTCAGGTACTATGTTTGTAAGAATTGAATTCTGGTACTTATTTTAAACATGGACAGTTTTACCTTTAAAAAAAAAAAATCTGTTCTGTTTTTAGATACTTTTTCAATCCATTGCTGTAAAGTCAGTGGTGATGTGACGGAAGTTGGAGAAGGAATTGGGTAGTTAGGGGCCCATACCCAGTGGAGGGCAGGCTGGACCAGACGGTCTTAATAGAGAATTGTCCCAAGTCATTTAACAAAAAATACTATCATCTCTAGAACGTCAGTTCAGAGCTTGTCAAAGGGAAACAGTTAGCAGACGTTACTTTTCTGAAAAGTGAACAATTGGGTTCAAACTTTATCTACCAGTGGTCAGCTGTTTTTCTGTGCGCCTTGCATTTTGCTATATCATCCTGTCAGACACTATAGGAAAACAAAATGTAATTAAAGCTGCGAGCAGCGATGATCGGGCCCTCGCACTCTCGCCGTCGGGGACGCGCCGGCAGCCGCTCTCGACGCGTCCGCCGAGTCTCGCGACGGCCGGTCGGGACGCGCCGATTTCTCTTCCCCGCGTCCTCATTTTGAAAATGCCGTCTTCCCGGCGGGTTCAGTTCGTGGCACCGACAGACTACAGGTCGAAACATCAAAAAGGTCGACTCACGGTTGACACACGGTCAAAACTTTCACAGTACAATATCAGCCTTGTCTCACAACTAAGTCGACCAAATTTGAATTTTCTCCAGTGAACCTGCCAGGCAGAGGAAGTAAAAGTCAAATTTCTAACGACCTGTTACCATTAGGTGGCGCTATGACTTGTGTTAGATTATGACATTTTAGATGTGTTGAGGGTGGGACTGTTATCATGCATGAGAAGTTTGGATCAGATTAGACCATGTACCTTTGATTTGGAGCAACTTCCTGTTCATGGCGAATCGCGCTTCGCAGCGGCCGCGCCTTTCGATGTGGACAATAAAACCCCATGCGCCGTTTGATCGGGAAGGTCTCATCTATGCGTCGCCCAAGTTTGAGGTGGATTCGATTATCCACCAAGGAGGAGCTGGTGGTAAAATACGACACCTTTGTTTTTCCATCGTTTTCCATCGTTTGCCTATTAAAATCAAAAAGGCGGACTTCCGGTTGGGCGGAGCTAATTGCTCCAAGAGGCTTTTTGGTAGTTCGTTGGGAGGTACATAAGCCGACCGAATTTGGTTCTTCTAAGTCAAATTTAAAGGCGTTAGAATTGACTTTGAAATATTGTAGGGGGCGCTATGGAGCCATTTTGACACAATTGGACAAAAGACACATATTGGACATATTGTCTTGCCACTCTGAACATGTCTGCCATGTTTCGTGAGAAACCAAGCATCATAAGTGCCTCAAACATGTATCGGTATTTGATGGCGAACAGGGCGTCACCATGGCAACAGCGTTTGACACATGGTCAAAAATTTCACAGTACAATATCAGCCACGTCTCACAACTACGCTGACCAAATTAGAGGTTTCTCCATTGAACCTGCGAGGCACAGGATGTAAAAGAAGAATTTCAAACTTCCTATTACCATTAGGTGGCGCTATGACTTATGTCCAAAATTGACATGTAGATGTGTTTATGGCGGGACTGTTATCATGCCTGAGAAGTTTGGATTAGATTAGACCATGTACCTTTGATTTGGAGCAACTTCCTGTTCGTGGCGAATCACGCTTCACCGCGGCCACGCCTTTCGATGTGGACTAAATCTTTTGATATCGTTTGATCCGGAAGGCCTCCTCTACGCGTTACCCAAGTTTGAGACAGATACGATGAATCGCCTAGGAGGAGTTCGCGAAAGTACGACGCCTTCCGTTCGCCGCCCACGCCAAGGTAAAATCAAAATGGCTGACTTCCGGTTGGGCGGAGCTAATTGCTCCAAGAGGCTTTTTGGTAGTTCGTCGGGAGGTACATGAGCCCACCGAATTTGGTTCTTCTACGTCAAATTTAAAGGTGGGATAATTGACTTTTAAGTGTTGTAGGGGGCGCTATGGAGCCATTTTGACACAATTGGACAAAAGACACATATCGGACATATCCACTTACCACTCTGAACATGTCTGCCAAGTTTCGTGAGACACAAAGCATCATAAGTGCCTCAAATATGTATTCGTATTTTATGGCGAACAAGGCGTCACCATGGCGACAGCGTTTGACACATGGTCACAAATTTCATAGTACCACGTCAGCAACTTCTTACAACTTAGCTGACCAAATTTGACGTTGATGTGGTCAACCTATAAGACAGAGGACGTAAAAGTGTAAAAACATTATACTTCCTGTTGCCAGTAGGTGGCGCTATGACCTATGTCCAATATTGACATGGTAAACTGTTCAGGGCAAGATTGTTATCATGCCTGAGAAGTTTGGGTCCGATCGGAGCATGTACCTTCGATTACGAGCGACTTCCGTTTTCATGGCGAGGGATCGAAATTCGCCACATTTTCGCCACGCCGTCACAGCGGGGGGCTCTGACGTACACTCAAACTTTTGATATCGTTTCATCCCATGGGTCTTTAGATGACACACGACAAATTTGAAGTTGCTCATGTGAAATTTGTAGGAGTAGTTCATGAAATTATGGCACGTGAAATATGGATTTTGACACAAAATGGCCGACTTCCTGTTGGTCATAGGAAATTTTGCCAAGAGGTTTTTTGTCAGTCCCGACAAGATGTATCTGCCCCCCAAATTTCATTTATGTAGGATACACCGAAATTTTTTTCCCTATACCTGATGATTTTTCCAGGGGGCGCTGTGGAGCCCCTGGGCCACACCCAGTGCCGGGCCTCTGGGCCTGAGTAGCGGGAGCAGTTCTTAACGTGTGTGCCAATTTTCGTCCGTTTTCGCATATGGGAACAGGGTGCAAAATGAGCGACCGCGTCTGAACAAGAATAATAATAATAATAATTAAAGCTGCAAGCAGCGATGATCGGGCCCTCGCACTCTCGCCGTCGGGGACGAGCGGGTCGCCGCTCTCGACGCGTCCGCCGAGTCTCGCGACGGCCGGTCGGGACGCGCCGATTTCTCTTCCCCGTGTCCTCACTTTGAAAATGCTGTCTTCCTGGTGGGTTCAGTTCGTGGCACCGACAGACTTCGGCCTGTAGATACGTTCGCTGGTGACATTTCATACGCTCGGGTGGCTTGGTTTTTTTTGTGTTGTAAGGAGCGCTAAGGAGCTGCTTTGCAACGGCCGAACTCAAAACTCATGTCCGATCGAACCTGTCCATGTTTGTAATATGTGTGCTGTGTTTCGTGCCTTTAGAAGCATCCCCGACACAGTGAAAAAATAGCTCACGTTTCATGGCGAATCGCGCTCCGCTGCGCCCGCACCTTTCGTCGTGGACTATAAAACCCGATAGGTCGTTTGATCGGGAAGATCTCATCTACGCTTCCCCCAAGTTTGAGGTGGTTTCGATTAACGGCCAAGGAGGAGGTGGTAAAAGTACGACACCTTTGATTTTCCATGTTAAGTCATATAAAATCTAAAATGGCTGACTTCCGGTTGGGCTGAGCTAATGGCTCCAAGAGGCTTTTTTGTAGGTCGGAGGAAGATACATTAGTCGACCGAATTTCGTTCATCTACGTCAAATTTAAAGGCGGGGGCCATGACTTTGAAATGTTGTAGGGGGCGCTATGGAGCCATTTTGACACAATTGGACAAAAGACACATATCGGACATATCGACTTGCCACTGTGAACATGTCTGCCAAGTTTGGTGACATACAAAGCATCATAAGTGCCTCAAATATGTAACGTATTTGATGGCGAACAGGGCGTCACCATGGCAACAGCGTTTGACACATGGTCGAAAATTTCACAGTACAATATCAACCACGTCTCGCAACTAAGCTGACCAAATTTGAGGTTGCTCCAGTGAACCTGCGAGGCAGAGGACGTAAAAGAACAATTTCAAACTTCCTATCACCATTAGGTGGCGCTATGACTTATGTCCAATATTGACATGTAGATGTGTTTAGGGCAGGACTGTTATCATGCCTGAGAAGTTTGGATCAGATTAGAGCATGTACGTTTGATTTGGAGCAACTTCCTGTTCATGGCGAATCACGCTTCACCGCGGCCACGCCTTTCGATGTGGAGAAAATCTTTTGATATCGTTTGATCTGGAAGGCCTCCTCTACGCGTTTCTAAAGTTTGAGGCGGATCCGAATAACCGCCTAGGAGGAGTTCGCGAAAGTACGACGCCTTCCGTTCGCCCCTTACGCCAAGGTAAAATCAAAATGGCTGACTTCCTGTTGGGCGGAGCTAATTGCTCCAAGAGGCTTTTTGGTAGTTCGTCGGGAGGTACATGAGCCCACCGAATTTGGTTCTTCAACGTCAAATTTAAAGGTGGGATAATTGACTTTTAAGTGTTGTAGGGGGCGCTATGGAGCCATTTTGACACAATTGGACAAAAGACACATATCGGACATATCCACGTACCACTCTGAACATGTCTGCCAAGTTTCGTGAGACACAAAGCATCATAAGTGCCTCAAATATGTATTCGTATTTTATGGCGAACAAGGCGTCACCATGGCGACAGCGTTTGACATATGGTCACCAATTTCATAGTACCACGTTAGCAACTTCTTACAACTTACCTGACCAAATTTGATGATGATGTGGTCAACCTATAAGACAGAGGGCGTAAAAGTGTACACACATGTTACTTCCTGTTGCCAGTAGGTGGCGCTATGACCTATGTCCAATATTAACATGGCAATCTGTTCAGGGCAAGATTGTTATCATGCCTGAGAAGTTTGGGTCCGTTCGGAGCTTGTACCTTCGATTACGAGCGACTTCCGTTTTCATGGCGAGGGATCGAAATTCGCCACATTTTCGCCACGCCGTCACAGCGGGGGGCTCTGACGTACACTCAAACTTTTGATATCGTTTCATCCCATGGGTCTTTAGATGACACACGACAAATTTGAAGTTGCTCATGTGAAATTTGTAGGAGTAGTTCATTAAATTATGGCACGTGAAATATGGATTTTGACACAAAATGGCCGACTTCCTGTTGGTCATAGGAAATTTTGCCAAGAGGTTTTTTGTCAGTCCCGACAAGATGTATCTGCCTCCCAAATTTCATTTATGTAGGATATGCCGAAATTTTTTTCCCTATACCTGATGATTTTTCCAGGGGGCGCTGTGGAGCCCCTGGGCCACACCCAGTGCCGGGCCTCTGGGCCTGAGTAGCGGGAGCAGTTTCTGACGTTCGTGCCAATTTTCGTTCGTTTTCGCATATGGGAACAGGGTGTAAAATGAGTGAACGATGCTGAACAAGAATAATAATAATAATAATCCTTACGGAAACAATAGGGCCTTGCACCTCTGGTGCATGCGGCCCTGGTGCATGCAATGCCCCAGGTCCGCGCACCTCGGTGCTCGGGCCCTAATAATTAAAGCTGCGAGCAGCGATGATCGGGCCCTCGCACTCTCGCCGTCGGGGTCGCGCCGGCAGCCGCTCTCCACGCGTCCGCCGAGTCTCGCGACGGCCGGTCGGGACGCGCCGATTTCTCTTCCCTGTGTCCTCACTTTGAAAATGCCGTCTTCCCGACGGGTTCAGTTCGTGTCACCGACAGACTTCAGGTTGAAAAATAAAAACGGTCGACTTCCGGTTGACACACGGTTAAAACTTTCACAATACAATATCAGCCTTGTCTTACAGCTAAGTCGACCGAATTTGAGTTTTCTCCAGTGAACCTGCCAGGCAGAGGAAGTAAAAGTCAAATTTCTAACGACCTGTTACCATTAGGTGGCGCTATTACTTTTGTTCAATTATGACATGTAGATGTGTTGAGGGTGGGACTGTTATCATGCCTGAGAAGTTTGGATCAGATCAGACCATGTACCTTTGATTTGGAGCAACTTCCTGTTCATGGCGTATCGCGCTTCACCACAGCCACGCCTTTCGATGTAGACTAAATCTTTTGATATCTTTTGATCAGGGAGGCCTCCTCTACATGTTGCTAAAGTTTGAGACAGATCCGAATAAACGCCTAAGAGGAGTTTGTCAAAGTGCGTCGCCTTCCGTTCACTGCTTAGGGATAAAATAAAATCCAATAGGGGTTAGGTAAAATCCAAAATGGCTGACTTCCGGTTGGGCGGAGCTAATCGCTCCAAGAGGCTTTTTGGTAGGTCGTCGGGAGGTACATGAGCCGACCGAATTTGGTTCTTCTACGTCAAATTTAAAGGTGGGATAATTGAATTTTAAATGTTGTAGGGGGCGCTATGGAGCCATTTTGACACAACTGGACAAAAGACACATACTGGACATATTGTCTTGCCACTCTGAACATGCCTGCCAAGTTTCGTGAGACACAAATCATCCCACGTGCCTCAAACATGTATTCGTATTTGATGGCGAACAGGGTGTCACCATGGCAACAGCGTTTGACACATGGTCAAAACTTTCACAGTACAATATCAGCCATGTCTCACAACTAAGCTGACCAAATTTGAGGTTGCTCCGGTGAACCTGCAAGGCAGAGGACGTAAAAGTACAATTTCAAACTTCCTGTTACCATTAGGTGGCGCTATGACTTATGTCCAATATTGACATGTAGATGTGTTTAGGGTGGGACTGTTATCATGCCTGAGAAGTTTGGATCAGATTAGACCATGTACCTTTGATTTGGAGCAACTTCCTGTTCATGGCGAATCACGCTTCACCGCGGCCACGCCTTTCGATGTGGAGTAAATCTTTTGATATCGTTTGATCCGGAAGGCCTCCTCTACGCGTTGCTAAAGTTTGAGGCGGATCCGAATAACCGCCTAGGAGGAGTTCGTCAAAGTACTTCGCCTTCCGTTCGCCACCTACGCCAAGGTAAAATCCAAAATGGCTGACTTCCGGTTGGGCGGAGCTAATCGCTCCAAGAGGCTTTTTGGTAGGTCGTCGGGAGGTACATGAGCCGACCGAATTTGGTTCTTCTACGTCAAATTTAAAGGTGGGATAATTGAATTTTAAATGTTGTAGGGGGCGCTATGGAGCCATTTTGACACAACTGGACAAAAGACACATACTGGACATATTGTCTTGCCACTCTGAACATGCCTGCCAAGTTTCGTGAGACACAAATCATCCCACGTGCCTCAAACATGTATTCGTATTTGATGGCGAACAGGGTGTCACCATGGCAACAGCGTTTGACACATGGTCAAAACTTTCACAGTACAATATCAGCCATGTCTCACAACTAAGCTGACCAAATTTGAGGTTGCTCCGGTGAACCTGCAAGGCAGAGGACGTAAAAGTACAATTTCAAACTTCCTGTTACCATTAGGTGGCGCTATGACTTATGTCCAATATTGACATGTAGATGTGTTTAGGGTGGGACTGTTATCATGCCTGAGAAGTTTGGATCAGATTAGACCATGTACCTTTGATTTGGAGCAACTTCCTGTTCATGGCGAATCACGCTTCACCGCGGCCACGCCTTTCGATGTGGAGTAAATCTTTTGATATCGTTTGATCCGGAAGGCCTCCTCTACGCGTTGCTAAAGTTTGAGGCGGATCCATATAACCGCCTAGGAGGAGTTCGTCAAAGTACTTCGCCTTCCGTTCGCCACCTACGCCAAGGTAAAATCCAAAATGGCTGACTTCCGGTTGGGCGGAGCTAATTGCTCCAAGAGGCTTTTTGGTAGGTCGTCGGGAGGTACATGAGCTGACCGAATTTGGTTCTTCTATGTCAAATTTGAAGGTGTTAAAATTGAGTTTTAAGTGTTCTAGGGGGCGCTATGGAGCCATTTTGACACAATTGGACAAAAGACACATATCGGACATATCGCTTTGCCACTCTGAACATGTCTGCCAAGTTTCGTGACAAACAAATTATCATAAGTGCCTCAAATATGTATTCGTATTTTATGGCGAACAAGGCGTCACCATGGCGACAGCGTTTGACATGTGGTCACCAATTTCATAGTACCACGTTAGCAACTTCTTACAACGTAGCTGACCAAATTTGATGATGATGTGGTCAACCTATAAGACAGAGGGCGTAAAAGTGTACACACATGTTACTTCCTGTTGCCAGTAGGTGGCGCTATGACCTATGTCCAATATTGACATGGCAATCTGTTCAGGGCGAGATTGTTATCATGCCTGAGAAGTTTGGGTTCGTTCGGAGCATGTACCTTCGATTACGAGCGACTTCCGTTTTCATGGCGAGGGATCGAAATTCGCCAAATTTTCGCCAAGCCGTCACAGCATGGGCCTCTGACGTACACTCAAGCTTTTGATATTGTTTCATCCCATGGGTCTTTAGATGACACACAACAAATTTGAAGTTGCTCATGTGAAATTTGTAGGAGTAGTTCATTAAAATATGGCATGTGAAATATGGATTTTGAAACAAAATGGCCGACTTCCTGTTGGTCATAGGAAATTTTGCCAAGAGGTTTTTTGTCAGTACCGACAAGATGTATCTGCCTCCCAAATTTCATTTATGTAGGATATGCCAATTTTTTTTTTCCTATACCTGCTGATTTTTCCAGGGGGCGCTGTGGAGCCCCTGGGCCACACCCAGTGCCGGGCCTCTGGGCCTGAGTAGCGGGAGCACTTCTTAACGTGTGTGCCAAGTTTCAGTCGTTTTCGTATATGGGAAAGGCCTGAAAAGTGAGTGAACGATGCTGAATAAGAATAATAAGAATAATAAGAATAATAATAATTAAAGCTGCGAGCAGCGATGATCGGGCCCTCGCACTCTCGCCGTCGGGGACGCGCCGGCAGCCGCTCTCGACGCGTCAGCCGAGTCTGGCGACGGCCGGTCGGGACGCGCCGATTTCTCTTCCCCGCGTCCTCACTTTGAAAATGTCGTCTTCCCGGCGGGTTCAGTTCGTGGCACCGACAGACTTCGGCCTGTAGATACGTTCGCTGGTGACATTTCATACGCTCGGGTGGCTTGGTTTTTTTATATTGTAAGGAGCGCTAAGGAGCTGCTTTGCAACGGCCGAACTCAAAATTCATGTCCGATCGAACCTGTCCGTGTTTGTAATGCGTGTGCTGTGTTTCCTGCCTGTAGAAGCATCCCCGACACAGTGAAAGAACACCTCACGTTTCGTGGCGAATCGCGCTCCGCTGTGCCCGCACCTTTTGTCGTAGACTATAAAACCCTATGGGCAGTTTGATCGGGAAGGTCTCATCTACGCTTCGCCCAAGTTTGAGGTGGTTTCGTTTAACGGCCAAGGAGGAGGTGGTAAAAGTACGACACCTTTGATTTTCCATGTTTAGACATATAAAATCCAAAATGGCTGACTTCCGGTTGGGCGGAGCTAATGGCTCCAAGAGGCTTTTTTGTAGGTCGGTGGATGATACACTAGCCGACCGAATTTCGTTCATCTACGTCAAATTTAAAGGCGGGGGCCGTGACTTTGAAATGTTGTAGGGGGCGCTATGGAGCCATTTTTACACAATTGGACAAAAGACACATATTGGACATATTGACTTGCCACTCTGAACATGCTTGCCAAGTTTCGTGAGACACAAATCAACTCAAGTGCCTCAAACATGTATCCGTATTTGATGGCGAACAGGGCGTCACCATGGCAACAGCGTTTGACACATGGTCAAAAATTTCACAGTACAATATCAACCACGTCTCGCAACTAAGCTGACCAAATTTGAGGTTGCTCCAGTGAACCTGCGAGGCAGAGGACGTAAAAGAAGAATTTCAAACTTCCTATCACCATTAGGTGGCGCTATGACTTATGTCCAATATTGACATGTAGATGTGTTTAGGGCGGGACTGTTATCATGCCTGAGAAGTTTGGATCAGATTAGAGCATGTACGTTTGATTTGGAGCAACTTCCTGTTCATGGCGAATCACGCTTCACCGCGGCCACGCCTTTCGATGTGGAAAAAATCTTTTGATATCGTTTGATCCAGAAGGCCTCCTCTACGCGTTTCTAAAGTTTGAGGCGGATCCGAATAACCGCCTAGGAGGAGTTCGCGAAAGTACGACGCCTTCCGTTCGCCCCTTACGCCAAGGTAAAATCAAAATGGCTGACTTCCGGTTGGGCGGAGCTAATTGCTTCAAGAGGCTTTTTGGTAGTTCGTCGGGAGGTACATGAGCCCACCGAATTTGGTTCTTCTAAGTCAAATTTAAAGGTGTTAAAATTGACTTTTAAGTGTTGTAGGGGGCGCTATGGAGCCATTTTGACACAATTGGACAAAAGACACATATCGGACATATCGACTTGCCACTCTGAACATGTCTGCCAAGTTTCGTGAGAAACAAAGAATCATAAGTGCCTCAAATATGTATTCGTATTTTATGGCGAACAAGGGGTCACCATGGCAACAGCGTTTGACACATGGTCACAAATTTCATAGTACCACGTCAGCAACTTCTTACAACTTAGCTGACCAAATTTGACGTTGATGTGGTCAACCTATAAGACAGAGGACGTAAAAGTGTAAAAACATTATACTTCCTGTTGCCAGTAGGTGGCGCTATGACCTATGTCCAATATTGACATGGCAATCTGTTCAGGGCAAGATTGTTATCATGCCTGAGAAGTTTGGGTCTGTTCGGAGCATGTACCTTCGATTACGAGCGACTTCCGTTTTCATGGCGAGGGATCGAAATTCGCCACATTTTCGCCACGCCGTCACAGCGGGGGGCTCTGACGTACACTCAAACTTTTGATATCGTTTCATCCCATGGGTCTTTAGATGACACACGACAAATTTGAAGTTGCTCATGTGAAATTTGTAGGAGTAGTTCATTAAAATATGGCACGTGAAATATGGATTTTGACACAAAATGGCCGACTTCCTGTTGGTCATAGGAAATTTTGCCAAGAGGTTTTTTGTCAGTCCTGACAAGATGTATCTGCCTCCCAAATTTCATTTATGTAGGATACACCGAAATTTTTTTCCCTATACCTGATGATTTTTCCAGGGGGCGCTGTGGAGCCCCTGGGCCACACCCAGTGCCGGGCCTCTGGGCCTGAGTAGCGGGAGCAGTTCTTAACGTGTGTGCCAATTTTCCTTCGTTTTCGCATATGGGAACAGGGTGCAAAATGAGCGACCGCGTCTGAACAAGAATAATAATAATTAAAGCTGCGAGCAGCGATGATCGGGCCCTCGCACTCTCGCCGTCGGGGACGCGCCGGCAGCCGCTCTCCACGCGTCCGCCGGGTCTCGCGACGGCCGGTCGGGACGCGACGATTTCTCTTCCCCACCCTAGGGAAGCGGGCTCCGGAAACCGTCCAGTGGCAAGAAGCGGCCCATGTCGCGGAGTGGACGTCCCCAACCCCCCCTTGCCCGGCTCCCCGGGGGTCCTAAAAATAGGCGGCGAAGTGTACGTACACTTCAAAATACCTTAGAGCTGAGGTCAGGGTATTCCAATTGGACAAAGGCAAGGTGGTCTCTTCCACCCGGCCAGCACAGTCCTCCTCAGTGGGGGGAACATGTCCACTCGGTGGAAGTGCAACCTACCCCAGGGGCCCCCAGGTACCCCCTGGGGGCCCCTGGTACCCCTGGGGTACCCCCCGGCACCCCTCGGGCCCTCCTCCCAAAGTCGGCAAGTGAGTTTTGGGCCGATTGGACTCTTGGCCCCCGGGGGCCCCCGGGGGCCCCTTGTGCCAAGGCCCCCGGTGTCGGCAAGTGAGTTCTGGGCTAATTGGACTTTTGGCCCCCGGGGGCCCCTGGTACTCCCGGGCCCCCCTCAGGCCTCTCCCCCCGATGTCGGCAAGTGAGTTCTGGGCTAATTGGACTTTTGGCCCCCGGGGGCCCCTGGTACTACCGGGCCCCCCTCAGGCCTCTCCCCCCGATGTCGGCAAGTGAGTTCTGGGCTAATTGGACTTTTGGCCCCCGGGGGCCCCGGGGGCCCCTGGTACCCCGCCCCAGAGTCGGCAAGCGAGTTTTGGGCAAAAGGGGGCCATTTACCCAGAGTGGACAAATATTCCTCCGATTGGACATATTTACTGTACCGTACTGTACTACCATGACAAGTTCTGCGATGTCGACAAATGTACCACGAAGCGGACACCCAAAAATTTACAAAGTGAATGAAGTGGACAAAAAGGTCCATCAGTTGGACAGGTGTACGAGTTAGGGAAGTGGTAGGGGCCCCTGTGTCCAACGGCAATACCCGGGGCCCCCCCCCCCAGCCCAGAAAGGAGTGATAGCGCCACCGACAGGCGCAGTGGCTTCGGCACACTTTGCGTCCAATTCGTGATCTTAGTCACAGCCATATGACACCCTAACAGGGACGCAAGTCCATTGTGACGACCTTTGACCAATGGCAGGAAAATGCCCATTCATTCTCAGCCACGAAGTGGAAAATTCCCTTACCCGTGTCCCGTAGGAGGAGTTCGTCAAAGTGCGTCGCCTTCCGTTCACTGCTTACCCCAAGGTAAAATCCAAAATGGCTGACTTCCGGTTGGGCGGAGCTAATTGCTCCAAGAGGCTTTTTGGTAGGTCGTCGGGAGGTACATGAGCCGACCGAATTTGGTTCTTCTAAGTCAAATTTAAAGGCGTTAGAATTGACTTTGAAATGTTGTAGGGGGCGCTATGGAGCCATTTTGACACAATTGGACAAAAGACACATATCAGACATATTGTCTTGCCACTCTGAACATGTCTGCCAAGTTTCATGAGAAACAAAGCATCATAAGTGCCTCAAATATGTAACGTATTTGATGGCGAACAGGGCGTCACCATGGCAACAGCGTTTGACATATGGTCAAAAATTTCACAGTACAATATCAGCCATGTCTCACAACTAAGCTGACCAAATTTGAGGTTTCTCCAGTGAACCTGCGAGGCAGAGGACGTAAAAGAAGAATTTCAAACTTCCTATCACCATTAGGTGGCGCTATGACTTATGTCCAATATTGACATGTATATGTGTTTAGGGTGGGACTGTTATCACGCCTGAGAAGTTTGGATCAGATTAGACCATGTAGCTTTGATTTGGAGCAACTTCCTGTTCATGGTGAATCACGCCTCACCGCGGCCACGCCTTTCGATGTGGAGTAAATCTTTTGATATCGTTTGATCCGGAAGGCCTCCTCTACGCGTTGCCCAAGTTTGAGGCGGATCCGAATAACCGCCTAGGAGGAGTTCGTCAAAGTACGTCACCTTCCGTTCACTGCTTACACCAAGGTAAAATCCGAAATGGCTGACTTCCGGTTGGGCGGAGCTACTTGCTCCAAGAGGCTTTTTGGTAGGTCGTCGAGAGGTACATGAGCCGACCGAATTTAGTTCTTCTACGTCAAATTTAAAGGTGCGATAATTGACTTTTAAGTTTTGTAGGGGGCGCTATGGAGCCATTTTGACACAATTGGACAAAAGACACATATCGGACATATTGTCTTGCCACTCTGAACATGTCTGCCAAGTTTCGTGACAAACAAATTATCATAAGTGCCTCAAATATGTAACGTATTTGATGGCGAACAGGGCGTCACCATGGCAACAGCGTTTGACACATGGTCAAAATTTTCAAAGTATCATATCAGCCATGTCTCACAACTAAGCTGACCAAATTTGAGGTTGCTCCAGTGAACCTGCGAGGCAGAGGACATAAAAGAAGAATTTCAAACTTCCTATCACCATTAGGTGGCGCTATGACTTATGTCCAATATTGACATGAAGATGTTTTCAGGGCGGGACTGTTATCATGCCTGAGAAGTTTGGATCAGATTAGACCATGTACCTTTGATTTGGAGCAACTTCCTGTTCATGGCGAATCACGCTTCACCGCGGCCACGCCTTTCGATTTAGACAAAATCTTTTGATATCGTTTGATCTGGAAGGCCTCCTCTACGCGTTGCCCAAGTTTGAGGCGGATCCCATGAACCGCCTAGGAGGAGTTCGCGAAAGTACGAGGCCTTCCGTTCGCCCCTTACGCCAAGGTAAAATCAAAATGGCGGACTTCCGGTTGGGCGGAGCTAATTGCTCCAAGAGGCTTTTTCGTAGGTCGTCGGGAGGTACATGAGCCCACCGAATTTGGTTCTTCTACGTCAAATTTAAAGGTGGGATAATTGACTTTTAAGTTTTGTAGGGGGCGCTATGGAGCCATTTTGACACAATTGGACAAAAGACACATATCGGACATATTGTCTTGCCACTCTGAACATGTCTGCCAAGTTTTGTGAGACACAAAGCATCATAAGTGCCTCAAATATGTATTCGTATTTTATGGCGAACAAGGCGTCACCATGGCGACAGTGTTTGACATATGGTCACAAATTTCATAGTACCACGTTAGCAACTTCTTACAACTTAGCTGACCAAATTTGACGATGATGTGGTCAACCTATAAGACAGAGGGCGTAAAAGTGTAGACACATGTTACTTCCTGTTGCCAGTAGGTGGCGCTATGACCTATGTCCAATATTGACATGGTAATCTGTTCAGGGCGAGACTGTTATCATGCCTGAGAAGTTTGGGTCCGATCGGAGCATGTACCTTCGATTACGAGCGACTTCCATTTTCATGGCGAGGGATCGAAATTCGCCACATTTTCGCCACGCCGTCACAGCATGGGCCTCTGACGTACACTCAAGCTTTTGATATCGTTTCATCCCATGGGTCTTTAGATGACACACGACAAATTTGAAGTAGCTCATGTGAAATTTGTAGTAGTAGTTCATTAAAATATGGCACGTGAAATATGGATTTTGACACAAAATGGCCGACTTCCTGTTGGTCATAGGAAATTTTGCCAAGAGGTTTTTTGTCAGGTCCGACAAGATGTATCTGCCTCCCAAATTTCATTTATGTAGGATACTCCAAAAAATTTTTTCCTATACCTGCTGATTTTTCCAGGGGGCGCTGTGAAGCCCCTGGGCCACACCCAGTGCCGGGCCTCTAGGCCTGAGTAGCGGGAGCAGTTTCTGACGTGTGTGCCAATTTTCATCCGTTTTCGCATATGGGAACAGGGTGTAAAATGAGTGAACGATGCTGAATAAGAATAATAATAATAATCCTTACGGAAACAATAGGGCCTTGCACCTCGGTGCATGCGGCCCTGGTGCATGCAATGCCCCAGGTCCGCGCACCTCGTGCTCGGGCCCTAATAATAATAATAATAATCCTTACGGAAACAATAGGGCCTTGCACCTCGGTGCATGCGGCCCTGGTGCATGCAATGCCCCAGGTCCGCGCAC
This sequence comes from Scophthalmus maximus, assembly GCF_022379125.1. Classification (NCBI taxonomy): domain Eukaryota; kingdom Metazoa; phylum Chordata; class Actinopteri; order Pleuronectiformes; family Scophthalmidae; genus Scophthalmus; species Scophthalmus maximus. The sequence continues at coordinate 18,456,620 of NC_061529.1, read as the reverse complement.
CTCGTGCTCGGGCCCTAATAATCCTTACGGAAACAATAGGGCCTTGCACCTCGGTGCATGCGGCCCTGGTGCATGCAATGCCCCAGGTCCGCGCACCTCGGTGCTCGGGCCCTAATAATAATAATCCTTACGGAAACAATAGGGCCTTGCACCTCGGTGCATGCGGCCCTGGTGCATGCAATGCCCCAGGTCCGCGCACCTCGTGCTCGGGCCCTAAATAGATCTCAGCAGGCTGCAGCTAAAGTCTGATATTATTCTGTGAGGATGTCTTTTTCTTCTTCTTCTTCTTCTTCTCTCTCTCTCTCTTTCTCTCTCTCTGTCTCTCCTGCTCTCTTACTCTTTTTTCAACGGAAAAAAGGAAACAAGAGTTTTAATTGGGAATAAAAACCTGCCTGTACTTTTGGAAAAACTGTAATTGAGAATACAATTCATTTATAAAATTGTTGCCAGCCTAATTGTGGCAATGCATTTTCTTAATCGTGTTTTCTGTCCTGCTACATCATCCTGCCAGATGTCACTTTGAGAGAAGGTAGGATAGAAAGATTTAGTTAAAAGCCTGATGGACATGTAGGTTTATCCCAGAGGGTTTAACAAAGTCAGCTGACCTTCACAACTAAAATAGTCCTGTATTTTTTTGGTTGTGTTGGCCGGGGGGGCTTGTTTTGCAAGGTGGGGACGTATGACGGTATCTTGGCTCCGATGATTTCATCAGTCATTGATTGATTGGGGATAACCGAAGCAGGATTAATCCTCTTCAATCAGCGCTCATGTCGTTTAAATAGCAAAACTAATCTGAGCAGCCATGGCTGTGTTGGTCTTAAAATGTGGTGTGGTCAGGTGCATTGTTGCCGCAATGCAACTGAAAAGCAACAGAACAATTGAGCAAGATAAACCCGGACAAAAGTCAGCGGTGCAGTATTTCACTGGGCACATTATGTGGAGACGGTGGAGGACTGCAAGTACCTGGGAGTCCACGTCGACAACAAACCGAACTGGAAAACCAACAGCCTGGCTGTGTACAAGAAGCGGATGAGCAGACCCTTAGATCCTTCAACGTGTGCAGCAGGATGCTGGAAATGTTCTACATGTTGTGGCCAGTGTACCGTTCTTCACTGTGGTCTGCTGGGGGAGCAGCATCGGCTGTTCTTTATATCTTTCTTGGGGATTATATTTCTACATTGGTATTTGTTATATTTTGTATGGTGTGTGTGACTGATCTATCTATCTATCTATCTATCTATCTGTCATCCGCCTACATAGGCAGGTGCACGACGCACGTACACTTGCTTGTTGGTCTTTGCATAAGAAGCAGAATTTCCGCTGCCAACTGTTGCAGAGATGACAGACAGGTTTGCTACGAGCGACCACAGAATGTGTGAATTATTTCAAAAACATTTCACCGTTTTTCTTATTATTCGTGATATTGCTATGTAAGGTCACAGACAATGGCAAGAGTACAAGTATCAACTTCACCAGGTGGAAAGGGAAACATGTAACAATGACATTATTTGAACCATGGCCACTGTTCGCTTCATCTGAGCAAGGAGACATATTCAGTAATATATGCAGAAATATGAGCAGGTGACATAATACAAATGGATTTAAACAAGTGCTCAGAGACTCATTTTTTAAACATATATGCATAGTGGCTGAGATTTATGGCATTTACTTTTCACAAGTATATGCAGCGCTCGCTTTCCAAGTTTTAATGGAGTTCCATATTCCCACCTGCCCAAACTATATTGATGTCCATATATACAGTCCATGTCGCTATGATAGAAGGTGAATAAAATGTAAAGTAGTGTTACCAGAACTAACTCAATAATTCCCACCACAAGGAGCAAATTGACATTTGTATCAAGAGGTGGCGGAATAACATTACTCTTCCGTTTGCAAGACTTCCAGGTATTATAATTTTGAAATCCGACCTTTGCGCAAAACTTGTTATCTTGACACAGAACAAAAACTGATCCAGTGCAATATCTTTTAGACTGAAAAGAAATGAATATGACATAATCATGTCTCATCCTGCTGGCTATATCCATCATATAATGTGGCATCCAATGACGAGACATTTGCCATCTTGTACATGTGTGAATACATTACTCAAGCTCCTGACTCACAGGCTCAGCGGTGATACTAATCTCATCTATGAGAGGCTGAGTTTACAGGGGCGGACGTTACAGGCCAGTTTATGAAAGATTACATTCTTTCACGAGATGTAAGTGTTAGGGTCAGTGGTGCGTTTTTGGACCAAACAGGCAGACGGATTGAGGGGAAAAATGAGGAACAGGTTTATTAATATTGTGCAGAATATTAGAGCAGAGGCTGGCAGGGTAATGAGGGCTGCTGAAAAAAGAAAAACGATTCTGGATTTCTGTAGGCAGGAAAGACAACGTAGGGGTTAGTTCGGGGTTTCCCAAAATCACCGGAGAAAGCTACACGTGAAGTTTAGTGGCTGTCGATCAACACTACCGTGAAACTGGTGTAAGAATCTGGTGACGTGTCCCAGCGAGGTCCACGTCTTTATGCTGTCCGGGTCTGATTACGATGAGTGCCGCCTGTCGCACCCACCCACTCACACACACACACACACACACACACACACACACACACACACACACACACACACACACACACACACACACATACACAACCACAAGACAGATACACACAGAAAAACACAGACACAGGAAAGGTTTGCGTAATGCGAAAGATGTCACTGACAGAGTATCAGCACCCGACCCGCCTGTCGCCCTCAGTTCTGCAAGGCAATTCAGCATCTTTTACCAAAACGGACCAAAGCAGCATAAGACGACAAAGAATACTTGTCTTACAATTGTCAGGTAACTGCTTCCCTCAGCACACTTAGTCATCACATTTTTCAAGCGATAAGAAGAAAGGTTCTATTATCCCAAAATGGCTAAAAGATGATTGCAGCTTTAATCAGCTGAAATGAAAAACAAAATTAAACAAAATGTTTCCTTCAGTTGCTTTATTAACACGTGTTCCACGCCCATTGAAAATACTAATCACACCCCTTGCCTTGAGGATGTAAATGTATACCTAAGCATCAAAGATGGAACTCATCTATCTTGACGGGTGGACGCGCATTGAGAATATGTTTGTGCACAATTAGCAGGCATCTCTTCCCTGCTCCAGTTGCAATCATCACAAGAAAGAAATGATAATGGAACTTGACAGATCACCGGAATGCGTCTTTTGATTCTGATTCAAACTAACTCCCCATGAATATACAAAGAGCGTCGGGGCTGCCATCAACGACAGAGCAGGGAATCACGCGCCAGAACTGCGATGAGTCATCCACTTTGATACAGTATGAGCATGTCATGCCTGTTGCACTTGAATAGGACAGGTTGCTATCTGCTTTCGGCAGATTGCTATGACTGTTCTGCTTAGTGTTACAGCGGGTGAGATAAGAAGCAACTCCCACAGTAGTCCGGTGTTTCAGCAAATGACGTATCCATATATCTTAGCATTAGTTTGTCGTGATTGTTTAAGGAAAACAGATGGCCAAACATACCAAGAGGGTAACTGCACCCCAACGACTCAGAGGAATGACGTCGGCACAGAATGCCATGTAGATTGAGGAAGCACAGTACTGTATGTCCCTGAGCTGCAGATGTAAATGAGGGAAAAAAAATCTGCTAATTAATGGGGTAAATAAAGTCTCAGGTGAATGTAATTTTATTATGCTAATGAAAGGCTCTCGTGCTCTACATGAATACTGGCGATAATGACTCACCGGATAAGAGTTACAAATTGTAATGCAAAGTAATATTGCTGCACATTGCTCTAAGTGCCTCTGTGACTTATATTCATTTGTATGGATTACCAGTGCAGTTTTCCCCTAAATGGCAAATTACTGTAATGCGGTGGGATTTCATAAGTTTCATTGTATCCTGTAATAGTGGAGCCAGATCAATAATGTACAGCCTCAGTGGGCTGATTTATGACAACAGAGTGGGATGAGAGGTTGAATTTCAGGGGGGAGTGCAGTGCATTAACTTTCACATTTTCATGCAAGGATTGTTTGCGTCTCTTAAATCTGCAGATATATTACCACACACGTATGAGTATCTATCTCTTGAACCCATACAAAACAACATATTAGTTATGGTGTTCTTTTTTTTTTAATGTATCTCACACTGGGAGGGAATAATATGTGTTTAATGTGGGTGTGAGCCCGCACCAGAAATAAATGTTTTGTTTTGAATCATCTTCTGAATGTGGATCAAAAAAATGGTCTCCTGAGATCGACGTTGGCAATTTTCTATGGCGAGAGATTCATGCACTGAGCATGAAGGAACTGCTTGAATTGATCATAGGTTTGTGTTTTGTTTCATTTTTATTTATTTTGATAGTGTATATATTTGTAGCCAGGCTATGGGCTCTACAGATAGCAATGTTGGTTTGTCGACTACTTTGGTCCAAATTAAAATATCTCAACAGATTACCAGGAACTTTTTGACTGCATGCATGATTCCCAGATACAAGATGAATCCTCATGATCCTCTGTTCTAGTATTTCATGACTATTGACTACATGGTATTTGGAATGAATAGCTGTGTGATTATATTTACCGTATTTATTATTCTTAGCACAACTTAGGGCTTAGAACAATCTCAGAAGAATTCTGGCCCAACCTCCATCATGCCTTCACAAAAACTTGTTGAACACCTGCTTGTCAGTCCCAAATGTACATGTCTGTTCCAGCCAAATTCATGACTATTATAATTTCTATGATTCATTATCTTTTAAATGTCCTTGGTTCTTAGCTCTCAGACATCTGTTTTTAGTGTTATCTTATACTTTGCCTGAATTTCTGTAGTTTGGCCTTCAACTTTTAAAGCAACGGTTGCAGGTGGGGCCTGTTGGTGAATTGCTGCAGTCACAATTAAATAGTCAGTCATCATAGCTCCTGAAGCCTCTCTGTTGTTTCAGCCTCTCTCTTCTGTCCTTTTCATTGTCTCTGGCATTTCCCTGCACCATTGTACACAATTTCACTCCGCAAAAAGTTGTCCCAAAAAAGAAAACAAAGCTCGCTGAGCTCCAGAGTTTGCTAACGACGTATTCACAGTCTATTAGCAAACTCGTTAGCGGGGCTCTTTCGTTAATTGGACTATAAGTTCACGCACTTTAATCAGGAGATGCATTTGTGTCACTGACACAATCTCGGAAACCAGTCCTCTTTTGTCAAACAATTTTTACTCCGATGGAGGACAGCTCCCGGGTTCTCCATCCTCTCAAAGGTCAGCACTGTCAAGACAGCTTGCCATTGATCACTGGTGCAAATGTTCTTGTCGGTGTTCATGAGAGTGAGAACTATCTGTGGAGCATTTGTGTGAATAATGTTGCCTCCTCGAGTGGATTCGGGTGATTCATTGAGGTTCGTTCTGGCCATCTGTGACGTCAACCACGCATCAGGCGCGACAGTCACTCTCGCCACAGTGTCAAAAATTATGTAATGAGGTCTCTTGGCTGCGCACATTGTCACTTACATATTTGCTTCTCCACCAATAACATTTTAGACAAGACGCTTGATAGATTCAATGGTTGGCATGGTCAGAGTAAAAGGGAACGATGAAGCACAGGGGGATAGAATCAAAATAAGGAAAGGGCCCTTTGCCAAGGACGCAGCTAAACTCTCTAAAAAGAGGGATATGTTCAGCAGTAAGGGACACGGTCAAAAACACGAGGGTCAACTTATTGTGTTTCAGCTTATCTTCAGTTTTAGTGAATGTGACAGTTCTGCTACTTTTGATGTGCTGGATTTGAAACAGATAATCATTTGAGTCATTCGTCAACCATGGCCAGTCCCAATTTGTTGTATAGCTATGTGAGCAGACCCAGTCTGTTACATCAAAAGATTCAGCGGGGCGGGCATGGGCGAGCCACTCATGCCTGCAGCATCCATCACTGTTTAGCCTATTGGCTTCACCCAACCGATGCTACAGAAACTCCAGAAAGACGATAACCCCCTGAGTCTGTGAGAGCGGGCCGCAAGAAGACTGGCTAACAGACCACGCAGCAAATGACCGAGGCGCTGAAATGACGACGATTCAGATCAATCTCCCCACACCATGCCCACTCACCTCATGTATGGATGGGATCAAATTCCGGACCATCAATTGTGTAACATGCACATTAAAATATCTTATAGGGAGCAGTAAATTAAGATTAAATACAATGTGAGTGTGTAGTGCAATTACTGAAAAAAAATGTAAACGTTAACCAGCATATTGAATTGCACCGCACCTGGTTTGTGATGGCTCATTTTTCGATTCTCTAGTCTTACTCTTGTGAATGCTGAATTTCTTGAAAGCGGTCAGTTGAGGTGGTTCGGTCATCTGTTCAGGATGTCCCCTGGGCGCTTTCCTGTGGAGGTTTACCGGGCACGTCCAACTGGGAGGTAGACCCAGAAGTCGCTGGAGGGACTACATATCCCATCTGGCATGGGATATGTAGTCCCTCCAGCGACTTCTGGGTCGGGATCCCCCACGGTGAGCTGGAAAGCGTGGCCGGGGAGAGGGAGGTCTGAAACACCCTGCTTAGCTGGCTGCCTCTGCGACCCCTTCTCGGATAAGTGGAAGAAGATGGATGGATGGATGGATGGATGGATTCTTTTGAAATGCTGCACATGAAGGAATTCTAGTCTGCTGGGGAATGCTAGTCATCTCTATGTACAATACCATGCTACTGAGTCATGCCACTTTTTTTTTTCTTCTTCTGCTCGTGTTAGTGACATTTTCATCAACGCTGTCTGTCCTTGCAAAAGTTTTCACTCGATGAATGCTCAGTGGAAGCAGAGCAATTGAAGTTTCTGCGCAAACAGTCTCAAGAAAAAGTATAAAAGTGTGAAAAAGTGCGTCTTGATCACGAAACATTCATAATGTATATTTGCACATATACATACACACATTAGGTTGTGCAATGGTCCTGGGTAAGGGTTAGAAAGAGCACATGCATACTGTATGTTGACGAATCATTGAATCGTTGACGTATACGAATCCCAGTTTCTTCGCAAATGGCAAATGCATGCACAGAACTTTAATTAACATGAATTTACATAATGAAATTGCCTCAGAAACTCTGTAATCCTCTGGAACAGAGTGGTAATAAAAAAAAAGAAAAGAAAAAGGAAACAGAAGAACTTTAATGATGCATAAGCTAGAGACTCAGAGTTGCTGTGGAAAAAAAACAATGCAACAACTGCGATATTATGGCCCCACAAAATGAGGAAGGAGATCATGAGGCAGTTAAATGCCATTACATCCTCCCAGAGAACCGTGGAGGAAAGTGGAAAGGAAGTGATTTGAGTTAACACTGCTCTCTAAATGGTGCATTGCAGCCAGCCCAGAGCTCGGAAAGGGTCTGAGGATAGGACTGTGGATGTGCCCCCCCCCCACTTATAAAGCTGCAGCCTCATTGGAGGATATCAGTTTCTTGCAGTGAAACAGATGAGGACAGTGGCATCATGCACTGAGCTGAAGCTAAACTCAGGCTGCATGGTGCAAACGAGCAGAAAGTGGACTGTGGGTTAACTTTAAAATGCCCACGTCTCATTTTCTTCTTGGTACATGTGGAATGTTTAAAGTTTATTATTATTATTTAAGTTATCTAAAGAGACATCTACATTTACTTTGTGATGAATTGCTTTTTTTTCTTTTCATGCCGCTATATGTAAAGCAATACTGTGTAGTAGTAATAGTCGTACATTTTGAACTCCGATGGGACTCGAAGCAAAAGACGAACAGCACAGTTAACACACTCACACACCTACTGCGAGTCAGGTATACATCCAATCTTGATATTTACATAAATTATCAAACGTCTGAGTATTCAAAACTGCATCCTGGTTCAGTTCCCTACAGTGCCGCTACCAGCTGGAAGCTGTAACACAATATGGTAAATCATATGATGCGTCTGCTCACCTTTAAATGAATCAATCAATTCTTACACACAGGGAGAAGGTCTTTTCTTTTCAAACTGTTGTTTTTTCTCATATGCACTTTCACACAGAAGACTGATATTACATTCTGAAGAAAGTCAATTTTTTTCCTGAGATGTGGCACTGCTAATAAAGGCATCAGCTAACCACTGCACACTATAGTGGTTCAGGCTGTGCAAAAACAGATAGCCAGGTGTTGGTGAAGAGAGTCCAGGTATGGTTCTCTGCCACCTCAGATGCAGCTCCAGCATCACCTGCAGGACTGTTTCTCCTTAGCCTTGGAAATGACCAAGTTTGTACATCTGCGGTACAGCTTCAAGACCTGCTGATAACGACTGGAGTGATATGAATCAAATCATTCCAAATACATCCGTTGTCCAATGCATGTCTGAGATTTGAAAAAAGACCTTGTGTCAAAGTCATCTTTACAGACGAAACCTAGCTCGCCATTGCTTTGTCCCATCCTTTGTGCTATTGTTCTGATGAACTGCCTTCCCAGCGTTCGGAGTTGCATGATGTAGAGCTGGTATAGTCAGAGCTGGTAGTCAGTGGGAAGCATTCTGTCAGACTCTGTGTCTCTGCTGACAGCGACGCTGGAGGAGCTTTCACGGTCGAGCACATTCTTGGACCTTTCAAAAGGCACTGTGTGGGAACCTATGTTGTGGCTAAGATAAGAATCGCTGCCACGAGAGGCTCTGGTACATAGCCGTGGCAGTAAACAACTTCCCTGAAAGAAAAAAAAAGGAAGAATACCTTCTCTGTCATGAAAAAGATATTGACATCTTTGTGAACAGGAACTGCTCAGAAGGAATATTAATGACAGCGTGTGTGTGTGTGTTTGTGTGTGTGTGTGTGTCTCACTTTGTGTTGTTTCTGAGGTTGTTGACAATTATCATCAGAGCTCAGGGGAGATCGATTATTTCATCGCATTGTCACAGGGATAAAATTATATTGAAATAAAAAAAAACACGAAAGTGTTCACTTAAATTTTCGATTTTTATGCAAATTATTGTCTCTGATGTGTCAGTGTGACGTATAGCTTGTTTACACGACTCCCAGAACAGACATTATGACTAAAATTTTGCCAGAAAAAAACAGAGGACATTTCTATTGTTTTGTTGCACAGTTTTATTTGAAACTGGCTCTATTTAGATTATCATAGCTTTTTTCTTTTTCTCGTGAGTATCTCAGTATTTTATCATGAAATGGGTGTTTCTTTCATTTCATAATGTCACTTTGCAATGCCGTATTTAAAGACAATCTCTCTGTTAATGACATTTCCCAGCTCCTTTTAACGTACAAATGCTGCCTAACTGCACACAGAAGTAAACAGTAAACAGTTGGGCTAATATCAGCGATTTGATATTACGAACTGTAATAATGGATTATGGGTATTGGGTATGTCCATTTCAAGGCAATTTGAATCCTAGGAAGAAATGGTGTATAACATAAAAATTGCTATACAGCGATGCCATTGAAGAATGTAAATACATTTAATGATTATTGCATAAAAAAAGTTTTCACGATTTTACCTTTTAAAGCAGCAATAGGCGTTGCTCTGTTGTACAGTGTTGACCATCTCAGTCCACAACAAGTGCACCAGCCGCGACGTCACCCACTGGTTTGTGAAATGCCATTTTGAAGCCTCGAGTTCAGCGATTTGACTAGCATCACTTGAGTCTTTTGGAGAGCTTGTCCACCTACACCAGCAATCATGCACCAACCAGATGGTACAAGCTGTCAATCATGCTGTGTCCACGTGCCAATGCATACTGTGCCGTGCTTTATCGTCTAGTTTACTCAAAATGAGAGAATAATTTACTCAAGGAAAATTATGCTGTATTGAATAAAACTAGAGACTCCTCTGGAAAATATGTACTGACGTTGTAAATCGCATATAGAAACAGACTTGTTTTTGCAACCAGTGTAGTCGCTCTCTGCTGGTCATTTCAGAGAATACATAGGCTTCAGGCTCTTCCGCATTGGCTTCATTTTCCAGACGCGGAGACTACGTCCATTTTTATGTAGAGTTTTTATCTACACCTTTCTTCAAGGTCTGAGATCTGCCAACCAGCTGGTGTAGTTTGTATGCATCTCGGGGCGAGACAGAAGACTGCCTATTTCTGGTATTCCCTAATGGCCCTGTTTTTTTTAAATCTAATCTTTTACTAAAAACAACAAGTAAACTTGTTTTTCAAGTGTGCTATTTAAAGGTTGTATATGATTTTTCATCAAAACAAAAATAATCCAACTAGTTGCCATGCAGCTGTCTTATCGCTTATCCACGAGGCGATGCTGGATCCCCTCCATTGGGAAGTGATTTCCCCGGGCAGAAAACTTGCCGGTCCAATCACAACCAATTATTTGATAATGGGCGGGGTTTATACCACGGTGCGGGGGGAAGCAACTTTTGTAAACAACCAAGATGGCTGCCACTGTTGAACGCGCATTTGACTAAAAGTACCCGGAATTTTCAAATTTCTCCCACAAAAACGGCAACACTCGTTCACAGACACTGTGGACTCATTATTACAGGCATCTCCTGTTGACATTTTTCGCATCGCGAAAATGATCACAGAGGTTCCAGACTAATACGCATTTGAGTGTTACTGTGGCCAGGCTAGGACTTCACAGAATCACACTGAGGAGAAGTGGCACTGTTTTAAATGCAAAGGAAGTTAACGGCAAATATTGATTTTATTTCTGGGTTTTTTCCAGTTAACTGCACTTTGTTGAAGTAAAGTGGTAAATAGTGATCTATTAATAAAATCTATTTGTGGCATTCATTTTGAAAGCATCCTTACTTTCCTTTTCGTGCCTAAAACATTATTTTCTGTCCTGTATATGAAGATATGCAACATTTCTACACAGTCAAGAGTTATAGTTTCTTGATAAATACATCCATTATTCATGGCAGTTTAAATTGGGGCACAGAAGAAAGCTTTTCCCTTCTTGAAAGCAGCAGCTTTCCACGTTGCTCTTAACTAACTAGGTGCATTCCCCTCGGTCTTAAAGGAAGACTTTGGTGCGATAACAAAAAGCACGGTAGAGACACTTCTTCTGCAAAAGTTGGAACAATGAACTTTTCCACAGAGAAATACAGAGATTTCATAACATTAGAGCGGTGAAACTGCCACGAACACCTTCTGAAAAGACACGCCTGTGGGATAAGAGAGGTGGGAGAAGGTTTTTGCTTCCTACATCTCGAACAGAATGCTCACAATGACTACACTAACAAGTAGACTTGTTTGCAAAGCCTAAGGAAGGCCTTCCCAGAACGCAGGAAGCGCCGTTTTGGCCCGTGAACGCTCGGACGACTGCAAGGCGTCTGATGTAGCATATCAAATACAGACGAGGCCCAGGGGGACTGGAACCAGCCTGCTGCCACTTTAGGCACCTGTCCAAATGCCTGGCACGCGCTCAGTTTAGAGAGTTTAGAGGTGCTCCTCAGACGGAGAAGACAAGCGGTGCCAAGAAACAAGCTGCCGCAGAGATGGAAAAAAAAAAAAAAAACACCCCGGCAACAACACTCGGTAAAATTCAACCTATATGTGTGATATCAAGCAGAGGAGAGGGGCCTCAGTTCGCAGCTGCACAGCAAAAGCAGAGCAGGGCAAGAAGTAAGTGAAGTTCCATCAGTTACTCCGAATGTTTGCTTTGGACCCGTAAGTCTGCATCAAGTCTCATAATCTGAACAAGAACTAAGTACTAATGTCCACTTTGGTGATCTGATGCCACACGGCAGCAAAACAGAAAAAATAGAAGTAAAGGATTGAACAATAAAAAATAAAAATAAAAAACACATTGTCACTGAACATAATTCAGTTTTGCAGAATAAATGTAATAAATACGGATTCAAAAGAATGTCTTGTCTGGTGATAGTCTGCTGTCCATTATGCTGTACATGTCACGCTGCATGAGGCGTCGCGGGGGAGGGGTGAGAGGACCGTTGGAACGGACGCAAGTGACAGTGACACATGTGGGTGACAGCGGTTTGATTTGAAAACGTATTGCTTCTGGAAGAAAATATGAGTGAAGATTGACATTTTTTCTAGCACGGTGAACAGACCTGACAGTGTATTTCTTTATGCTGTGATACGTTTCTCACTCATGTCCTTTTTTTTTCTTTTCTTTCTGCAGTTTTGTAAGTGTGGCTTCATGTTTGATTTTTACTTGTGCCTTCGTGTTACCATTGTGCATGGGGTTCTTCTTCTTCTTAAAATGTATGAATGTTGAGCCAAAAATATATCAGTGCTGGCATGAACTCTTTTGTGGGTGTCATTTCAAAATTAGTCATGAGTCATGATGCGAGAGTGACAGCGAGAGAACCGAGGCAATGCAAGTGCAAGAAAATGTCCAACAAATCAACAGCGACTCACTATCGCCATCCCTACCAATAATGTCATTTTCCCAGATGTGTGTGTGGGGGTGTGTGCGCGTGTGCACACTTCACAAAGAACACTGGAATGGGAGCAGACCACAGTTTTTTTGTATGAACACCACTCCCCCCAGTCTGATAATGCACCCAGCCATTTGATTAGAAGGCGTTGAATCAACCCATGATGCAGAGAAGTCAGGAATCATTGACCATGTCAGCCTTGGCCTTGCAAGGTCCAAGACGGCTTGAAAAACTCGGGGGTGTTATGAGCCATGTTCAACCCATTAAATGCCCAGTTTTTTGTATTATAAATTTGGTTAGAAATGTGATATTAAAACCACCAATGATGTGTTTCATCACATTAAAGACATTTTATTCAGTTTGCAGCACAAAAAAAACTCACTTGAGTGCAGGATCTCTTTAACTTCATTCACAGTATATTTGCAGAGTATGGAGAAGCGGGGATGGGTGGGGGATAGAGGATTGAGTGTGAGGAAGTGGGAAGAATGATTCATTCTCTATTCTCACCCCCCCCCCCCCCCCCCCCCCCCCCCCCCCCCCCCCCCCGCCCCCCGTCGTCTTTCATTTCCTTCTTCTCTCGCTCCCTTTTCCGGAAACCGCTCCTCCCTGAAGGTGAGCCCCTGAAAAAGCAAAAGACTGCATATTTTATATTTCACTTCCAAATGCTAAATCGGAATCGAAAAAACAAACTCTTGTAATCCAAGAGGACGACAGATGAGCTGAGGCAGCGATGCTGAATCTGGACTTCCTCACCGACCACTTTGATCTCCTGATCTCTCGGGCTCGCTTTTTTTTTTTTATTTTGAAGCCGTCCCTCCTCCTCTCTGGGCAGCCTCTTGTCTCTTCACATTTCCTCTCTGCGTGCCATCTCCTCTCTAATGCTCCCTTCCAAAGCCTACCATGTGCTCCTCCACTGTTCTTTCTGAGCCAGCAGGTCCAGGTCTCCACATGCTGGGTTTTTTTCTTCTTCTGTGACCCGTCTGAGGAGGTGGTCTTTTTCTTTGAGCTCCTCTTGGCGCCGCCTCAACTCTGCCTGTTTTCCCGGAGCTGCATTTTCCTCCTTCAGTGATTTGATTTCCCAGATAACAGAGCACAGGGCTTCTCTGAGCTCCTATACGACTGAGTTGTTGTGCTGTTTGGGGAGCTGCAGCTGATTTGGGCCACCACCAAACTGCAGAAACATACACCCTAACCCTACTACATATATGTGTGTGTGTGTGTGTGTGTGTGTGTGTGTGAGAGAGAGTTTGTTTTGTCTTTTTCTGTTAGTAAGAATGCTTTATTTAATTTTTGAGGTCCCTACTAAATAAAGTCAGACATGTTGCCACACCGACTTTTGAGTCGCAGATAAGATAAGATATATGAGATTACAGCAGCAAAGTGGACAGCAGTATATAAAAAAAGCAATAGGTATGTACAGAATATAAAAACATAAATACTATATACAAAGGCAGTAGCACTAATTGCACATGGATAATGAATATAAATACGGCACAGTTGGTTATTGCACTCCTATGAAATGAGACGAAAAATTCCACTTTAAGTTTTTCAGACAGTGAATTGTTTTTGTTTTTTTTACAGTGGTTGAGTCCTGAGTGTGTGTGTGTGTGTGTGTGTTCGCTGGGTCATTTGGGGTTTTGTTTTTGTATTTATATTAGGCTTTCTACATATACAGAGAAAAAAATGAGTTTTTTTTGAGATTAGAGATGTATGTCCATACTTACAATTATTAAGTTAAGTCATCATTTTTTTATTTATTTGTATTTTAATCAAAATATAAGAGGTATACTGTGAGGAGCATTGCGCCTGCTTCTCTTCTGGTTGGAGGTTGCAGTTTGAGACAAAGACGTGTTGTTGTCGACGACGTTGAATTCGTTGATGCAAATGCAGTTGTTTTGTTGAAGTGGAAGTGATTGAGTTATTGAACGTAAATGGAGATTGTCAGCAGCAACCACAATTTATTGTGGCGCATCCAGAGGACCTTGGAGAAATGAGTGATGATAACAACTGGGTTTCATTTTTTACATGTGCATTAATGTAGCAACATCAAACATGTGTGAGGAGTCAGTGGGAAATATCCCATTTAACTACATCAACAAGCAGTATTCGGTCATAAAGTGTTCTTTATTAGCCTAATGTTTTATAATTTGAGGTATGAGGTGATTTTTTTCCCTGCTGGAAAAGAAAACAACATCGGGTTGTGAAATGTAATTGAACGTTTTCTCAGATTATAACATTATTAGACAGGAAGTGTCGGATTATTACCTCGATTATTTCTCACTAGCAACTGGTCATTTATGAGCACACTAACATTATTATCGTCATTATCAACTGTATATTATCAGGGGCAGAGTGTTATGAGGGTCATGCATTAAAAAAGGCTACTGTGCCTGCTTGGGGCTATTTTCTTTAAATGAAAGCACAGTGGTGAAATGATGTTTGCAAACCAATGTAATTGAATCAATTTTATTTAAATTATATACATTTGCACACGTTGCCGGATGAGTATTGACCTACAGCCAAAGCTGGCACAACTCGGCTATTAAATGGGAAAATAACACATGCACTGAAACAAAGTCTCTTGTGAATCAAGAATTTTAAAATAAGGAAAGACACATATTAACATGACTGCAAAAACTATGTTTAATGAAGACTTTTGCATTGACCTTGTCGATTGCAGAGATGTGTAGTCCTATTATTAGCGGCTGGTCTGCGATCCGCCCCTAGGGACTCTTAGATGGGGTCTTGACATTGGTGGTGGAGGGCTGGAGTTGCACAGACAGCGGTGGCAGCAGGGAAGAGGCAGTGGAGGTTTAGGGTTGTGTGTTTTGATTGTTTATCCTACAATCCAAAGATCATTTCCCGGAGCCTGCACACAGAAGCCAGCCACATCATCGATGTGTTGTCAAAAATAGGCAGCCTGTCAGCTGTCTTCCTGCTCACACACACGACATATTGAAAATATACAGCTGGGCCCTGTGTCACAGTGTCCACAGATACCAATTTAAGGCAGATGGTTCCTGCAAATATGTGTACAATTACAGAAAAGATAAATCATGGAATCACAAAAGAACAGGCTTTATAACAGTCTAAACCAGAGCTGCAGCTGTCACAAGCCCATATACATATAGGATCCTGTCAAACTGTACAAATACTTTACATAAATAAAGGTAAATTCTGAATTGCTAATAGCAAACAGCCTGAAGATACTTTGAACTTAGTTTTAAAATACAGAGTATCAGTGTCATCAAGGAAGGTCTGTGTTTAAGCTGACTTTTACTGTATCTGAAACTGAATTCAACTTTTTTCAAAATGTGAATAAAAAAAGGAATCAATTTAGATATAGTTCATGGGTGATAGCGATCATTTTTTCCTATTTTATCAGGAATGATTTTTATGCATGTTAATCATAATTATATTTACCTTTAATAATCAGAGCAATCATTGGCTGCTTTCAGACGACCGCTAGATGTCGCGGTCAGTAACGCCCAGGGAAAATGACAGCAGGATATGAGCCTGCGTGAGAGGCTGACTGGGGATGAATGAATGATGAGCCGCTACCGTGTGTGGGCATGATAGTAGTCTTCCTGGCTGAAGTTACGCTAAGCTACATAAAAATCTCCCGAAGATTGGCGGCGAGCGAGTTGGCGTGTTGATGCAGCAGAATTATCTTCATGTCCTGCCTCAGACACCACCAGCATGTTCTGGAAATGTTCAGGAAGTGTTCATTCTGTTGTGAATGTCTGCTGCATCCATCATATCTGAAGGGAAAACTCTGGATGCATTATTCGGGACATTTTCATGTCTGAGAAGAGCTTTGGTTTTCAGAGATAAATCCACAGATTTTCTATTAGGAATATTTAGAAGATGTTCACCAAGAATTATCGATTGGAAATGAACAAAAGTATATATTGTATTTTCGGCTTTGTTGTTTTGAGACTCCATTCACATGTGGCATCTTTCTAAAAATTGCTCGCAGATCTACACAGATCAGTAAGAACCGCCTCCACGAGTTCCCGTCATTTCAAAATGAATTGTTCTTGGCTACGTGAACACACTAATCCTCTGTCTCACACGGAAGCAGGAGCTTCTCACTGTAAAACGTCAGCAGTGTTTTAAAACATTTTTTTGTTATATAACATCGCAAAGTTCATTATGAACACTCGTAGACTCGCAGTCAAATGTTTAATTTTGTTCGAATACTAAACAGCAATTAATTGGAAAATTGCTTCCTGGAGTATAATCACTGTGAGCACCTTTAGCACAGAGCACATTAGCATTGTCTGCATTTCCACTGAGCCCCTTGGGTGCCCCTGCCTTTAATCGAGCACTAATTAAGACTCTGATTCTGATTAGCATCAGGGAACATGCCAATTACATGTCTGTGGAAAGGGAAGCGAGGGCAGGGTTATGGTGAGGAAATATATTTTTAGCGCAATTGAGCGTGTGGAGGCAAGGAGGAACCGCCGCTGCGAACGCAAACTGTAGCGATGACAGCGCTGTGTATGTTGCCTGCAGCAAGGTCATTTAGATCAAGGCTGTTTATCTGTACAGCTCTGTGAGGCTGCAAAGCTCATTGTGGAGTGGAAGACTTCATTCATCAATACTGACTCTTTGAAAAAAAGAGGAGGTATCGTTTTCAGTAGATTAACTAAATGACACCCGAGGACTGTCATTCACGTTGTGCCCCAGTAAATGGAGTATTTGACCATGTGGCCTTTTGTTCCAAACACAAAGGAAAAGACTCAAGACTCCCATGGTCCTTCACCTTGTCACAACTTGGGTGTGGAATCACCTCCAAACTCCAGCTACCATCGGTCACTGTGTGTGTCCCAGACCCCACGGGGTCACCAAGCCTATCAACCCCAGGAGTAAAGGCCGCTTTCCCCTCCTCCCTTAGAAGATCGCTTTCTGCCTTCCTTCAAGGAGAGAACAGAAGTCTCTCTGCTTATTCCCCATCGGGGGAAGCCTATCCACTCCCTGAGGACCCCCGACCTCCATGCAGGCACTGCCTACTGCGGACTGCTCCCACTTCCAAAAGGCAGTGACGCGAGGAGCCGGCTTAAGGACCAACCGAGACCGCAGAGTCTGGTTTTAAAACACAAATCTTGCCAGCTGATCCAAGCAACAGGAGCCACCAAGCTAAGCCACCAAACATCAGACCTGTATATATTTACATTAAGCTAGATGGAATATTGTTGTTTTCAACTTCAAAATAAAAAAAAATAAAATTCAACTTTCAAATAAACGTCTCTTAAACATACAGTCTGGTCTATTTAATATTGCATAACAGCGAGCACTGCCAACCGCTAACCGGTATAACTCCAAATCCTATAACCTCTGCTAACTACCAATGTGGTGATTTTGGTTGTAATTGAATTATGAATCAGAATTCCAAACAATATTTCATATTATCAAATATTCATTGTTTATTAATTTTGATAGCCATAACTGTAATCAACTGTAATCGCAACAAATGGTGCCCCACGCATGAGGCCGGTTACTATCACCAGTGTCAATGCACAAGATTTAGTTAGTCATGAGTATATTAGTCATGTATTATCTGGTTTAAATAAATAAAAAACTATGGTCAATTTGAGGTATTAATATGTGTATGGTATTCAACAACCCTAGATGGCTGTATCACTTTGTTAAAATAATAGAAAAAGAACATTTCTTCACTTTCACCTGTGGAAACAAGTTGTGAACCCAACACGTTAGTCCAATGCTCACTCTTTGACAACTCCTTAGGGAAATATCTGGAAGTAGCTGCAACTTTGGCTGCTAAATTCTCCCCTCTGTTCAACAGCTGGTCGGCAAATGTGTTCAGTGCAGAAAAGGCAGCATACGGTGGGGTTTTGAGATCATTTCTGTGGAAAACGGGTCCCTGCTGCCGCCGACTTCACGCGATGCAGACAGTGTGTCCGATTTTCCGCGGCGCCGCGCAGGAGGAGGACGGCTGCAGTCAGACAAGCACGGCTGTGCTCGCCGAGCTGCAAGCAACAGGCGCCTGCTCTGTGACGACATCATTTTGCCCAGATTGGCTGACGGCTTCGCTGACAAGCATGGCATCCTATATTTATATTAAATTATTCATACAGTACTCTGTCCATTTATTCTGGGAGGATCGGTTGCGTTATCTGCTCTGATAAGAGAATGTGATATATTTGATCTCCTCCTGGCAGTTATTTATTCACACATGACCATTGAACACTGGTTCATTTAATTGTCCGCTGTAAAAGCTGTTGAAACAGTTTGGCTCAGGAGTATGTGGTTGATGTTGTTAAACTCCTTCTTATCCCTTTATCCTCATTCAGTATCCAGTACTTTTTTTTAACTGCGAGTGCCTAAAAGACTTGACAGCGGCTGTTGTTGCCGGCACACGGGAAGTGGGAGGTGGTCGGCTTCATGGCTGTCTTTTTGTGCTCCTCCCCTGCAGCTGCATTCAGTTCACAATGACACATGAAGTCAGATGCAGTCCATCTCGTACGCACCTATACGGTCACACTCTTCTCACATTGTCATTTGATATGTTATTATAATTATGTTAAAAAAGGTTAATTATAGCCAATTTAAATGGCACAAGACCACCCAGGGTGCATTCGGCGTATTTACACTTACTGGTTGTTACGCTGGCAGTCACCTTTTCTTCTTTAAATCTGGGGTTTGGTCGTTTTGTTAAAGTGCAGCAGCTATGCTGTGAAAGAATTCTGGGACAAAACTGTCTCAGATTTCAGAAAATGCAAGTCTACCCCTGTCCCCGTTTAATGTTAAACGCGCGCGGCGTAGTGTGCAACAGCCCCATTTACCGAAAACATGTCCCCATGCAAATGGCACCCAGTGCTCAGGTGCACGCAGTAATCTAATCTATATGCATACCGACACCGACTCCATGTTCCACTCAAACTGAAATAAGAGTGCTTTTGGGCAGATTAGAGCTCGAGACAGATGAGCGAGGGGCGGGCGCGACCTCGGGGCCGAGCACAAAAAACGTCTCCGATGATCACGAGCCCAGGTGCACGAGTGGCTGTGGTGATCGCCCCGACCGCCTCAACGTCAGGCGGCGCTCTTCACACCAGCCACTCCAATCACCGCGCTTTCACTCTGAAGGACCGGTGGGATGGTCTCCGATTTTCTGGGCCCACGGCGCACTCCGAAAAAACCCAGAATGAGAGAGAGAGAGAGAAGAGACGGCTTCAGAGCACAGGTTCCAGGGTGAAAATCAGTGCCCGACACCGGGTGCCGACTGGGGGCCGCGGAGAGTCCCACTGCTGGCTGTTGAGTGCTCTCTCCAGAGAAGGGGCGAGGGTAGAGCTCCACGTCCGGGTGCTGATGTACCCGGAGCCCTGCTGGTTCTCCTGAATGTGAGCCACGCGGGACCTGCACTCTAATTGGTATGCAGGGGATGCATGAGCTGGCATTGCAGGGAATAGGTTGGGCTGGTGAGTGTGTGTTTGTGTGTGTATATGTGTGTGTGTGTGTGTGTGTGTGTGTGTGTGTGTGTGTGTGTGTGTGTGTGTGTGTGTGAGAGAGAGGGGTTGATACAGAGGATAGAACATTGCTCAATCATACCGCAGCACATGCATCAAGATGGCCACAGGGAGCCTGGACGAATGAGGGGAAGAAACAGCAGAAAGTCTGTTAGAGAGAAAAAAAAAGGTGAGAGGGGCAGGGAACGAGAGACGCATTTCCTTCTTTTACCGCATACTGCAAAGCTTAAACTATTTTTAAAAAAAGGCAAGTCAAGGGCAGCTCCGCGGAGTTCAACATTTCAGCCTTTCGAGACAAATAATTTAGATTACCTTGAGTGGTGATGTAATATTACAGTAGATCAGGTAACGCTGCTGAGCGGATTTCACTGCATTCCAAAAGGAATCGCTGCGATCAAGGAGGGCGAAACAAACCTGTGGATAATCCGAACTTTGGTGTGTGGAGCCAAGCTGCCTGTTTCCACTGCGGCTGAACATGAATCCTTAATTCACAGACATGAGGGGGGGGGGGGGGGGGGGGGGGGGGGGTGGCAACCGTCCATTCAGACGTGTGAGTTAGTTTGTCAAAAAGGGGAAAAAAGTAATACAAAAAAACACCAGTGGGCACAGATAGATGTGAAAACACCTGGCATGGTGCTGGCTAAGGTGGGGACGCATCTGTGCAAGTGTTTCAACTCGAGCCGAAACATTTTTTTGCTCATCCTGGAGATTGACGAGACTACTGCATGAATGTGCATAGGGGAGGGGAAACAAAAACAGTAGTGCCTTGTATGTTGTCTCGCCTGTGCGTGTGCGCAGAAATGCAGTGATCATCATTTTTTTTGATATTGCACGGAGAAGAAAAAACACAAAAAACTGAATACTTATTTTCTGATCCAAGCTGTCCACAGTCTTATACAACAGCCCTGTGAAACTACTGATTGATGCAGATAGTTTCCTTTATTTAGCCTCATTAATAAATTGTGCGGCCAAAATAAAAGAAACCACAAACTCCAAATAATTTCACGGTTGTATCGACAACTCTCTGAAATAGTTGGAACAAACACTGAACATTACAACCTTATTGGAGGCAGGATTTATTGCAGGACTGTTATATTAGGTATGCATAATAAACTGGCAGCTGATTGTAAATCCCATTACTGCATTTGCCATTTGTCTTGTCTTGTTGTCAGTCGGTGTCTCCCTGCTTTGTCTTTCGGTTGTCGATCGTGCACCTTTTAAATTTATAGCTGCAATTGGAGTTTGAGCGCAGAAAGCAGTATAAGATCATTGCAACCCTTATTACTTCAATGCGTGGTAATGGCCGTGTTAATGAACGCACTAAAAAGCGATCGGGCAAACAAACGCGGGGCCAGTTTCATCATATGACATAAAATTTGAACATGCCGCTGCTCTTCAGGCACGGGAGCGACAGATGGCCTCTCATAATTCGTGAGCGGAGAGGGAAAGAAGGGGGAGGAAATGTGCCCAATTTGTGCACAATGCACTGCAATTCCTCGCTCACTTCTAAATTGTATACATGCTCCACAGGTAGCGGTGGACCACCTCTTGGTTTGGTTATTTCTGCTCTGTGCACACAGTAGCACTGAGCAAAGGGATCCACCTGACGACGTCAGCTGTTCGGGGTTTGGACAAGCAATGAAGGGATGGATCAAACGCCGTGTGCTGAATGACACACCTGGCCCACTGGTCTACGCAGACACAGATGTGCCCCAAATACCTAGCGCAGACCATCCCAGCATCACATTTTCCAGAGAAAGTGTCCACAGCTCGGGATCCCTGTCAAGCTTTTTCTTCTCCCCTCTCCCCGTTTCACATCCAGCCCCTTTCTCCCACACTGATTAACCTAAAAAACGCACCAACTGTCACAGACCGCACTCCTAAAAAAACCCATTGCAATTACAGTACCTGCCATCAGGAGCCGGGAGCTGCTCCGAGAGCCGAGCAGGACCTGCAGGATGGTGAGCTCTGTCTGAAAGGCACAACCATGCCCGCCTGAGCCGGGAGCCCACTGCCAGTCCAACAATTTTTATCAACCCCTTTGCTGGGTCTAAGACGGTCTACCTGGGAGTTGGGTCTTTCCTCACCTGGAGGCTCAGTGTTTGAATTTTTCAGTTCGTGGAGCTGCATCCGCAAACCAGTGACTGTCCTCCACCAAACCTCCACCGACGAGATGCGTTGTTTTTGAAGCTTCGTAATATGACGTAGATGGTCGTTTTGAAGACCGCAGACCTCTAGCAGTAGTTATGTAGACGGCTGCTAGAGGTCAATGGTTGACCCGGTAGATCTGTCTAGTTTGTGTATTTAAAGGGGCAGTGAGCGATTCTGGAGAAAGCTTGTTTCTCTCTTTGTTGTTGTTGTGATTTTACCCCTCTGGCCGGGCTGCGAAACCCGCGACCTCGGGTTTGGGAGTCCGACGCACGAACCACTGGGCCAAAACCTAGTGGTTCGTGCTTTAGCAGTGCCACCCGCTATAGCACGTCTCCTGTGCCGTGTCCCGACGTATCCAGATATATAGCCGCTAGATATCTGGACATGTCGGCCAGGCCTCTTTGCGTGAGTCACTTTGGCCTTGATGGTTTCATTGGAAATCTGTAGTTCACAGGAGAAAATCTGTGCTCAAAGCTAAAAAGATGCTATCAAACAATAGCATTTGAATGCGAATACTTCCTTTGTGTTGATTCTACATTAATTCCATCATTTTATATTTTAATTTCCATTATTACAAAACTTCAGTCTTAAGAAAAAAATGTGATTAATCACAGCAAATTGTGTGCTTAATTTGTTCTTTTTTTTCCATCGATTGACAGCACTAGAAGAAACAATTTTTTTTTCAGATCACACACAAAGTGACAGTTAACGGATGGTGAGGAAATATTTGCTGATTTTTACAAAATGTGTATTGCTTTAGAATCGCTTCCCCTTTAACTTAATTTGCTTATATTCTGTATGTAAGCATGCTCAGAGGTCAAAAAAAGGATTCGCGGAATACCTCCTGTCACCGGTAGAGACGCTATTTTAGGAAACGGTTGATATGGTCGTATTAGAGCACATATGACATAAATTGTCATAAATTGTCTTGGAAAGAAGTATCCTCATTTTCTCCTTTTATTGTTAGATGTGACTGTTGATTTGATTGATACTTCATTTGATGTTATGGTCTAAACAACCTTAATGAAGGCAAATGGGAAATCACAGAAAGCAGATCCTTGATGAAACACAGATGGCTGTTAGGGCTTTTTAAAGAACGCATCCACCTTGGTGTGTGTCCTTCACTGAACAAAATGACACATGAGTTTGACACTAGAAAGCTGTTTTTACAATTTTGTTCCGAGGGCGACCGGGTTTAACCGTGCTCCCCTTAAATCTGGGTTTAACATTACTTGTACCAGGTGAATCAAAACTACAAGACAGCCATGGTCCATAATGTTTAACATAAAACATTAAAACATTAAACACTAACTTTTTTGTATCATTACAATACAAATGGAAATAATAGCAGCTTTAATGAGTAAATTAAAACATAATTGACAGCCAACCAATGGACTGGCTCTGATTTTCTCTTTGCATGCAACCTTTTTCTGTGACAAAGTGTATGACATCAGCATCCGCGTTTTGTGTCTTGTTAAGGGTTTTGGTAGGTAAATAAAGAAAAAGAAAGAGAAGAAAGAATGTCTGACAGCATGTTGGGTTAATGATGTTCATGCTTTATTGTTGCCTCATAGGGTCTATGCTGTGCTTGTTAACAATCAGCAACACTTATTTATCATCTGACTCCTCTCCTCCCATTCACCCTGTCACCCACCTGCAGCGGTACACGTGCCAAATTTCCACCCATTACCAATCCCGATGATTTGTCAGCCATGTGCCGCCCAGTAAGGTCTAATCTGCCGTGTCTGACAGCTGACAACAGTGACTAAGTGCTCAAACATTTGCTATCGAGTGTTTCCCCAGGGCAGCTGCCACTGGTGGACTGGAAAAGGTAACAATGTTGTCCTCCAGGGAGAGCAGCCCGGGCCCACACTCACACTCCAGCCCACCCACTGCCTCTGGTCACGCAGCGTGACTGGTGAGTCAGAGCGGGGCGCGCACAAAGTGGATGTCACGTCAATTGCTGTGTTGCCCACTTGATCTTTTCAGGATACTTAATTAGCAATGCAGCGGAAAATCCCTGAAGGGGAGTTTCACTGATTGCGTGTGTGTGTGTGTGTGTGTGTGTGTGTGTGTCAAATGCAGAGCAATGGAAGCCAGTTTAGAGGTAAAACAACAATGACACAGAAAGACATCTTCATTGCTCTATTACTTGGTAATCTTCAGCAGTGATTTAGAAAAAAATATATATATAAACATTTTCAGTTCACACACTTTTTTTAAGAGGACAACTGCCTGCAATATCCTGAACAATGTTTGTCATTTGGCTGCTAGGTGGCAGTGCAGCACGGGTGTGTGTGTGTGTGTGTGTGTGTGTGTGTGCGTGTGCTCTCAATATCACTCATGTTGTGGGGACCTAAATCTGTTTACACAGTCACATTATAAGGGCTTGTCTTTCTAAAAGTCCCCTTGCCTATGGGAACAATCACAACTGTGTGTTTTTAAGGACTTTTCTGTTTTGGAGCAACAGAGCCATTTTTGTCCAAATGATTTAATGACTATAATCCAGTTCTCTCTGGAAATCACACTGTTTGAGAAAGGAAGGGGGTGGATGCTGCGCTGGTGCTGATCACAAAGTAATTGGGAACAAATTGATTTTCCTCACCTTGTATTACACTGTATTGATTGACCACAATTGGGTTGCAGGTTTCAATGAAATCAAAGTGGTTGGTAACCAGGGGCAAGCTCACACTGTTGATCCTTATTTGACCACAGAACCATAACCACGCTGCAGGGTGAGCACTGAAATGATAATACCGAAGCCATCAGGAACCAACTCGCTCCAGATGATGTTTTTCGCTTGGCATATGTCTGAGAGCTTTTTTGCATGAGGCAAAACCGATTGCAGTGTCACATCTTGTTCTCGCCAGCACCAATATGTACCTTGATTTCAAAGAGCGGTTGTTTTAGGAAAGGGTGTGACACAAAATTGCATCGTTTGCTAATGCAAATGAAATTGCCGCTGTCCCTCACAAGTAAATATGCATGTCACATTTCCTTGTCATCGCATCCAATCTTCTTGATAAGTGGTTCATATTTGACCACCCAATCCACTACAGTCAGGAATACATCTTCCCCCATCTCCATCTGTCACCAAACAGGGGGCTTCCTCCATCTTCATGGTCAGTTGGGGCTGTTTATGGTCACTAACCGGCTTCCACTACATACTGTGGTATAACCTGTGCAGGACTTTATTGACAAGTGAACTCATAAGTCAGGCTGTGCTTCACAGGCCGTGATCTGTTACCACTTCATCCCTCTCGTCTATGGAGCCCCGCAGGTGACCTGCAGATAAATCGCGTGTGAGGCCTTGCGAATGTCCCCAAGGACAAAATTAGATCGGTATGTACCTGTCAGCCTCATGAAATATGGAATGGGCCAATACTTACTGGCACTGGGCTAAGCCAGGGGCTTATCTTATTCTAAAACCTTGAGCATAGTTTTGCTACAAAGCAGACCGGTCAATGAAATTACTGTCCTTCTGGCTTCCAGTGCTTCTCAGATTACATGCCATTCTCCAATTCTCTCATATTCCCCAATCAGCCGAGCACGACATTTGACATTGTCATTACTGCGGCAGCTGGACAAGAAATGCAAATATCTGCATGTCAATCAATTCTCTGGGGTACACTACCTCAGACATTTGAATATAGTTGCAGGAAGCTGTGGTTAGAGCGCTGCTAGCGCACATCCCAGGTGTACATAGCCGCCGGCAGTCTCTGCTAGAGGCGAGTGGTGTTTCTTTACTTTCAAACGCTCCACACTGGGGCCTCCACGCTGATCTCGCTGCAGTAGGAATTGGCGTGCTGGTGTGCACAGCGCGATCAGCAAACGCTGCGGTGAGATACCCTCCTTGTGATGCCTGTCTCCTCACCTGTCTCCCTCCCTCTGTCTTTCTGCTGAGAGCTTGCAGCGCTCAGGAGGAGTGAGGGGAGAAGGCGGCAAGCGTTCCGGGTTGATGTCAATACGGTTGTGCCTCCGTACACATGTCAGAGAAGGCGTTACCAGTGCAAACCTGTGAAGCCGCCAGGCTTTGGGAAGGACCACCCACTCTCTATCCACGTCCTTGTGGAGGCACACGGGCAGATTTGGTCGACGCCTTTGAACTTGAAGCAGCAGTTCAGCCGAGACCATGGCTCTGATCCTGGAGACAGGAATTTAATGAGAGGGTTTGCTGTGCCTACGCATGACTGCCATTAACACTGAGCAGAGAAATGTCACGTAAAAAGGGGGTTAGAGAGTGCATTCTCTGATAAAGAAAGATGGAGAATCTGTTGATGCAGCTATGAACCTGAAAAATAAATGGTAGTTAATAGAATATATACATATAGTATTATACAATTATACATTGAATTGCTACCAGACAGGCAACAATACAGAACAAAGAATGCATTTTTACACACGTATACACATTATTATATATAAAAAAATATACAAATTATTTCCATGTGAAACAGTAAAAAGATACACCCACAATAAAAAAACAACAACATTTTACTTATAAGAAATGTGTGTGGGGTTTTTTGTGGCCAAACACCCAGATACGCAAGAATGAGAAATGCCATAAAGTAACATAAGGCTCTTATTTGCAATGATATGAAACGGAAGATGCTTTTCTCTTTCGGTTAAATAGAAAAAGAGAGGAGGCCAGTGGAAGGCTGAAAGAGAAAGTGCAACTATGATAATAAACACGAATCAATATCAACCTAGCTGGTGAGATCCAGGCTGGGAGCAAATCTTTTTGAACGAGGGCGTTCATAGTGCTGGATTTGCCACAACTACTGAGCCCAACTCAACGTCAGCCTCCAAGTATGCAGCACTGAAGGTATTGAGTGGTTCTTGGTTGGGGGCAATAAAGCCCCACACAATGTCCCCTGGCCCCCAGCATGTAAACACTTTAAAGGTTGAAAAAAAAAGCGTATTAATTTACACACATTAATGTTGTAAAGGGCATTTATTATCAGCTGCTGTTAACAGTCCTTTACAAAACCCTGTGCTGCCAGACGGATGTTTGATGCCCTTGTGTTGATTGCTCAAGTCTGACCAAGTCTGATCTGGCAGCATTTCAATGACTGTGCTCTTTCATGTCATTCTTTTCTTCATCCCTTTCTTAAAACAAAGGAATCAAGCTTAAGCTGAACCAAATTTAATTGCCCACTGAACCCGGGATGAATGATTCAAAATCTCTCCACTTTGAAAATGCTTTTTTAATAGAATTGTGCCACAGTGTCCCCCACGCAGGCAGTCAGAGGGAATTGCATTCCCCCAGAACTGGTTTTGATTCCCTGAAATGTGTCCCCAACCAGGAAGGAAGTGGCAAATTGATGTTCTTGGACAAAACAAGCCATTAATAGAGCTGCCCACTCCTGAGACATCGACAGTCACAACAGAGCGCACTGAGTTATTATTCTCCTCCGGATGATAGTAACAGATGGATGTGGAAGTAAGTGAGACTGCACACTCAAGAGTCCAATATTAAGTGTGGCCAATATCACGGCAAAATAGCTGAATGAAGACTGACCCGCCAGGGTTGTGACCTGGTATTAAACCTTGATTGAAAACGCAAAAGTATTGATTATCTTGCTTTTTCACATGCCTCAGAAGGTGCAAACATCAGTGACGAAAACCCGAGCCCTGCCCATCCTTTGAGGCATGATGCTGCATCTCTCAGTCTTCAGTGCTAATCGCTGGATCTCTGGTGGGTATTTGAGAATTCGCTGACATTTGACATATGTTCCCCTTTCCAGGAGTTCATGCAGCAGTGTCTTGGAGGGTTTGTGGTTTGTCCGATGCACTCAGATCACAGAGTATTCCTGAGATTTTTCACTCTCTCTGTCTCTCTCCAAAGTGCACTGCGTCATGGCATCAGTGCGGGGGGTGTGATGCTGTTTATGCGATCGAGGGGAAATCTGTGAAAAGCCGGTGGGCCAGCTTCTCCACTGCTCCACTGCACAGGCGATGGCCCTAGTGTGTCTAAACGCATGCTACAGGGAATTGCTCCTGACATCTGAACTAGGTTTAGAGCCATTAAGAGAGATATGACCTTCGGTAAACTAAATGTCATTGGGGAATGCTAAGTGCTCCAGGCACAGCAGAGGTCAAAATGATGTGGCCAAAAGAAATTATCTATAAAGCCCAGAAGCCTTTTACTGTCTTTACTGTTCTTGCGCTTCACAATTTACTCTGACCTTGACTTTGATTTCACTCCCATGGAGAGAGTTAAAACTCAACTCAACTAAACAAAAACTAAATTAACATAGCATGGTTTCTAAAACAAGAGAGTTAATCCATGTTTTATGTATATATATGTTACGTGCCGTGTTTTGATTTGTGTGTTTTCTATTATGTGCCGCTCTCTCCAGGTCCGCGTGGCGTCACTCCCGCTGCTGACGCCCATCAGTGCCCATCGGGGGCGGCGTTATAGCGATGCAGAGCCAGTGACAACGGGTGGAGAAATGGAGCTTCAGTGGAGGCCTGTGGGAGTGGGAGACCCAGACACCAGTGCAAGGGTGTGCGGACCTCCGGTAGCCTGACCAGAGCCGGGGCCGGGGGCCAGCGGCGTTGTTCCCTTTTGAAGACCGTCTTGTGTTATGTTAGTACTTAGGTTAATAAGTACTTTAAGTTAACTTGGACGCGTTTCCGCCTTGCCTTTTTCCTTCTCCCGGGTCTATTATTAAATTGTTTGCGTCCTACACCCCCCTAGACACAATATGGACGTAACAATATAGTTGGTTGATTTGTTTTTTTAACGTCAAAAATATGCAAACAACTACGCAATGCGCAATATTTTAGTTTTATTGGAGGGTTTTATTGAAAAGTATCCTGTCACCAAAGAAGCATTCGAGTTAAGTGCTTCAGTGACCAAGCATGAAGACATTTTTGCTGAAAAGAAACAAACACTAGATGTTAGCGCAGGAAGAGCTTTCCTTTCCATTAAATTTCTTTTAGCCTGCATTGGACCCCAGGTCTGATCGAAGAATTCAATCCCCGTCCACAATCCCCGTCCACCTCGTACACTTCGGATAAGTCTTACTCTTTCTAGTTCTTCGAGAAAATCGACCAAGGAGAAAAGGAGACATTATGTCATAAAAATGGGGACGAGAGTGAATGTAATTAATGCCGCTGCTGCATAGGTTGTAATAAGTCTTCTTTGACTCGATTGATTCATTTAATCAGGTGGTATCATTAAAATCAAGACCTCTCTATCAAAGCGAGCCGAGCCTTTCCTGCCAGCGCCCAGCCGGGCCATCAGTCTGCCTGGCCTGCACTCCAGTCGCCAGCTCCCGACGACATCTACGGTCCAAACGTGGGGCTCCTGCTGTGGAGCCTCTTGAGTTCCCGATGCCATTTGCCAGCTTCACACGCTGGCCCAGTCTGGCAGGGGGTTACTGTCACCATTCCTGTCCCAGCCCTCTTCATTTTTGCCATTCTGTCCCTTGACTCCCGTCACTCTCCATCTGCCCGCCAGATATCCTCGGACTTTCCTCCCTCTCTCAGTCACCTCGCTCCCCACATCCTCCCGCTCGCCTGTTTCTGATTCCCTCATTATCACCCTATCCTCCCACAGTCATTTGCCAGATTGCTGTATCATTGACAGGTCCTGTCATGACCTGTTTTGTTCCTGCTCCTGCCGTCCCGCCTGCTGCCGTCTCTTCCACTGAATTCACTGCCAGCCCTGTCTGCGTCTGCATTCGACTCCCCCTTCGTGTTGCCTCATACAAACGGTGAGTGAGTATAAAAAATGTGGCCTAATAAAGCACAGGGCACTGATGCAGGTTTTAACCAAGTGGCAATCCACTGTGAGGTCACCCATCGGTTTATGAACTGCATTTTTTAAGCCTTGAGTTTCGCACTTTGACCCGCGCCTTGTTGTTTTGTTTGCGACGGGACGTAGAATTTGGGGGTGGGTCTGACTGAGAGCTCTTCCGCTTCACACGTGCTGGAGCTTCACATTAAAAGAATTTAACTGGCAAAGTCGGGTTTCATTATGAAGTAGTCACAGGAAACGCAATGTGTCTGTCAGTAGGCCTAGCACCATTGCTCATCAGTAAAGTGTCCACGAAAAAAAAAGGCAACGGTCATTTCCGGCGCATTATGACAGCCGACCAATTTGAAATGTTGGAGTAATGGAACGGTCAAGAGCAGCCCCAGTGAGCTGTTAGATGAAGAGCTGCAGGCGACAGGCTGCACATTTCCAACTCAGCAAGGCAACCAATTCCTTCACGGTGTCCTGTTGTTTGCAGAGTCATGCTGTGTGCAGCATAAAAATCATATCAAAATGATTGTTGAAGAAAAAGGGCCAATTATTTTCAGACTTCTTTATTATAAGGACAATGGCTCAGATGATTTTTTTTCCCAGAAGAAATTGGCCCCCCTCTCATCCTCATGGAAATTAATGTGAGTGCTTTGCATTTAGTATTGGCAGATTTATGCTTCCCTCTGCTGGAACACCCTGAATGCACTTCTTCACTTTGTTTTGAGACGTGGAAGAGTCATGCCAATATGAAAAAAATTATAAATTCTACTCCTATTGAACAAATTCATTCAATTGCGATATTTTATTTCAGCATTATTTATTTTAAACATTTCAAATCTTCCGTACAGCGATCACTGGTAGATGCAGAGAAGGCAAATGAAAACTAGCGAAGTGCGATGTTCTTTTATAGAAAAAAGTACACTGGATGTACACAACTAACTTAAATTGGCATATTGCAGGGAAAAAAGGACAAAATCCATCCGTTGGCTGGATGGATATATCACTTGGTAGTGACTGGTTGGGGGATTAAACCCACTTTCAAACAGAAATCCACGAACATGATGTCAGGCTGAATGAATGATTGCCACACTGAGTTTCGCTCATCGGCCTATAGTAGACCTGCCAGAGATAATCAGCACGTCACCAAAATGTGATGTATTTTCTACAAAATAATCTCACCGGCTCCTCGGAAATGTTTCTGAGTTTGTGCCTTTTTTTTTTTTTAACACAATTCTGTCGGTAGAGTCAGGAGCTACTTGCCTGTAAGGGTTCAAAAATAGGTGAGACTGCAAGACGGACAGTGGGGGTGCTGTGACGTCTCACTCGGCTCCCCTCGGCTGCACTGCACACGGAGGTGCAGGTGGAGGAGGAGGAATAAGGCGGACATGTTGTTACCATGGGCATCAGGTCATTGGCTTGACTCTTTGGCTCACGTTGCCGCAAATACTAAAGAACATCTGATTCATGTTCCCAATGCTACTCGTCTTGCTAGGGACTCTGACACCGAACTGTTTCAACATGCTGCACAATTTGACTAAACAACACATGCTGTTTGTTGCGAGATGCATTGTTTTGAGGCTAATTGTAGTTGCTGAGTCATTTGTGATATAAATGAAGCTGTCTTGTTTTTTGAACTTTCGGGCAGCATGGTTCAGCACATTGGTCTATGAATATTAAATTTGCAAGTCAATTCAAGCAGTGACAATATGTTTCAGAGGCAATCTTTGAAGTCATTCCAGAAGCACAACGGGGAGCTGGAACACATGGCTCCTGAAACAAAGACAAGAGTAGGGACTGTAACGCTTCTTCTGCTTTGTAAGCTGTTCACATCTGTACTTATTTCTTCGTCCTAGCTGGATGAACTTGAAACAAATCTCGAGTCAACATTGAATTCAGTCGTCTATACACGCTGCTCCTGGGAGACTGGAGGGGAAAAGTGAACGAGCTGGATGCCGGCATTAACATTGCAAAAGTCCCGGCGAGGATTCGCTCATGATCTGCATGCACGTCTCGCGCCACACTCACAGTGCATTCTCACGTAAATACACAATCGTGTGAGGCTTAGGCTGCCGGGCGAGATAGTCATGAATATTTGATTCAATCACCCTTAACAATGCAGATAGACACCACCTTTGACCTTGACTTTGTGTTGAGGAGCGTGGGGACCAATGATTTACTTTAGCCTGGTGTGCTGCTGCCATATGATGCGATGTGGTTTACTATGTACATCAGTTCACAAATCTTGAGGGGGCCAAAAGGTACATAGTGCTTACATAGCAAGGTCACATACAGATGCTTCTACTCTGACCTCAGCCAAGACAGAGTGCTGTCACAACCAAGGCTGCTCATCATACCGTACTTCAAAACAACAGTAAGGAAACTGGCTTGATATTCTGCTTTGTAATGCCGCCCTGCTTGGCTTCTTCCCCTCAGCTGGCTACAAACCACTGCTGAGCACACTCACAGGATATTTCTGCTGAAGTGTCCGCCAACCTCTCCTGCATACACTCTTTCAGTATTCATTCGCAACTGTTTAAATTCTACCGGCAGCCTGCTCTCGCTGCAGGATATATCCTCAGCAAATTTCTGAGGTCTTTTTTTTTTTTTCGGGGGGGGGGCACGCATAACTGTATGAAAAGGTACTAGACTTTGTGTGAACTTCACATTTATATTTTACACAGCATAAAACTTTTGCCTTAGATTTGATCAAAACGGACCCAGGGAGGACTGAGGGAACTTTAAAAAAAAAAAAAAAAAAAATCACAGACAATCTAGGGGAAAAAAAGATTAATTGCTAGCAAGGTTCGCATTGAGTCGTAGTTGTGACACCAAGATAGCTAATCTGCCTCTCACCCTGTATGAAACTAACCTCATCCAATTCAATCGCAGAACGACACATTTCTCTTTGGAGCTGCATTTGTTTTAAACTATTTTAGCAAGTTAGAAAAAAATAAAAAAATCGACATTAAAGACATGCTGCCTGTCCACCTCGGGAACCTTTCCCAGATACTATAGCAACCTTTGCAGGAACCTTGGATCATTTTCATCACAGCGACCAGGCTCTAAATTAAAGGGGACGTAAGAGATTCTGGAGAACGCTTGTCTCTCTCTTTGTTGTGGTTGCTGTGATTTTTACTGCTCTGACTTGGCCACGAAGCCGCAATCTCTGTATGGGGAGATCAACGTAAGTAGCATGCACGCCACGCTAGCAGGCCTCTTAACGTTTTGACGAGTGTTATTTACAAACTGCACTCACACTTTTTCGATTTACAGAGCCAGGGCTGAGCCGAAAACCTGGATTTGTTTAGGGCACACACACACAGAGGAAATATTCGCTGATTTTTCCAAAACGTGTATTGCTTTTGAATCGCTGACTGCCCCTTTAAGTTCCAGGGAAATCTGTACAGGTCCCCAAAGATCCCTGCTTTATGAAATTACAGGAACCTTTGTGCGATTTCTATAGCGTTATCGTTGTTGTATATTCTTCTGGATTACTGTCGCCTGGTGGCCTGGAGTGGAACAAATAATTGCAGCCACTGGTTGGTCGTATGTCAACAGGCTAATAGGCCTAATCTCCACTGGTCTTTAGACCACAGTGGAAGCACAAGCGAACAGCGGTTCAAACCTTTGAGTTCTTTGAAACAAAAAATCCTGGGACTACGTTTCAGACACTTTTGGTCCAAACATGGTTGTTGATACAAATGTCCATCTTTATCTTGCTTGGTGGCATTTATAAAGCCATTCTCTGCTTTGATTTACCCAAAGGTTAGTCAGCATAAACAGAGTGTTTTATCCATAGTTTTGGTGTATTATCAATAATTTCTCATACATTTTGATACCACCATTTAAACAAAGCTAGTTAACAAACCACATTGTGGGGGATAGTACAGCTGTAGTTAGCTGTAAATACTGCAAATGTCTTGAATTTAATTTTCCTTTTGCTGAGAGTGTGATGTAACAGCACAATCCACAACTTAATCAGACCTCAAACACAGACCAAAATACTCTCTGAGCCTTCAACTCACCACTGGAAAGGACAAAAACAACAACACCAACCTCCATAAGATCCGTCTACAATCACAATGCATGAGGAGGGAAAGAAAAGAACCACTAATATTCTCCCGTCATTTTCTGGTGTATCTACCATATTCTTTCCATTGCTCGTGCATAAAACCAGAATAAAAGAATATTTTGGGGAGGTGTCAGTTTTCCGATGACATTAGTTAGTACTATTATGGAACATGCTGAGTGGGAGCAAAACAACACTGAATAATTGATTGCCACTAAAAGACGTGGGCATGGCTATCCATTATTCAAATTGATACTTATTACAGTCTCCACTTTCCATGGTAAATAAAACAGGAGAGGGGGAGTTTGGGGGGGAAAAAAAGCTGCTCATGTTTCCATTTGTTGTTCAGCAATTCTAGGCAGGTCTGATAGAGCTCCTGTTTCCTTATTCTCCTCTTTTGCTGTCCTTTGCAATGACAGAGTTGGATTCTGTGTCTGCGAAATCCTGAGAGCAAAATTGATGGCTGTGCCACAGGCCTGTCGCCGGCTGCGTTCCGAGTAATATATCCCGGAATTTAGCTGGAAATAAGTACTGCATGAAATGACAAAGGTGTAAATAAAACAATGGGATGGCCACGAGTTAAAAAGTACACGCAGGCAGACACCCCAACAGATGGTTTACTGAGAAGGATTTAAAAGCTGCTTTAACAAAAGGAGTAACACATCTGTTCTTTCATGAGGCTTAATGTCACTGTCAACGCATTTCATTACTTTAGACAGGCCTTAATGCAATGATCAGCTTAATTTCCCATTGTTCTCATTTCCTTCCTTTATTCCTCTTCTGTCATAAGAGGAAGTTTACATGATGTCCTTTCATCTCAGAGCCGAACTTGTGAAAATCAAAAACTATGTTGCACAGATTTGGACAGCATTATCGCCCCGACCCATATTTTGTCTTTGAAATCAGAGGAGACTGGTAAAGTGAATTGTCAAAGCGTGTGAGCGAATCCCGAGAAGAAATTAAGGTGTTACAATTCTGACGGGGAGGGCAGATCCCAGAGCAGCTCGTGGGTTCTTTATGGTTGAATGGCTACAACTGTTACCTCCATCCCTCCTCAAGTGCTTTTCAACAATGCATTTTCGGGAAATATGGAAAGGCTGGGAGAAACCGAGCGGCCACATATCCACAGCACCGTCTGAGGCATGTTCGCATCTGCCATGGCGAGTTGTACACATGGATTGAAATTCAGCCGGTGCCAGCTGACTGAAGGCGCAGAGGGAAGAGAGAGGTCAGGGGTGTGACTTCCGATTTGTCGCTGTCTGTTTTTTTTTTCTTGTTTTTTTTCTCTCCGATGTCATAGCAGTGTGAGGGATGTAATTTGTTCTGCTAGCAACTTATTCACGTCTCTCAAGATGTTGTCCTTTTTGTCCCTGGATAGAAGGCAGCAGATGAGCAGCAGTAAAAGACCGATGTGAAATGTGAAATATTTGACATTTTTTATCACCAGCTCCTCATCCTACACAAACTAACACTGGAACACACAGTTAATTAACTTTCCATCACAGCTATACTTTTACTGGCTTATGTGAGTAAGAAAACCACAGCAAAATAAACCTGATTTTAAGAGAGGACACTCCACTGGGGGCTCACAATGGCTGCCATATCATTAAATCAGACAGACATGCATGCATAACCAGATTGTGATAAGAAAATATTTTAAATTTAAACATCATCTCCCGAAAATGATCAAAACGGGATAAGACTCAGAACTGAGATACTTTGCATGGATGGGAAATGGGTTTAATCTGTTAAACAAAAGGATGTGGATGATAACAGTTGTAATGATCTTGATCTTTATTTTGACTCTGATAAAACAGCAGTGTAAGAGCTGTATAGACAGATTTCAATGAATGATGAGTTAGAAAAAAATCCCACACAAGCTTTTAAGGTGTTGTATATTAAGTAGCGAAAATGTGAAGATGCATTGAAGAGAAGTCCGCCGACACCATCTTGACTGTATATAAGGGTTTATTACCGAAAGACTAGCATCAATACAAGCCCTGAAGAGCTTGGAGATCATCCAGCCAAAGGAACAACTCTTCAGACACTTCGTAAAACATAGACCTATATAGGACTTCAAAAGGTATCATGCAACATCTGGTCATGCAAGGTAAAGACAAGATCAGAGGGGGTTTCAAATGAAAGTTCAAAAGGTTATCAAGAGGCCCCTAACGTAACCATCCAAAGTTTTTATAATGCAGAGTTAATCAGCAGTCCCAAAAATTGTAATTGCTTAATCAATTTTAATTGAGGCAAATTGCAGGCTAGGTGTGTTATATAAGCTGTGTAATGTAAATATAAAAAAAACGTAACACTAGATCATAAAACAGGATATTAACAAATGACAGCCAGGTACTGATACTACCTGCAGGTCAGACTCCTACACACATGATCGGTAATCTGAATAAGGCATATACTGTAAATAACAAGGTTATATATACAGTTCCGTAAGTGATTTTATTTGGGATCATGAACTGGCTTATGAAAAGGAAAATTACACACCTATATGTATTCATTGACAACAGACTAGGCTATGTGCTTTTCATGACCAGTGATTGTCGGAAGTTGAATAAAACTAAAATATCATCAAAGACTTTGGCTATGATATGATCAATAACCCTCAGTGGTGCCAGTACATATAGTATGGCCTCGGGAACCAAGTGGACACAAACAATACTGGATGTGACCACATGTTGTATATTGCAGTCAAAGATATACAATACTGCTTTGAAATATTTAATGCTTTTGAGAAAATAGCTTGGATTTACTGTCTAACTGTTACCGTTTACTGTGATTCTTTGTATGCTCTTTGTACCAATGTTACTTGAGGGAACAGATAATTGCAGTCAGGGGTTCTGCCTGTTACAAACCATATCATAGATATTAAAAACAACTGCATCCAGTAATTCACTCAATTATTTTTCATTAACAGACAGTTAACCTACTGTATGTAAAGTAAGACACTAGAGGAGCAGCATTGTCTTAGGGCCGTGTCCCCATTACATATATAGTATGTACTGTATATTCATTTTTCGCCATGAACTTAATCTTTTAAATGCCCCAAGATCCCATTTCAGTCATTTGCGGCAGACAGCTCAGCAAAATCTTAAACCCACTTTTTACAATCCCCTGCATCAAGTGGCGTACAACCCATATTGTGCTCAAGGTAAGTGGAGAGGCTTCCCCAGCATCACTAATCCTTGGATCAATCCAGTATGGGGATAGAGTGGAAAAGAGAGAGTGAGTGGGATGATGCCCCAGAAAATAGAAGCAAAAGAAACATTTGGAAGAAAAAAAAATCATAGGATTAACATTCATTAGTCGTCGGCTCTTCAGTAGGATACATCCTGGCTGCATTTTAAACAGATTCTCACCAAAAGCCACAGTCGCTCCAGGTTGTAATAGAGGGATCTATTTTCAATATTCTCCCCAATAGCTCAGGATTAGTCCCAGCAAATGATACTGTTGCCTCTCTCCAATTATCGTCCCATTACACATCCCTTCCATGACCTGAGCTGATGAACCGGATTAAGCAGCTTCTCTCAGGTCAGTGCCACCAGGTGGTTGTGCTTGTATCATAATGATGCTGACCCTCCTTGGCTGAGGGTTACGCTGCGAGCTAAAACAGTGCCAATTCCTATGTAGACAGCAGCCTCACTTCATACCAGGCTGCTCTTTGAATTAACATTTTGCCTGTTTAACGGCTTTAATCATCATTTGAGCCTTAGATCCTAAAAATCTATCACATGCCCTTCAAGAATGAAAGTTAATTACTTCCTATATAAAAAAAATCAGTTCTACAGTCAAAACTTTCTCAGACAATTCATTCTCATTAAACGTGTGTGACCAGACAGCATATGAAAGTCAGACATGAGGTACCTATAGTGGGCAACAGTGATCGCCCACTTTTTGAAGATAAATCGTTACCAAAAAACATTTTATTCAGAGCAAAAAAAAACTGGAAAACTGAAAAAAAAGATCACTATCATCACCATAGTGTTTATATTGTTGATTATTGATAAGAGTCTTGTAATGTATTTCCGCTTGTGTTTTGTGTGCGTATATAGTGTATTCCGATCGTAGAGTTTAGTGGTAGCAGAGGGTGACAATAACTCATGCTGTGTTCCATTTTCTATCTCGGAACTCGTAGCTCAGAAGTCGGGGTTGGTGGGGTTCCTCCGACCCTCTGAGTCAGAATTCTGACTCGAGAAGGCGTTCGAGTTGCAATTTCTGACTCGGAGGTCTGTAATTTCGAGTTCTGAGATACAATGGAACAACAGCTCGTAACCTCAACTCCGAGTACAATGGAACTTAGCATCACTAGCCGACATGAATTTCACGGATGTAGTAACCCTTTCCATAGTAACAGTTAGCTCCACCAATCAGAGACGTTGATGTTACACTTTAGAATTGTGGGTAGTGTAGTATTTCTCAATGAGATCACAAATAAAACATGTTTTTCTAAAATCAAGGTTGATTTCATATAGACTATTGGCTTCTACATGTGCATACTGTATACCATCGTTTCACAACCTCGGAACCTGGGTAAGTCTACGACATTATGGCAAATGATCAAAATGTCAATAGAGAATATGAATGGGATTATCACTTCCGGAACCACACTGTTGAGCTCTATAAAGACCTATGGGCCAAATTAGCCCCAACTTCACACATGTTGACACAATACAAATTAAGGTTCAAAGAGCAGTAGACGTGCATTCAGTTAAATGATATTTACTTAAAATAATAATATGATAAATAATAATAATAAAATAATAATAAAAACCCTGGAACACAGCTGGGAGATTCTATTGCATGCCCAAATGATTCCACATGTGAGCACAGTGATCACTAACACCACTACAAACTCAGCAACTACACTATGACTAGCACATCTAAAAGTCAAGCAAGTGACCACCACCACAAGGCCTACCACACACTGCATGCAAGTTGAGTTGTGCATCCCACGGGTACTCCTCGCAGGTCTCTCAACTGCCGATAAAGAAAACAAAAGGAACAAGAAACAAAATGGAGATCAGTTGGTTCAGCTTCACAGAGGCGTAGATGTCATTTCACAATGCAAAATATGCCAATGTAAAAGTACAATATGAAACCGCAAAACTATTGAAAGCTCACGGAATAGTCCACGGAACCTATTGTCGAGTCCAAGGAAACAGAAACATCTGGATCCAGCAACGCAGCTGTCTGGCACTAGGTCTGCAATAAAGGGATATATGTGAGCATATGCAAAGGCAAAAAATAATTAAAAATACCCCGGAGGGGAAGAAATCTACTGTAGATTAACCCAGCAAATTTAATTTACCTTGCTCAATCTGGGGCCCTGATTAAAGGTGACACTAAAACTGAATTGCAGGTCGACTACTCTGGCTCCACAGGGGGTTGACAAGGCTTAATTTTTTTGTTTAACCTGGGACTGGTAGAGCATAGGTCAAACAACATCCACCGAGACAAAGCTTCACTGTAATTTAATATACAGGGAGCTCTATTGGCTATTAAATCAACCCACACAACCAATGTTTTTTTCCCAGATCTCCCTTACCTGCACAAACCAGCAGTCCAGCCACACACATCTACCAGGATTCAGGCCAAGAGGCCCTATACCTGGCCTTATAAAGGCAGGGTGCTCTTTCTGACTCCTCCTACAGTCGACAATGTTTTACCCCCCTCTCAGCCCTCACATTTGCAGCATATGAGACCATATTTTTATCTGAACCTAAATGACATAACTTGTGTCACTTACTTTTAGAGTCTTTGCTAGCTTCAGACCTAGCTTCAGACCGATGAAGTAGGTTCCTTGTCCTGCCCCAATGTTGTGAAAATCTTGACGCGGCAGAAATAGATTGCATGACTGAGGAAAAAAATTACAAGGGATAAAATAGGAATGGACTTAAGCGCAGAGGCTCTGGCAGGAAATAGAACACCATGGAAACTGTCGTATGGATTAGATGCTTCAGATATAAATGAGACTTCCCCCAGGAGCCAAGACAGTGGGTGAGGTCGAAGTGTCAAATTTGCTTAAGAAGTTTCCTAAATCTTTAGTTGACCTGGGAGTATTGGATTAGCAGCCATGATAAGAGCTGTTCGGATTCTCTAAATGCATAGGAAAGGAGCTTCTATTCTTCCTTTCCTATCTCCTTTAGCATAGGTTACACTGGACCTTCCTATGCGAAGGAGATATAGACGCGGCAGTGATATTAAACGCGTCGCGCCATGCACGAACGTAAACAATTCAATCCGAAGTAGAAGAAGAAGAAGTAGGAAAGTATGCATATGACCAGAAGAGACGAAGCTTATCATATAAGTTACTGTTGCATATGAATAATTTACATCTGATGTCACACGATGGTAATACACACTGAATAATGATGGATGCTCGTTTTTTGTGGTCCAGGCATCTGGAGTTGAGGTGTCGACAACTGAATGAAAGGAGAGAGAGAGGTTTTTTTTAAAACTTTGACAGAGAAGTGATTGGCTCAAGGTGAGTCTGCTGGGTTGTGACTGGATGAAAATGAGGATGAGCTGGTGGAGCTAAAAGATAGCGGGAGCTACGTTTGTGAATTAAGAGACATGCGCACAAGACAGTCTTCCTGACCGAACTTTCACTAAGCTTCATTTAACTGCTATTTGAAGTTTGCACAGTAAACAGG
The DNA here is from genome assembly GCF_022379125.1 of Scophthalmus maximus. Taxonomy (NCBI): domain Eukaryota; kingdom Metazoa; phylum Chordata; class Actinopteri; order Pleuronectiformes; family Scophthalmidae; genus Scophthalmus; species Scophthalmus maximus. The sequence goes on along the minus strand of NC_061529.1, from coordinate 18,416,115 downwards.
GACACACGGAAGTATTAACAGATAAAATTGGTTGTCTGACCAATTGTGGTGATATGTATCTAAACAGGCATGTGTTCCCCATTGCTATAGTTAGGGTTAGAATTTGGTTCGACGGTGGTATATTCATTTTCCAATATGATTCAGTTCATCTTTATCACCCCTGCATTTTTATTATTAACAACGAAACTATTATGCTCACAAAATTACATTGTTTACACTTTGTGAAAAACACAACAGTATGAACTGATGGTTTATCAACCCAGTTGACGTAGAGTACAGTAAGTACAGTATGTAGCTTTATGATCCATCACCAGTTAAACCTGCCTTCACTGCTCTGAATCATCTCAGAGATGTCATGTCAGTGTCATTTATTACCACTTCTCTGTGTTTACATCCTATTTAAAGTCCCCTGCGGAGGAGCTCCTGTGCCAGTCAACAAGCGAGACAGATGGCTTGCAAACGTGGTCGGTACTTTTATGAGGAGAAAAGGCCATGACCTTCACGCCTGGTGGGGAAAGCGTAGATGGTAAAGACCATCAAAGCATGAGAGCAGAAAAGCTTGATTGCTGGTGTGTGTGTGTGTGTGTGTGTGTCAATGTGTCAGGTTTCTGAGCAAGCCTCAGCTAAAATGGCCCCTGATTGTGTTCCTCTTCTATCTCTTTTTCAAAAAAAAAAATCAATTCTGGCCCATCACTCAAGCAAAGGCCCATTTGGAGCATGCCTTTTCCTTTGGCAGATGGTAATGTCAACATTTGCCTTGCATTCTGTGTGAAGGACATGAAATTTTAATGCTTGGACTCAAACATCAATTGTCACACTGGCAACAAAAATAACAGCGAAACCTCTGCTTTCGTCTTTTGTAGTTGAAAGCAGGTATTTGAGTCACTGCAGCTCACATAAGTGCATTTCGTCAGCAGATGATTTCTCTTTTGATTTGGGGCCATTCACTGATTTCGAAAATCACCCACCATCTTTTTCTTCTTCTGTTTTTTAAATGTGCCCTTGCACAACCCGTTTGAAGGGTTGACAGCTCATTTCTAAAGACATGATTGTTGTTTAAAGTCAGAATGTAGAGACAAATAATCGTAGTTTCTGAATAAATTCAAGTGGTTTGACAGGGTTCATCTCTCCACCTTATCACTCTGTGTGGTGCGATTAGGCATTCTCCATCCGACTCTTTGTTAATCAACATTAAGTTCAGTCAACTAGCAAATAACCTAACTTTGTAGATTGACGTTTGACGTATGAAATTGAAGGAGTGTTACAAAACTGAGAGTGGTAATGATGTTAGACCACTTGTCAATCAAAAAGCACAAAGTGCTTACCAAAGGTGAACACTCAAAGACAAAATCAACATTCAGAAAAATTCTCAATGGAAACATTTATTTTTTTAAACTCCATGAAAGCACGATGAGGTGATAAAGGTGAAAAAATGCCAAATCTAAGCAACCAAAAAATTAGCTCAAGGCCAAATGTAGTCAATCAGCTGTTAGCAAACGCCGATACTACAAAACCCTAACCCTAACCCATCGACTGGTCATTCAATAATCAATTGTGTTTAACTCGGACTCTGGAATTATTTAAAGACCCAGATGACCCTGGTTGGATGGAAGGGTAAGGTGCTCAGTTAAAAAAGGGAAACAAGGAGTGGCTGTACTTGTTTTGAGACGTGTCCGGGTTCAGTGATGAGAACTTCTGTCTCACCAGAGTGTTCAATTTTACGATTCAATCTTAAACCTTGAAGTAACAGAGAGTCTACACTCATATAAGATTACATTTTAAATTCTAAACCTTGTGACACCAGAATATGTCATGGAAGGAGATGTTTTGAAGACGGATCATTTGTCCCAAGGGTAATGTGTACTGGGGTAAAAAGAATATAGATGAATCCTTGTGGTGTTCGATGATTAATCTCAGCAGCGGCAACAGAAAGTCCTGAAAATCTGACGAAAAACCAGCCCACTGTCTTCGTCTGTCTAAAAGGACGATATAATATATTGTATAATATTGATGGGGTCAAGCAATATTGATATGTAATATATGCCAGAGTGTACAGTCATCAGTAAAAAATTTCGCTCCAGGGAGAGCAGTTTCAATGCTGTGGAACAAACTTGTTGTTATCAAGAGCCATTCATAGTGAGTCTTGATCTGTGCAATCTAACCTGGGTCCCCTCAGCGGCGGCTGAATACAAACTGTTTTTAAAAAGAGCTGGAACAACTCCAGAGGTCAGAGATCTACTAGTGCTTGCAGTTTTGTTGTTATGATATCAAGGTTGATTCATGAGGGTTTTATATGTGCCACCGTTTTCCTGAGATCCTGCTGTGATAGCGGACTAAAAACAATTTAACAAACCTAAAGAGGTGCAGGGGAGGTTCACTACAGAGGTGGGAGTTGTGAGTAGTGAGGTGTGAACTAATATGCTCGTTGCTTTTTTATGAAGAAGGTAAGGATTATGTCATATTAGGCTAGAGACGAAGTGTCTGCAGTTTGTGATGAATAGTGTATCAGCATTCGGTCTAAATATTGTTTCAGAGGCCGTTACCCGCTGCCAAGATAAGTGTTTGTGGGAAACACTAGCGCACATCAACACAATGGGGGTGTATTGCTGGGAGTGGGATGACTGTGTCAGTAACGACATAAAAGAGCCAAAACACTTCCCGGCGTGGCCTGAGTGATAAAGCCTCTTCAGAATGCCAGATTGCTCACCGTGCCCACACTAATCCCCATCCCAATCACTCAATATCAACGGCCGGAGTGAGGAACTCTATAATCATGTAAAAAATGTTGAGTGTGCTTTGACAATGTGTCAAGTTTCCCTTATTTAGTAGATGTAACTGCCATGGTCTTTTTTAGTACTCTGTTGAGTTGCACTCCAACGGTATGAAGGATCTAATTTGAAGGGCACCTTCTGCTGGCTCACAGTGACGTGGCAGCACATGGTGCTGGACTAAAAAAAAAAATAATGTCCTGTCGAGTTAATTATTTCCTAAAACTGGGAGAGATTTACATCTACAGACAAACAATCGCTGAGAACATGATCAGGAACACCAGACTTGTGTTGGGAAAGGCCTCACTTTGCTCTCAAAACAGCTGCAATCCCTCATTGCACAACAAGTTGATTTACTTTGAGGTTCTGCTCCACGGTGACATGACTGCATCAAATCCCTTCTGCAGATTTCGTCAACTGTATATTCACGCTCCCAACCGAGGTAACAGACAACTCCTGTCGTGCTCATGAAACCAGCTTGAGACGACTTTTGCACGTAGTCAGCAACAATACTCTGATAATTGTGGGCCGTGGCACATTCAAACCACGATCGATTGGCAACAGGAGGCCAAGAAAACTTTCCCTTCACCGTTACACCACCTGCAGCAGCCCGGACTGTTAGCACAAGGAAGGTTGGGTCCACAGATCCTATTTCAGCAGGCAAACATTTGGTTTGCCGTTGAAAAGGAAAAAACATAATAAACTGAGATCCCATCTGTCGAGGTATGAGTCTGGATTTGAAGATTTTGTGAGCTCAGGTGTCCATGATATCAGCAGCAAAAGAGGAGGAGGTCGTTTAGGAATACACAAGGCTGTGTCAAAGGCTTTTCTTGTCACCCATTGTTGAGCTGAAAGTCCTGAAGTCAGAGCAGCTGATCATCAGTGACCAGAGTGGCGCGTTCGAAGGTGCTGGAAGAGTTAGAGTTCACATTCCACTGGTGTTAAAAATAGATGTTCTCTGACAACAGATGCTCTTTTTGGAGCAGTGGAGCTGTTTGTTGTTTCTTTTTTTGTCATCTGAAAAAGCTGCAGACGCCGTGACATTTGAAACTCGACGCAGACACGTTATGATTCTGTGTTTATGCCTCGCACCACCATTCTCAGGTCTCAGCTCAGTGAGCTGACTGACAGCACCGCACAATGAAGCAAGACGTTCATTTTAAGGTCGCAGCCTACATTCCAAAAGACTTCTCCAACCTCTCCTGTGCGTCTCACCTTGACACTCGAACCGAAAATGAAACGCCATCAGTCATTTCTAAGTGTTGTGATAACTCTGCAGCTTTTGTTGTTTGGGCCTTAGTTTCAGCACTGATGTAAATATTGTGCAATCATTTTACACACCATGGTTGCAGATTAGTTACTGTGCATTCATTTTCATGGTGGTTTATGGATGATAATTACTTGGTGTATCAGGCTCAGAAAGGCATGCAAATGAGCAGAGTTCATTAGAGGTATTATGAGCACGTTACCTAATTATTGCATTCTGCTTGGCTATGCCAATGACATGGACACAGAATTTGGAAGCACTTTACGCCTTTGCCTATTTTAAAAATTGGTCAGGACTGAAACCCAAATTACCTCTGCAAATAAATATAATGGTTATATAATTTGAAAATGAAGAAACCCACATGAGATGTTACAAAATCAGTGGGGAAGAGAAGAGAGCCAGTTAATCACACTCTTTAATGACCTCATGATTAGATGAGAAGATCTTAAGCAACATTCATATATATTTATATATATACTGAAGAATGGAAAATGTGGTTGTGTGTGTCACAATTCATCTATCACTGAACTGCAAGTGATGTTTCCAGAGAAATCCTCAACAATATTTATAACTTGATGGTATATACACACACCGATCAGCCACACACTGATCTGTGTATTTTTGTCAAACCGAAACTGCAAAATATGTCTTAAATGAAATTACTAATGGTTTCCGGATGAACTAGTTCAAAGCTGGCCTACGATATACACCCCTCACAATTTTAAAACCAATTACTTATTTTAATTTTGTGGCTGATCCTAGTATATATATGTTTTGTGTGTGTGTGTGAAACCTGTAGCCTCCTGGAGAAATTTGGGTAGAATCATAATGCACGTGATCACGCCTGGCAAAACAAACACTGGCTCGTGAACAAGTCGTATTCAAGTTCGGAACAAGTGATTGATGACCTGTTTTTTTTGTTAAGCTAAGTGATTTTAGGGACTCGGACTTGGTCACTGTCACGGTTATGCAGGAAGCAGGACCCAAATGCAGAGGTGCACTTTCAATAGCCTTTAATAAACTGACAAGAAACCAAACTTATGGAGTCTCATAGTAAAACAAAAACAAAATGCAACTAAGGGTGTCCACGTGAGCGGGAACAGAAACAAGGTCAGGAAACGACTGGGGAAGATGACCAGGAAACCAGCAGACGATCCAACCCAGACAAAGGGAAGCACAGAGACTAAATACACACAAGGTGGGCGGGGCAATTAGAACACAGGTGAGACACATTAGGAACAGGTGCAGACAATCACAGGGGCAGGAGACCCAGGAAAAACAAGACACCAGAAACTAGACACAGGACAGGAAGTGAAGCAGCACAAGGAAAGGGACTTCAAAATAAAACAGGAAACCAGGAAAACAACAAAACATGAGCTACGAGCAGGAACTGGATGTGACAGTCACATAACATCAGTGAAAAAAATGTTCTTGGTCCAATGTGTGTGGCAATCCATGTGATGAACATGCAATCAGAGTAGTTTTAAGAAACAATGATAATAGATAGATAGATAGATAGATAGATAGATAGATAGATAGATAGATAGATTTTAACCAACACACACCAACATATCTAAAACATCAGTATAAATAACCAATTACACTTTCATTTCATATTTGTATTCACTTACAGATTGTTAAAGGGATAGTTCAGTGATTTTGAAGTACAGCGTTTAATAATGTGGTGAAAAAGACGTTTTTCGTGGCAACAGTGGGAGTCCGACTTTCGCTACTTACACTACTCCTCCAAACTCCATTAAATGACATCGCTGATCACTATCTCCATAAGGTAATATATTAACTAGGCATAAGTAACTCATACAACCCCCCTTCAAAATCACTGAACTATCCCTTTAAGTGTGTATGCATGGATCACCAGATATACGCACACATCAGCTTACACATTCGTGTGGACGTTTAAGACTCTTTATCCGCAGTCGGCTCCAACAAAGATCCACAAATGCATGCTGCGTTTAGAGAGTCTAGATTATCCATGTAAGACAGAGGTGAGGTGCTGTACAGTCTAATGTCTTGTGACAGTGAAGCTGAATGAGTCTTTTGGAGAAGGAGCTCTGCTGTCTGTCCTCTTAAAAGACAGAATAGCTCATCAGTCCCACGATTAGAAAATATACAATATAAAACAAATAAATGGTAAATAACTCTTTTTCCGTAAATGGATATGCATGGTTAAAATAAGCTACTGCTGGGTGGTGCACTTCTGCTGGGATACAGCCATTCCGGGCAAACAGCAGATGCCGGTGTGCCTCATAGTTGTGCCCGCAAGAGAACCGCATGGCAGGACATGTCAGTGGCTCAGCCTCTGGAGTCAGTGTATGCAAAATGCTTGGTGTGTTAATGCAATTCTACACCCTAAACATCCTCTTCAGATCATGTTATATTATCTCGTTATACTGAATATTTCATGTTGTATAGTTCACTAACTGTAAATCTAAGCAAACAAGCTTCATTTAAATGTAAGCTGATTGCTTGTTAAATGTTAAAGTGTGTGGAAGTACATTTCAAGTGATTGTTGCTTTACTGCAATTGCAAAAACACTCATGATGAATATGATTTAGTGGATGCTTGAAAAGAGAGATCCAGGTGATTGCATGTTTTAATCCTTCCAGGTTAGCTGAGATCTTTTTTTAATTTAATTTACATTTTATGAAAGCAATATAGCCCCAAATACAGACAGCAAAAAACAAACACCAGGGTCAGATGAAACAGTACATACAAAAATAAATGTATTACGGCAGACGTGATGATATCATAAACTATCCCATGACAGGCCTGACTTTTTCTACATCTAAGTCTCAGATTTCTATTTATCATACTGTCTTTGCATCTTGCACAATGCGATTCGCCTCTTTAGCCTAAATGTGTCCTTCTGTGTGAAGTGTCCATGACCCATCAAAGACATTAAATTGCTGAGGTCTGCGGCTGCATGTTACATTATTATCAGATCTATAAAGTAATTCAACCAGTGATTCAAGCAAAAACTGATTTTCTTCACTTTCCAATTCATATGAATGATCCTTTTCACAGAACCATATCGAATGCTGTTAGACCTTGCCCAATGCTATTAATCATTACAGAACATTACATACTTTGGACTCGCACCCAAAATGTTCTCACTTGTGAGCAATGCCATGACATGACATATGTTTTTCTCACATTTACTGTAGTTCACTCTGATGTTAGCCAAGAGCCGATGGGACATGTTTTACCAGGTATTGATGTGCTCTTCAGGAGTTGAATGGATTTATTCTTACTCCACCCTGTCACCAGCTGTCTGGATGGATAAAGCAGCCAAAATATATTTGCCTCCTGCAGCTTCTTGTATCTCTCTGCTGGAAGATCCTGCAGTGCTGTATATGAAGAAAGATTTTTCCAAACCAGTTTCATCCTTTCTTGCTGCTTGAAGGATGTCTTGTCGATAGTTTTTTTCTTCTTCAGCATGTTGGGTTTCAATGTACCAATGGGTTTCAATGGACCTGATTGTGGGAAGAGGGTTTCCCATCCTTCTGCTCCACCTCTGGTACATTGTCAGAGGATCACTGCCATTTCTTTAAAAGTGTTCCAACAACCCCTTTTTTAAACCCTGGCTACCTGGGTTTCCAGGTGCAGTTAGTGACTTTAGCTATTAAGTGTTGCACTTTTTTGGAATGGTCCCAGCGAAAGTCATTCAGCCCCATGAGATTTGAAGATGTACAAACACTCATTGACTGTTTGTCAAGTGTCAAGGCTGTGTGTTAACGTAGAATGTAAATGTCTTGTATTTTTACATCAGCTCAACAGTTGTGTTGTTGTAAGAAAAACTCACCCAATCTGGTTTAAAGATGAAGTCAATGAAGCTGAGCTCTAGATGAAAAGTCATGTTCACGGCTCAGTAAGATCCTTGAATACGCACAGTGTTCAAAAATTTCTTGTTTGCAATAGATACATTATATGCAGACCATAAAATTAGGGAGTTAACAGCTAAATGCAGGAAAAGCAGTGAACAGTGAAAAACAAATACAGCGAATCAACCACCAGCAGCAAGTAAAAAATATACAGATAGGTTTTCCGTGAGAAGTAATTTAATAAATGCTATAAAACGGCAGCCTGCAGATCAGGGAGGATCTGTAAAATTCTCCACCAATTTAAACTATTAACTGTTTCCTGTTTAAACAGTAGGAGTTAATACATGACGAATGTTTTTTTAACTCGATGACAAAAGCCATTTTGTTGGCATTTGGCCATGGTAAAAGTGTGATAATACTACTTTGTGTATTCCTTAAAAAAACTCACCATGCAGGGGGAAGTCAAGATACAAGATATGTTTAATTCCCAAAATATAAATATAAGTTGAATTTTAAAAGGGGTACCCCACTAATTCATTTAATCATAATAATAATAAATAATCAGATTAGATCAGTGGAGAAACAAAACAAAAAAAAGATCAAATTTCAGGGCTTTGATGTAAATATACCTACAAATTAAACTGTAACCTTCATTGAGAATAACAGATTAGGCCTTTAACAGGTTAACACCGGCTCATTTTCAGATTCAGTAAAACAGGTGGAATTTGACATAAGAACACAAAACACGTTCAGGCACAGGAGCATCAGCGGAGATCGGACTCGGCAACAAACACTGACACAAACACCGCAATTTATTACAAACACGAAAAGGAGGCAGTTTGCCACATGTTAACAGTGCACAGCTGCTCCTCTGAGCATAAAATCATATTGTTTAAGTCAATATATTTAAAATCCAGCAGGGATTGTCAAACAGAGCTGATTACAAGGTTGTTTAGATGTAAACATGGAAAGGGGAAAGAGCTGGCTATAATTGCCTGAGACTAAAGCAACAACTCTCATTGTTTCTCTGAATCGTTTTTAACCCACAATCAGGGGTTAAAGGGGGATTTGGCTTGTGAGGGAAAAGTGTGTTCAAAATAACTCCCAAATTGATTTACGGTACTGTACCGCCAGCTAGCAAGACAGAGAGCCAAGTTGCATGTTGTGCATTTGGTACGCAACCCCTTCCGTAGCCAGCAAGCCGCTTACGACGAATCGACCATGAGGTTATCGCCATCTGCAGACATGACGCTGAGTTTAGACAGGAGGCAGCAGCTCGGTGATACGTCACTTCTCCCACCGGACGCTTATTTCTCCTTTGTGAGTCAACAACTGATTCTGCTTTTTTTCTAATCACCCACATAGCTGGTCTTTATAATGACCCCATGAATGTGTAAGGTTAAGCCTTGTATTTGTTCTTGGATCAGCAGGGCTAATGTGAGGACCTTCTCTCCTGGCAGTGTCTGCTCGTCTCTCTCAGTTTTTGACACAAATGGCACAAATATATAATGAGTGCGAAATAAAGAAAAAAATGTCTGATCATGAACAGCAGTTAAACCGTTTTCTGATAAATCGAGTGGATGAAAAATCATGTGGGCCTGAAGATTTCGGGGGGCAATTGAAAATCCAGGTGAACAGGGGAGAGAGGCCCATGGACAATCATCCACCGAAGTGGAAGGATGTGGACAGACAGTGCTGAGTGTGGGGGCGACGACGTGATGCCACCGAGTATCTTTAACCCCTGCCCATGGTAGTTACACAGCGAGCAATGCTGTCATTTTCTGTAAACTCTATGCTCAGTCTCACAGACACACACCTTCACGCCCTGAAGCTGCCCTGCACAAACCCATTCTGCCACTGAGCTGCTGCACTCCAGCGGTTAAAGGCCTTGCTCAAAAGCACCTCAAACTGCTCTGGGGTTGAAGAAATGATCTTCCAGTTACAAACCAGCTCAGGACACAAAATTGAACTCGAAAAAAACTCGAGGGCCTAGTCTGAGATGGTCCATATCTCAGATTCCGTTGGTGAATACTGAGTCAACCAGAAATTTGTATTTAAATTTAAACATCCAGACAAAAAACAAATTGGCCACATTAATTGCAGTATTAGATCAAAAGACATGCATATATTATCGTAAATTAAATTCATAATAAAATCAATGAATACAGTTCAGCCACTCAAAGTAATGCTGACGTCTTAGAATGATATATTTGCAAGATATTTCTCTTCATCACTCATATCATCAAAGAAATATCACATATATCATCCATCCAACCATCCATCCATCCACAGTTTGCATTCTGATTTTACTGTTAACCTTTATTCAAATCTCTCTGACTAACCTTTACATATACATTGTAATTTTTAATTGCGGTCATTTTCTCATGTGAGATTTAGTGGCAATTCAGTCTGACTATGAGGTCATAAGCAGCCTGGGTCAAACTCTCAACCAGATTGTACTCAAGGGATGTGCAGGTTTGTCAAGCACCAGGCTTGTAGTAATATCCACTCCCTTCAGACCAGACTTTCCACTCCCTTCAGACCAACACTTTGTGTAGCTTGATATTGTTTGAGTGATGGACTTTGTCAATCGATTGTGGCAAGCATGTCAGATTTTCCAAATGGACTCAGGGGAAATAAATTGTGCGATATCACAAATTGAGGCGCAGTACAAACTCACTTCACTGGTTCTTCATATGAATGCTTTAAACCAGCCTGTACTTGAACGAGAAGGAAACGCACTCTAATCTGATACATAGAAGGTATAAATTGTTGTATTAGGACTTACTCAGCGAATGTCAGACTTGAAACTGTCTCTGTCCCTGAAAAAAATGATACCCCACCAGGATCTAAAATTGAGGGCTCAGGTTAGGAGCGTCTGTCGAGATGCGTGTTGTGTCAGCTCCCAACTCTCAGGTGCTGATGCCACTCGAAACGTGAGTCACGTCCCACAAATGAAGCCTTCCCTCACATCATCCTCAGACAGAATCACCTCATTTATCCAGAGTTATTGCTCTCATTAGTGAGGAGAGCCAATTCTCCTGTTTATCTGCCCCACTGCTGACCGCAGGTTAATGACTAATAATAAATAATTATACTTATGATTTTGCTTGGAGGGCTCAGCATGACAGCCACTCGGTCAGAGAAAAAAAAAAAAAACAGCACCCAGGAGCGGTAGCGACAAAGGAGAACAGGAACAGCATTATCCACCTTTATCTTCAGGTTCATCAAGGGTCCTTGAGCCAGTTGGATTATCCTCACAATTGATTGGTGCACTGTTGAGTGAGTAGAGCCTTGTGGAAGTGTGTGTATGACAAGACAATTACCTCTCAGATTGCTTGGTGAGTGAGCAGTGTTTTTGAGGATCATCATACATGCCCTGGAGCGGTCTGCCTCTTTCAAGGCTCCACTGATGAACTGGGAATGTGTTCAAGGTACGAGAAAATGTGCTCGCAAAGCCCAGCACACACGTTTGCGAAGAATTATTCACACTTCCTTAGTTCCTTTGATAAAAAAACATACCAAAGCTGATGTATGGGGGAAAAATGAAAAATTCAACAACCTGCAGAAAAATGGATCTTCCCTCCAGAGTCGTTGGTGACATGGTGAAACATGCATGAAACCACAACATTAACTAGAGACATTAACACAGCAATTCCATTTCCTTGCCCACAGAGAAAACATGATGTCCTGAACTTGATGACGATTGAAAGAAAAAAGGATGAAATGAAGTGCAAAGAGGAGGCTTACATCTGTCCTGGCAGTCAGAATCAACTACAGTACCACTGTCCATGTTTTACAAAACAAGAAAGCCTTCCTACAAAACACACACACACACACACACACACAAACACACACACACACACACACACTTAAAGTCACATGTGCTGCCATTGACAGTGAATAAGTTTATCGATGTAACTGTGTCTGACACTCAGCCCATATTAGAGCCTCGCTCTGTCTCTACTGTGGCTAATTTCCCAAAAATTGCTACTTCAACTGTTTCCAGCAGTTATATGGCGAGCAACCACTCACTGTGTTCAAAAATACATGTATTAAAGGAGGATTTTACAAGTGGGTGACCCAGATACCCAGAGAAGAGTCTGAGGGCCAAATAATGTAGCCTAAACAAGACGTAGTATTGTCTCAGTTCAGTTAGTTTATCATTTCAAGTGAATCAAAGTTTGCTCAACCCTCAAAGCAAAAAGCAGCTGTCATAGCTGTAATGTGGCTTTGGAGGCCTTTCAAGTTCAGTGTTTCTCCACATGTTGAAGTGTGTGTGACACTCTGAGACACTTAGCAGTTAAAGAGGTTGTAGAAGAGTCTTTTTTGTATCATAAACACAGGATCAAAAGTAATGGAAAAAACAATACGGTATCCATTTCTATGTAAACCACAATTGCTACGACGTCTGGCTAACTAGCTTACTAAGTCGATACCAACCATAATGTCACCCATTGGTTTGTGAACTGCCATTTTGAAGCCTTGAGTTTAGCATTTTGACCAGCGCCATCTTGGAATTTTTGGAACAAGTGGTGGAATTGGAAAGTTTTCTTATCACCTTTTCCCTTTAACCAGCAGTGCAAAGAGAATCCAACTCCACTTACACCATACAATGCAATTATGCGACGGCGGACGCTGCGGTGAAACTACACATTTCCTTAGATGGGCGACAAAAAGCGCATACTATAGGCTACTCTGCCCCGTGCGTTCTTATCGGGTTGATTGTATGGCACAGGACATCTGAGTGAGGCTGTGAGACATTGTGCAGATAACATGTGTTCAGCTATTTTCTCTGATAGCTTGAAGTCCGTTAAAAGGCCCATATTGTACATTGTTCTGGTGTTTTATTTGAAGTTTTGATATCCTTAAAAAGATGTATTTGTTTTTTTTGTATCAAAAAAACTCTCATGTTTTTATAGCTCTTTTCTCAGGAGCTATGCAAAGAAATCGGTCTTTTTGGCATGTGTAATCAATATAACATGAGCCTCTCCAACTGTTTTCTGAGTGACGCACGGCTAGGCCAAGCACAGGTAACATGTTGTTGACGACAGGAGAAAACCAACCACCTCATGTGTTGCAAAGCATTGGTGATTTTAACCAGGGCTGTCTCTGTGTTGTGGAGACAAAAGATTATTTTCAGAGAGGTGAGTGTGGACCTGAGCTCCAACTGTCCTTTCAAGTATTTTAGAGAGAAAAGATAAATTTGAAATTGGTTGGAGACTATTCAGGTTGTTGGGGTCTGCACCGGGTTTCTTGAGAATAGGGGTTATTGCAGCTGTTATGAGAGCTAGTGGAACAAGAGCATAGGAGAGAGATGAGTGAATTATTTCTGTTATTAGAGAAGAGAGGGTAAACAGATGTGAACAGAAGTTGTATAAGCTGACAGGTAGAAGATTTGGATTGTTGAATGAGACCTAATATTTCTGCAACAGATGGAAGTTGGAAGCTGGAGAAAAGAGAGAAAGAAGGCCAAAAGGGGGATGGATGGAGTTGACTGGAAGTGGTGTGTTCCACAGAGGACAACTGCTGATGGATTGTTTCAATTTTAGTAGTGAAAAAGTACATGAAATTGTTGCAGTAATCGGTGGAGTACATGTGAGGTGCAAGGGTGTCTGGAGGCCGCAGGAGTTTTAACAGAAGAAAATAGTGTTGTGGAGTTCCCACTGCCAAATTATATTGACATTGATTTGCTTCCAAGTAAATATATTAAGATGCAATAGAGCTAGGGAGATTAGGAAGGAAGACCACATTCCCACACCACACATTTTGCTGTGGGAATGTTCTGCAGTATTGTTCAGAGGTGACTTCAGCACATCATTCAGCTGCCTGGATGTTCACATCTACCAGTGACTAACATGATCAGTAAAGTGCCAAGCACCCACATGACAGGTAAAGCCACTGTATTTTTGGCTGTTAGTCCAAAATCCGATTCCCTTCCCACCACTGAGCTCAGTGTCATTTCAGGCTTTTATGGAAAACATACTCTGCTCCTGTAGACAGTTGCCTTTTTACAAAATTGCAGAATTCCCAAAATAATGGGGAACATGTAATATGTAGCATGATTTTTGAATAATGCTTTATTTCATTTCTTCAATGGGAACAATTTAGTTTTTTGGTTGATTAAAGAATTACTACTTCCTAGGTTGTATGCAGACAAATACTGCATTTTTTAACCTTGCAAGGTTGCTGAACATCTCGCAAGCAATAATTAATCTTTCCAGGCGCCAAGTTATTCTCTTGTGGTCAAACCAGTTGCAGGGGAGGACTGCTTGCAGCTACAGATGTGTTTCAGGTGTGACGACAGCAAGAAGCAGCTGTTAAAAGGGGTTAGCATACTGCTGTGGCATCACTTAGATCAGTGGTTATTTTCTATTTGAAAGAAGAGCAAAGACCAGGCTTGTATTCAATTGAAAAGATTTTTGTTTGCTTTTCTCCCAACTGGCTTCGGAAACCATGATAGACAGTGATTGACAGATGGTTCATCCAATCACCTGCCAAATATTAGTTGAGAAAGCCTGTCCTTTTGCACGGTTTCCAGTAAAACCCTCCCCGAGGCCTCTGTGCAGCAAACCATCTGCTGTGTTACGTTAGAAAGTTCGATCCAGTGTACATGAACAAGGACAAAAAGTCGGACCTTTTACATCGCAATTAATCTTTTAAAAACACACGAAAACGGACTACACAAGATTGCAGTTTATTTTTTTTACTTCTCCTTTCCCCCCAAAAAAGGAATAAGTGCAAAGTATTATCTGTTTATTCCATGATGCAGTTAAACTTTGCTGTGACATCCTGTTGACTATCTTTAATACGTCTTATCTTTGCGTCCATTTAGACTGTGGGTATAATCCTGCCATTGGCCACGTTTTCCTCTCCCTCCTCCTCAGGCCTCTAACCATTTTCAAAGTTCCCCTTTGCCACAGTGAACAACAACAATGCAGCAACCCACATGGAGAACGTGGCAAGATTTGGATTGTGCACCCACACACTCAACATAACTTTTCCTGTTGTTTTTTTTTGTTGTAGTTTTTTTTGGTGGCATTTTCTGCCTGAGCCATTTTAATGTCAGTCATCGCATTCCCATCACAAAATTTAGCAGGGGCGCTATCCCTGCATCCTGGGCTTAGTGCTGCCCAAGACGACTTGGATTCTTTTAAAGCGATAGAAACAAGCCAGAGCACCCCCTCCACAGCAGAACGGTAATGGGAGCAGCCAGACCATTCTGTGAGGCTGACTCGGCACTGTGGGGATACTGTATGTCTTGCTCTGCGAGACGCACTGAGGAAGCAAAACTTTCTGATCCCAACATCTTGTCAAGCACTGAGATGGTGTTTGAAGGAGGTCAGCAAAGGTGAATGGTCAGCCGTGGAACTTCCAGTCACGGAGATATTGTGCTGCCTCATAAGAAGATTATATCCATCTATCCATGTCCAGATTTACTTATTCTGTCATTTCAGTTGAGGATTATCCCGAGCTACTTAGGGAAAATGGGATTTCAGCGACTGTAAACTTAAAGTTGTTGGAACATGCAAGATGTCATTTGCGTCATAATGAATTTTGGGAAGATGAAAGGTCCCATGCAGAGTCATGAAATTTTCATTAATTACTAAATGTAAAGAACTTCAGAACGTTGTCTGATTTTGAGGAGGAGTTTTCAACTTGGACATTTTCATCCCCCCACCTGCTACACTTGGGAAAGAAATGCATGAAGGATACTTTCTTAGGGACTACATCATTTTCTGTATTCATTTTCCTCTAACCTTGTGGATCTGAAATCCCCCCAACATCTGCTTTATCAAGCTCCCAATAGCCTGAGCTGTGTCTCCAACTATTTACAACATGTTGAGGAACTACGACCAACGATGAGAAAAGCAAGTGTGCAGAGCTTGAGGGTCCAGCTAACCAGGATCTCAGGCCCAACACAAGCATGTTTATTCACCTCGTAATTGGGCGACCAGGAAACACCACAGAGGTCCGGACAAACAATGAGAGTCTGAATAGAATTCACCTGAGCATATGTAAAAAAAATGTAATATAGCAATGCATATTTTTTTACTGATGAAAGTAACTTGCCAGTTTTCAGATTTTTCAGTGATCACGTCCTCGGTTTTCCGAGGCAAACTTTTTATCTGATACGTAGCTCCGATTTTCAGGTCCTCGTTTGTGTACAGCTACGCATACCATTTCATTTGATGTGAGGATTAAAGTACTTTATATTACCAATATGAGTTCCATTCAATCTGAAAGTTAATTACACGGAACAACAAACATTTGTTTGGCTGATGTGAGGCTTCCACATTTGTTTTGTTGGTTTATGATGGCACTGGATGAAAAGTCAGTCGACAAAGTTATTGCAAATCATCCTGAGAGGGAAATGGCTCTCTGATAGTGTGTATGACTCATTTCATTAGACAGCACAAATGTCAATGTATTAGTGACCTTATATAGAAAAGTCTAGGGGGTCAACAAAGTCATTAGTGTACTCTGGAAATGAATGTCTATTCATAATGATATGGATAATCAATAATGAGGTTATATTTTTAGGTCAAGACAAAAGTGGTGGAATGGCAGTGACATCCCTGCAGTCTGCTGCTAGTGTGACTTAAAACAAATATAGCCAACAAAAAAGTCAGAGGGCAGACAAAATGTAAAAAAAGAGTCCGCTCTTCATTCTTCCATGCGTCTCCACCAAACATTTTAGACTTATTTTTTTTCTCTAAGAATCTCTCTTCAAATAGGATTGACCTATATACAATTCTTTCCTTTTCTATTTCCCTGGATAGATCCACTCTTGGTCCGCATGAGTGTCCTTTAGAAAGAAAATAGAAGTGACAGTGGACCATAACAGCAGCGATTAGGACAAGCCGTGTTTACTTCAGGTGGACAGCAGTCGAGTTCCTCACTTCCCCCGCGAAACAGGGCTCCGCTCTGTTTGCTCTTCAAACATTTATATGTGTTGTGGCCGACTTTTAGACCCATGACCTTCCTCCTTCTCCATAAGTACACACCGAGGAGGTCTCAGCCCTTCTTCGCACAATAAGTTTTGTGTTGTGATTTGTTTACGCAGTCATGATGATAAACCTGAAGTGTTTAGAGATCGTACATGGTCGGATGGATAGGATCGAGCAAAGCTCAGAGCCCCGAGGGCTCCACTGACCAGCTTTAATGTCTTTAAGGGTAACTCCAAACAAATGGTCATTCTGTCTGCAGCTGCAGTTTAGCCTCAAGCTAAGCAAACTGACACATGGCACACCCTTGCTTCAATTCCATGGTATTTTCAAACCTCCAAACTGGAACACTTTCATTTTTAACCACAAACCCCCATATATGAGCTTAATACAATTTTTCACCATCTTGTCAGGCAGGACCAGCTAATCACATCGACATTGATTGACATATGTACAGACAAATCAGTGCTGCAAGAATGGTGCATCTTTTTGTAATTTCAATTGGTTGTAAGGGACAGGGTCTGTTCAAAACTCGGACATATTTACATTTTACAGATATTTGTAGGGACTCAGGACAAGGGAAAACGGGACAATCCTGGTCAAACTAGGACGTATGGTCACCCTTGACATGACAGAACCGGAACTGAACAGATGAACCAACAAAGACAAAGGGGAGCACGGATACTATTCTTACGTCCCCGAAATGTCCAGGGGATAAGGGGAGTAACACAAACCGGGAATGAAAAAAAGGGGAATGAGGGAGCTGATGAGTGTAAAAAGAAGTAACAATTTATTTACAATTAACGAAAAATACCATCTAGATTAAATGGGTTCAGGCCAGCTAAACCACTAACTATACCGAGTCACAATAACCTACCGGGTTTACCATACACGCGTTAGAGTCTCAGCACATGCAACAGGCTCACTGTGAGAGCCTCCAACGCTCTCCTCTGATGAGGGGGAGGCCAGAACCTGGAGTGAGGTCAAAAAGAGGAAAACCCAACACACAGCAATAGGACTGCAGGGATAATGCCCGAAAACAAGAGACAGGAGAACAGGAAATCAATGTCAATCAAACAGGAAACACCGAAACTCAACATGAAAGAAACACGGAATATCAAGTGGTGACTCGACGTAAGCAAAGATACAAAAAGTTAACAAGAGTTCTTATTGTTCGATAGGAGATTGTCCTCCTGGGTTATGTAAACCAGGGGAGCTGCTGAATTTGCTCTAGAGTTGAACGACGATCCTCAGGCTCCTCAGTCAAACACATCATCAGCAGGTCCTGGCAGTCTGAGAAGACAGAGGACAATAACCATGCGCACGCTAGAAGTCGGTCACAGTTAAGGGTGCTGAGAGAAAGTGTATGACGTCACAGTGTGGCGTCCTGAGGGGCGTGGCTTACAGAACCCCGGACTGAAGTTCAGTCATTGCCTTTGAATGTTCAAATTTTTGTTTTGTTCTGTTATTAATGACTCTGCTTCAAGTGTCTCAGTGTCTAATTCACTGAGCCTATGGCTACATAACATCTAACATATAATACTCTCTTGAAATTAATTATTTTTCATGAAAGTGATTAAAAGAAATAATGACTGTGTTGTAACATTATCCATAATCATTATCCATAACATCCATCACAGCAGCTATATTATCAGGCCATCTTCATTCCATGCACCTATATACTTTATGTATGTGAGATGCGTGTCAGATCATTCCTTCTTGTGGCCGCTGCTCTGGCCCTCCTCGCGACTGCATGTTCATCTCCACTTGAAAACAAAAATGGGAATCGACCGTGTGAAATACAAAACTCCCTTCTTAAGACTTGAAAATGCCTTGTGTGCATCTTGAAAGTCAGCAGTCATTCACTCATTGATACCCCCCCACCCCCACCCTCCTTTCCCTCATCCGGGTACCTGCAGCAGCGTTTCTGCTTTTTGGCTGCAGCAGATCCCGGGTCACCGGGCAACCATCAGGGATGGTTTGATTTCCCTCCGTTGTTTTTAAATTCAACTACGTCATAAAGCCGCCCTTGCAGTAGCTGTCAATTAATTTGCGGCAAGACTGTACACAGATGGATTGTTTTTAACAACAGCCAACAATAACTCATTTAGGATACTGTGGCTTTTTCTGTTCTGATATTCATTCAAAAGGGTGACACCTGGAGGAAGACCTTTTTTATAGGGGAGGTGGCCAAATTGGAACATACCACTCCTTGCCATGTCATGGGGAGCATTTTATTACAAACTTTTCTCAAACTATATATCAGGTTGGCCAGACAACAGCAGGATCGTTGCTTGCGTGTCCAATTTGACAATGGTGCTGTGCACATTTTACGCTCGTAACGCTGTTGCAATATCTTTATTAATTGTTAAAAAAAATGTTTATGGGCAGTCAGTCAGATCCAACTGTAACCATAAAAGCAGATACAGTATTGTTACTGTATGAGGAGTCATACTGGCTCAGTGGACTTTATAAACAAAATTAAAAATGTGAGATTGTGTCCTTTCAACACCGTGGACAGCCAAGGTGTTGAAAGGTGACTTTTGGTAATTTGTCCACTTTTACTCGGTGTCTCTGCCTCTAAGTTCTGCTTTTGAGGTCCCATGTTGCCTTAGGCCCGAAGGTCTGTGGCGTGGCTCACATTACATCATAGGCTGACAGTTATGCAGAGAGCTCTGACAGCTGATGGAACCATACCGAACACAACGTAGGGCTAACCAAATGACAGCTTGACCTCAAATGACAGTAACAAAGAGATTATAAGATGATGGTGATGATGATGATGATATAAGTGGTGACAGCGGCTGTCCCACCAGATGACAGTGGAGATTTGATATTTATCAGTGATGGCAGATCTGGGGTCAGTTTTCCATAATACATTATTGACATGGTTAGTCCACAATGAATAATTATGCTGTGGAACCATTTTACTCTTTTGAAATAAGCCTTACATTTAAGCAAGTGTTAGAATTGAAAAAGGATACATTATCTGACTGATACAACAATAAATAATATAATAGACACTGCTCCATATCATGTAACCTTAATTGCTAAGCTTCACCTCCTTTGAGCATTTGATTTTTCCTCTCTACGTACTAAACCTATCATTTTATGCATTTTTGAGGGTCTCTGCAGCTAAATCATTTACATTATATTGATTTTATGTCAATATTTCTTACTGCTCCTTTCATTCTGGTTTAATTACATTTAGGTTTTTTCTCCATCATTCTGATGATTACTGTGAGAGTTCACTGAGCCCTGGCTGTTTATGGAGCTCTGCAGTAAACCCCGCACTCTGAGCCCCTTCTGAAAGGGCAAGGCAGACAGTGATACTTTCAAAAATACGTATGCGGCACCTAATGTGAGGGGTGAAAAACGGTAATAAACATTAATAAATCCTGAGTGGCTGAATGTACCGGTGAGATGTATCACCGGTTCAATATTGGAATTGAAACAGAGCTCACTCAGGTGTAACTGAGGTGCTCCTTTTGGTATGTGAGATACAGTTCATGACTACTAACCATGGGCCTGTCTAGTGCCTTATAGCCTGAATCAAATCAAATCTATAATGTCAGCACTTGTTCATTCTTAAGCACCGTTTGCCTTCAATTGCACCTTATATGGTTAGCTCATGCATTTAATAATTTACCGCACGGCCACTGTGTCTCCTGCAGAGTGTTGCAAGTTTCTCTGGGAGGGCCGTTGCAGAGATGTTAGCACGTGGTTTTATCTCTTCTGTCTGGTGTGTCTGAGAACACAGAATTAATTTTAAGTTATTTAATCACTGAATGGGGTTTTTCCCCATCTCATCTGTCTGATATAGTTAAGAAATACAAGCCTGCTACTTCCCTTAGAGCCTCTGGCTGGATCTTTTTCCCTTAAGTGTTTTTTTTTTTACGAAACAATCACTTTATATCTTATTGTTATCTTAACTGGTCCTTTTAATAATTCCAATTCATTCTATCTTTCACATTCGCATCACTTTATTTTCGTTCATCAGTGGACACACTAAAAACAAGGTTAACCAGCTTACCACAGACAAATTGCCTATTTACACATTTGTCAGACACAGACTAATGATAGCATACAGTGCAATTGAATGTCTATATTGATTCCTTTATTATTTTTTGTTTTTGTTTTGGTCTACAACTTCTGAAAACTACTGAAAAAAAATTCTAGCAGGAAACAATTGCAATAAAGGATGTTCAAAATCTCAAAAGAGCGAAGTGAAACTCTCTGTGACTTAGTCACTACAGACTATTTAATGTGATAAAATATTCAGTTGTTATAACATTTTTTCAAGAATGTTTTTCAAATATTCTCTATAAGAACAAATCAAAAATGAACAATATCTAAAATGTCAGAATTCAATTTGCCTAGTATTAATTTTTTAAAGGGGGTTTTTACTCACACCAGAGGCGTCAGCTGCATGATGGAACTAAATTACAGTTCATAGTTATTAAATAACAATGTGTCCCCAGGTCATTTTCTCTTCATGGAAATGGGGCTCCAGGTTTCCCAAATGACCGAGAATGAAAGTAACAGCGCTTCTATTATCTACCTGAGAAGCGCTGAACTGCGGCCAAATGGAGTAATGCTGCTGGCGAGGGACACTGTGAGGGGGTCAGGTGAAGCCATTCATTGGGGACAGTAATGGCAGCTTTGTGCCTTGCCCTGACAAAAACAGTGATAATAATGAGCAGGCCCCCGAGCCACTCCAATTCCCAGAGAAGTCGTAGATGTCACTTGGCACGGGTCTCAGTTGGATCAGAGGTAACAAACGCAAAACACTGAAAACATCCTGCCCACTTTTTTACAGGATATGTAAAAGACGTCTCTCACCTTTGTAGTTAACCAATTTATTTTCCTCTGCTGTTCCCGTTGAAGAAAAAAAAAGGCCACACGCATTTCATTGGGCATAACATAGGTCTGTGTGAGCCAGGAAAAACAATTAAAGATGACCAAAAAAAAAAAACCTTCATTAGTATTGTGTATCCAATAACTGTGAGTTAGTGAGGCAAATTTATAGACTTACACTTATAAACCTTCTAAAAGCTTTTCACTACACCAAGTGCAGTCAGATGCACCGACAAGAGGGGGCTAAGGTGTTAGGCCCTCAGAGCTCCCTCAAGCCGTGCAGTGATCAAGGCTAATGGAACCAGGATCGTTAGGTAAATCGTCTATTGTCTTGCGAGCGCTGACAGAGGGTGGTCCATTTCGGATTTAATCATTCTATCGCAATATAGGCAGATATTTTTCACGTTAAAGCGCTACATTTTTTTTGCTTCCCCTGAAAAGTTATTAAAATGTATATGCTGTTACTAGCATGTGTCGCTAAACCAATTATCATGTAAATCTGCAATAACCACATTATTGACAATATGTGGGCAGCTGGGTCAAGCTGTAACCAACCCTGAGAAACCATATTTTTGTGCTTGTAGTGAATATATTTTGCAAGGGTCACCTTTTCACACTTCTGACTGAAACATAGCAACATAAGCATTCGTTCCCCCCTGATGCAATTCAAGCATTAGACCTTTATGGTGGGGGGTGGGAGAAAGTGGCATACAGTGCCATGCAAATGTGTTCGACCCCCTGTTTAATCACTCATTTCCTTGGATAACAATTAACACATTAATATCTTTCCTACATATGGCATTTGAATTTACAACAGTAACACATTTAATGAATTACTATTTAGTAACATGACATTAACAAAACAAAATATCAACAACACATTTAGTCAGGTGGTCATATTGAATTGTATTCAACTAGAAAATCTCATTGTGTTTGTATGTATATATATATAGTGTTGCTTTTGGCAATGCAGTCTGGTAAATACATGCGTATATCCATCAATGGAAAAATGATTATGATGATTATGACTCTTTTGCAATTCTTCATTGCATTCATTTTTAAAGTAGATATCAGTTGACAACCACATGCTAAATCATAGCTTCAATTTCTATTCATAGGAAACTCATGTACTATCAATTGTGTTCCATGTATATCTTCCTGGAAAGAGAAATTACACAAAATGTGAAAGCTATTCACTGCTCGCTTTGAACCCGGAGACACCAGCTTTTTTATCTCAGCCTTAGCAACATAGAGAAATAAACAAGAAAAAAGCGTCCTACATATCTATAAACACGCGGCATATGCATGATTCATGCTTTGCGGTTACAGGTCGGTTGTTGCCCTTGTTGGTACTGCACAGACATCCCCTAAGAGCAGAGCGATTCTCTTTGCCCCATTGTTGTCCACAATGGTATGATGTGACCCATTGTCTGGAAAATTGCCTGCACTGTGGTTGAGGGGGATGTATTGTCATGATGCGTGCTTCTACAGAAGATTGAAAATGGGATTCAGCATTGTTGACAATGTTGAGTGTTTGTCCAGGGATGTGTACTGTGTGCGAGTGTTGTTGGAGAGAAAGGTCTATCTGACAGATATCTGAATGCTGCTGCTGAACCACCCCCCTGAAATTTCCTCAGCAGGATTCTTGTGGAATAAATCCAAGCTCTTAGTGTCCTGGTAAGCGCAGTCAGTGGTATTTTCATTTGTACTTATAGCTTTGCCCCTTCACTTTGAGACATTGGTATGACTCCACATATTTTGGGCATGTACATTGTATAATGCTTAGTTCCTTCTACACAGATCATGGTTATTCATGAGCATGGTAACAATATGAATCCCATTGCTATGTATCAGTGAATGAGTTACATTTCACTCAAGGACATTCATTTTGTTCGTCTCAAAGCTTATCAGTCACTTTCTTCAAAACCTCAAAACAAGAGCAATTATGTAAATCTGGAAAATAATAACCATAAATGTGCTGTTGTTTCTTTGCTTGGTTGATTAGTGAAAGCAGGTTTTTCCCCATGCATGCAGGCAAATTTCTCATCAGTTTCACTATTCATTTCTCACCAGTTCACAGGCTGTTGACAGCAACACTAGCTAAATAGGTCATTGTTGACAATCTGTCTGCAAAGTCACACATGGATATCTATTTTGCCAGTAATTCATTTAAGGGAGACAACTTATCAGGTGAGATGTTTCTGTCTTTGCAGTATATACATTAGGTGTCATTCATCCACCACTCCTGCATGGCTGCCTGGGGATTAATTCTGAAGGTGATGACAACATTGGGAGTTGGCTGTCAGGAGCTATATAGCGAGGCATCCGATAATCAGAAGGGTCGTTGGTTTGATTCCTGGCTCCTCCAGTCGGCAAGTCTTTGGGCAAGACCCTGATCCCCAAAATGCTCCCTCATTTCTGAGTCATCAGTGTGTGAATGAGATGCGTAAACAATAGACAAGGTGCGAGGTAAAGAAAGTCCTGTATAAGGACTAGAAAAGCGCTATGCAAATGCAGTTTATATGCCATTCATCACAACAGTAAATACTGTATCTCATTAACTTTCTGAAGTGGATAAGGTCCCCTGGAAATTTACATCTGAACTGTTGTCTGCAGAACAAACTGAGTCTCAAAGGTGACATATTATGCTTATATTCAGTTTCCTACTTTTAATTTGGGTTACCATTTGAAAAAGTTTACATGCTCCGAAATGCTCTGAGTGGACTTCATGGGCCCCTAGGAGCTCCAAGGGAAATGTTTTTGTGGATTACTACACTCACTGGGTGGAGTTTTACTCCCTGAGGAAGGCTATGGCAGAGACTTTTTCAAAGATGCTCACCCGGGAAATTCTCACCAGGTTGTCCCGACTACCTCCTATCTGACCAGGGACCCCCATTATGTCCACCCAAAAAACCAACCTGACAGAGAGTATTAACAGAACATTGAAAACTATGATCGCCTCCTATGTTGGCGAGAGCCTGGGTTTCTTTTAGCCCCCCCTCCCGATGATCCCCAGTCTGCTCTGATCTGCCGACCGATTTCAAAATGTGTATGAAATGTCACGCTCCTTCACCAGAAAAGTGGAGATTCTCAGATGGCAGATGGGGTTACCCCGAAAGAGTCCAAATGTGACATCAGAGTTCATGAGAAATCTGAACCAGTTGTTCATAGCCAGGCTGCAGGGTTTAGCCAGCTCACAAAAAACAGAGAGGGTGGTCTTTTTTCACAAACAGTTTGTGGGCTGGCAGGCTCCACATATACACACATGTATGTCCACAAACACTGAAAAGGTTATTTTTGCATAATATGTCACCTTTAAAGGCTTAAAGGTCTTTATTATGGCAGAATGCAGGACTTATGCATTTCCTTTTTGTGACAGTTAAAAATGAAAGCAATAGTTCACTATTTGCTTTCAACTATTAACTAATAGTTGCAGCAATTTCAATTGATTAGTTGTTTAATATGAAAAATCAGTAAATCAGTAAACTTGTGAGTCAAGCCGTTTGGCTATTGAACTATTTTAAACAATGTACCACATTTTATGGTTTATAACCTAATTAATGGCAAATTAATAATTTATTTGTGTACGCCGATAATTGGAACATCTTTTGTGTGGGTAGCTCTCTGGCTGGTGGGTCTTGAATCGGCAATTCTTTATCATAGTCATAAAGACAAGTGTTTCACTTGCCAATAAGCAATAAAGTCTAAAGTCCCTTCCCCCAAGGTCACATCATTTAAACTCCACACGTCAGGCTTTTTTTAAATTTGTAGCATCTGAGCCACAAAGCGTGCATCCATCAAGCCTTTACATTTTATTGTAATAATCTGTTAATAAATACATTTTGGTCCATACACAGCACTTACACCAAGCTGTTCAAATAATTTATCGGAGGTATGAACAAAAAAAGTGAACTGCTTGAGGAGGAATGCACACTTTTGCAGACCTGCTCATAACTGATCTATAAAGCATTGGTAAATTGTTATTTAACATTAATTACTAACTGATCAAGCCTTTGTTAAGAACAGTTTATCATGGAATCAGTGTCTCATACAATTTGCACCACGTGATACAAAATCTACAGATTTGTGCTCTTCGGTGCCGCAGCGACAATTTGTCATTTTTTACTGATATGACAAGATATTAGTACTTTTTTACAAAACACTCTTGCCTGGTGAAGTGTAAGGAATGTAAGAGGTCAGCCAGGTGTCATTTGGACAATTAGCACAAAGAATCGGAGAGACTCTGGATCCAAGGCCTGTACATAAGAGCTCTCTCATTCAACAACTTAACCCCAACTCTATAACAGTAAACGCCTGCATTCCTCCAAAAATGATGACACCCATTTCTAACCTTAAAGCAAATTCATGAAGATAATTGTACTTGCCTTCTGCATCGTTGCCCGTTTATTATTCACTACAGTATATGTAATTATAGCTGCCGTTTTCCACCATAGTCAGTGTTTGCTCTTCATTGCTCTTCATCTTTTGTTTGGTAACTCGTATTGGTGGAGTATTCAGTCCTTATCGAATGAGTCAGACGAGAGGAATCAACGAGCAAATTGACTTGTTGATTAAGCACTAATACTGAGATCCTACAGAGGAACGTTCAATAGACGCTGTGAAGCCTTTTGACTAATCGCTCATCCTCTGTTTGCCAGGTGGAGAGTACTTCTTAACAAGAAGAGCAAACAGATGTTCAGTGGAGCTGCAGTCTAAACAAAGTGAGCTTTTGCTTGGTTTAAATGCACCCAAATGCTGCCTTGTCCGCAGCTGAGACAACATTATGTTAAACTGGTGAAAAGACGCATCTGCAAATGGAAATACATTTTTGTGCTGTTGACTCATTGTGCGGATATTGATTTTAACGCACCCTTGGGTCTCTTTTCTGCCTCCTTTGGATTTTCATTAGAGCCAGTGGAGGTCAGTTGAGGCCCCTCCCGCATCACAGCTTGCTTGCCGGGGGTTTTCACAGCCTGCGGCTCTGCTTTAGCTACACAGGCTTCAGGCACCGGAATGGTCAAAATTGTCCCTAGTGTGAGGTTGGGAGAGAGACGGGAGGGTCAGGACGGCGTGCCGGCAGGATATTGAGAGAGGTGTAGTGTTTCCCTGCAGCCAGAATAGCTTAGCCAGCGGGGAGTTCTGATAGCCTGTCCAACATTAGTGACCTCAACTCCACCCCAAAGTAGGAAACGGCTGGATGTTGGATCCGCCCAGGGGGAGAAAAAAAAGTCTATATGAGTGAGTTAAAAAAAGGGAAGGAGGATGGACTTTTTTTTTAAGTGTGGCAAACAACCTCCATCTGTGTTCTCCGACTCTGCCTGTAAAGATACATGGTGACCAAGTGCACCTGCTCTTCTTCCCATGCTCTTGTGTTTGACAGCAGAAAAAAAAAACTCCACGGCGTCGGCGGGAGAACACTGATGATGAAAGCATCATAAAGAGAGATGATTTCCCCCGCATTGCTCCCTGGGTGCACGTTAACTGTTGCGGCATCATAATGGAACCTGAAGCAAACATTTCTCTGTCGAGAAGGGACATTTCGAAGGACCCTAATGTCATCATTATCTCCTGCTGTGGTAACCCACGCGCATCTCCTCAGGGTCTGCTTGTGTTGTATCACGCCCACGTCAGAGGCATGTTGGGGGGGAGTTCTGATCGCAGCTGAGCCACTCTGCTGCTGGTGGCTTTGCAGGGGCAGCTCAGGATATAGACACTGGGTTTCTCAGTGAAAACAGGGAATAGACATCTGGGAAATGTCTTCAATTATCTTGTCAGTGCTACTCTACATTAGGGGTTTTCAAAATACCAGTCCCTTAGATGTACGCACTCACATACCTCAGCCTCTTGAAGAAAAATATGAATATTAGGGACAGTATGTGTCACAAAATCGCTCGACTGAAGAGGTCCACTTCATTTTTGTTCACTATCTGTTGGAAAATCATGGAAAATTATGCTATTGATTTGTTTGTTTGATGTAACATGAATGTAAAGACAACAGGAAACAAAATAAAAACTACCATTTGGTGTTTATGTGACATCTGACATCATACTGCATTTATACGATGTTTATATATTTAACATAGTTATGACAAAATACGTTAGGACCAAGGGCCAACTCTGAGGCTGAGAAATGAAGCCTATGCGGAAGTGCTATAAACTGCAGTTCACTAGATGCCCGCTTGAGGCTGGCTCCAAAAGCGAGTAAATCCTCATAGAGCCCCATGTTAATATGCCCAACTTTACAGCAGAATTAAACAAGTTTACAGCCTGGTTCAAAAAACAGTTTTGGTCCAAATGGCTGAACCCCCCCTTCGTGACAACTGGTGGGGGTGGGGGGGGGGGATTTTTTTATAACTCCCCCATTTATATTATATTAAGTTTTGAAATTCTGCATAATTAGGGGCGTGGAAACTTGATTGACAGGTGACGTCGCTGTTTGTTAGCCGCTCGCTGGCAGCTAGCCGCCGGCAGCTCTCGGTGTCACCTGAATTAATCCCCGGTCAGTGAACGGGACTTCTCGACCGCCGTGGCGGAGAACATTTCCAGCTACTACCGGATGAACAATCCGCCTGCTCTGCAGTCAGTCGTCCCAACAGAGAAGTCCAGGAAGCTTGCGCTCCTGTTGTTTCGGTAAGTTAAATGATAGTATGGTTCTGTTTTTGCAGTCATTAGCGGGTGTCGGTGTCTGCGCTCGGTAGCTGCTCGTTAGCTTAGCTTCTCAGCCAGCTAGCCTGGGGTTAGCCTCGAGCGAGACTCCGGCTCTGCTGACCAGGCGAGCGGGATCAACTCCGACATTAGCCAGTAAACAGGCGTCTGCGTGTGGATGGTTAATATGGTCCACCACGTTAAATACAAGCAATGCAATGTTAACGTGACATTAATGCAACTGTCAAGGTGCATTAAGATGTTTGTAATGTAGTGTTCATGTCACATATCAGCGTTGTTTCAGAAGATACCGTGAACGTAGAGGATGCAGGGGGTGTTGTTGCCTGCGCCTGTACGGTAACTTAAAATGAAACAGAAGAACACAAGAAGTTTGACTCATATGTTTTACTACAACCGACACGATAGATAATTAGGATGCAGAAACAGACTTGTTGTGATCGCCTGTGATGAGGTTTGTTTGTGTAGTTTTCCTCCAGATGATCCAGACAGACTGGACCAGTGGAAGCTCAACATGAGGCAGAACTGAACTCTGCTCATCCCTTCAGCACTGACCCCCGGTCCACATATGGTTTGTGAACTTAATTGTCATATTTTTCCCAAGTGAAACATGAGAACAAAGGTGCCCGTAAGCTTTGATGACAATTAAATATTCTATACATACTGTACTGTACATTCACTGTGTTGGTAGAACACTGTTGAATCTAAAACTACATTCAAATACAGTTTAATATCTACAGAACACAAGCACATAAACCTCTTTATTTACAAATGTGTCTTACTATTGTTTATTTGTGTCTTTGTTATTAGGTAAGGACTTGCCTGAAGGACTCCACTGTGCTGACCATGTTCTGTCTCCAAGAGCAAAGAATGAAAATTAATCACTCAGTTCTTATCATTACATGTACTGTTACACAGCTTTTAAAATATGTTTAAATCACACAAACCTGTTATTGCTTAAGGTTTTATCTGTAGTGTATGAGTGATTTGTCAATTAATAGTCAGATTTGAATATGAAATCTCACATATTCAGTCAGTATTAAAGACAAAAATAGTTATGATATAAACATAATTTATTAGCCAGAACCAGAAGTTATAGATTAACTCTCAGATTTATTTTTAGTGAAGGTACAAAACACAAAAAAAACGCTCACAATGAACCCAGAGGTGCAGAGTCCATGTGGTGGGAGGAGAAGGGGATACAGTGTGGGACTGTAGGGGAGGGGAAGAGCAGAGGTAATAAGTGTTGGCTATTGTTGGTATTTTTTATCAACATTGATGAACATAAAATAAACTCAACATTGTCCGCGATAGACAGGGATCTGTTTAGACTTAACAGAGTGTGTCCTGAAGGCCAAATTCAATAGCAGTGACACTGCCAACCTTAGCAGTTACAGGTCCCCTTCACAAGGTGCTGGAGGTGAGTCTGCTGCAGGTCGTCTTCATGTTGACCAGCCTGATGCTACTGATCTCCCTCAGGTTGTCGTCACCACAGTGGATGATGAGGACGTCAGCTGCTGCTCTGGAAACAGAGTGGAAGAAGTCTTCGAAACCGCCTCTGAGGTCATTCACACTAGTCGCAAATTTTACAATGATGTCACACACAGAAACAGACTCGTAAAATGAAAACAATAGCAGCCACGGTGTCGCGGCTGGTAACGAGGGACTTATTCATCTCCACTGTAATTAAAATCCTTCATTTGTTCTCTTCATCTTCTGTCTGTACGAGCACTTTATGTTTTGTTTTTTGATGAACAACATTTCAGTATTCTGTCAAGCTTTTCACTCCTTGTCCACTCATATTAACTAGGCTGAATATTGTAGCAATTTGTTATCCATATAATTATACTTTTATGTGTTTTATTGTTGCACTAAACTTTTATGGTTTAATCATGACTTGACTGCAGGTCTCATTTGCGACCCAGCCACCCCTGCCGGACAGAAAAGCTCAGATTGATCTGCTCAAAATGACCTCTCCAATGCATAATCTTAGCATTTAAGCAGCTTTTTTTGGTTCCATTTAAATATGAACACATTTTGGAAGCCATATTAAGATAATAATAAACATGAGTAATAGTTGAGGAAATGTATCATCCTACCTAACTGTTCAGAACATAGAGAAAATTAATTTTTTTTAACAATGCAATCAGGCTTTAAAACATTAATTCTGGCAAAGGTGGGTCCACTGCTTCCTCAACAATGTATTATTATCCAGCTTTAAGCATGTTAATGCATCTGAATAATTCAGAATTGGCAGAATAGGGGAATAACAAACACAAGGTCTGCCAGCATCCACCTCCTCCAACAAACAGTGTTTATCTAAACCCACACCCTCGAGGCCTCCACACATATAAAATGTAGAAGCACTCGAGAACGCTCCACTCATGAGCTCCTGTGCGGTGACTGACAGATATGAGCAAGGCCAGGTCAGTCAAGGCTAGCATCCCTGCGGTAGAGCCTTGAGAATGTGAATGCACGTTCCATGGGGTGGCTATGATTCGATGTAATTTGTGCAATGATGACCGGTCTAGAGGAAACAGGATTGATAGACAGACCGCAAGTGGAAGCTTGAAAAAAAACAAGCCGAACACGGACTCAAGACTAATGAAGGTTTAAAAAAAGCATTTACTACACAAGTTAAGATTATTATTTGTCTTTGTTAAAGTGGGGAAATGGTTGTTTTGGGTTTTTTTTTTTTTTTGGGGGGGGGGGGGGGGGTTAGGCATAGCCTAATACTCAAATGCATATTAGTCTGGGAACTCTCAGTTCATTTTTGATTTCCAAAAGGCGTTACCGATGGACGCAAACCAAAATGCCACGCAATTGGATAGACCTTCAACCAGTGAGAGCAACGAATCATGTGACGTATTTGTTGAGCGATGCGAAAATTGTCAACAGACTAGAGCAGATTGGAGACTCCTGTAAGGATGATTCCACAATGTCTGTGAACGAGTGTACGAATGTGAAAATATCGGGCACTTTCAGTTAAATGCTGGCTCATCAGGGGCAGCCTTGGTTATTTACAAAAGTCGCTTCTCTGCAGTATAAACCCCGCCCAGATAATCGGTTGTGATTGGACCGACAAGATTTCTGCCGGTGGGAAATCACTTTCCAATGGCGGGGATCCAGACCGTATTGTGGCAGATCAAATGAAATGAGCTGCCAGAATTTGTCCGGGTCCCAGGCCAGGACTGCGGCGGTGGTTTGATGAGGGATGGGTCAGTGCGAAGCTGGCACAAACATCAGCAACTATTTCTCAGCTCTGTGTCATACATACTGTACCCCTGGTGTATGAAGGCCTTCAGAAGTGATGCCCATTGCACTTGTGAATGTAAACCCCTTGTTCAGAGTGTCAGTCTGCATGCTCAGCTCATGGATTTTACATTATGATGAGACATTGCATTGGCTCTGCAATGTTTCAATATTATGATACATTCACAGTTTAATAATTCATTTTTAAAAATTGACCTTGTCTGCACCTCAGGTGTCCTGTCAAAAGTATGTATCAACGTGACGTGTGTGGGAAATGCATATTTGTCCCGCAGAGGATTTTTTTTCTGAAGTATTTTTGTCAGGACCAAGTGGTGATGGCAGTTGAAAAATTGGCAACAAGTGTGAATAACGACATTGAATCCAACTATTTTAACACGTCCATAGCTTAAGGATATTCATAAAAGTTCTGTGTGAGGAAATGGAACTGTCGCATGGAAAAAAAATTGATATGAGATTAAATGCAGAAGTATAAAGTTTCAGATTTCTTTTGACCCGCCATTTCAGATATTTATATTTATTGATGCATGTTGACTCGTGAAATAACCCTTTACCTGTCTGTCTAGAGTCAGTACAGCTACCTTAGTGATTCCCAAAAGGGCCACATTCATAGATTTAAAATTCTTAGCATGTGGTTGTTTGA
The DNA here is from genome assembly GCF_022379125.1 of Scophthalmus maximus. Classification (NCBI taxonomy): domain Eukaryota; kingdom Metazoa; phylum Chordata; class Actinopteri; order Pleuronectiformes; family Scophthalmidae; genus Scophthalmus; species Scophthalmus maximus. The sequence goes on along the minus strand of NC_061529.1, from coordinate 18,383,857 downwards.
CATGCCGGTGATCTAAATTTTGTCCTGAATGACACAGTTACACGCAGGATTCCTCCCACAGCTCATCACACGCAACACTGCTCATGCTCATCCCCATCAGACACGGCAAAACTCCCCATGCAAAACAGAAGAGGGAAAAGCTCAGCCGCTGACAGACAGTCGCATCTGGAAAAGGAAGAGAACACTTTTCGTGGCTTTGAGCCTCTGAAGGACTACAACCTGTATTGAGTTGCCCTTGTGTCAAAACATTGTTTTCTACAGTGCAGTGCTCTTGGAGGTGAAGTGAGAAATTGCCTTCATGCTTCATTGAGAATCAAAAGGGAGGAGAAATGGCAAGGACTGAATGCCGACATTAGGCTGAGCATTTGCAGTTGATTTGATGTGATTTGTTGTAGAATTTTCCCATGAGTCAATAACGAACGATTCATTACCTTATGAAGTCAACTCTGCTGTTTGATTTTCCACAAAGATCATATTGTTAAGGAGAATGGAATGGATTTCAAGGCACTTGACTTGTGGGACGATAAAGTTTAGCATTAACGCTAACCGACGGTGTCTGCGCTCACCTTCAGCTTTCTTCTGCAGAAAACATATTTCACTCTCTTGTGGGGGACAGAAAAAAATGGACATGAGATACAACTAATGGCTCCATGTAAAACAGTTGACAGCTTATGGAGACTTTTGCGTTTTCTCTTTTTGAGTCAGATGTTCAAACGCATCAGAATGACAAACAAAGAAAAATGCATTATATCATCAAGTTATTGTATAACAAAGTCTTGGTGTCTTGCAATAGTCTGTGACAAGCTGACACTGCACTAAGGGTTATATAGTAAATGTGTTTCATCAAAGTCATTATGAAAATGCAGCCGCACAGATAATTTCAGCTACAGCTCAGATGTAATTTAGATTTATGAATTTGATGATAAAACAAATGTATGCTTCATGCAAATATCTGTAATCCTTGGATAAGTTTAAAAAAAAAAAATGTTTCTGTCACCAGTTCTGATTTTGTCTCTCATCTTGATCAGTGACAGCTCACCCCCTTCTGTAAGCCCCAACAAAGCTAATTCGTGGCAGGCACATCAACACAAAGCAGAATGTGAATATGTAATTATTTAGCTCAATAAAGGTTTGACATTTGTCGCACACCACATCTGATTAGTCAAACTACATGGACTTTCTGTCACGGCATACATATGGTCTCTAAATGTAATTTTGTATCCAAAAGGGAAAATATGTTGTTTTATTATTTTTGTTTTTATGCCAGTGTGTGCTGTTAAAATGCCAGTGATAATCAATCACCTAGACAGACAAACTCATTTCCTATAGTCTTTAGCTTCACCATCTTATCTTTGTTTGTCTGCTGTGTATTGCTGGGAAGGTTGTGTACAGTGTGATTATTAGAGCTTTGTCGCTGGAAGAAAATGAGAGCGAACCTTATAACCTATAAAACCAAAACATTTGTCCGAATGACGCTTCAACACTGTATGGGGGGAACTGCAGATCAAGATTTTGTTGCTCCTTGATTGGTTAAAGGAGCTACAACACCGGACCATATAACATATTTTGATGATGGAAAAGCACCGCTAATGCCAGCATGTATCTAGAAACTGTAGCCGACCAGACGTGAAAATGTCAAGCATGATCACCTTGAATGCTAAACTCTGTATTTTCTACCGCTAGTAGCAGTTCATCATCCAACATTAGCTTTCAAGCTTCAGCCTCTGGCACAAGTTGTTTACATTGGGCCTCAGATTCGCTGTTGGCTCAACTGTCCAACAAGCACACATTTGTCTGCCTGGAGGCTCAAGGAGTGTTTCTGATCTATCACCTGTTTCCCTTCTTACATTAATACACAGTAGTAAAAATGCTTTTGAAAATCACAAAAAGAAAAAGGCTTTAGTGGTTTCAGAAGAACACTGAGGGAACATAGCTAATGGTCCAAACACTTTATTTGCTGCTTATGAATGTGGCTTTTCACTAGCACAGGTAATCTCTGAAATAATATGTGACATTAATATGGCCAATTACTTTGGGTTCACCGGAAGTGCGTCTTTCATATTATTTAGCACACAGACAGTCCAGAGACAATTCAAATGCCATGGCCGACTTCCTTTCATGTGTGACGTTGACACCTGGTGTATTGCCACAATACACAGATGAGTGTTACGCGGCTAATGATACTCGAGGTGGTGAATGTTACTCATAAGATTCAACCAAGTTACAGATTCCATATGGTCAATAGGCCTTTTCTTGGTAATGGAAATTGTACAAACCTAATAAAATGCACCAGTCTTGAGATGTTATTTGTTACCATGAAGAAACATCTCTTTGTATCATTATATTTTATATTATAAGTATTATGCCATAATGTTTTGGTATGATGCTTCAGACTAGGCATGTGATGATCCTGACACCAAAAATGAGACACAAATGTCCACAACCCTGTACCGGCATGTAGATGCAGCCTGTTGAGCTCTCATCGATTATCTAATGTAAAAAAAAAATATATGTGTATATATTATTTTTATTTCATGCTTATCACTATAACACAATAACAGGAGATAGCATGAAATTGTTATTCTAGTCAAAGTTTGGGAAAGTTGAAAATGTAACTGTCGCTCAAAAATCAAGGTCTGAAACGAACCATGGATTTGGAGAATCGTTGCAACCCCTTGACTCCAATCACTGATCATTAAAGTACAATAGAGGAAGTCTCTTTTCTTTCTGTATTCAGACGTAAAGACAATTTTTCAACTCCCCGGCGTGTCACATACTTCATGACCATGAAGAGTAATCGGTTCTGATACTATTGTGATTCTTTCTCAAAGGCAAAATCGTTCGATTTCTTTTTTCTTTTTGAAGAGTGGCCCTACATCCTGCTGTCGTTTTGGATTCTTAACTCGGATCCAGCTGGAAATGGCTGCAGATGGCGCTGCGTGATACCCCATACTGTGGATAAGCGCCTGCTTGCATCTTGAAGTGAACCACAATAAGGCCAAAAGGCAGTACTCAGATAAGGCCCTGTCTGCAGGTGATAAATGAAGTATCATGTGTCTTGCTTTGTTCTTCATTTCCCTTGTTCCACCTGCCAAAATCACACAAAATCGGCTGCAAGATGTCCTCCAGTCGGCTGTTTGAAAAGGTAAGTATTGCTGGCCCTATCCAGGCTGCCATGCAATTTCTTTTTCCTTTTTCAGGAGACGTACCAAAACAATGTGGCATTTTAAAAATGCAACAGATTTGACTGGTGCTGTCTTCTGAGCACACTGTATGCACTGTAACTAATAAAGACTGTGCTGTCTGTTTATCCTTTACTGGTTATTCAAAGGCAACACATGTGAGCCCGGGGAGCAATGCAGACACAGAGAACATCCATAAAATAAACCAAGACGGAGTTGCTGCACCCTGTGTCGTGACTCGGATGTTTCCAAAAGTAATTTAGCTTTTTGCTAAACTCTATTTTTAAAGCTGAGACGAAAAAATCAACCAAGCAACAAAACAAACAAATCAATTAAATGCCTACGGTGACGCAGAGCCCAGGACTGTGCGAGTTTGGCTTCTCCTGAGATATGAGTGTTAGATAAGAGTGACAAACATATTTTTTTTTCACATTAATATATGCACAAATCAGTTATTTGCCTTCATGTCACAATTCATCTTGAAGTGGGAGCGATGTAACATTTTACACTTAGTAATATTTTTTTGCAGCTCGTATAGCAACAACAAAGTTGCCCATCTACCTACCAACAGGATGAAAGTGTGGTCATCTACCCGTATTTATGCTGCACGTGTGTTTTGTGATGCTGAAATTAATTCTCAGACTTTTTTGCTGCTGTAGCTCCAAACATTTTTCCAAGGATGCTGTCTTGGAAGTGGATACTGTGTGTGTCGGTATTGCCGATCTCAAGCCTCTGAGATCAGGTCATGTTAGACTTAGAAACACCATATGTTGAGGAAGATCCTACATGTGGTAGCAAACTGCATACAAAAAAAACAAGCAAATATATCAGTTGAACAACTGATAGCTTGTGAGCTCACTTATCAACATTTTGTGAAGTGCCAAGGAGCAGGACCCAAATGCAGAGTGCAAAAATAAGGTTGTTAAATTGTCCAACATAAAAACAGACTTACAGTAATCGATGCAAAACAAAACAGTATCGTAACTCAGTGTACCCAAAAGTAGAAAAACAACTGAACCATGAAAATCAGGAACGGAGCAGGAGGGATCACTGGGGGTAAAACTAAAGAATATACAGACCAGGAGACATGACTAATCCGAAGGGGTGACAGGTACAGATAGGACAGGTTACCAAGAGGACAAACTGACACAGAGGACTAGGAGCACAGGAGACAGGAAAAAGTAAAGTGAACAGAAACAAGACACAGGAAAAGGATGTGAAGTAACACAAGGAAAGGGGCTAAAAAGTAAAACTGGAAACAGCAACAACAACTCTAGAAACAAGGATTAACAAAAGCACATTAACTAAAGCGAGGACACACAAGGAAGATGCAATCTTAACAAATACACACAAGTAATGGAAATCCAAAAAATCAACTAAAATCCCCAAAAAATGAGTACAGGGTCTTTCACGGGGCAAAATCATAACACATTTGACCAGCTCTGATCTGCTGATGAAGATGTGTGATACGGTAGAACGTTCTGGGAAAAGACAGTGAGGTGGACTTTAATTGAGATTCATGTAATTTTGTTTGAAATGGGAAAAATAATTAAAATCTATCTACATAAACACTATTTGAAAGTAATAATATGCTCTTTTGCTGCCTATTGTGAAGACAGAGACCCAAGCTCATGCAAAAGAAAATAAGCCGTTAATAAAAGTTAAGTTAATAAAAATCATTTACATGCATTACACAGTTGGATTCTAATTATTTTTCCCTTTTTTGGAACAGACTAATAAAAAAGAGAAACAAAGAGAAACCCACAGTTTGTGTGTTCTTAAATTGAGGCGTTCCGTTGTGAACGCCTCACTGGTTTGTCGAGATGCAAAGGATAACATGAACTTATGAACTTTTGCACAGTATAAAATTCATTTTCTTTTCGCAAATTTGACATTTTTTGGCTAAGTCAAAGGAAATGACTAAACGCTGACTGACAGCCTGCAGTTTTCACAGATTAATAGGAGAGACAGAAATACAAGAGAAGTCATGCATCACTTAGAAATGCCAAAGGCAATTCAATTTCTAGTTTGCTACAGAGGGCTGATGAAATCCTTTGCTGTGGCCTGTGCTCTATAGTAAGTGAAGCTGTATGGGACTGAAGCACATGATCAAACCTGCACAAGAGCAAAAAAAAAATGTTTCACTTCGCCACTGGCATCGTTAATTAAACTTACAGTGAAATCGTTAATGTGGCTAATCCATGATTCCCCTCATAGTGTCCGTCTCGTATCTAGAAGAACATGTCAGATTGGATAGTAGCATATACAGAAAGACGTGTGCAAAGCACGACTTTCCCCCTGCGAGAGCCACGCGTGACCCGCAGAGACGATCCGTTGCGACAGGCACCTCAGCTCTGCGCAGGCCCTGATAAAACATTTATTGGAGCCTCGTGGGGTCACCTTGGGATCACTGCTCCCTGCCTGCCTGCACACACCAAACTCCTTGTGGGCTTGCATTAACATCACTTTTTCATCATGCACGTTCATGAACTGCTACCGCTATATCTCACTTTTGGACCTCACTGTAAATGTTGAGCTATAACAAGCTGACAGACAACTAGCATAACAACGTTAATTTAGTCTTTTGATTGAAAATGTACATTATTAGATGATTGTTAGTTATAGTCTAGTTTATAGGTTTGTGTTTGTTGACAACATAGACTGTATATGAATATTATATAGTTCATAGAGCCTGCATAATTAGATTAGCTTATCTCACAAGCAGTATAACTGAAATATGATATAACTTATGAGTCATTGAAAGTCGTTAAAAAATATTCAGTTTCTCTCTTCAACCAGCTCTCATAGCTCTCAGTTTGTCCATTCAATAATTGTCTTTTTTTTGTTGTTGTGGAAAAAAGAGGATTGTTTTTCTTTCCTTTGAAGAAAATAATACTAATACAAAGCATGTAAGATTAAAACTAAAAAACAGAATGCCAAAAATGTTATTGTTGATTCAAATTACAGTTTGACAATGATATTATACCTCACAACATAATCCAGGTCCTGTATAGAAGGAAATTTCAGGTAAAAAGTACAGTAAGGGCAACTTAATCAAACTGGACTTATAAATCTACTCTTACCCTGCTGGCTGCCAAACTGAACAACCACCCTTGGACCACAACAAATTAGCAGACACGGCAGCAAATGCCAGGTTTATTGTGCTGTGTAAAACAGCCAATATCAATTTAATTTCAAGGCCACTTTCCCTCCAACAGTGGTGACATGGTTGGAGTGCTTATTAAAAATCTGAAATGATATAATCAGTTATATTATTCACTACCTTTGCCCACCAAAGTGTCCATGCAGCAGTGGAAAATGAACTATTATATATATATATATATATATATATATATATATATATATATATATATATATATATATATATATATATATATGATAATGTATACCATTATTCAAAATTTCAGACTAATTTGTTTACAGGTAAGAATTATAAAGAAGAACTTAGTCACACATCAGCATAAATTGGTACGCCGTAGAGGTCAGGCATGGCTGATTTATTTAAGTTCACACAAAGCCCGGCAAGCTTTCTTCTCTTTTCTCCAGTCTTTTTGGTTTGCCGAGCCAAGCAATTAACACGATTGATGTTCATCCATATTCCCCATCTAAATCTTTGAGTTCAAGTTCAAAAATAACCAAAAAACACATCAAACTATTCTTTTAAAGTTGCATTAATTGATTTTGTGGCACTTTTTTTTGGCAGCATAAGGAGCTGAAAACAGTGTCGACCATGTTACCTTATTAATGTGTTGTGTTTCTGTCCACCCAGTGAATTTAAAACGATTAATAACTCTCCTTCTAGTGCTGTTTTGAATTTCACCATGTTCCTGAGGGAAATAACAGACTGGTCGGCTGCTAAATGCTCCATTATTTTCACCAGCTAGTCATTTAGTCTGATGCTGGACATTGTGGAGCTCCCCCTGAAGACAAATGCCTGCTCTTGACAGAAAGATGGTTGATGAGATCAGAGCCCAGAAATCCAAATTAATATCCAACAAAGAGTAAAAGGCACATCATAATCAACATGATAGCATTTTCAATTCCATTGGTGATATAAAATATACTGATCAGCACAAGTGGGCTTTTAAAAAATCTCATATTCTGTTTCCTTGTAAGGTTACAGTAGTTGTGTTGGTGGCAGTGGTGATTACTGCATGATTTGACACTCACTAAGTGTGTACATCACACTCCAACTCAGGTCCCCTTGCACACATGACCACAGCTATGAATAAAAAATAAAACAACGCTGTACAATTGATGATGAACTTGCAAACATGGCATCAAATATCAAAGGAGAAAGCGCCTTGATCAGTAAGGCTGCTAATCTTAAATACTCACAGTGAATGTATTTTGACAAAAATAAAAAAGCTGTGTAATAATAACTTCACTTTAAATATGCTAAGCATAAACCACAGCTGTGGGCATTCTACATCCAAGCCTGTCCATACAGCAAAAGGCCCAAATCTGGAGTTTTGCAAGCTCAATAAACTCTGTAGATAGATTCAAAGATTCAAGTGAAATGTTTTTGTGACGTGCTGTACTTCTGTGCTCAAATTCAAAAAATACAATATAAAATATAAAATGCAGTGCAGTGCAATGGAATAGAATAAAATAGAATAAATTAAAATATAATACAATAAAATACAATGAAGTTTTAGCAGAAGTTATAGTTAGGTTATGGTTAATTTACATTATGGCTAATTTACATGTGCAATAGTTATGAAATGAAAAATATTATAAATAGATATAAAGTTAAAACTATGTCAACAGGCAGATGTATAAATGTTGCAGTCCAATATGGTTATGGTTTCAGAGTGCAGAGTTCAGGGCTCTGATTGCCACAGGGAAAAAACAGTTCCTCATCCTCCTTGTGCGTGTCTTGTGACAGAGCAGGCGTCTGCCTGACCTGAGGGTCACAAAAAGTTTGTTGCCGGGGTGATGGGGATCCTTAATAATCCTTCTGGCTCTGTTGGTACAGCGTCTGGTGTATAAGTCATGCAGAGGGGGGAGTGGGGTACCCATGGTCCGCTCAGGGGCCCTCACCAACCTCTGCAGGGCTCGCCGGTCCCCGCAGGAGCTGTTACCGTACCAGACAGATATAGCTCCAGTCAGTATACTCTGGATACCTGCAGAGTAGAAGGATTTCAGGATCCGTTGGGAGACCTTGAATCTCCTGAGCTGTCTGAGGTGATAAAGGCGTTGTCTTGCCTTTTTCACCACAATGCCCGTGTGTGCAGCCCATGATAAATCCTCGGAAATGTGCTCTTCGAGGTATTTAAAACTGCTCACCCTCTCCACTGGTGTCCCGTCTATCAGGAGAGGGGTGTAGCTCCTGCGCCGTTGTGGGCAGAAATCCACCACCATCTCCTTTATCACTATTATAATATGCAGCCTCAGTTTTTGAGTCTTAATGAAATGCGTGATTGCTGTGTGAGGGTCCTACTTCTTCTTCCAAAAGACATCAATGAGTGCTGCCATTTAACAAAAATAACAACCATCATTCAAGTGTGTTCACATTTTGATAGGTTTTAGGGCACAATGAGTGCTGAAAGTTTGGTGATCCATTTAATTTAAGCTCCACTTTTGTGTTTTTAACAGTTTCTTCTTTAAACCTTTTTTGATTGCCCGTCCTGGTCGTGAATGTGACAAGGGTTTCTGTACAATCCCACACTAACTAATTGGTTAACTTATTACTTTCAAGGTAACCTGATAGGCTGACCACCATTCAATACCTCACTGAACAATAGTATAAACTCTGAGCATAGTGTGAAATTGCTTTTAGTCAGTAAATCAAAGGCAGATATGAGTCTGGGGATTGTTGCTATAAATTACTAATTTCATTTTGTTTGGAACACTGGTTCATCAAGTATGAGTTGAGAACCTCATACTTAAAGCTGCTGTCGGTAGGATTTGCAAAAATAACTTTTTTTCATATTTGCTGAAACTGTCGCTATATGCTGGTAGTAATATGTGAGACAGATCGTCTGTGACACACTCTGGGCCATTCAGCTCCCCCTACTGCCTTTAATGCCATTTGCCAGAATCCACCGCGCCCGAGCAAAAATGTCCAATCACAGCCAGGGGGCGTCTCTCCGCTCTGTCAGTCATCCGGGTACGAGCGGCTCAGCGCTGCAGAACCTGTGCACAGCCTCACTCGCTTGGTCACGACCGAGCTCACGTCTTCACAATGAGGGGCTCGCAGCAGAAGCGGAGTTAGTTTGAAAACACCGCGGCAGAGAAACGCCAACCATCGAAAAAAAACTGCCCGGCTCCTTTGCCAGAAACTGCATATACGACAAAGACCACAAGCAAAAACGAGCTAAAAAGAAGGAAGCAGATCGAGCAGATGCAAACATCGGAGCGGCTCCATAGAAGCAACGACACCGACAGGGTTCACAAACGATGCGTTCTGCTTGACCGGTAATATTCTCTGTTTCATTTATCGTTTATTTTCCATGTTATTGTTGCATTCTGTGACCGTGTGCTACTGTGCTGTTGTAATCAGGCTGCTAGTTCTAATCAGGCTGCTAGTTCTAGGTCCACAGTGCTACGGCTAGTGGTTAGCGGTGTTTGTAGCATAAAAGCTGAAAATATGTTTGTGTCCAAGCAGTCTAATCTGTTTTGAGAGTTTTCCAGACATTTGTGTCGTTGTCTGTGCTCTCACGGCCAAATTCTCCCCCATCACACTGTTTAGTTAGCTTCACTATTCATCACCAACGTACCATCCCGTGCTATGCTAATTCACGTTCACTGAATTTGCAAATGCGTGATTAATTTGTGGAGGAATACTTTTTCCTGGATCATAGTTTCACATACTCATGTTGCTTTTCTCCACATATGCTGACTTTGCTGGGGGGACAGCTGAGGAAGGAATATTCAACACACCATGTGCAAAATAAAGCTTGACAATATTACATCAGTGTACTTTGATAAATTGGTTATGCTTTTCTTTGAGATACTGCATCGGTAGTACTGAACCAGTGAATCTGATTACCCAAAATTAATATGTTAGTAATACCATGAATTGATTCTGAAAGTATATTGATTAAAAAAATTAAGTAATCTTCCCATTGTTTTATATTTATACAATTACAAACCAAACACTTTCAAAATACACTTTATTGAAAAGCAAATACTGAGGTTGCATAAATATTAAAAAATAACATTGAAATAAATAAATGAAATGAAAAATATATATATTGCACAGCATGTACATATAGCACAGTCTGAAGCTAAACCATCTTGGGATGAAACCAGTTCAAGCTGCAGGTACCAACTGGCTGATCACATGAAGATCGGCTGTGTCTTCGGCCACCAGGTCCTCGGGTGTGGGGCCCACACGCCGACCTCTGCCCCGTCTCCCACGGCCGCTGCCCGGTGCGTCTCGTAGGCGACTCCCTCTTCTCCTTGCTCGACTGCTCGTCGAAGCAGCCGTGTTCACTTCCTTATTGGAGTCCAGTGTACCAGTCTCAAAACTCTAATAATGTTATAAAATATAGATAAAAGCGTAAGTCATCTTGCAAAGCAACAAATGATGTATGTGAAGATAAAGCTGTTAATTTACAGGCCTACCATGTAACACTCTGTAGTAGCTAACGCGCTAGCTAACGCTAGGTACGTAAACAAGCTAATATACACTGATTTACGGTCGCCCACATTCAAAAACAATGACGATGTTGTTTTCACAAAAAGTCACAGGTAATAACGTGAGGCAACGGTGACTAAAAAACGTGTTATAGTCTATCAATGTGGACAGTAGTCCGTGTTAGCTTCAGGTTAGCTTCTTACCGGTGGGAACATCATGTTACGTACCTTGCCTGGCTTCGGTTGCCATGGTAGCGTGCATGGGCACGGAGGACTGGGAGGAGCTGTGGAGGAGGAACCGAAGAGCAGCGGAGAAGCAGGGGGAGGGAGCAGGAGTCGTTGGATTTTGAATTCTGAGACTATGTCCACACTTCTCTCAATCCTACCGACAGCAGCTTTAATGCACCATAGGCGCTGAGGGACAAACACTGAGCAGGACAACGGGAGAACCCAGATTCCTCAGTTTGTATGAATGTTGTCAAAGTGGTTGTAATTTTGTCAGACTGCATAGAGCACCAGTTTTTGGATTTTGCTTTTCCTCGCACGATGTCATGTGTGGCATTGAGGTCCAACATGGACTCCTCACTGTGTATCCACTGTGACTTTGGTCATGGTTATGAGTGTCAATTGAATTATACTATTCAAATTAGCTAGAGTATGACATTATTGCAAAGCTCAAAAAAGTACGAGGCAAAGACAACCCAACGACCGTTCAACTCAGTAAACAATTGTATTCTTGCAGAATTTACTCTTTCTAGAGTGAAATGCATCCATAATTCATGAGTTTCACTTTGATGCCACATAATCATTTATTCAGACATATTCCATTGAAGTAATGGAATATTCAAACAGCTAGCAACACATTGGACACTCACAGAAGGACACAAATCACTTAGCTCGTATCTCTGGTTTGTTGGCTGCATACATGTAATCAGTGCACACAGGGTGTATGTGCGTTTGTGCGCATGAAGTACATTAGGTGTGCAGAATGATAATTATTACGATTTACACAGTTAGAGACAATATCAGTATACACAATTCTATATGTTTACTCAGCACATTTGAAAAGTATTTTGTTGCTCCTCTAACTGTAATTGGTAAGCTGGTATACCTTAATGGGTTACACCGCTCTTTTTGGTAGAGAAGGTCGCAGTTTGATTATGCGCCCTTAGGCAAGGCCCTTAATCCTGCCTGCATCGATAACTGTAAGTCGCTTTGGACAAAAGTGTCAGCAAAATAAATTTGATGTAATGTAATAATTAAGGGGCAGTATGGGGCAAGCACACCTAAATAACAACTTTTGTTATTTTTAAGTTTTAGGTTTGTGGTTTGATTTACGACATGACACAGTTCTTCGATGTCATTCAAAGTCTGCGGAAAGTGGAATGACCATCAAAATGAGGACCAGGATGATCATCGTGTTTGACAGTCTAGTAGCTGCTAAGTACTCATGATAGCTTTAAATATTATATTCCACACTCATACAAAAACGGGCCCTGGGGAAACCAAACTAGCTTTCTTGTGGTAGGTGACGTCACAAATACCCTGGCACAAAATCTAATGGCACAAATCTAATGGAACTATACTGCTTCTACTCCTTATTTAAAAAACAAAGAAAATCTGGAGATCTTTCTTTTTTTTTCACCCCATAAACATTGTTTTATCCAGGGGGCCCCCAAGTGACAGGCCGTTTGTATGTGATTAATATTGTTGTCTGTGTTCTGTGCGCGCTGGCGAGGTGTCACTGAAGGAGTATGAACACCGCTATAAGACTTAAAGACAGCTGCGTAAACATGGAGAAAACACTGCGATTTGGAGGCTGAGGACCATGTGCGCGAGGTGTCGACTCCTGTCACCGCCGTGCCTGCAAAATAAACCATTGGCCTGCAGATTCTGATATACATTTACAGAACTTAGTTGAACTGTATCCAAACCTCAAAATTGCTCTCATGCTTAAAGGGGCAGTAAGCGATTCTAAAGCAAAATACGTTTTGTAAAAATTAGCGAATATCTCCTCACATTCCGCTAGCTGTCGGTTCTGTGAGTGTGCTGTAAAAAAAATCTGGGTTTACAGCTCAGCCCAGGCTCTGTAAATCGAAAACCATACGAAAGGCTCGGGTCACGCCACACAACACTGTGAGTGCAGTTTGTAAACATCACTCGTCGACACAGTTAGGGACGTGCTAGTGGGTGGTGCTGCAACGTTGCGGTTTTGGCCTAGTGGATGGTGCGTCAGAATCCCATACCGCGGCCCCATGTTTGCGGCCCATCCGTTCTTTTTTTCTGCTCTTTTATGTTTACGTTTTATGTGGGTAGGGTAATCATTGAAACGGGCCCCCAGATGTAAAAACGCCGCCACTAAACTTCAAATGTAAAGCAAAAGTATAACAAGTAGTTTCAAATGAAGAATGGTTGGAAAACGTACAGCATAGTTTATGCCTAAAATTGATTAAATAAGGAACACCACTCCCCTTTCTAAACACACCGGGGGAAATTAGCATATTAGCACAAGTTGATATCCCTGATATCTAAAACGTGTCAAGGGACTCTGAGACACTGCTGATCCTTTTGGACAGGGTCAAATCAGATAAAATTTTATTTGGATAGCACATTTTCACAATTTGCCTCATAGGGTTTAACAATCAGTGCATTGTGTGACATCCTCTGTCCTTAATGCTCGACTACAGTGAAGAAAGCTACCAAAAATCTAAGAAAGCTACCAAAATCGCCCCCTCCGCAACACTTTCTCCACAAGCAGTCGGTTACAGTCAGTGCAACTACTATCTAAGTCAAGTTACACCTCTTATAGCAAGCTGGTCTATAGCCCAGCACCCACACTTTCTGAACCACCGCCTTGTGTTTTGATTCACGAGACAGTCAAGCAAGCCCCACGTGCCAAAATCCAAGACTGAAATATATCACAAAACATTTCACATCTATATTAATCTATAACACACATGAATCAATAAATTACTTTATTCTACTCAAAGTTGGGGGAAGCTGTAAATTATTACAATATACATTATAATGATTAGCTGACACTATGTTAATGCTATTGCTAATGCTGACAACATCTGACAATATATTAATACTTGGGGAAGTAGTGCAATATTGGTGTTAGCTTAACACAACAACACAGAAGGAGCAAAAATCAAATAAGATTTCAAAATGGAATAAAAAAATGTATGGGTATCTCCATGACAAACCCTGCTTGTCCTCTTGTTATCTTAAAGTGATTATATTGTATAAGAAACTAAATAGTGGTAGAAAGTACTGCAAAACTAGGTGACCATTCTAAAAAGTGTTGAAGGCAAATGGCATTTCCAATTAAAAGAATTCCATTAAAAACTTTCGGAAACTTCTAGACACTCAGGACTGCCTCAATCTGGATCCTTTCCTTTGCAAATTTCAATAGCTCACCCTGAAACACCACTTTACATTTTCAATCGTGCTATTGTTACAGTGTTCATAATGTGCAAAAAACAATGTCTGTATCGTGGCTAAATTAGAGCCAGAGCTCAAATGCAGCCCAGAAAACCACATCTCACATTCTGAAATGTGGGAAGAGGTAATGTATATGCTGATGCCCTTTTAAATGCTGAATTGTGGCGACTGGAAATCAATAAGCCCAGCTATAAACTCTACATGTCAGTCCAAACCAATTCAACTCCATTAATCTTGCTAAGGTTACTCTTTGAATCATCCTGTCTCTCTATGCTCTAGAGGTGACATTTCAGACTAAACTACTTCCCTGTCAGTTGCTAAAAGAAAGGTATCGAAAGCAGCCTGCAGCATCTCAACATGTTTTAATCTCAGCTGCTGCTGTACACAGTTGGCTATCTCAGTGCATGTCTTATTCTACAATTTTCCCCTTGTTTATTTTTGTTGAGGGATGTAGCCATGAGAAAACCATCTTTTTTACCATTTCATAGCTAAACAGCAATGTTAATTTTTAGATTTCATATGAACTGAATGGATTTCATGTATGCAATTATTTCAGCCCCCACTGTCAATTGTAAAAGATTTAATTATTTCTAAAGTGTCCCCACTCTAATGGATATTTTTAATTGAGGTGGAATTTTACAATCATCACATTTACAATGTAGCTGTTTTAAAAAGAAGTTGGTTTGCCTTCATCCCTAAGAAGATGTAAAGCTGTGTTTCCTTCAAGAACCTCAGGCAGGCCTCTGACACTGTCTTTGTCAACCTTGTTTCACCAAAATTCAGGATTTAACAAGGAAAGGACTCCTCAATTTTGCATGCGACTGAATGTTATTCCATTTTTTTATGTGGCAGTAACTCTCACAGTCATTGATTCAGCAAAAATGATGAACTAAAACGACTGTAACTTACAACACCTTCAAGCTGTGGACAAAATGCTTCCCTTAGTGCCATAATAGAAAAGGTTAACATTGATCTTGTAATCTTCGTACTTCAAACCAGCACAGCTACCGCCTGAATCCCACCACACCCCCTGTGTTATAAACGTCAACAGCCATTCAAGTAATCATTAACTATGGAGAGTCTTCACACCTCCTTGCTGGGAGACAAGGGGTTCAGAAATTGAGTCATTGCAAGATAAAGAGCATACCTTTCCCGGGGTGACAGGACAGCCTATGAAGGGAAGGACCAATCCGTCATTGTTAGTCCGAAATATTTTGATAATATAATGATTTCGAAATCGGGTTGCATCACGCAACAAAGGAGAATTGTCACAGATATTCTTCTCGCTAATCTGAAACATGCACAGCACAATATTTGAAAATAATGGAACATCAAACACTACAAGATATTATTAAGATTATCTCTCAAGAGGGAGCGACGCACTACCTTAAGTCATCTCTCTGACATGATCTCATGTGGAAGAGGGTGCAAACAAGATCAACACGATGGTAATAATGATAAAAAAAACTAAAGCATAAGACAGGAGTCTGAATTAGAAAATGCTTGGGGAGATGCGGTCAACATGGCCAGGAAGACACGTTGTACTGTCACTTGTATTCTTGCCACATAGTGACAAGCCATTCCCACAACTCAGCTGTCCATCGCGCTCGGAAAAGTTGCTTGTTTCGTTTTCGCATTTCAAAAATTCTATAATGTTCAGCAGCTGAGCCAGTGTTAATGGCAACATGAGCTTGGCAACACTGTCAGCTGCTTGACTCTTCTCTCTCATTGGTTCCGCCCGGAAAGTACTGACGGAATCATTCTGGAATTAAATCCTAAATATCTAACATGGTTGATAATTATCAGGGTGGACCCAAGGACTGTGGGCAGTGCGGGAGTTTTATGAATGGTCCAAGGTTCCGGATCAGATTTCTCCTCCGATTCTGGTCTGAGCTCAATTTAATAAAAGCTTCAGGAGGGAAATCTTCAACTCAGATTAGGATTTACTGTATCTCTGAAGACTGAAGACTTGATTTGATTTATCCCACTAACTCTAGACTGGACTTAGCTTGAGAAACTTGAGAGGTTACATAAACATAACCTAGATGACTCAAGAAATTACTTGATCAAATTACTGTAGATTAGGACCTATTTTAGATGACCTCAGACCTGACTTGAGCCTATCTTGAACTACCTCACTGAATTACACTGATCTCAAATTACTTCAGACTTGATTTGGACTTGAATCTGAGATGACTTGAGATGGATTACATGTGACACAAATCTTCATTAAAAACCATAACCTTTACCTAACAATCTACTTAGATAAATGACTTGCCTTAGAATATCAGTTAAGCTGGGTCAGATATACACTCAGTACCGTCAGTCCCTTGACCAAATGCTGAAAGAAGCTACTCTGGATTGACAATCAAACCTCAAATAATGGTTAATTTAAGAAGCTCTAACTCTCTAATGTATGACTTGATATCTCAATTACTACACTGTATTAGTACCAGCATTTGCTCTGAAGTATAACTCACTCAAAATCCTCATTTCTGTGCTTAAGATGGACGATATACACTCCAGGACATTCATAATTAATGCAAACATGATTACACTGCGGAACATGCGGTACGTAAAGCAGATTGCATTTTCCGTTCATTTACTCTTTTGTTTGTCCATCCGGTTGGTTTTGAAGCCGCCAATACCAATGGCTCCATCTACATTCAGAAGAAAGTTTCCCCTGGTTCCTGGTTCCTCGAAATAAACTGCACTCAAGCTCACCCGAGCATGCCTTTATGAGAACATGCATCACGCCTGATTTACTCCTGTTTTAAAGGCATTACTTTCACATGGAAACATGTTCAGTTTTCAAAAGGCTCGGAATAAATTTAAATGTTAACAAAATCGTGGCTCTAAGCAGCATTTACTAGCATCCTGATTGATTATTGACATATAGTAATAAACAACCATTCAAACCCACATTCACAACTATGGGCAATTTAGAGTCACCAGTAAGCATTAATGTCTTTGAAACTTTGAAGGAAGCAGGAGTAATCAGAAAAAATCCATGCAGACACGGGGCGGAAATACAAACTCCACACTGAAAGGCCCTGCTCAGCTGTTTGAACCCAGAAACACCATAGAACAGTGCTAAACACTACACCACCATTGCTCCAAGTTCTAATTCGATATGTAGAGTTTTAGGTCTGGGCATTATGTGGCATTGTCTTAGCTATGTTTGAATTACTTTTCACACTGCCCTGATAAAAGACAGAAAATGTTCTGTTTCTAACGCCACTATGCAGCACATCAGTTGACAGTAGAGATCTCTATCCCAGCCCACATCAGCTGACTGTTCAGTTGATCCTCTTCTACGCATTCAATTGGCAAAGCTCATATTGTACGCTCTATTTAAGCTGCTTTAACCTGCCTACTCTTCTCCTTGCTCTGCTACCCGCCACTTCGCAACCCGCATCCACCCCAGCACCTCCTTTTCATACTCTATCTGACTTAATGAATGTCATGTGTTATTATTGACGCCTGCTCTGTTCTACAATGGGGGATATTGGCTGCTGCCATCCCTGCCTCACATTCCAAGATGGCTCCTGGAATGGTAGGGAGATGTGCCATCCCTATCTCAGCCCTTCCACGTATGCACCCAGAACAGAGCCATACCGCCAAATATAACTCATTGCGATTATTGAAATGAATTAATTTTGATTATAGTGGTCCTGACTGAAACTAATTTCATTCCCCTGACAAATTATGAATTGAATTCATAACTTATAAAATTAACCCTTGTTCATTTCAATACACTGCTGGGTTTCAGTGCTACAGCCTTATTTTGTCTATGACCAGCGGTTTAACTGACATTACTGAATCATGAGTTGGTATTTCAAATCCAGCACTGTTTACATTCATGTTTTTAAGCTTGCAGTCTTCTTTGCCCCTGCATTTTTTGGTATCGAAGCATGTCTTAGCATACTACCGCCATCTGCAGGTCACCGGAATGGTGTTAAATTATTATAAGGGAGTGTGTCTTGCATCTTGAAACTTAAAACACTAAAGCCAAGCAACCACACCAAAATTCTTAATTAAAATCCATATCAGGTGTCATAAAACTGCTCAGATGGCTCATGTAAAAAAAAAATTCTGGCTCATTGGAAAACTGACACATTATGCACGTCATTAACTTCTCAAATGTCTTTGAAGTAGGCTCTTTACTCTGCATTCACAACACATTCTCCAGTGTCTGTGTCCACCCATCTTTTAAGAAGCTTTCAATCCACCTGCTTGTTGGTTTTCACGCAACTTTCAAAATATTTTACGTCATCTGTCACCCTTGACTGAATATCTACACTGCAGCTGTCCTTCGTCTTTTCTCATTTCTGAGTTTTGACAAATAGATCCAATGTAACTGTTCTCACAGGGGTCACATTTCCTCAACTCTTTGAACATGTGGCCAAAGAGTGGAGCTGGCAATGAATGTTTTACTGCATGTGTTGACTGTGCAATTAAAGGGTAATTATACAGTATGAACTGTGACTTTCATTGACCTCTGTTAGTGACCAGTGAGTTGCAATACACTCAGCAGATCTGTGGCCCAGTGTGCAGTGGCCTGTATTTGACACACTCAGTAAAGTCACAGTTCAGAGGCTTATCATAGCAGAAGGCCAGTTGGAGCATTTCCAAAAATTCAAACTTTGGAGGGCTGATATTTCAGCACATAACTAAGTAACCGTTGAACCTCCACAGATGTGAAAAGGGGACGTTATACCCCGAATATGAACTAACTAAAATCTCGATGGCTGACATCGAAGAGTCACACAGGTAACACATTCCCTCATGCTTTGAGCTTCTAGCCAATTAGTATTGCGCTACCCCTGAACAGAACCTGCTGCATGGCGTAACTATAGCTTCATCATGAAAGAGCCAGGATAAAACAGTTCGCTTAAGAGATAACTGCTGTGCAGTGGGCAGGCATGTGAGTGTGGCTGTGTCAGTGTGAGGAGATCACATACAGAGTCCTCAGAAAGTAAAAAAAATATTTGCCCATCAAACTACACTCGATAATGACAAAGTGAACATGTTTCCATATCGTTTTGCAAATTCATTAAAAATCATGAGCTAAAATCCTTCATTTGCAGGTGATGTATATTTAAAGACAAATTAAGAAACTCCAGGTGATACAGCATTGGTGGGACACCACTGTATTTACAATTCTTGCAATATTTAATTTCCAATAATTTAAAGGAGACATTATGCTCATACTCAGGTTCATAATTTTGATTTAGGTAATGATTACCTAAAAACGTTTACATGTCTGTAATGTTCAGTAAACACATCAGTTTCCTCATAAAGGCCATTCCTGCAGCTCCTCTTTCCAGCCTCTGTCTGAAACACCTGTCTCTTTAAGACCCCCCCTCCCAATGAAGCCCAGTCTGCTCTGATTGGTCAGCTGGCCCACTTTGTTGTGATTGATCAACTGTTTCCAGCGCAGTAGGAAGTTGTAGCCTCTGCTCTTGCTTTACCTGACTTTGGGTGAGGATGATGGACTAGAAAAAAACGCTGCGGCTCCATCAGCATGTTTCAGTGTGTTCTACCACCATGTGACATCAGATGTAAATGATTCATATGTAACAGTAACTGACCTCATGACTTGCGTCTCTTCTGGGTCATATTCATACTCTTCTACTCTACTTTTTCTATTGCTACTTCGGATTGAAATGTTTACATCCGTGCATTGGCCCGTCACGTTAAATATCACTGCCGCAAAGAATTGTGGGGCGTCTATATCTCCTTACTCTCACAAAGGAAGCTCCAGTGTACGCTATGCTAAAGGTTATAGGAAAGGAAGCATTGAAACTTCTTTCTTATGCATTTAGAGAATTCGAACAGCTCTTATCTGTAATGATCCTGCCCCCAGGAACATTAGATCTAGTGGACTTTTATTTATTTTTCCATTTCTTTGAGTGCTTAGTGTTTCTTTGCCTTGGTTAAGTTATCTTTGTTATCCCGTGTTTGTGTTTTCTCGAGTTTCCTGTTTTATTCTGAAGTCCCTTTCCTTGTGTTGCTCACTTCCTTTCCCACGTCTTGTTTTTGGTGGCTTTTTCTGTGCCCCCTGCGATTGTCTGCACCTGTTCCTTATATGTCTCACCTGTGTTCTATTTGCCCCGCCCACCTTGTGTCTATTTAGTCTCTGTGCTTCCCTGTGTCTTTGTTGATCTGGCTGTTATTTCCCCCCAGACTGTGGTGTTCTTCCTGTTGATTTCCCCTCTGGCTCCAGTGTTTTGCTACTGACTACTTTTTGCTACATTTTGTGGAACCTCTGAGTTGGATTTTGTTTTTCTTTACTTTGTAAGTTTGTTTCCTTTTCAATTTATTAAAACATTTAAGTTTCACCACCTCTGCGTTTAGGTCCAGTTCCTGCACAACCGTGACACTTATCATGGCTGCTGATCAAATACTTCCTGGTCACGTCAGGATTTAGGAAACTTCCTAAGCCAATTTGACAATTCGACCTCACCCTTTGTTTGGGGGAGTCGAGACTAACCACTAGGCCTTATGCACTTCCATAGATTCGTGACATTACAATATGTAACGGAAGCATCAGCCAGACAACTGACGAGGTGTTTCAGGATTTCAGGAGCAGGGTTTTCTGTCCGGGAGAGGCATTCCCTTTACTGCAGACTTTGTCTCCTTTAAATTGAAATCCTAACAATAATGTTCTTTCTAATTTTTTTTTGAACCTTAAGTTAAATGTCTTGTGTACTAAACAAAAACAATTAGATGGGTATTACTGGTTCCCGTACAGCTGCAGATATGAGATGCGACGTGCAAATTGCCACTAATATGTTTGTGAATGAGTGACGAATCTGCTGACTGAGGCGAATAACATCTGCAGCTGTTAGGTACGGAACCAGTTAAATCGAAAACCAGTTGGACCATAACACCTGCCATTCCCTCACGGACACAAGCATACAGTTTGAGCAGAAGCAACCATTTGAGCACAAGAAGGAGCTATTTGAGTGTGAGGGCAAATTTTGAAGGAAAGAATGACAAATCTGAGTAATGCGCACAAACCGAAAGGCCACGCTCTTGAATAAAGATAGTAAAATAACTCCATATGCTTCATTGTTGTCTCTTTGGACTAAAGGACCTGCTAAATGGAAAAAAAGTGTAAATTAAGCTGTTGCATGGCTGTATTGTTGCTTTGTCTTGTGTTGCTGTGGTACAGATCTGCATGTCCCCGCAAAGTTACTATTAAAAAACTGATCATTTTATTTTTGTGCAATAAAGCATTTTAAAGCCTCTGAACTATTGTGACCTCAGCATTTCTTTCCTCTCTCACTGTTTCCTCCTGCTATTCCCTCAGTCTGCAAGTGTCCAGTAAAAATGCACTGCAGATTTTACACCTGCTTCATCCAGGCTTTAAATGTCTGATGAAATTTCCCTTGTGATAAATCAGATGTAGCTACAATATGTTGAACCATAACAACAGAGGTGCCTCAAAATAGTCTGCATACAGCATGAGCCCAGACAGGCTTTGCTTGAAATAATAATAAGTCAAAACAATTCAAAAAGTTGACACTTGTCTAGGATGGAAAAGTATCGATAAAAATACACTAAATCATGATGAACGTGAATAATGTGATTTAAACACACCATGATTCCACTGAAAAGTCGTGTGACTGTGAGCTTCCTCAAATGATTACATGAAACATTGTTTGTTCGTGTGAGGCTTGACTATTTAGCAGCACTGCCTGGAGAATATGTGCCGCCCTGTTTCTTTAAAAAAATATATATATTCACATAACAATAGTGGGTGTAAATGATAATTAATTTGTACTCTTTTGCCTATTTGAAATTTGGTCTAAAGAGATATTTAATGCACTCTTTAGTAAATAGGAACTGTAATGCAATTGGACACTTAAGCTTAATGCAGTTATTTTTACATATGGTTCGGCTACAATATGAAATACTTAATTAACTATGTACAGGAACTATGTACAGTCCCACAGAAAGCACAGTAGGACATCCTGCATATCTATTAGAAGGAGGCTGCCAACCCTCCACAGGCCTTGGCACTGTTCGCTTACCTGAATCAGTCATGACTAATGCAGGAGAAGAGACTGAATTGGCCAATTGTACTTTCACATGGTTTAATGAAGCATATAAACCCCAAGATGCATAGAAACCACATTTGTCTTAGCTTTCAGACCTTGCATTAACTGTTCAGGGAGAGAGGGTGGGTGGGGGGGGGTCCAGTGGGATCAGGTCTCTCACTGTAGGGGAGGAAGGATTGAGGAAATAGTGAGTTCTCATTTCCATAGATGATTTGTCTGGTAATGGGTTCGAGGGAGCTGATGGTGACAGCAGCGGAAGGTCATTTCTGATGTGCTGAAGATTGGCTCAAAGATTGCTCAGGGATCCCCAAGACGCAAAAAAAAGAGGAGTTCTTGTTTTTGCTCCCAAACCCACGTGTGTGCACCAAAATGAAGAGGTCAATGATGTGTCAGTGCAGGGAAAAACAAAATAAAGCATGTCATACAACTCCGCGCTCAGGCCATTCTGCACACAAGTACAAACCAGGGAGCCCTCAGCTTACTCGCCCCGCTTTGTTTCCCATAGATTTATACTCACTAATCAAAACAAATCAGGATGGCATCCCTCACACTGACAGCACATGGCACTCAGGAGAGTTGAGTCATTTGATCTGGATGGTTGGCTGTCCATCGCCTCCGCCTGTTGCTTGTAGCGAGGGGCTCACAAATCTCATCGTATTAACACTGGCTTGGCTAAGAAGGGGATTTAGGCCTCAGAGCAGAATCCGCTATTGACTCTGAGGATGAGAGTCATATACAGTGTTTGGGCTTAGAAGGCCCCTTGGAGAGAGGATGGTCTGCAGGGAGGAGACAGTCTTTGGGACTGTGTCTGGAAACGTATCAGCTGTTATACAATTGCAGTTAAAGCTTGCATCATTTAAGTGATTGTCTGAAAAAGTGAGAGGGTAAGAAACGTTGCAGGAAATATTGTGAGGAGACATAACTTAGTGTTGGCTTTCTCTACCGTTTAGGGGGACCAATTTTGATCCGGAAAATGTGGCTTGTCAAAATAATCTCTCATGGCATGTTGCCTGTTTGTGGGAAAGATCTGAAAGTTTTATATTATTTAGTTTCAGTATGTACAAAAATACCCGCTAACTTCTGGGTTATCTTTTAACATGCTTTCTAAAAAAAAAATGTATGTATGAAAAATCCTTTAGATAACTTTTAAAGGTGCTTTAGGTAAGTTTTTGCTTTTGCTACATAGCCAGCATTAGCATTAACAGCTGTTTAATTACTAATTTAACAGAAATGCTGTGAGTTCTGCATCAAACTTCATTCGTTTGGCTTAAATTTCTATCACTTCTTTGTTTCTACCAACATTAGCAAGCCTCAGGGCATCTCGTCTCATAACAGTATGAGATAAGCGATACAGAAGCACAAAGCAGTACTAATAAGTGCAAACTTTATTACCATTTTTGGGGGACAGAAACTCATTGCATGACAAGATACCTCCGTGGTGTACATGAGCTCCCTCACCAGGTTGTGGTTAACAGTTCAAAATACGTTTCCCTCAATCACAACGGTTGAAAACAATAAGCAACGTCAATGCCTCAGTCAACATTATCCTTTAAATCCTCTGTTGGAATAGCGGGAGTGGCATCACTGTGGGTGAATCCTTTCACATATTTGAAATAAAGAAAGACAAGACAGCTGTAGAAAAAAAGAGAAACATTCTGCAGCTCCTACAGAACCACAGCTACAACTATCAACCATTAAAGCGAACGAGAACTTTTTTGTTTTAGTGTTTTACAACCATAATTAATCTGTTTTAACACTATATACACAGTGCTACAACAGTTAATGTTTTTTAACAATTTCCTTTTTAATTTTTAAAGTTTATGGTGGCTTACAGAACCCGGACTCAAGTTCAGTCATTGCCTTTGTATGTTCTAATCTTTGTTCTCTTATGTTATTAATGACTGTGCTTCAAGTGTCTCAGTGTCTAATTCACTGAGCCTATGGCTACATAACATCTAACACATAATACTCTGCTGTAATTAATTACTTTTCATGAAAGTGATTGGAGGAAATAATGACTGTGTTGTAACTATAACATTATCCATAATCATTATCCATATCATCCGTGACAGAATCCATATTATGAGGCCATCTTCCCTTTCCCTCCTCCGGGTACCTGCAGCAGCGTTTCTGCTTTTTGGCTGCAGCAGGTCCAGGGACACCGGGCAACCATCAGGGATGGTTTTATTTCCCTCCGTTATTTTTAAATTCAACAACGTCATAATGCCACCCTCGGAGTAGCTGTTTATTAATTTGCGACACGACTTTACAAAGTTTTATTGTTTTTAACAACAGCCAACAATAATTCATTTAGGATAGTGTGGCGTCCAGAGGGGCGTGGCTTACTCGTTCCACCCAACGTTTCTCTGGCATTTTTATGCAGTCTTACATGTTCATTTTAGTTCATTCGTCGTTGCGTATTCTTACTCTTGTTCTGCTCTTTTATTCATGTTCTCCATGTTATTTCTTTCATTCATACAAAAGCCTCAGGCGCTGACACTATGGGTGAATAGGGTGGTTGGGTTCATGGGCACCCCCCTATACATAAACAACAACTAATTAGCATCAGAAAATGTAACGATGGGTAATATATCTCCAAAAATATTTGATTTGTATAGTGATCTATTTTGCCTTGCCGCTACCCCTCAACAGTAGGGGGTGCTGCAGCACCCCTGCTACCAGCGTCCCTGCCCCCTTCGAAAACATATTACACAACTATCGAAGTCCAATTTGTTGAAGGTGGAATATGAGAAGGGGCAGAAATGGCTGCCTTTAATTATTTCATGGTCTGTGGATACTGTAAGTAATTAAAATGACAGAGTGTAATTCAGGCTCAAAGGTTATCTTAAGACGTGCATCTGAGTTTCATTAATTAGTAGCCAGCCATGTTCTCAGTGACCACCTTCATTTCACTTCACCATGTTTCTACACACTAGCCCATTCACAATTACAGCGGTTCCCTTGAACAGCGTTTCCGTTGAAAAGCCTATCGGTTCGCCGTTGCTTCTACGTCCCTAATTCCACGCGGACTTTGGTGAACATACAAAGCTGCTAATGCCGTAGCCTTCTGTGACCTGCTTTTTTTAATTAGCAGGCAGCAGCTCTGTGAGCGTTCCACACAGCTGAGCACTTGGAAGATATGATTTCAATGAATTAATGATGACTGGATGCTAAAAATGTCAAAAGGACTACATCAAAGCCAACACATGGATATTGATCTCACGTCGAGATCTGAAAATGCTTACATAAGGCGATGACATTCAGATTATGCGCATATTTTTCTGCATTGGAATGAAAGGTGGAGGGCGAAAAATAGTCCGAAGACATCAAAGTCATAAGACCTTTAAAGTTAATGAATTTGTCCTTTCTGAAAGGATTAATGCTTGGGTGGTTTCCTACTCTGATTATTTTTTGTTTTATCAAACAGCATTTTTATGGCTTGATTCAATAGCTCATCAGTCTAAAATCCCATTGTGTACCAAACAGTGTAATCAACTTAAAACTAGAAGTATCTGACATATGCACAGAGAATTACAACAAAAAATATTCCTATCTTAAAGTAAATAATAATAATTTCCCCCCAAAATAGCCACAAGTGTGATTTCTATCACAAACAAACAAACAAACAAACAAATAAAAGCTATCACACACAATGCAGTCATTGTGTTGATAAGCACTAGGTGGAAGTCAATAGGATCCAATTAAAGTGCACGCTTTTGCTGAATCTCAGAAGTCTGTTTCAGATCCTTGTGATGATCCCTAAAGGTTCCGTTTCTGAAGACTGTAAACATGTTAAGCTGAATCAAAGGGGAGTGAATATGTGTGACGGCAAACTTATATTATCAAGCATTTACATCTTAATTTGAATTCTCAAACGGCAGTTTTTGGTTCTCCTGTGGTTACTCTTAATAACCCGTGATTAGATTTGTTCTGATGTTGACCTTGCCTCTCTAAGGCTGCCAGTGAGCCTATTTATACCCCAATTATTTTGGAATTCAAAGTTTGCTGATAAACCTAAAGCTCAGCATTGTATCACTTTAATGACAGAGCATTTCCTACAGTGACAGAACACGGTGTTTTCATGCTGGTGCAGGCTTTGTGCTTCTTAAAATGTGCATCTGATTTATTTTTATTACTCTTGTAAGCTTTTTACTTAGAAATTTCCATAACAAAACGTCCTTTTGCTGACACAAAAGAAGTTCACGTTCATATTCAATGTTGCAAGCTGCAAGTATGATAAAGGTCAAAACATAACGGCGGCATCACGGAGAACAGAGTATGATAGCCCAGCTTCCAACTCTAATCATCCTGGTCATTTTTGGCCTTCATACGTTGATCATCAAAAAAAAACCTCACTAAATAACCGTTTCTTGCATGGGCTTTGATGGCTGTGACATGACCTCTGGTTGCCCCAAAAGCCACAGGTTCACTGTGTATAATTACTTTGGATTACATCATGCTCATATGGTGCATATGATAGTCATGTTTCATCCAATTACCACAATCTACTGTACACTATGGTGCAGGAAGCATACAGTGCCCTTTCATTAAAAAGGCCTCTATGACGTATGACACTTGCAGGGCCACAGTTAGAGTAATCTTTTAATTCAGCTGGGGATTTTCACTCCACTTTTCTCCTCTAAACAACGCAAATGCTCGAATCACTACCATCAGCTTCAGACACTGTTCAAAACAATCCTGTGCACAGATAATCTCACAGACAAAAACATGCTGCTGTTCTTCACACACGCCTCGCCCCCGCAGACACCACATCAGAACTGAAGATGATGACTACATTGAAGGAAAACATACGGGCCACAGATCATATCTCCTTTTTTATTTTTTATTTTGCTTCCTTGACTTGTTTTGAACTGTGCAGGAAAGGGTCCGAGACTTCTGCCTTTTGTTTTCCACACTTTATAATCACATTTCCGATGTGATGTGGGATGAGCAGCCGGATGCAGCAGATTGCATCTAGTCTTCTACTGCAGGAAAGTTTAGTAAAGGCTTCTGTCCTGATCTGACAAAGGGGGCAAGAGATGGAGAAATTAGAAAATAACAACCCGGATTGAGAGAGAGTTGGGCAGAGAATGTGATAGATGGAGGAATCTGAAATTGAATGAAAGTCTATGAAAGTGGAAGTGGAGAGGGACTTAAGGCCTGGTCACAGCAGAAAGAGGCACAGCTCAAATCATCTGCCCATCCTCCGGTTCTAGACACTTCCAGCCAGAACATAATAAATGATTTTCAGTTTCAACTAAGATAATTAATTAAGCCCCCATGCAAAGTATATACTTCCAATGATGGTGGCTGTTATTCATCGTTCATCATTGTGTGACCTAAGTAGAGTACTCCACAGCAGGCCAAAGATCATCAGTTAGGAGGAACCATGTGACCATGACTGTACTCGCAGGACCAACTGGTGAACTACTGCAGCTGGCAAGCTAACCAGTTAGTTAGTTAGGTATGAGGTATGTGCTAATGGTAATACAATACGTTTAAAGAAGACAAACTGTGGCTTTAAATGGGCAGTAAGCGATTCTAAAGCAATACACGTTTTGCAAAAATCAGCGAATATTTCCTCACTGTCCATTAGCGGCCGGTTCTGTGTGTGCACCAAAAAAAAAATCTGGGATTTTGGCCTAGCTCTGACTCTTGGTGAAACCGCACCACACAACAATGCCAGTGCGTTTTGTAAACATCACTCGTCAATACCTTAATAGACGTGCTGGAGGGTGGCTCTAGATTTGGCCTGGGGGTTTGGCGTTGTTCTCCCACATCGATGACCAGAGCAGGAAAATCACAACAACAACAACAAAGAGAGAGACACAAGCTCTCTCCAAAATTGCCCACTGCCCCTTTAATTACTTTTAAACTAAAATGCCACTAAATGTCTCAATTCAAAATGTCTGTTGTGGCCAGGCCATGAAGGGATAGTCCTACATTTTGGTAAATACACACACAGTGTTTTAGCTTTAGAGGTGTGACGGGCAGCAGGGTTATTTCCCTTTGGTCAGAGCTACTCTTGCTGTTTTCCCTTTATTCCAGTCTTTGCTCTATGTTCCGTCTCCTGGCTATAGCTCAATATTTAATAGACAGAAATGAGAGTGGTATCAATTGCCTCATCTGACTCTTGGAAAAAAAAACTGAACAAGTATAGTTCCAAACTTTGAACTATGCCTTTAATAAGAAAGGCGATCCACGGTAGGTAGGTATAGTTAAAAATTCCTGATGGCACTGCTGAACTCTGAAGGTGACACATGGCTGTTGATTAATGACACTGTCTCCAAAGATATACTTTCCTGCAAGGAATGTCCGGGAGCTTCGAGGGAAACGGACAAATGTTTCTCTCATTAGTGATTTCCCTCCACCAGGGGAAAGCAGGGGGTCTGAGAAGAGGGCTCGGCAAAACAATGAAGGTTAAGTGGGCGCCAACATAATACCAAAGGCCAGTCTATTTAGTTATTCTGGGGATTTTCAGTGCACAGCTCTCCTGGGAGAGATGACTTTCCACTGTGTATGAAACACACTGCCAAGCCTGGCAACAGACAATACACTGCAGAGATGTGATATGTATTATAATGGAAGCGAATCAAGCCTGGACTATTCATTTTATATTTTCCTCTCGGCTATGAAAACACTACAGGGGAGCTGTTACCAGGAATCCCTCTTTGCTTCAAGGTCAATAGTGTTAGTACAAAGTGAAAATGGGGATGCAGACAGAAAATACAGTTTTTTGGTATCTTCTCATGAGCCTATGTTGCTCTGCATCTCTGTGAAGAACAGAGTTTCTTTTGTTGTGGATCTGACATGAAGGTCCCTCAGATCATTGCCTTTCGCTGGTTCACTTCGCCGGATGAAATTATCACTGTGGGTTTTCCTCTCCTTGCTTATGCCTCCGATGTTAAATTTACGTATCTATTTGGGCATGTAATGACATTAAGTTATTACGGCTGTCAAGTAAGTTCAGAAATGGGATGAGAGTGAAAATTATCTAAATATGTGTTGTGATTCACCAAATTGAATTAATCGATGTGACATTTACATACAAATGAGTCACATTTTGGCACCATCTAAGACGGGGGGCACAGGTGAAATGTGTTCCATTTATGTGTCTGTAATCTGATCATGTGGGGTCATTAAGGTTGCCCGCACATAATTTATATTATCTTCAAGATGAATGAAATGCCAGAAAGTAATTTTGTGCATAACGGGAAGCTGCGGCTGTGTAATCTTCCACCTTGACAAAAGGCAACGGTCTTACAATTCAGGATATTTTAACTTAAAGAAAGATTAGAACCTGCGCTAAGCACTTGTGACACACAAAGTAAGTTAAGTCTGCCATTTCATGTGTTGAAATCAATGTCATTTGCGCTCAATAATTTGAATTTGCTCCAAGGAGGTTATGTTTTTCGCTCCTGCCCATTTGTGTTTGTTGTTTTCTTTGTGCTTTTAGCAGGATTACACAAAAATGCTCAACAAATTTCCACGAAACTTGTGAAAGGATGGGTAATGGGCCAAGAACGACCTCATTAAATGCTGGCACAGATCCGTTTGTAATACTTTTTTTTTTCTTTTACTTTTTTTTATATTTTCACCGATTTCCCAGTGTGATTAATATTCACTGCATCCCCAAGCGGCTTGAATAACGTCCATAGCAATCACAAAGCAAATATCAAACAATCACGCAGGTTCACAGATGGCTTCTTTTATCATTCTTCTGTCTGATATTGCATGGCTTTTTTTCTCACATTAAAACCAAACCACATGTAATTAAGCTAATATCATATCTACGTATATACAATTTGGATATGATATGTGTAATAATTCCAGGGGTAAATTGAGCCTTTGCTGTTCAACGATGACCAACAGAACAAGTAGTTTTCTACATAGGCGTAAGAACCCAGATTGCTTCAAATAGGAGTCCTGGGCTATTTGGGCAGATTATGAACCCTTTGATTTTGCTTTTATATACCACATCAAAACAAATGTTTACCTTGCCAATGTTGGGTGTCTTTTTTTCAGCACAACATTGCCTATGTGACTAGAGGATACAATTTTCACTTTGACGTGGTATATCAACTCAGTCAGCTCACTCTAGATTTTACGTATGGATGAACATCTGCCGACATTCGTGTTCTTGCATACAGCCCTTCCGGAGAAGTTCAGGACAAAGTGTTGTGGGAATCTTCAGTGTCTGAAAGCAGCTTAAAGTAATCATCATTCAATTCTCCTCACAAGCTCTAACCCCCAGGATTTACTGTTCAAACTTAATATTTACAACATAAACTCATCTTTTATACTTAACACAATGCCTACTATAAATTAGGAGTATTGAGCATATCTTACATTGTGTATTCATAAAAATGTCAATGCCTGATGTTCAGAGGATGACTTCACCATATCATGGTAGTTATTTTAGAGTTCTTTGAACTATAATCAGACAGGGAGTGAGAGGTATTCAGAGAGTAAATTTGCATTTGCATATGTGGGATGGGAACAATGGCTGTGCACATACGGGTGAGTATGAGTGTGTACCTTTACATGCGCACCGACTTCAGGCAGACAGAAGTGATGCAACGTCTGCGAAACCTTTTTTCCAGACTCCTTCAAACAATCCACTGCTGGTTTTTCTAACTCAAATGCACTATTCAAGGGTGTTTGATTTCCTCTCCACTCTCATTCATTGTGTATGACTGACTCAAACTGTGATGGTACTCAATGAAATGTCTGCAGTATTATTTGTTTGCAGCTCCTGACAATGTGAAATGTCTCGGCACTGTTTCCTGTGAGTTCCTGTCTTTCACTTGCAGTGATTTTATAGCTTGAATTTGTTGTTTTGTATGCGTTCTGATTTATTATTTACAACCTGAAACCTGTTTACCCCCCAACGTTCAATATGCTTTTGCTTTATCCTCAAGAATTTCTCTTGGTATAGAGGAAACAGAAGGAAACAGCTAGCTATTTAAATATCACACTTCCCAATGCCTCCAATTAACACGTATTACCATATAAATAGGAAACAAACATGTTTGTGGTTTTAAGGTTAGCTGCATACTGGAATGAAAAGCATTACAGGGGATGATGCATACCCTGCCTGCGTGTTGAACTGTGCATGTGTCATTAGAGGATTTTCACTTATTACCTATTCAGACTGTGGCCTTCAGGGACTCAACCATTCAGTTGTAGCAATCGTTTCCACCTGCTCAACTTGATGCCATGGCCATTTGTCTGTGCAGGGACTGCACCCAAGGTCACCACTATATAAATACAGTCCATTTACCATTCAGTGTGAATAGCTTTATATCACTCAAACCTACTTTCCTTCATCATGCCACAGCTGATGATAATGGAAGTAACTGTTGCTTTAAGGTTAACCAGTTTAAATGGCAGGTGGGATTCCAACATTATATTTTGCTGTCAGGCTAACTTTTGGCGCTATGATTAATGCAGCCATATTTAACTCACTGTCAGAGGTTCTCTTCTGGATTCTCCCTAAAAAACAACTGCTTTCCTTCATGCTGCATTTACTCAGTGATTTCTTGTTAATACATTTCTCATCGGATTCCTCTGACAAGTCTCAGCCAATTAAGAAATGCTCTCCAGCATCAAGGTACTCCTCTATCTGCCCCACCACTTTTCTTACAATCCTGGGTATCTGCCCTCACTCCCTCTGGAGAACGTGAACCGTATCCTTGAAATATTCCAGTCCATGCGATCCCCCTCGAAACGTCAGCTTTTCTCCTCGGTGACACACTAGAATTTTGCCACAAAAATAATCCCTCAAGGCCGCTCCTTTTATCTCTTGTTTATTAGACACGGCCCATGGTCCATCCCTTGGAGATGAAATAAAGTTAGATGAAGGCTGCCGCTCCAATCTGATGTGTTGGTCTTTTCTTCTGGATAACTGGAATGGAATCTCTTCAAAGTGTTCATGGCATGGACACAGTTAAAGAGCCATTAGGAGACCAATGTTCTAGCTATTATTTGTCCAGGATGAAAATATCTTAAATTAAGTTTGAGTTACTGAGTGAACTTAAATAAACTCTCTCATAATCTAAATTGCATATTACAAGTATTGACCACAAAAGACTATTAATATAGAATTTTGGCCAGAAGAAAGTAAAAGCAATTATGTGGTTTCTTTTCTACTTTATATCTTCACACTTATTTAAACAGTTTTGATACAATTTGGAGCCAATTCCAGCTCACATTGGACAAGAGGCAGGGTACACCCTGGACAGTTCGCTGTTAGCTTGAACGAATCTAATGTCAGCACAGGGCAGTAGTTGACCTGTTCCCAAATCTGCATGTGCTGGGGTTTTCCTCACAGGTTATCTTGCAATGTGATTATGTCATTGATGGGGTGCTTTTTTTCAGTTAGCAAAGATGACAATTTCACACCCAGGCTGCCCTGTCAGAGAAAGCAAAGGCAGCAAGGCCTCAGGACAAATCCCATACAGCACTGAACAGCGTGTTATCTAAACTGTATTGGAAAATGTATACAAACAAAATAGGCTCTATAGTGAGTCACAATTGCCTCTTGACATACAGAAGTAGACAGGGAGTCTGGGGCTAGCTTGTTAGCATGTATAGTATATGTCTCTGCAAAACAAGATATGGGTGTTTGACATAACATAATTTTTTCTCTTCACATTCAGTTGATGGTCATAGTTTTAAAAAAATTAGTTTGAGCAATTACTTAATTATGTAACTGATATTAATCTACTGGTTAAGTGTTTATGAATACATTTTGAGGTTTGTGAAAATGCCTTTTACGTCTTGGTGTCAAACTAAATCCACGTCCAATGTACTCTTCTTCCTCGCACCCCTGTGACCCACAACAACCCGACCCTGAGGTTACCAAGTCCACAGTGCTTCTGTTTGATTTGTCCCCTGTAGACCTCATGAAACGGAATAAGAGCCTAGAAAGACCTCTCGCAGGATGAAGCTTGTTATTTTCAACTCAAACAGAAAACCAGAAGAGCTTTCAGGACCTCAATCGACCTCGGGAATGAAGCATTTAAACATTTCAGAGCCCCTATTTGAGTGTGTTGAAACTTCCTTTGTCTGTAATGCTTTCAGACCCTCCAAACCTAACCCGCAGGAACAGAAGTGAAATGTCATTGGTCATGTGAAGCTTGTCCATTTTTGTGTGTGCACAGCATACTTTAGTTTTTGTCATTGCCGAGACAATGACAAATGGCTTCCTACTGCTCCTGCTGATAAGAGGATAAAAAGCTTCCTGTGCACACATTTTTTCACATTGATGTTGGAAGTCTGTGCAGGAATACACACATACAATGTACTTTACCACAATTGATGAGAGTTGTTTTTTAAACTGAGGCACATTAGTATTCCTGAACTCGAATTTCCTAAAGGCAAAACACACAGTCATGGAAAACATTGTGCCTTTAAATGCTGCCTCTCAAGCATGGAAACGCATAGGTGTGATTGAAATGAATATGAGCAGAAGATAAATATATTAAGCCCAGCCCGAATGCCGGCAACTTTCATCTCCGCCTGGGTGTGTGAGCTGTGTTAGTCTTAGCCACAAACTCCGCTCACAGACCTGGATCTTAGAATATTAATGCTGAACCTGCAACTAAGTATTTTGTCAGTTTATTTAGGTTTGGTTCCTCATTTGGAATATCCAATGAATATTTATTTCTTACATTATCAAGTGACACTTGGTTGAACTGCTAGATTGTTGGACGGGTGTCAGCGTGATGTCCACACATTACAGTGAACTAGCCATGTTGGCTCCCTCTGAGCTAATGTGTGCTACCTGCGCTTGCAATCGATTAGGTTGCATAAGTGAGCTGTAAATTCACCACATCTAAGCAGAAGTCAGAAGGCAACGTCATCTTGTAGCCTGACTGGGCAGTTTCATATGTGTAAAGCCGACTCCCCCTGGGTTCACAGCTGCCTGTACCAGTTGCAACGGACAAAACGACAGGACAACTTAGTGGACATGACAACGTGATGGACAGGTCGACACAGTGGACTGATTGTATAAGGGAGAACAGCGTGAAACACAGGAGTGGTCACTCTGCAGCTACTTCTGGAAAGCACTCAAAAAAAAAAAGGAATGTTCGACTTGAAGATTTTAGAGTGTTCTTCAACTGATTATTCAAATATTCAGCTTCCAGGTTGCGGCCCTAAGGAATATCCATCCGGGGATTAATCGTTGGTTAGAACATGGGTTTTTCTAAACATTTTAGTGTTTTAATTTTACTGCTTGTTTTTAAATCACACAGAAGCCTTGCCCTATCCTTCATTCCCTATGTTTACCCCCTAACACCCCCGCTCATACTCTGAGACTACTGTTGCTCTCGGTCCCTAAGGCTTATAGCAAAGGGTAATAGGGCCTCTGCTGTAAGGGCTCCTTAGCTTTGGAGTAACCTTGTCGCTCAGTGGCGTCGATCAAAAAGTCTTCCAAGTAATTAAAACCATTTTAATGGGTTTTAATTACATGTTTTACATTCATTCGTTTATTCATTTTCAAGTTTTTTCATTATCTTTTTTGTTTGTATTTCTTGTTTGCATGGAAACACGTTGTTTTATGTCTGTTAGTCACTGACAGCTTGTTGAATGTGCCATATAATGTTTACAAGTTCATATAAGGAGGAAGTTTTGGTCCGACTACTTGCAACTGGCAGATGCAGAAAGAAATTGAAGCAGACACACAGAAAACAAGTTTTTGCTAATAAATTCACTGCAAAGTTTCTCACCTTGATGTGACAATGCCTTGAAAATACATGCATTGGACATTCAGGACTTGGTAATCAATATTTCTTATTCTGAGGACAAATGTGGCACGGATATCTTGTTATTGATTGTTTTGGGTTTTTTACCCCCGATGCGATACAATATGACAAATAATAGTAAAAAACCCGAATACATGGATAATAAGTTACACATACACACACACAAACAGAAATGTGGTGAGGAAATTTAAGTAAATAAATTCTATCTTGTACCTTTCGCAGAGCTTCACATAAATAAAATAACACCAAAAGTAGAAATAAACAATGAATATATGCAGCACAAAGACGAAACCATGCAACAGAAGGAGAATGAGAATGCATGGTTTCAAACACTGCAATGCCCAAGGCAAGACAAAGGCCAGTTTGAACAATTGGGTTTCAGGTCTCTTTTAAAGGCCTCAGCAGATGCTACAGAACGTTTGTCAATAGAGTATTAAATGTTGGAGCCACAACTCCAAAGACACAATCACATTTTTGTTTTTAGACTAGTAATCCCGGGTCGGTTGACCTCTGTGACCTATGTGAGACGATGTGAGACAACCGGAGGGACCTGGACCACAGTCTAGCAGCAGCGTTTCTGGACCATTTGTTGATGCCCCTTACAGGTCAGGTGGATGTGGGTAATAAATAACCTTGAGATCCATATATCACTGCTGGCCTGGCAATATGAGCAAACAACCTGGGGGTGGGTTACACCCAAATGACATAATTGAGAGAGGGCTAATGCACTAATTGGTATTCTCATTGAATTTATTCTCTTCATGAAATATATAGAATAGTATTTCCCTCATGGCAGCTTTTGGCATAATAGGCACATAGCAGCATATCCATAGAAATTCTTGGCACACGTGGTGGAAAAAGCAACAAAACAGAGCACCCACCTGTTGCCCATTGGGGTTCATCTTTCAGGTCAAGTGTCATCTGCAGTTTGCCATTCCAGTTCATGTGCGCCCACACACCTTTGAATGGCACCTGCTTACAGATCCTGCTGTTATCTGCACAGAGATAACACTGAGAGAAGTGACAATGCCCAGCGACTCGCCTGTCAACTTCCGAAACATCAAAGGTCCTGACATCCGTCTCTGGCTCTTTAAGCTTGGCAGAATACAATCCTGTGTGAAAAGAGGAGGCTGAGATTCAATGAGGACTGAAAGATCCCAGGTGCATTATGATTTACATATTTTAAAAAAGGCACAAGACAATTGTTGCCTTTAAATTTTTCTTCATTTGGACTGGATGTCACCTCTAAGATATCTTCTAAATTGTCACATTTAAAAGGTTAAACTCAAATGTTTTAGGATATGTAATGTGTTGACAGGAATATAATGTGATGTTTGTTGAGAGCGAGTAGGTGTTTGCCCACTCTCAGTCTGCCAGCCCTTTGAAGGAAGCACAGTGTCATTTCTCATACGTGGTGGACAAAGGGCTTCAAGGAACTGAACATCTTCAGCAGCTTGTCAGGTTCACCTGAGTTGCACAAACCACCCCTGCTGTGACAGTAAGGGTGCTTAAAATCAATGGCGATGCTTCACTTTGCACAGCCCCAGGAAGCAGGAGTCTCGTCTTTCATCGTGGCCTGCAGCGTGTGGATGATAAGCAGCTTTTTAAAAACACCGCCTGATCTGCATTCTGTTAAAGCAATCAACACTGAAGTGAAAACATTGCATGGATTTGAAATATGTACATTCTAAGTTTATTTAATCTGACTTGTAATATAAGATGAAATTAAAAACTTAATCAATGCTTTTATATTAACAATGGGTCACATTACTGTGAGTTATATGAAAGGGTCCCTTGTAGTTCCCAACCCACAGAGAATTATCACATGCAGTTCCTTTCACCTCCTCAGAGCATGTTAGGGTTTTTTAGCTCATTATATTGGTTTTACAACCAGCAACTTAACTACTTTCACCACTCTCTATATCTCCTGTTGCAATCTGATGAATTCAGAGTACGCTTCCCAACCATAGAAAACTACTAACAGGATAACTGCACAACTGATGATTTTTCTTTTAGCAGGTAGTCAAGTAGAGTCAGTAACACTAGTACCTTTAGGGACTAAAAACAGAGCTAAAAGAAGAGAGAACAATGGACGTGTTTTTGTGTAGTTAAATTTTTGTGCCACATTAAGCACTAATTCTACATTTTTCTCATCCAAAAACCCCAGGGAAAGCAATATGGCCAGTAACTGTCTGCTCCATACCGCAGAATTATAATTAAGGGTGGTTTTAATACATCCCTGAGAAGGCATTTGCAGAGCTTCTACTCATCAACACTGACACGTTGGTTTCAATAACAAATTCGTGAGTTAATACCATTCCTTGGAATACAAGTTTTCTATGCGTCATACTGGGTCGCCGTGGATGATGCCTAGTGTTTGGTATTGATGAAGTCCACTGAGGTTACTTTGTGCCTGGCAATCTATTCAGTCAAAAATACTCTATGCCCCATGCATTTATTTAAAAGCCAGTGAACAGTTTTTGACAGTGCAGTGTCAGGCCGATCAAAATAGACAGGAGCTGGCTCATCTGCTATCATAGCTGTCTTCAACAGCTCCTGCTGAACTTAAGGATAATTACTATTGCAGAGGAAGTAATAACTCATGCACACCTACATGCATAAGATTCACGAATACATCAGATGTATGCAAAACACTGTAGAGTAACATATACTGTTCATTATTCTGTAGGGTTTGTGGATGAAATGCCTAGGTATTTATTGCCACTAATAACCAGGCTGTGAATGTGTCAGCTTGTGATAGTACAAGATAAGTTTTTGTCATTGAGATATGTTTTAATTCATGACTACTGACACTGGATACCTGAGTTAAAATGTAACGTAACATGGAAGCCACAAAAGCTTCGGGGAAATGGAAAGAACTACATTTATTTTGTGATCATTTGCTAATCAGTCTATATAGCAGGAGAAGTACCTCTTTCTTGGTTTGACCATGTCTAATTTAAATGACCTCTATAAATGTGCAATTATAAATTACTTGGAAAGTTGACTCACTGACTCAAGACACTTGAACTCATGGTTCCTCGTTGTCACATTACTGTTGCAGTGCAATTAGTTTAGGATTTGTTTTTTGATGTCACTATCAACAAAAGCTCGGTAGTAAGTAAAGAATATATCTGTTATGTTGATCAGTCCATCCTTATCCTATGAGGTTAGCGGGTGGATGGAGCCAATCCCAAGTGACAAAGAGAAATAGGCAGTTCACAAACCAATGGGTGATGTCACAGTGAGTTGCCACATGGGTACACCCTGGACAGGTGGCCAGTATATCACAGGGCTGACCTTAGAGACAAACCACCATTCAAAAACACATTCCCACCTACTGTGGCAATTTAAAGTCATGAGCTGCATGTCTCTGGACTGTGGACGGAAATTAAGGTCCCCAGAGAAAACCCATTTAGACACAGGTCGAAAACAACACACAGAAACAACACACAGAAAGGCCCTGGTCAGCTCGCAGGTTCGAATCCTGAACCTTCTTGCTCTTGCCCCTATATAATTCTGATTACATTATTAATTAAAAATAATAGTTATTTTACAATATGTTATCATTTCATGAGGCTTCATGTTAAATTTGTCATCAAAGCCATCAGGATATATCATCTGGTACCACACTTCATGGCAACTCATCCAATCTTTGTTGAGGAATACAGACTGTGCCGAAATGGCCGATATCAGGTTATATATAAGATTATACATTATATTATATTAATAATTACCAATTGCAAATGCCTTGCCAGCAAACAAACCACAATGACTTAACAATAATTCACAATTAACATATAATGAATATTCTCAAGATCAAACACTATTGACTGTTTTAGCATTAAACATATAATAACAATATTTCTATGACCAGCAAACAACTTTCTACTTTACGCTTCTTGCTTCACAGACCAGACACAAACCTCAAGGGGAGGTTGATGCCGCCCCCTCCTCCTACATTCTGCATTTTCTTTATAGTTTGGGTTTTTGAAAAAATTATGAACCACTGCCATTCTGGTTTGTGTTGATTCCTGAAATCACTTAGTCCTTTACTTCTCATGATATATCATTATATTCCATTTTGTTAATTATCTGACCTTTTCAATCATTTAAATGTCTTACTTAGACAACAACTTAAAGGAATTGTTTGACATTTTTCGGTATATGCATTGTTGCATAGAAATGGATAAGACGCCAATCTTATGACTTTATGACAAATATGGCCAACAAGCTGTAAAATTAGCTTTGCACAGAGACTAACAACAAGGGGGGAAGCCAGAAGCTACCTCTAAAACTACACAACAGTTTTGTTTTGTAATCCTTGCTGGTGCTGCTATATTCAGGGTTGATTGTGTAAACTAAGCCAGGCTAGCTGTGTACCTCATTCCCTGCATTTTGCTAAGCTAAACTAACTGGTTACTCTCTGTACATTAGCCTGTTGCATGTGTACTTAATCCTAACGCTGCCCTCCTCTTGAACTATGTATAGTCTCTAGATATGTGAGCATTTTAGTACCTGGAACACACAAGCTTCCCAAAATCTCACTGTCAGAGCAGGTTTTTCAAAACCTGTTCAGAATGTCTTTCCATTTCTTCAAATCAACATGGTCCTCCCTGTCTAACACCTCTATGCATTTCCCAAAGGGCATTTTGGAGGGTTTATGCTTGTGACTGAAAGCAAACAGCATTTTTAAAGGTTTAGGGTGTCAGTCTGATAGTCTTCTTTAGTGCATCAGTTCAAAGTGAGTGCCAAAAAAAATCTCAAAAAGTTTTCTCCTTTGTAGCTGAAAATAGAAAATAACAAAATGCCTACCAAGCTCTATGTTTATGTTTGTAATCTCTATGTCATCTTCTATAGTATCTACTCAATTTACTGCAAGAGGGAGTCGGTCTTCATACGACCAGCACAAATGCTCATGTCAATCTCACTCAAAAATTTACAAACAAAGGCAAAATAGACTTTTACTTGTTGGGGAAAAGTCATGCAATATTTCAACTGTGATAACCAAGGAATGTTTGTTATGGAAATGAGGGCAAACCCCCCCCCAGTGAGGCAGTTACTCATCTTCAAAGTTTCTGTTCATAAGTCAGTGTCCTTGTCCTTTTCTGGAAGTAGAGAATTGAAATGCATGGACATCTTAGATCTGCAATTAGTTGTGTGGTCTCTTGCCATACCTCTGGGGGCTTGAGAGGCTTCACAACAGTGTGAAACAGAACAGGAAAATATTTAGAAAATTCTGGCTAGCAGTGTTGCCAAATCTCCTCCTTGGTCCTCTCAATGGATTCCGGGAAGAGTCGGACCATCATATCATTAATTTGTAGGGAGTCAGTGTTAGTTTTGATAACACTCAACACGTTTTTCTGGTTTCCATCACAGATCAATAACATATCGTATAGTCTTGCCTGTTAAAGAAGTGGTGTTTTCAGTCAATAACATCCATTTATTCTGTGTTAACAGAGTGCCTCTGATGTGTAGTCTTTATTTATGTTGATGCGGTGACAGTGAATTTCTAGTATTACAGTTGCATGCCTCCTGAAGCAACATGTTTTTAATCTGGTAGTCCACAGGATGTAGTCTATGTGAGCAGTTTTGGGAGCTGTGGGCAGTCGGGCAGATGCATACCTGGAGGAGATTGATGATTTCTGAACGTCTGAGTATCCATCTTGAGTAAGAACACTGAACTTTAAGTTGCACCTGATGAACAGATCCCCCATCTGTGTTCATCAGGTGAGAGAGTCAAATGGTAAAGGGATTTATATCTTCAAAGCATGGTATAATTGCAGACCTTTAAATCAACATATCATGCTTTCCAGTGGTTTCTTAAATCTTTTGCTGCAGATTCAAGGGATTCAGAGGTGACATATTATGCTCATATTCAGGCTCAAACTTTTAATCTGGGTTACCACTTGAAAAGGTTTACATGCCCTAATGTTCAGAAAAGGCATCAGTGTCCTCATACTGCCGTTTCCTGCAGCTCCTCTTTTGCCTGGATTTAATTAAGTCCAGTCTGCTCTGACTGACCAGCTGGCCCAGTCTGTCGTGATTGGTCAACCGATTTCAAAATGTGTAGGAAATGTCACCCCCATTCAACGGAAAAGTTGAGATTCAAAAACACAGGGGGGTCTTTTTTCACAGTTTGTGGGCTGGCAGGCTCCACAGATACCCACATATTTCACCTTTAAAATTTTATGATGGTCAGATTAATACATTTAGGAAGTCTAGTAACTTGCATTCAGTAGCAAACAATCAAGTGCTATATTACACTTGTATCAGTGTTAAACAGACTCGATTAAATAGGGCATCATACTGCAAAGTTGGCCTCTACTGTATTCAGCCAGAATCAATATATGGGACTTTCCCCTCACTACAAAATAATAATCTTAGCTCCATTAATTGATATATGTATTAATCTATTATTACATGCAGCTGATCATCCTGGCTCTGCTATCATCACATGATCTTGTCGAGCAAGTTCTGTTCATTTTATATGACAGAGATCATAACCCCTGTCTCTGTTTAAGGACAGTCTGTGGAGGGAGTCAAATAAGTCATTGGATGGAAGAGAAAACTTGTTTGTGCTGATGGATTATAAATATACCTGAGGAAGGAGACCAACCCCAAATGACTGAATCACGCAACACTGCGAGCCCATAAATGACAACATACGATCTGCATTTCCAGAGCTACAAACCACCGTGTAATAATTTAACATATAAATCAGCTATGAAGAAAATACAATCATATATTATTGAGGAAAAAACAACTCATGTTGTGATATAAAACAGTAAAAAATGAATTAAGGTCAAGTTCACATTCAGGACTTCCATTTTAATTAATAACTCAATTATTGAACCAACTAAAAAAAATATGAATTTGAAGAGTCTGCGATGACTGGGTGGTGATGGGGAGGTGGAGGATGATTACAGCAGAGAATTAAAGCATGGAAGGAATTTATATTTAAAAAGACAGCAACAAGTTGATAGGCTAACATGGCAGGTGTCGCAACACTATTGGATAGATGACACAGCTGATTGCGAAAATGATGGCCCAGGGAAATGACAACATGTAACTGGAAGTGCACATTCATGAGAGGAGTAAAGGCAGGATAAATGAGAATTAAACTATGGCCCAAGCATGCATGAGAGTATTGTCTTCCTGACTGAACTTATGGTAGAGCTACATTTGTTTAGCTACATTATTACCTGATGCATCTCAGTGGCTTACATCAAAACCGTACGCAATGTGCAAAATGCTTGATGGCAGTTTTGAGGGGTGGAGGCACGGCCATTGATATTTGAGTAAAACAACCTGAGAGGGCACTAGAGATAACTCTGTAGTCAGGTTGGCTGAAAATTTTCCTTGCTTTCTCAGCCACCTGTTTCTCCCAAAGGGTCCCTCTGTCCCTCTGCTCAACTCCAATAAGATTGAAGCAAACCTTTACTTTGCTGTTCAGGCTGTTCTGGTCCTTCAAAGACAATCCACTAAACCAGCAGATAAAAGAGAAAGTTAGAATGCTTTCAACCAAATATTCATAAGAGTTATATCAAATAGTATCACAGACATTAAATGAGTTAAGCTTCTGCATTAAATTAATTATTTACATCAAACATCAGCTGAGAGTCGAACACAGTGCCAAGGTACTTTCAGAAGTCAACAATTTCAGCGTTGTCATTACGAATAATGCTCAGTTTGCTCAGTGTCCTTAATCCGCATAAAATCAATGATTAACTCTTTGGACCACTATATTGTACCATGTTGTACCTTGATATTATAATGTGTATTTGCTACACCAAATGTGTACAGGTTGGCAAGTATGCATTTCACACTGAGGTATATCTGAGGTAGAGAGAGGCAGATAGACATGTTGATTTAAGGATGCCTTCAAGCTATTCAATGTTACACATTTGCCCCATGCAAGCCTCAGCTACAGCAGTAAAAGGTGAGGGTAAGAGACATAGTTTCACTACCAATTTATTTTTAATTTGGACAAACACACCTGTTGCTGAGCTCCATAAAATATCAATATTGGAGCTTCTACATCCTGCATTATATCCTGTTTACCATGCTGACATTGTTAATATCACTGGCTGAAATCGCTGCTGAATATAAATATCCCATTTCATCCTCACTCGGGATGAATTCTCCGGTTTTGTTTTTATCTGAGAAATGTGAACCAATGCACAGCCCCCCCGTGCAGTACTCATTCCTTCAAAATATCCTCTTATTTTTTTTTCTAAAGGCCACCCATGGGAGAGTGAGCTGCTTTAATGTCCAGAGAGGTAATACAAGCTGCTAGTTCCACAAAACTACACAAAAAGCTTTCAGATGAAGTGCTTCAAGTTTGGTTGTTCTGATGAACAGGAGTTGGTTCCCAGGATATATCTATCATCGTCAACAGAACCAATGTTGACGTCTTAAAAAGGTATTGCTAGATGTTCATTCAATTTAGTGGAAACATTGATGACGAGGCAAAAATAACTATAAGCACAATAAAGACACATTAGCAAAGGGTGTCTAGTTTGTGTACTAAATAGTTCATAACCCTATCAACACTGTCTGTAGCTTTTTAAAGTAGCAGTGCAACATTTTTTTTAAAAACATGGAATTATGTGGGAAGACCTATCTCATGCCTGCTGCTGAAGTATAGTACTAGAGTCATGAGTCAATTACCTTTGTTTAGCATAAGGACTAGTGAACATTTACTAGGCACATTTACTTCTTGGTTGTCTTGTCATGAGCATGAGGTTGCCAGGCAAACCGCAGAGACTTCAGGAAGTCACTAAGCCCGCCTTCTTTTCACCAGGAAGCAGTTGAAGAAGCGTAACTTCCTGGAAAACCACATTTTGTCAGTTTTGCATTGACAAATGTTATGGGTTAAACAAACAAGATGCATGTTTCTTAATGAGTTTTAGGAGTTTGTATTTCAGACCTTTGGAGAGAGCTAGGCTAGCCGTTATCCAGTTTCCATTCTTTCAGCTAAGCTAGGCTACTTTCCTCCTATAGTTGGAGCTCTGCAGTAGGCTTAATGGGATAGTGGTTTCAATCTTGCCATCTAATTCTATGGAACAAAGCAAGCGAAATGGAAAGGGGTGTGGGATAACACACGGTCCATGCAGGGATAACTAATCCCCACCCCCCATTGTTGTCCAATGAATTGTTTTGTGAAAAAATGTCAAGCCTGGCTTGAGCCATATAGTGGGAGGTCATGCCCAGGTCTGGGATAATCAGAAATCATGTGAAAAACCCTGCAGACTTCATAACCTTTGGTACTCTTCTCTCACACCAGTTGAGCTTCATGATTAGTGAAAATC
The DNA here is from genome assembly GCF_022379125.1 of Scophthalmus maximus. Taxonomy (NCBI): domain Eukaryota; kingdom Metazoa; phylum Chordata; class Actinopteri; order Pleuronectiformes; family Scophthalmidae; genus Scophthalmus; species Scophthalmus maximus. The sequence continues at coordinate 18,339,473 of NC_061529.1, read as the reverse complement.
ATTTTGCCTATATGCTGCAGAGTCCTTTAAATATGACAGAGCACAAACATTTAAATGACATACAGTGTGGTATTAAAAAATAATGACCATTGGGTCTGCATTAACAGCAGAAAAAAAAGGATTTTAAGACGGCCATTAAGTTAATTTATTCAGATAAAACACACATTTATTTTTTATTCATACCTCAGTACCATTCTATAACGCCCAGTGAATTAATGTTCAGCTCTCGGTTGTTTGCACATCGATGTTATGCATTAATTTACAACGAAATAGAAAATAATGGAGATATCATGAACTTTTAAATTTGTCAAATTAATTATGGAGGATGCAATACTCATGCCGAGTTTTTCTGTGAACAAGTGGGCCTGTTTTGCATTGAAGTGTTCAAGGGATAGTTCCGTGATTTTGAAGTGGTGCTGTATGAGTTACTAATGCATAGTTAATATGTTACTTCATGGAGATACTGATCAGCAAAGTCATTTAACGGAGTTTGGAGGAGAAGTGGAAGTAACGAAAGTAACTCATACAACCCCACTTCAAAATCACTGAACTATCCCTTTAACATAAGGGTTTTTGTAACATTTTTATTTAAAACAAAACGCTAAAAAAGGGTACTGAAACGTGTAAATTCAGCTCATGTGACATGTTATTGTAGGTGTCTCATTTCAGTATCACTATGTAATAGCACTAGTTATGAGACTTGTAAACACTCTGTTAACCTGCCTTCCCCGCAAAGTAAGTAATTATCAGCTACGGAAATTAAATGACTAGTACGAAGGAAAATGTTATGAATCAATGACATACACACATATACTGCAAATGCATTTGCAGACCTGTACAGCACATACATACACACTATCATAGACAGAGGGTTGTGCAACTAGTTGTTTGGCCGCAAGGCTCACAAGGCTGTTTCAATAATCCCTCTATGTGTTCTCTTAATGAACACCAAACACTGGACTTCCTGACTAAAAGACTTCACAGCAACCGTCCAATTTCTGTCCAATTCTGCAATAATGACAGCAGCAGCCATTGGGATACATTTGGAAACATTTTCCAAATTGAGTTCCACACCCACACACTACCACCCAGCTACCATTCGCTCTAATACCAGCAGTGAATTTTAAACGAGCTCTCTCTCATTGGCCTTGTAGTGACAGATGGAATCTCTAACAACCATTTCCAAGTCCAGTGTTGTTGAACCGTCTAGGCCATGCTGTTTTACATACATACACTCAATATTCTATTTTTATGAAGCAGAAAAGATCAACTCAGTTATTTAAACAAACAAAAAAAAATCTTTAAATTCAGGTAGTGACAGTTTATTCCTAAAATAGAAGGGGAAATGGAGGAGAAACAAACAAAAATTATGAGGGATTGAAGAAAAATATAATTTGTCATTGATTGAAGAAATTGCTGGTGAATTATGCTTTTAAGGGTTACATTTATCAAAGTGCGTGCTGACCTGAAATAATGGATAGGAATTGTTTGACTTGCTTGTTGCCGACTGTGGGCCTAATGATTTACTGATCGCTGGCAGCAATTATACCAGCAGGTATCAATTTAAGAGTTTTATATATACCCCTGTATATATAATTTATAAAAGAAGTGTTCCGTTTTCGCTATTGCACTCGGTTTGCAGACCACGGCACAAAGGAAGCAGTTAAAGACGTTTGATGAAAACAACGTCGAGCACATGTCAAGCCTCTATTTAAGAACAGTCACTGATTATGAGATTCCGTCACGTGACTCATGTAGACTTCAGATAGTTCCCGGAAGTTCTTGGCACTCAATTCGAATCCATTATTCAAAGTGACAGAACTGCTATTTTTGGTAATTGGTAGTCAATAAAAGTAAAGATTTACAATATAGCAGTCTGACATGCTTTTGTAGTTACTCTTTGTATTTAGTCAACACGCTTTTTTGAAGGTAAAATATTTTTTTTCCAAAATGCTTGAATATACATGTGGATTTGATCCAGATGTGCTGATAATATACAATCTGATTGTTTAAACGTCTTACCCTTCATAAGTGCAACACAGACGGTCCATTGACTCCATTCTGTTGCTACTTTAATGCGCTGCTGCTCACTTCCGGGAACTATTCAGAGGCTCCATGATCCGCCATTGCTGGGGGAAAAAAGTTCCATTGGCGTGAACGGAGTTGTCACGACTCTCTCATTAAAAAGCTCTGGGTGCCCAGGGACAAAGCCGTGCCCACTCCTGCACCTACAGCCACGCACACGCGCACACACACACACTCTCAGACAAACAATGGGAGGAGAAAAAACTTAACAAAGGTTAGCAGAGGTCACAGCGTGAGCAGTGACAATAGCAGTGTTTATTCATCTACTTATGTGAACATGCGAACCTTACTTAAAGGTTAAGCCAGCTGATGCTCTAGTGGCTCGTCTGCCCAGACCCTCACCTTTGTAAAGTTTCGCTTCACCTGTCATACTTTGTGCTTTTACTCTTTTTGATGGATTTATTTTTTTTGGGGGGGGGGCATTGCCACTCTGCTCCTTTTCATTTTCTTGTCCTTCTTTACTCAGAGCCCCTGATTGTTGGTGACTTCAACACATGCATTATACATAAACACAAATTAAATGCATTGCCAATGATATAAGTACGTAAGTAAACTAATTTTCATACTTGCTCCCATCGAAGGGTCAACCGACAGACTTATGCATAACCTTTGTATGACCCCCCCTGCCCCCTCGGTGTTTTTGGGTCATCCATACCTGCTATGGCAGCAGCAGTTTTTTTTACTCAGTTTTGCATTTACTTAAAGGGCTAAAGTAGAGGATCCTGAAGTAAACGTTCAAGCAAATCAGATTGCCAGATCTTGAGTTACAATTATTTAGACCACTGATTTACTAACACTGCACGGATTTCAATTCCATTGTTTTTTTGTAGTGATGATTAATGTGTCTGCGTACAGCTGTGTGTGTGTGTGTGTGTGTGTGTGTGTGTGTGTGTGTGTTTGCACTCACCTTCTTGTCAGGTGAGGCATGCAATAACTGATATAAGTGTTTTTCTTTCCTTGAATTAGTACTGAGAGTTGAGGGGGGTAAGAGAGAGCAATGGGCCATCATCTCTATTCCTGATGAAAAATAAAGATTTAGTGGGAATTAAAATATATCTAACATCCTAAGAAATGCAGAGAGGAATCAATTTCAGAACAGACTCTTCCACTGAGCATCAAATTCTACCTCATATTAGTGGGTGTGCTGCAGCATCTGATCCTTTTGTACCCATCTTGATATTTGCCTGAATGTGCAAATGAGCTTGTGCATAATAGGATACATATGCATCAAGAGCCCCCCTCTGCTACATACAGCAGCACCCCGGAGGAATAGACGCTTTGTTTGTTTTTTTCTTCATTGTGTGGTCTCTAACCATGTATCCCTTATCCCCTCCCATGTGTATTCCACAATTCAAACTAGTTTATCTTGAAAAAGTCAACCACCACCAGATACTGTTTGTAGTTTTTGTTCACATCAAGAGCATGCATAAACTCTCAGGAGTATGTGTACTGTGTTCAGCCCCACTGATTTTGCCTGAGGATGAACAACTGGCAAAGCAGGGCACTTGGAATTTAACATTTGAGAATCAAATTCCTCCGATATTAGCAGGTGTTTATCTGATTGTCTTCTTAGTTCAGTCGTGCAGGAATCCTCTCTGTGGAGTACAGTCAAGGAATAGATTACCAGTTTGCTGCTGATCAGAACTTAAACGTGGGGGTCAATGGTCCCAGGTCGTCTGCAGTCTGCTGCACTCATTCAGTGTCATGGACAATGTAAATGGTGTGGCGGGTCAACGATAGATATGTTGGCCTCTCCCCAAGTCTCTCACCTGGAGAAATGCTCCATCATACAGAGATAATAGGATTAATAGACTCCACCAGCTTTAGGTGGAGGATTTATAACCACACTTGAGTGTTGGACGACTTCAAAAGAAAAGAGGAAAAGGAAAAACAAAACTAATAAGGTAAAGTGAAAATATGTAATTTTGGAACTTGCCGTTATATTTATCATAATACAATATTAAATATCTCAAGGAAATTGAAATTTTAACCCTGAGAGGATGATTGTAAGACAGTCTGAAAGTGATACTCAGTGCCAGGCAGTTTCCATTGAAAATGTTCCAAGTAGCTAACTCCTGTTCCCATGGTCTTACACTGCAGCTTCTGCTCATGTTTCATCTTCCTTTCATTGAGGGAACTATACTACAATAGCAGGATATGGCCTGGGAAGGTAAATGCCTTTGATCTGTTTCTCGAACAAAACCCTCAGCGGATAAAGTGACAGCACAAAGAAAAAAGACTAAAGAGAGACCCTTGAATAGATTTAAAAATGTGTGACAATAATATTGAGATGATATTTGCATTAAATTTAAGGAAGCGCTGCTAAGTGATTGCAGCAATATTTGAACTTTGAGCTTATTTGGACTTTAAGGCTAAGAAGCTGTCAAACGAACGCAAATAAGAAAAGAAGACGTTTTGAGTGATTTATGTATATGGCGAATGCACAGCACATGTTAGTGCGTCTTTCACAACTTCATGCAGGGATGGTGGGGAGAAAATGTACAAGCAAAACAAGATGAGTTAAAGGGATAGTTCAGTGATTTTGAAGGGGGTTGTATGAGTCACTTATGCATAGTTTATATGTTACCCCATGGAGATGGAGATCAGCGATGTCATTTAATGGAGTTTGGAGGAGAAGTGGAAGAAGCGAAAGTCGGAGCTCAACTGTTGCAGAGGGGACCACCGAAAAACGTCTTTTTCGCCACATTTTGCTCGCCACAAGTGCTTAACTAAAAAGACAATATCCATTCAATTGTACGCTGAATGATGTTTTTTTTTTCACTGCACAGACATAAAAACAGGCCTATAAAGTATATTGAATCCAGTAGCCTTGTCTGAAATGCAGACTGAACAGCACTTCAGTAATTGTACTTCGTTCTGATTTTATTAGCCATTTTCTGTTTTGGATGACTTTTTATTTTGTCCTAACCAATTAGTTCCGGTTACATAATTTCATTCAACATTGAAGCGGTGGTAGCATAAGCTAAGGGCAGCTAACTTTTTTTCACGATCAACAAATGTGTTGATTTGAGATTCTCATCTCTCTACAGCAGGGCAGACAGGGTGCAGACAATTTCAAACTAAATTCAGAAATGAATTGGTCGCCCATGACAAGTTTTTGCCAGATTGTTTGTCATTAGTTGAGAAGTTTGATGGTCATGACTTTCGATTAATCACCTGAATGATAAAACATCTGGCTCTCAGACGATTGTTGGTCCAATTTTCCTCATGTCTGCTGTCACAGGAATCTGTTATAAAATGTAGTGATCTCGTCTTAATGTTACTGGATTAGTATTTCACTTGACGTAATTAAAACTAATATTTAAAAAAAAAATCCTGTTCATAATAGAACACAGAGCTATCTCGACTCAATTGTAATCGTCACTGGACATAACAGACCAGGGCTTGCGTGTCTTATCCTGCTATATGATCATCACTTGATGTTCTTTTTTGATCATTATGTTATAATGTCACGCTAACATGATGCTGCCACAGGAAAAACAACCAATCAGTTACTAAGTGTCTCACATCTCTACAATTGAATTTGAACTCTCTCTGGATCTGGTCTGTTGACAGAACTGGCGAGCAGTTTGACTGCAGCAGCAGTTGATGAATTGTTCAAATTAAGCCACACATCAGAATGTTTTTTTCAGACCTGGTAATTATAACAAATGTAGTCTGGACCGAGTCAGATTCTTTGCTATTCTCCCACATATGAAGAACAATTAATTCCTACTGAAGGGTCTTAGTCGAAGACAAACGACACAACTTTACTTTCCTGTACACATAACGCTATATCTTTGCCAAAGAATTAATGTGATGCTAAGAGCTGCTGACTGCAAGATATTTATCTCTGCAGCACAATGTTGAACATGATTTGATTTCGCTCTGTGCTTCATGCTATTGTTTCTAATAAAATGCGAGCTTATCTGACAGCAAACAAACAGCTCTATGCTGGCAAAATGTCCATATCACAGTGATCTAAGTCACTTACTCTTTGTCAATGCAGATCATTAAAATCTGGTTATGTGCAAATAGTGTCAGTTATCTGTCATGTTACTGGAGAGGTACACTCCAGTGTAATTAAAACTGAGATCCACACATCATAAGATATTAGCTTTCAATTTCTTGAGATGAAGGCAAAGTTGATTCACAACTCAACACGTATAGACCTAATAATATGCAAGTCCACATTATGGTCCTGTTGTACACACAAATAAACCAGGCGTTTCTGAAGAGCTTTTAAACAGAAATGGATTCAGGAAAATCAGAAGTAAACAAATTATGCAGTTTTTTAAGATATGAATTACCAGGTTTAACATAGTATTCTGTATTTAGACCCAGTATAGACACATTACAAAGTGACAAGGAAAAAACAGACAATTTTGACAGTGTTAGCCATTTGGCACTAATGGTAATCTTGCTTAGTCAGTCTTTAGCATATTAACATGGTCATTTTAGCATTCAGCCAAAGGCACAGCTCAGCCTAAGAACTACAACCGAGCCAACTTGTGGAGAGCCAATCCTGAAAAGTCTGAGGACAGAATTAATGTAAAGCAGCAAGAATAGTCCTCAATTTTCCTTTGTCCAACAGTGTTGTCTTCTATGAAATAAACATGTCATCGTCAAAGCCTCTACAGTGACTGTAAGGCCGAAAGTTTCTTGGCCACTTAAGGGCAGTGGAAACATAAGCATATGACTGCTTGGTAGGGTGCACATGCTACCCAGCAGACAGGGAGCAGCATTATACTTGATTTGGAGTCTCTTTTTTTGGGGGCCAAATGATTTAAGTCCAATATTCAATATTCTTTCCAACCTTTTCTTAGCTCTGTTCTTTGTCTCTGCTCCTAAGGGAAACACAGAGGCAAGACAATGTATGTGAATCATTTGGAATAACCTAGTTTTCTGCATTAACTGGTCATAAAATGTGATGTGATCTGAAAAACGCAATGTGCCCAGGCTGACACAACACAAATAGGATTTTTTTTTGTGCACTATGAGCAGAAATATCAACTTGAGTAATTGTATAAAAAAGCTGAATTCCAATCACATAATTTAAACTTTTAGTGTTACTTCTAAAAATAGATGAATAGCATGATTTGAAATTTAATTAAATTGGAATTTAATTCCGAAAAAAATGCCGTTGAGAGAGCATACCTCTGCCAAGGCTGAAAAATAGCGAATGATAGAAAAAAATAAAAGGAACAGGGAAGCAGTCTGATTAGTTGCACCAAATTTTAACAAGCACTCAAGAACTCCACACCAAAAAAATAATAAATAATTATAACAAAGTACAGGACCTGCCCCTTGAACCAGATCCACACGAAACTTTTTGTGGGTTCATCATGTATTCATACATAAGGGGTATACTGACTGAAACATGGCTGCTCATTTAAGCATGTAGGCTGAACCATTTGCTGTAACCAGATCCTATATATTTATGCTGTCACTTGCACATATTGGTCATGTTTCAACATGCTGAAAACCAAAGGAGTTTAACTCAGAACATCATGTCCAGGGAACTGATAGGAATTCGGTGCAATTAAAAAAACATTAAAAAAGGAGTTCAGTGAATCTACACTTGTGTCTCCATGTGATACAGTATGGATGGAGTCTCCATCCATACTGTTTCACTCTGTGTAATTCATGCAGCTACAGGTGATAAGATACACAGTCAACATGACGGCTAAAGACAAGACAAGTCTTGAAATCAACTCTCACCACTGGATAGACCTACAGAGATTCCACATTTATTATGAGATGAGTCTAATACATAACAAAATGTGGTAAACTTGAAAGGTTCTGAAAACTTTCCGTATGCACTGTGTATGTATAGTATATATGCACACAGCCAATTTTTACAGATAGCAAATACTATGTTTTGTCTCTAATATAATATATGTGGTCCTTGTTTTCATCCATGATTTTGGATGCTTAATGGAACATCCACTCATTCACTATGTTTACATGCACAAAATTTCCCTCATTCAGGAAAAGATACAACTATGCTGTTAACATGGCGAATGAAAATGAATACATGACATATTTTCTCAACGCGCTGTATATATATCCAAAGAATGCTCCCACAAACCGAATAATATTGACATATCCATCATCCTAGTAGGAAAATGTCCAATTGGGAATGAGGCCAAATTCAGAATACGTTCACAAAATGAGCTGTTTACATGACCCATATCAAGTACTGCCATGTTTGTAATAATAGTGGGATATTAGTATGCATGTAAATCTACTGACTCCTGCTCAGTATTTGCTGCTGTTGCTGCTCTCTCTTCTGCCAAGTTCTCTCCCTCTCATAACTCCCTGTCATAGATTGACACGTTAGAGTTTCTTTCACAAACGAATTGCTCCTTTGAAGAATTGACACTGCTTAGCTTCTACACCTTTCATCCTCTCCAGTGATCTTTGCAGTATAGATCATAGAATCTTGGGACTATTGTAATAATGTATTCTGCTCTAATTACTGAGCCCCATTATATAAAACATAGCTTTGAGACTATTCCTTCAAAGGAAATGCTGTGGGCCATTGCAGAATCATGTTGCAATGTCACAATGATAGAGTAAAATGAAAATGTGTTACAGAATGAAATTTCATGTACATGTAAGTTATTTTGTATGGGATGTTTTTTTTTATCTTGCCTCCAAATATGTAGGCTACTGCACATGTATGCCTACTTGGGACATATAAACATCTTTAAAATGTGGTTAAACAGGAATTATTCAATTTTAACCTTGACTAATTTGCAAAAAATTTGCCCACGGGCACTAATCCATGATGATGCTGGAGTACATCACTTTGAGGCTAGCTTCTTTTCCACAAGCTTCTGTACCATCAATGCAATCGGTCTTTTTTTTTCCATCATCAGTTTTCTGAAAAGATGAAGTGTCTTCCTGGAGTAACATTGCATATTCTAAGACAAATTGGAATTGTTATAATAATTTAAAACCCTTCAAAAATTTTACAAAGTTAAATATTGATCATAATTTTACAACACCAAAAACCAACATGTGAAAAACTTACCAGCCGCTCGCTGCTTTTGGGAGATGTTGCCCGTTAAAACACAGAAATATATATTATTTTGTCTTATAAATGCAGGTACCAATGACAGTAGGAATTTGAATGAGGTTTTCCTGCATCTAGAACAGAGGATCCGAACCGGGAGCTTTCGGTCTTTTTTTTAACCTGTCCTGCCCCGCAGCCTGGTATACAGTATGAGCAGCTGAATACCTTGTTGTGCCAAACAGATTTTACTTTAACAAGAAAGTTTTAATATACTCCCTTGTCTGTTTTATTATTTATTTAGTTATGTTATGATTTGTCACCGGGCCGGACAGAGGGACAGAAGTGGGGATGGGGGCACAAACAGACACCGAAGAGAAGGGACCATACCTGCAAGACAACGGGGATGGGGGGTGGGGACAACAGAAAACAACAGAGGAGAACAACAATTGCACAAAAAAACGAAACCAGCAAGAGAACGGGGATGGGGGGACGGGGACAACAGAAAACAACAGAGGAGAACAACTATTGCACAAATAGTAGTATTAAGTATTAATTATTGTAGTATTAAGTTTCAATTGTACATCCTGGGGAGCACAACTTTTCACATGATATTCAACATTATCTGATTAATTGTAACTGACAGAGAAATGAAAATATACTTTAATAATGCATTTTTTTTACCTCATAAATGGTGAATGAACTGCACTTATGTAGTGCTTTCATAGTATTATAAGACAAGATAAGACAAGAAGAAGAGCTTTACAGTACACTACAGGTCACATTCACAAACATACATTAGTATACATACAGCACTTCACGTACACACACTCACACACTAGGGGTAATTTAGGGTTCAGTGTATTGCTGTAGAACAGTTGCTGGTAATCGAATCCAATCAGTGAAGAACTTGCTCTGACTTGAATGACTGAGCCACAACCGGCCCCTTATTGATATAATTATCAAACACGTGCTGAATGTAGCATTAAATCTTTGCTACATTATTTTATGTACTGCTTCAATAATAGTTCAATGGCGTTAACTGGTGGATAGTGCTGCACTTCAGCAGAAAGTAATGTCAGTGTGAATACCCAGGTCCCGGGGCAGTTGTAATTCATAGCCCATCTATCCACGGTTCCTCGTCTGTGAGCGTCCCTTTCTGATTCCTCCCCAACACTTTTAATTGAATGTCAGTCAAAATGAAGAGGAAGTATTCGGGGGAATGTGATGTTGTGGTGGAGGTGGATATGGGTGTGGGTGGATGGGGAGTCAGGTTTTCACTCCAGCCTTGTAATCAAGGAGCGACTTACAACCTGGGAGCCCAGGTGAAGCAAAAAGAATCTGGCTTTCGAATGGCTATGAAACACAGAGGAACCAACACAGTGTGTAATAACAGCACTCGTGATGCTTCATAAATCTTTTTCCAACACGTTGCCATGTTACACAAGGAAAAGCACAGGTGCAAACAGTGAAATTAGTTATGACTAAATTCCATTTAAGCTGTTTCAGTTTAAGTGTCCTGGTATTGTGCATGTTTTTTTGGGATCCTTGAATAAAACTGAATAGTCATTAGTGCTGTTACTGAGACCTGCACTTTCCCTTTCTATGGTAAGTCAAAATGTTTTCTGAGAAAAAGGCCCATTGCATTACACGCTGCAATACTCCCACTTTTCTCTCTGTACCCATTTCATTTCCATCTCATTTATTTAATTCCTCACTTTGGTATTATGATGTTATTGCTTTAAAATTACACTTCATTGTTATTGTTTTACTAAAGACTTAAAGACTAAAATAAATTAGTTCAAATAAAGCAAGTATACAGTATAAAAATGAAGCTTAGTGTCTTCCAATGGGGTGTTGGCATTCATGTCAAGCACTCATTATGTAGAAAAATGGTTCTTGTATTTGATTGCTCAAGGGGGTGATTGAAATTTCAAGGTAGGAGTCCATCCATCAATCCATCCATCGCCTACCGCTTAATCCACTTAAGGGTCGCAGAGGGCTGGAGCCAATCCCAGCTGACAATGTAGACTCTACATTGTTTAATTGAAGTGTGAAAGAAAATGTTTTTTGAAGCTGATGTTTTTTAAGAAATTCTTTGAATTTCCAATTTTTTTTCCCCAAAAAACAGTAACTATATGAACATGAACTACATGTGTCGGATTTGTTCCTTCTGACTTTAATTAGGTGTCTCCTTGACAACCACTTACTGTGCCAACCACCAGGTATATTTTTCCTCCAATTTTGTTTACCATTTTCCCCATTCTCATGTCCTGACTAATCTCAGATCAGACTGTCAGTCCTTTGAGAGTTGTCTCATCATCACCACACTTGGCACTTGGCAGAGGAGGCAAACACACTTGGAAAAAAATTGGCCTCTTCTGTGACTGGGATTCTGGTTGGTGATTTGTGTTGTGTTCTCCATCTCTTGGGCCTCAGTCATTTCAGTTGAATGCCTGTGTGCAAGCACCATATCACCTTCTCATGCCATTCTGTGGAGCTCATCTTTACATGGGGAACTGGTGTAATGACTCAAGGGTAAGGAAAATGCCAGAGGAAACCTCAAGGACCCTCTAGTGACACTGTGACCCGGCTTCCTGTGTCTCACATTGTAATTTTCTGTGAGACCGACAGTTGCTTTCTGCTCCTTCTCTGACCAGTGTCTGTTCAAGTGCTTCAAAATACTAGAAGTCTAACGTATTTTATCTAGAATTATTTGCAGGTTTGGCAGGTCACAGGTGATTAGAGAGTCTGCTAGATATACTGTACTGTCTGTCATGTCTCCTACCTAAGTTATGTGTTTTTTTACTTTGACATTTCCAGCTTCCATTTCCTGTTTTATTTTGTGTACTCACCTCTCCTCTCGTTTCAGGTCTTCACTTCCGGCCATTTTGTGTTTACCGCTCCTGTGATGGTCTGCCCCTCCCTCCCTCGGCTCTTTGCCAGTTCGTCTTTGTTTTCATGCAGGCGTTCAAGCGATTTTACGAGTGTAGCCTGTCTCCTGTTTTTGACCATAGACAGTGTTTTTGATCTTGCCTTTTGCCTAGCCCTTGTCTGTTTTTGTTTGCCTGATTTGACTGCCTACTTGTGTACCGAACCGATTTTGGTAACAAAGGACAGCGTTCCTCTGTCTCGTGCTTTTGAGTCCATACTTTGTGAACAACCCATTATAAAGGTGAGGCAGTTTTGGGGCCCACTAGCTCAGTAAATTTGAACAGACAGGGGGTGCAGACCATCAGACTGACAGCCACATCCATGATTTGATTCCTCAATATAATGTGGATGTGATTAACTTATGTCGAACACAGCCTGAACACAATGTTTTTCTTTTCATTGAATAAAGCTTCTACATCTGAGCAAAACATGCTTAGGCCACAAAACAAGGCAGAGGTGTTGCCTTAATCTAGAGGTCTATTTTTAATTCAATGTTCAACTCGATTTTTTGTAACTCTTTCGGGGCTAGTTAACTGACTGGTTGACAAGTTAAAATGGTCTCCAATCCATATAATGATCCATTGCTGTATGTATATGTAATACATTAACATCAGTTACACGTTAAACTTTGCTTGAACATCAGAATGATTTTTAGTATCTAAGGACTTTTTTTGTTATTCAGTGGATGTCATCCTCATTTGGGAAACTGAAGGATTCGTGAAAGTTATCAAACATCACACTTAATGCATGCAGTTAATGCATATCCATCCTTGCAGTAACTACAGCATCCTCTTTTTTTTTCAACTTCCATTGGCAAATGCCAAACATTATCCCTGAAAACATAAGGAGGGGGAGCACAGTGGGCCTTTTTCACACTGGGGCTCTGTGCTCTTGCCCCATCAATGGGTGTCCTGGCTCTTTTCAGGGTATTGATTTGGATGAGAGGTTGCCAGCTGTGCCTGTTCATGACTTTTCAGACGTATACAGGATTCTACTGTCACACTTGTATTGCACCCAAGCACAGACAACTCCAAGGATGATGGTGTGTCAGAAAATGTACAAATACAAACCTATGGACCTTATGTGTAAGTTACCTTGTACTTGGCTGTAAAGACATCAAGGCCACCTATACATGGGTTGTATGTCTTCATTGGATTTTTGTTGTTTTTACACTGGAGAATCTTGACAACTTGGTGTGGAGAAGAGTAACTGAGCGGTTGTCATACCACCTCACATCACAAATGTGACTTTACTTCACTCTGAAGTCAAAGCTCCCTTTGCCTTCTTTTCTCAGCTCCTTCTTCTCTGCGAACCTGAGGTTCGGCGCGCACACACAGGGTGTACTGTTCCATCAAAGCTCATGTCAGGCTCAAGGAGTTTGACAAGTAGATGCACAGAAAATAACTCACTGTCAGCAAAGAGCTTGTAGTTTTGTCCTGCAGATGTTTATGCAAGCTACATCACTACTTTGAATTGGTACACTTACCCTGCAAGCATGTATGCATATCTGTAAGCATTTGTCTCTGAATGCATTCAACCATGGCCTAATTTTCCAAATGTTGTCCATATTCTGTTCATGTGAACCAGTAAGGTTGTTAACAAAGTGGATGGATTAAAGCAAGCACTGTATTCTACAGTTGGAAGCGGCTGGAAATTGTTTTAAGAACGCTTTCTTTATCCTGCAAAGCTCTCTGGCTTCTCCATTCTGCCAACACGGTGTTGTCCCAGGCATGTCCTTACTGTCACTGCTCAAACTGTGACACTCCTTTTGCCTGTCTCTCACTTTTCTCACTGGTTCTCACTTGAGAAGTCCTGATCCTGGCCATCCGGTGCTTTTTTTTCTTCATTGCTATCACTGTCCCCAAATTTATGACTTGTATCTCCATTTATGATGACATCCAATTTAACCTGAAATCAGGACACTGTTGCTCTGTTTATCAATGGCATTCAGAAATGTAAATAGTAATAAGAAAAATACTAAAAAGAAAAGAAATCGAATCCAGTGGTGGCACAACTGATACATTTACTCATGACTCAGTGATGGATCCTTGTGTGTGAATAAGTCGTGCCAATTTAAGCGCAATGTTGCATTTTTGCAAAATGGAAGAAATCCCTTCCGAATTATCAATATTATACTATTATTTCTAACTGTTAGTTGTCTCAACAATCATATTTAGAATAACAGAATAAAATACTGCAGTCAAACACGTGCTTGTAAATTTGTTGAAATTGGTGCAAAAAATAACGCCCATTGAATTCGCAAGACTCCGGCTCCTTTCACTGATGCTTTAATGTCGCACATCTGAGACATCATCACACCGTATAGCTAAAATACAGACATGAAATTAGCTTAACACAATTATCCAAAAGCACATAAATCCTTCACGACAAATACAATGAAATAAACACAGTACTAACCACTTTGCCTGCTTGTAACCAATGGGGTTAACTTTGATCTTGCTTGTAGAAATAAATATAAACCCTTAGCAAATAAAAATGTGGCTTGTCTTCAGCAGCACCGCTAGCTTCTGGCAGCTTCCGCCGCTTCCAGGTGAAATCAAAGAGTAAAAAACCAAGAATGAATCAACAGGTAGATCACAAGATGTAACACCAGGGTCCACCTTGAGGTCATGAGTGGAATTGCAGGTTTGGTCTACAGAGCAAGAAAACACTGCCTGCAGTTACACAGAGCCTCAGCAGTTTTCGCTTCCGCGACAGGCACTGCACTGGAGCTGAACAAAGCTCTGCTTTGTCTCCTCAATCCCTTTGCACCTTTCACCACCAAAACTAGAATGTTAAAGAAATCTACATCCTGGTTTTCCTGGAGAAACGCATGCCCTTAAGCAGGCCTGCAGAAGTTCATTGAGCAAAATGGCAAAAATCTCAACTGAAAATCCTCTACCTCCTGCGGCATAAGTATGTACTGAGCTAATGAAGGGGGAAGATAATTTTAGCTTCCCCTTCATTTGTTCCCCATCCACTTCAAATCAGAACTCAAGGGGCTTCTAGTGACATACAAAGTCATTAATGGTGAGGCTCCTTCATACCTGTCTCATTCCCAGTATTAGATTGTTTGCTCTTCAGTCTTAGATTGCAGGGCTCATGCGGCTGATGTGCTTGGTTTTGCCTCTTGTGTGTCTGTCCTCTTCCCAAGTCCTCGTGGTCGAGAGGAGGATGTGTAGCTCAGGTCCTTTTTTGTTGGCGGCACCTAGAAGTCCCTTGATGTCCTCCCAGATCATGTTCTTAATTAATATTTACAACACTCTACAACCTCTGAGAACCAAATTTGAGGGGCCAAGCTTCAGACACCACACTGAGATGGCTCCAAGCTGCATTCAATATTCTCTTTCTGGTGAAGAGGGGGTACATATCTATCCTGGAGTGTTTTCACATTTCAGGTGTAATATTAAAAGGAAGATTTCAGTAGGCCTCAAATGGGCTACTGGTGCAAGGCATTACTGTATATAATATTTTAGTTTTGATAATGAAGTACATGATACGGATCAGGCATAGATGAGTAAATGCTGTTTTCATCTGAATTTTGGAAACAATGCTAATGATTTACATTGTGGGGTCAAAACATTTGCCACCATGAATCAAAAAAAAAAGTTAATGTAAAAATGCATGCAAATGGAGATGGACGTATCATTCATGACCTTGCACATTGTATCCATAGTCTGTTTTGTGGCAAAACATCCCTGAGGCCCTAAACTAGGAGCACCCCGATCAAAATGTATTACAAAACTTACAAATGTTGTTAGGTTGTGCTGACTACACTGTGAACATATACTGGTTTGACCTTTTGTGGCCGGTGTGGGTCAGTGTGCCGTGAAAGCTCCAGCAGTGCTTCATGAGCAGTGAGTGTGATCATGTTTTGAATTTTAATGATCCCGTCCGTGTCTCGACTACACTCCATCACTTGGAGTGGCATCCACAATCACGCCTGATGTTTGGTAACCGGGCAGTGTCTGTGAAAATGTAAACCCTGGGCATTGAGCCGTGATCACTTTTCATTCTTGAGGTTGACCGGACATTTTCGGTGAACTTGCAATGCTGTCACTTGAAAGTTTGCCATGTATGCCGTGCCTCTCAATCAGCCATGAGTGGTGAATCAGTATCACACAGTTGTCAAAGCTTTAGAAGAGCAGTTGTTTTGCAGGTTACCTTTAAATTTAGAGCGGCCAGTGGCCACGGACACACGTGTTACGAATCCAAAACACTGTTGTTGCCATATTAGTTTGTTTAGTTTTGAATCAAACAAATTACTACTTGATGGATTGTCATGGAATTCGATGTTAAACACTCTCAGCTAAGGATAATTTGGAATAGCATTGGTAATCCCAAAACTTTTTATCTAGCACCATCAATGGGTCAAAAATAAAAATACGTGTCCAATACTTTGATAGTGGCCAAATACCTGAGAAGGTAATGACACTTCCAACAACCTCGGCTGTATTATGTGCGTAGTGGTAATGAGCAAATGCTAGCATGTAAACATGACAAGGTTAACATGCTGATGTTTGATTATGTAAACCATGTTGTTTTCGTTTACGCTGTTAACATACTAACACATTATTTATGTTGTCTTGTTTTGTAATTGTAGTGGAGATTTATAAAAAAGACATTTAAAAAAAGACCACCACCTAGTGTGTTGATTTTATGTCGATTTACTTATTTTTTTCAGTTTTTGAATCCCTTCAGTGCCAGGGGGAAGTTTGAGAGTTTTGGGGGTTATCGCAAGCGAACTATGGTTGAGGTATTATCATGAGGCAATTAAAACTTTTGGTCTGGAACTGCCGGCAAACTGTATTAATTATTGATCGTAGCAAGGCAGAAACTCCAGTCTCCAATGTGAAAGTGCCACACACCCATCCACTACCCTGATATTGATTGTGCTATGCAGAATTTAAACCCAATTCCTCCATTGCCGAAAAAACTGCGTTCATGTTGTTGCTTGGGACATTGTTGTTCTGTGAAGCATCTGGTACTCGACCCTAGCCGTGCATGCTGTCCTCTCGCTACCAGCTGCGCATGCCAGATTGTTCTATCGTTTAGCTGAAAAAAAAAAGTAACTTGCAAATTTCGAAACTGGTATTGAGAATGTGAAGGACTTCTCAATGTGCTGGAGCAATACTTTCAGGCAGGTGGCCATGGTCTCTGGCATTGGATGCGAGCAAATGTTGGTATTTTTTTAAAACTTATTTTCAAATGTCTTTCACAACTGTTATATAATGTTACATACACTCATCAGCTGAGGTTATAGTAGCATCAGGTGAAAAAGCCTTTTGCATTTTGTCAGGGGTACAGCACATGGGTACAGGTACAGATTTGACTGCTGTATATGTTGATCTGATTGCTGCTGCGAGCTCTGCACACGACTCGATAATCTTGTGTTCCTAATTGTGCAATGTTTTCATACACACAGCACTTGACACCCCTTCCTCAGCCACGCAGTCAGACCACAGTCTAAGGACAAAATAACAAGATGGCTTAAGGTTGCATAAATCAGGTTGAGGTGCTTTTTTTAACCAAAGTAGTGAGGAAACAAGAACTGGGGCGCTCACAGCAAAACCGACAAAAAGAATTTGCAATAGACACAAAGTGGTTATTCTCGTCACCAGTCTCGTTTGCAGTCTGCTCGGTTTCACACCCGGGGACTGTGAAGGAGCATCAGATCACAAGGACACTTCCAAGTATGAATAAACTGTGAAAAATGATTTGTATGTTTTATTTCCTCAACGTTACATATTCAGTGGATGCATGTAAAGTTGTGACTGTAGTCACCACAATGACAGAAGGGAATAACGTGTGACCATTTATTAATATTGGTGTCATTCAACGCATGCCGTCCACAGTCAGTGGCGGTGTCTTTGTCGCACTTGGTGATACGGCCTCGGTCACTACAGTCTCTGAGGACGCACCGACACTCAAGGCAATGTGTCACTCACTAAAACTAAACCGAGTGGGGGAGACACTTGACGACAATTCCGCTTGACATGCACTCTTTTAATTTCAATGATGTTCAAACATGTTCCAGCCGATGATCACCCTCTGTGTCTGGGACTAGCTGAATGGGGACACATTTTTACGCACAGTCGATCGAGAACAGATTCGGCGACAGCATCCTTCCTCCTAGTAACTTCATTTTACCGAGCGAGACTGTTTACTCACAACTCAAAAGTTTCCTGAGACGATACGTGGCTGTCTCGCGGTTGTTCCTTTGTTTCGCATCTTTGTCCTTTGTTTCTGTTGCTCCTTTCAACCTCTCCATCTTCTCCGTTTCCAGTGCTCAAGAATAGACCCCCCTATATGTGGCTTCCAAGTTTAGCTCTGCCAGGCTCATTTGAAAGTCAAATGTTCGCCTTCACTTTTCCCACCACACTTCAAGCGTGGCACGGGGGCTGAAAAAACACTTAATCAGGACTCCGCCACAGTGCAGCAATCAGAGATAACAGGGCAGGGATATGGTCCATCCCATGTTATTCACCGAGTTCATCAGGTCCCGCCAGATGCACACTAATGAGGTAGACCCCCACCTTCACTGTTGTTGTCAGCTCTGAGTTTCTGTCAGTTCCCTGTACCAGGGTCATGATGGGAAGAGTTAAAATGGAGGACGATGGTAGAATGGGGCAGGAAAAGAATATTGCATATTATTAGATTTCAGCATTGGATAGAATTAATAGAAAAATCTTGTTTGTTGGCCTCTAGTAGCAGCAGGACAAACTTTGAACACCATATACAATTGTTATTCATAAGGCAGGCGAGCTTTATTTGCACGTCTGATGAATGCAAGTCCAACATTTACTTTTTTTGCTCTGTTTTGGTCACCACCAACATGTAGAGGATACCAGGATTCGTGGGTAGCGAGGTAATTTCAGGTTTGACCCCCGGGATTTCAAGGTTACAACAGTGTTGAAAACAGACGGGGTTGAGAACACAACCTCCTTGGCGGGGGTAATAGATATTATAGCTTCATTTGAATTCAACACACTGTCCTGACTGTGCTGATGCTCTTACTTTTATTCCGTCACTGCGGCTCACAACAACAGGAGGAGACTTTGTGATGGTAATAGGACATAAAAACTAATGTCTTTTATTTCATCCGCCAAGGAGGTTATGTTGTGTTTTTTTCGTCCATGTCAGTTTGTGTTTTGGTTGGTTGGATGGTTTCTCTCCAGGATTATGCACAAACAAATGAGCAGATGTCCAAGAACCTTGGTGGAAGGATGGGACATGGGCCAAGAAAGAAACGGTCACATTTTGTGGCAGATATGGACAAAGGAGCAAATAGAGGATGTCTGTTTTTTGGCTTTGTGTAAGACTGTGAAATAGGTCGTTTCTGACATTTTCACCAATTCCTGAGGGGATAGCGTATGGATCTTGATGAAAAAAAACAAGCATATTTAGGGGACTGATATATATGAGGGTGTGCAATTTTGTGAGGCTTGATTGAATTTAAGAGGACTGCTGGGCCTTGGCGGAGAGATGTGCTCTACTGAGTGCCATTCTAGTTGTTGATGCAGTGCCTGTCCAATTTCTCCTTCTTCTCCCTCCTTCACTCCGCATCAGCATCACTCACCTTTAGCCTCTCTCAAGTTTGCGCCTAAAATGTGCTGGAAAGTTTGCATGTTAATCTCATGTTCGGCTAAGCCGCTGCAACACTTTTCTGTAACACTTCCAGCTCAAGTCTGAATGACAGGCTGACACGTTAACGGAAAGGTGACAGTATGCACAATCCAGTGCAGAGTGATATTAAAAGCACATACTATTCTGGCTTACTATTATATATTTAATGTCCATAAGGAAATACAAGCAGCATATTAAGTATAAGACATATATATGAATGTGTCAATTTGAAGTTGCAAAGCAAATTCTCATTTCATATTCTCATTTATTTACCACCACCAAAGAGGTTATGTTGTCTTTGCATTGTCTTTAATTTTTTTGTCTGTGTATGTCTCTCAGCACGATTATTAAAAAGCTAGAGAAATAATTTCCATTACAATTAGAGTGTTACAACTTCAGCCTGGTTTTATGCTGCGTTCCCTTGTACTTGGAACTCAGGGTAAAAATGACCTCCCATTCAAGTCGGGATTCCAAATCGCAAACTCAGGCAAGATCCATGTAGACAGAGTTGGTAGAATTGACGTCACAGCAACATGGCGGCGCAAAGTGTAGTCCCACATTATATTGCAGCTTACTGGCTCGGCACCCGTTTACACAATTTTGAGCTGTGTGGTATGTT
Source organism: Scophthalmus maximus (assembly GCF_022379125.1). Taxonomy (NCBI): domain Eukaryota; kingdom Metazoa; phylum Chordata; class Actinopteri; order Pleuronectiformes; family Scophthalmidae; genus Scophthalmus; species Scophthalmus maximus. Next base: position 18,319,191 of record NC_061529.1, on the reverse strand, counting down.
CGTGGAATGAGCAAGACAGATTTACAGCATATGCCGTTTTACTCATGGTGCTGTGGTAGCTCATGTAGGTCATCAGTTGAAGTAGAAGAGTATGAATATGACCCAGAAATGATGCACGTCATCATGTAAATTACTGTTACATATGAATCATTTATATCTGATGTTACATGTTGGTAAAACACACTGAAACATGCTGATGGAGCCGCTGCTAGGACGATAGGAAGGACAATCCGAATCCCCCCTCACACCTGACACAAACTGTGCGATTTTAGAAATGCTGTTGCTAAACTCAAAGCTGAAACTCAGAAATCGGGGCAGAAACGACCTTAAATCGCACAGTGTATGCCCGGCTTAACTCTCATGTCATTTGAGACTCTGCTACTCCCTCCTGCTCTGCATTACCTGCTGAGTCCCTTCAGCTGGCCTGCCTCACCCCCGACACTCACATGCTCCTCATCAGCCTATCAGCCCGTCAGTATATGTACAGGTCCATTCCCTCACTTCATTGCCAGATTATCTAGCGTGTTAAAAGAGATCTCCAGAATTCTGATCCCTGATCGTGTGTTTTGACCTGCCTTTTTGGTTTTTTTTGACTTTCCCTTTTGCCTGCCCCTGCTGGATATGTTTGCTATGCTGATCGATCATCTAGTTTGACCTCTGTTTGCTTATTAAACACTGTTCCGGCACCTGAACTGTTTTGTTGTTCTTGCCTGCCATTTTGTCAAACCTGACTCTGTGGGTCATGATTCTGCCCCCATGAACTTTAGTTCAGTTCTAGTGGACTTTTATTTATTTTTCCATTTCTTGTGCAGCTGTAAGTGCCTAGTGTATCTTTTGCTTGGTTAAGTTTTCCTTTGTTATGCCGTGTTTGTGTTTTTTTTTTTGTTGAGTTTCCTGTTTTATTTTGAAGTCCCTTTCCTTGTGTTGCTTCACTTCCTGTCCTGTCTCTTGTTTCTGGTGTCTTTGCTTTTCCTGTGTCTCCTGCCCCTGTGATTGTCTGCACCTGTTCCTAATGTGTCTCACCTGTGTTCAATTTGCCCCGCCCACCTTGTGTCCATTTTGTCTCTGTGCTTCCCTTTGGCGGTTCGTTTGTTATTTTCCCCCACTCTGTGATTCCTGCCCGGTGATGTTTGCTGTTCTGTTCCGTGATTCCTTTTGCTACATTCATGGACACTCTTAAGTCTGTTTTGTTTTCCGTTTATTAAACCTGTTCTTTTATTTCCCTCTGCATTTGGGTCCAGTTCCTGCATAACCCTGACAGGACTTAAGGATTGTCCCATAACTTTTTGGAGTGTATCTGTAGAAATGGGCAGATCAATGTTGTTGTTTTTTTATTCATAAGAGAGAGTGGGCGTTAAAGTAGTAAAATGACCCACACACTGTCCCATGATTGTAAATGAACATTTCAAACTTTGACCCCATTATCATTTCTCCTTTGGCAGCTGAAACCGTTTGAAATAAGTCACTTTTTTGAATCTGCCCCTCATGTTCACAATACCAACAAAACAAAAGCAATAAGAAATTAAACACCTGTACTTTTAGACTATAACCTTAACCTGACTTATATAAATGCAAAACATTTCTAGTATTATCTACTCTATTTGTGATCATATTGTTTATATTTCACATTGTTGAATATCATTTCTCTGTTGCTGTTACAAAATTTACCTGCAAGTAGTGCTAGTATCATTAAGAACTGTATTCTTGGTTCTGACAGTTGCTTGTCTTGCTAACTTTGCCCATCACTTGTTTAAATATGAAAATAAAAAGACTCTTGAATGTTAATGAATTGAGTGTTTGGCTTAAAGTGTTCAGAAGTAACCATAACCAATTCAGCCCCATTTAAGATGACAGTGAGACTATGAAGCAAAAGTTTGGAATTAAACCGAGTGTATCGTGGCAAACAGACTCCTGACGAGGGTGCTTCTTTGTTGTACTGAACTCGCTATCTTCTAGCTGGAGGATACAGCTCAGAACCATTAACATTACAGGCAGTCTACAATCTTCTTGTCTGTGATGCACTATGGTTAAGTCTCCAAGCTTCCGGAGTATTCAGAGGGCCAAGTTTGTGAATACCTCCAAAGGGGGGACATTAGTTTGGACTCGCATTTGACTGTGTATACGTGTTCCTGATGTGAACAAATCTTTATCGTTTTCAGGACAAACTTAGTAACTCGCTCGATGCGTAGTTTTTGCCAGGAATCTGAAAAAAACAAACAAATTTGAGATTGATAGAAGGGTCCAATCAAGTGTTTCGAGTTTTGGTAAAACACATTATCGACAGTGAAAATCGCCTTTCAGCCAATTTTCGTGAAGGAAGGTTGAGGCATTTTCCTTCTCTGAAAGCCTTTCCTGCAAAGAGGCCATTCAAAGGGCTTCACACAATGCAATGGAACAGTAAATAAAATAACTGCACAACACACTGAAAAGTACACACAAGACCAGTGTAAATCAAAATAATACAGCCATAGAAACAAACACAAGATATGTCATCGTGTAAGAGGAAAGTTTGAAACTGTAGAAAGTTTTTTTCATTCGTCGGGGACATTGGGAATGAATGAATGAACTGTTACAGTTTCAGAAAAGAGTCTATAGAAATGCCAGGAGCAAAGGCCTCAAATAGAAAGTGCTACCACCCAGTGAATCTGAATAGCGTCCTGTGATTCTTCTTCCCAGAGCTGTTCCTCAGAGGAATGCTTGTCTGTTCCCATAAAAAAAACTTTCCATACAAGCTTCTGTCCGTCTGCTTGTTAAACGCCATAGGATATCCATTAGGATGTGTGGGCCTTTTGACGGCGCTTTGGAGCTACATTCAGGTCAGCACGAGCAAAAATATCTGCTGCAGGGACAGCGGCAGGCTTTGTCCCCTGCTTTGTCTTTGAGGACTTGTCACAGGGGGCTGCTGTGCTCTGAGGGGAAGCATACAAGTAATAGACCAAAAAGCCAGTGTGTTTCTGTGGAAGCCTTTATGTTGGTAATCTTTAACAGCCGCTGGTCTCTTTAGTTTCGTATCACTTGATATTTTCACCGTCCAATATTCTCTAGAATAAATTACACGCTGTACAGCATCTAAGATGTATAGTACACATTCATATATAATAATATGAATATTAATGATATTTTAATTACGTATAGAAAAAAACTCAAGAAACTTTTGGGAACTGTAAAGAATAATTTCATCCTTTTCGACTCATTTTTCAGCCGCAACTCAAAGGCCGAGCTAGACTACAGTCTTGGATGGTGCATAATAACGTGCATACATTGGTGACTTGCATCACGTCATGACAGTAGCAATGTGCATCATGTTGTCAACTCGTGACTGACAGTTCAGGGGGGGCGCAGTATATCTTTTTTGTAATTAAAAGTGTTCAGGTATGAGCTAGAATTTGGACCCAAAATGCAGACGGCCTGACTCAATGAAAGTTTCATCAGATTGAATAGTCTTTCAAGGGAGAGAGGGTGATTGTTGAGGGTGGTGATGTTGAGCAGTTAGGTAGAGAAGCAGGAGCAAGGCAGCGTGAGTTCGGCAATGGTTTCGTGACTGAGTTCCAGGCTTGGGCTGTTCCAGCACTGCCTCTTTATACCTGACACTGCCGCCTGCGTAAGAAACTGAGCAAAACAATCGGAGAAGCAAAATCAGCTTCGGGAAAATCACAAACAAGATCGAAAACAAAGTCACAAAAGAAACTGTCTGTCTTAGAATTCGCCTATACAGCCTAACACGAAAATAACCTGATTTAATCATATTTCATCTATGTTGCTGGATTAACAGAACCCAGGTGTAAAGTGTTCAATCTGATCAGAAACAGCCGTGTGTGGTGGGTGTTTAATTGCTGTCTTTGCAGTAAAAGAATGAAACTGTTCCATATTTATCTCCCCATTGTCCCACAGTATGATCATTGTAATCATGTGCCTTCCTTTTCCTGGTGAAGACAGATTCATGTTGTAATATTCATACACAATCATTTGCAGATTCACTTCATATTTCAAATCTAAATCCAGACTGCAAAGGGGGAAAAAAGAACTTCAGAAAATAATTTCAATCAACACAAAAAAGGCCAAGGAAATACTGACAGTGAAACGGGGTAAAAAAAAAAAAAAAAAATAGAGCCATATCTGAGACTGGCAAGCATGTTCAGCGTGACAGAAGCACAATAACGTACAAATATCCATGAACGCTAGATAGTGAGGGTGGAAAAGAGGGGAAGGAAGACAGGATTACCTGGGGCTGGGGCTTGCTTTGACTTCTCAAGTAAGGATTTGTAGGGATTTCATATTCATTTGGAGTTGTTTGCACTAAATGTTCAAATACCTCTTTTGCCGTTTTGGAAGTCCAGTGAATGGTAAGTTTCTTGTTGGTAGATTCCTTAAAATCCATGATCCTGCAGAGGATGGAATAGTATGTGTACAATCAAGACATTATGTGTAAAAAAAGATCACACCATTGGGAAAGGTAGACCATGCTGTTATGCGCTTTATATCCCTGAAAGTTGTATTATTATATTTTTTTTTACCAGGTGGTGGGGATGAAGCGTTTCAACCAGGACCCAATTCGTGTTAGGGTTAGCTTTTTCTATGGATTAAAGTGGGGATGGCCTCTTTTTACAGGCTCACTGTCTGGCTACATCCACACATACAAAAAAAAGTCCATGAAAAACCTGGCGAGAAGCTCTAAAGTAACAACTCTTAAATTGGCATATTTCTTTGATTGTTGTAAAAAAGGTAAACTCCTGCAAAACATTGGAGGGGCAACATCACAACCAGTTCAGTCTACTTATCGGGCTACATGTATTCTGGGTTTTTCTAAGAAAGTGGCAAGAGTGTCTCTTCACTTGAAGTTGGAATCATGCAGTAAAGCCGGCCATACACTGTACACTTGCCCCGATTTCTGAGTCGTACGACTCTTTTTAGAGTCAGACAATTTTCAGCTTCCTCGTGCGTCATTTGCCGTGCAGGGGGGAGCGAGCAGCGATTAATTGCTCCCGACCGGCCCGTCGGACATTCCGGTAAATTTCTGACATCAGCCCCTCGCACAGTTGAAGCAGAGCCGCGAGACGAACCCTCATACTCTGTGCACCTTTTCCTGACTGCGCCTGCGCGAAGTGGCAAACATGGTCAATTTGGCTCCAGGGATAAGAAATAAATAGCATATTAAATATGATAAATAGTCAGTGTGTATATCACTAGTATGGAGGGTCCCTTCGCTGCTGAACGGTTATTGTTTCTAATATAATCAATTATGTTAATAGGACCTTATACACCGGCTCCTCTTTTTTTGCCTCTTTTTTGAGGTTTCCGCACACAGATTACGCACATTTCTGTCTTGTCAGCGTTCTTCTTCTGTAGTAAACACAAACTTTCTCTGCCTCAGAGGAACTTTCCGCAGGAGCCGGCAGGCCTTTCACACGCACAGTGTGAGGAGTCACGTCGAGGCTGACTGTCGAACCGTACAGTGTGAGCACATCAATTCAGAGCTTTGGCTTCACATCGCATACGATTTACTCGGACAGCTTGAGTTGGAGTTTACAGCATTTCTCAAATCGCGCAGTGTATGCCAAGCTTAAGAGATGATGTTTCACTCTCATTCAGAGGATGCATTTCACCTACACTGACTCTGTCTGCATGGTCCCACAGACTGCTCATTAGGATGATGTCATGCACATCCTAATGGCTCTGGCAAAAATAACTGTGAATATAAAACCTCCATGTTGTAACAAAACCTTATATGAAAATTTGCTTTCATAATGGCGGTAAATGGGAAAAATGCTTTGTCGGCCCCAGTTTTTAAATGCAGTACTCTTTGAGTGGCCACAGTGACAGACAGCAGCCCGAATACTGCAATGATTTTCACTTTTATAGTCCTGCAGCTTCCTGTAGCATCTTGTTACACAACAGCTGGATCAAAATTTGGTTTGAATTCAGTTAGTGACACTACTTCGCTCAGTGCGACGGAGTATCGTGCCATTAAGATGCCTGGATGGATGGAGGTCACACGGCTCCCTTGGAGGTGGTGTCAGACGGTCATTGGCCTGTTTGACCTCAGGATTGACCCACATCGTATTGTGTGTCTTATTTTTTGTATTTTTTGATGCTGCTCACAAGAGAGCAGACGCCCAGGGGCGAAAATCTGTCTCCACTTTATCGCACCCTGATTGAGTTTAGGAGAGGGGAGCCTCCTGTGGTGCAGCCAGTGGATAATTAGCCTGTTCAAGGTACGTTGGCTGATTTGTGTTGCAATAGTTTTGGCTGTGTGCGAGTTAGTGTCATTGTTTGGGGAGCTGCAGGGTGGCGCCAACTGCTAGCCTGGTGACGTCAAGCTAGTTTCAGTATTAAAGGCAAAGGGAGGTGCAGTGAAATTCTCATTAATTGAACTTCTTGGCAACACTGTCTTAACCCGTTTTGTGTTATTAATCAGTAAAAGACTACAGCTTAAACCTTTGCATATCCTTTTGATTTTTTTTTTTCCCCTTTTCATGTGGATATTTGTGAAACTGACCCCCCTGTAGCAGTACAAGTCCTTCCCCTCATGCACACACAGCTTTGGCTTTGTTGCACTGTGCTTCTAATGGGATGCTATGTGCTACTGCAGCCAGCATCACACACGGAGGGAGAGAGAGCGCTCTTTTTTCATTGGCCTGTCATAAATATTGTTAAATCAGGTTATTTTGTGATTTTCACATCGACAGTCGTGAGAATTTCTTTGTGAAGTCATGAGGCCATCTCACAGAGTTTTACCATTTCCAACAGACAGGCCAGTGTATCTCTGTGTACACCATTACGTGAGTGAAGTTGTTTGTTTTTTTTCATTTATTTGCGCCTCTTGTCTGTAAAAGGTTGAGATTTGCATATAAATTGACCATTTCATTTCTCCTACTGCAACCCTTGCAGCCTTAATTTAATTTGTGGTCATGTTAATGAGTTGTTCTATGGCACAATGTGCGGCTACTTATACGGCATATTTGAATGCCTATTGTCTGTTTAGGCAATGCCCCAATTTCTTGATTAGACCACTGTGTTCCCTTCTAAGTAAACGCCGGTTTGTATGTTGGCTTGTTTGTGTGTGAGATGATTTGTATTTATGTTCTCCAAACAACGGGCCATTAAAACAAGACATACAGTTGCTCCAAATCAACTTGCTTGTTGAGGTTTTATATACGTTAATGTCGGTTTTGTTCCGTGCAGAAGGCAAACAATGATTAGAGGAGCGGTATTTTGTCTGAACCATTATATCCTATAAGGACACAAACATCGCATCTGTGCAATGTCCTGATGAGCCTTGGATTCAGGAAGTGTAATGTTTTATACTGTAGATTCCATTCTGGTTTCCGAACAGCGGAGCAGCTCTTAGCTCGTGCAAGGGGACGTCATGTCCCAATCCAGTAGATTTGGAGTAGACTATGACCATGTCCCCTGGGGCATCTCGTGCAGGGGTACTGCCTTATCTGTACTGTACGGGTTGCCAGTGTCATTACTGTGAGTGATTTAAGCCTTTGAATAACCAGAGTGACAGCTGAGTCCATACTCAGTGCAGTGTGCCAGTTTGTGGATGAGTGTGAAGCAACAGAGTTGAGAGTCGGCGCCCCTGGTTCTCTGCCGGGACAAGGTGAATTGTCCCCACTTAAACGTGCGAATGAGTCACTTACCCAAGAGAAGGAGCTAACATGTCTCGGGGTTAGATGGACTGTGAGAACAAACTAATTAATTGGTAGATTGGATAGACACACACGCACACACGCACACACCTCTCGAACATCAGAATTGTGGCGTGCTGCATCCAGTGTTTTGTGTTACTTTCTAAAATTGGCGGTGTGACTTACACACCCACTACAAGCACATTTCCAGGTGTGTGCAGGTGAGAAGGTAGCAAACGCTGCTGCTCTACATGCATTTCACAGATATATGTCTATTTCCGACACTTCCTGCGTGTACAATGAGTGCAAGGTTCTAAATGCCTCGCTCCTCTCTGTAATGGCACGCTGTTCAGAGCACGCACTTAGAGCGTATTTACACCTAAACGCCAATGCTGAGCTTGATCTCAATCCTCTGGGTTCCAACCCTCACCTGTGTTTACAAGCTTTTGGTAAAGCCTGAAAGAATGTGATTGTAGATAACAGCGGCTAAAATGAATTTGCTTCACAGGGTAGAAGGGCTCAGCCTTAAAAACAGGATTAGACGCTCAAATTCACGAAGGAGCTCAAAGTATTATAACCGCTTCTCCTTTGCATCGGAAGCAGCCATTTTTTGTTGTCTCATTAAGATTTCTTCTGGGCGTTTACCTGTGGAGGAATTCCTGATGTTCCCGAACTTGGAGGTGACACCCGGAATGCCCTGGAGGGATTACACACCCCCCACAAGGATAGGCCTCAGGGTGTCGAGAAGGACCTCGGGGCTAACATGCTCACCTGTCGCCGACGCAGGCCTGACCCAGATGCGTGGCGGCAAATCCGCCAAAGCCCTAGAGATGATGTTGCTGTCAATCCTCTCATGGAACACTGGATAAGACGGACTGGATGTAGCCCAGTAAACCTTTGATCTTGCTCTGAGAAACCTACAATCAAAAAGATAAATGAGGCTGTGTGCTCCCGCACTGAATGTTTCCATCAAATCCACTGACCTCATTTCACTGCTTTACCATAATAATAATAATAAAAAGTAGAGGGAAAAACTCCCACAAGTGTGTTTGCTTGCAGGGCACATCTCCTAGTTTTCTGTGGTCACACCAAGAGCAGCAGCATAACAGAATGGGTCGTTTGTGCATTCGGAAATCCTATAATCAAATTAATAATGCGGCATACAAAGTGTGTATAATGAATAATCCATAATTTACTCTTGATATAAACACACACAACCTCGAATGAGAGTGAAGGACCTCGAGACAAACTGAAGCAAACCGAGCTGGCGCATTAAACAGTGGTTGGCAATTCCTGATTGGGCGTGTGCAGTTGTTTTGTTGGGTTGCCGTCATGGTTTTCCTCCCAAGCTTGGCGAGGAGTAACAGTCTCTCTGTTATGAACTATAATTACATTGCTTTCAATCATGCTGTTGACATTAATCACAAAGCACTCCGCCACTCCGACACAAAGGCAGTTTTGGATCCTGAAGAGAAGTTGCCAGTTTTTTTTTACGTACACACTATTACTTGGGTAATAAATCCTTGACAAGAGACGGGGGTCAGCTCGATTCGCACAGAGGCTCCAAGTGAAAAGTAAATATGTTGCATCATTTATTCAAAACACTAGTTTAATTAATTTTTAAAAGGCAACCAAATATTTATACTCGCAAATATGATGGCGAGGAAAGTCGCCCGTGTTTACTTGTGTTGTTTACACAGTTAATGACTTAATTAAAACATAACGAGGGCAGTAGCTCACAGCATCAGCTGAGCTGCCTCTCATGAAAGAGTTTCACAGAGCTGACGCAGAGCTGATACATATTACAAACACGTGTGGGCCTTGACTTAAAGGAGGGGAAACAGGATGCGTGGATGCTGTTTAAAAACAATTAAAAGGACTCCATAGATGCAGAGTGTACGAAACTGATCTAACTACAAACTGACAAAACAAACCTAATTAATACTCAATTAATAAAAAAACACCCCCCGTTCTATACAGTGTGACTAAGCCAATCAAATTACCAAAAGTGAGTCAGGATTCAACAAACCTGGGCCTGTCCCAGTCGCCAGGTTTTTAACAAAGTCAACCAAATCCACAATTCAACTATCCAGGCTGCCAAAGACAGAGCGGACTATACTCGCTAATTGTATCTCAAATTCGATGGCGTGTCGGCCGAGTCAGCCTCCCCCGAACGATGTTCCGGTCCATTCTTAAAACAGAGCAGTCTTGATTGATGTCTCTGATTTGAGAGCCGGACTGGGTGTCGCTCCAATTGGGGCCACAGGAGCTTCCAGGCAGACCTCCAAGCTGCTTCCTATCCCACGTGAGGTCCCACACTTCGGCTTGGCGTAACTGGAAATGGCAATCGTTAACACAGAATGGAGAGGTGCCTCGTTTTGCTTCCAATAAACTACCTGCATTAACTTCAGACAAAGAAATTGGTGTATAAATGATGACAGTGTAGTGGGTCTAATTCTGGACATTGTCTGCAAGCAATCCATTACAACCCGCGACAGATGGCATCAGGATAATGTCGCTGGAACTGTAGAGACATGGAGTATTCAATGCTCTCTGTGGCTTTCCATGGAAACATTAGACAAAACGGCGTGAAGGAAAGAGAACAAAGCTCTTACATACACCAGCTGTTTGCACAATGAAACAATTTGTGGCTCCTTTCAATAAAAAAAAAAAGTGTTGGTTTGATCCACATTTATAATCGATTTATATCGACATTTTCATATCAATATAAACCATACTACACAACACAAATATCAATAGTGTTATTTTTTTGTTTCCACTCTAGTCATTATTCTATTTCTTCTTACTTTATCCTGTATTGTAAAGCACTGTGTGGTCTTCTTTTTTTAAATACGTATTGAAAGCTTTAAATATATCTAGTTTACTTGAGGCCATTTCACACATTTTTTGGGGGAAATGTGGGAACTTTAAGCAATTTGGCTTAAAAAGAAAATACATCGATTAAAAACCATCCATAGACAATGCACTGATAAAAGTAATGAATGGTCTGAGATGAATGGTTCATTTAGATAATGATGATAATGATTAACCTTACAAACTGTCATTTATATGCTATGTTTTTTGGCAGCAGTGGTACATAATGGGAAAATACATATCTGTTGGTGATACAACTTGGATAGATGCATCAATGTGACAGAAGCATATGGTGCCCAAAACAACTCCCCTGAAGGATTCGGCCTTGCAGCATTGAAATCAGCAGAACGATGTCTTGTGTCAACTCCGCACCCGTCAAAAGAGTTGTCAGAAGAATCTGGCGAGGGTATGGGGTCACAGATTGTTTGAATAAATCGTAATGTAGAATCCGTGGGCTGTGTCGGCCTCATGGTCACAGTCACAGATTGTTACGACAGATGTGATTCATTCAAATCAGTTACACAGAAGTCGGTCTCCTAATACCTTAATAAAAGTGTTAAAATTAGTTTTTGACACAGCAAGAAGGAGTGCGGAACGAGCAGGACCCCGAAGGCAGAGCAGGATGAACCAGGTTTCATTCCCACTGCTTCTTGTGTTGCTTTTTCCTTCTCTTGTGCAGCTGAGGTTCACCACAGACACATAGACATGGACATCTATGTCTAAATCGGCCCTGTAGTAGCCTGGAGACCAGAGGTGGAAACGAACAAAGTGCATTGATCGTGGCCTGAACTGAAGTTAAAAATTTTGGTGTACTTCTACTTTTCCATTTCATGCCACTTCATATACTTCCATGACAATTCGAAAGGGAAATGTTGTGCTTTCTACTCGACAGGGAACAAGCAGCCAAAGGAGAGATGAGAACTGCATTACTTTTCAAAAGTTTTTTTTATGTCAACCAAAACATGCTAAAAAAACTAAAAGGAATGGAAAAAATTGTGCAAAATTGAGTAGAAACTAGGCCCATTAAAAGAGGTCAACCAAATATAACACTGCTAATAAAACATGACTAACTCAACTGACCTAACGAATTACACAAGGGGGAGAAAAACATACTGGCTGATCAGACCTTTTTGAAAGAATTGGGGGAAATAACATAGAAAACTACTTAGAAACCCCATTCCCCCCAATGCTGAGGCAGCTTTTGGTCTGACTGCCACAACTTTTACAACAGTTATTCGGGGAGTTGTCAGATCATGGCTTTCCCTCTCTCTTTTTAAACAATATTCTCATCTGAAACTCATTTTCAGCTTGCAGGCAGAGCGGCCCTAAAGTTTCTACAACTAACTGGGTTTTAAAATAGCCATTCTTGAGACTGGAGGGCAGCAGTACGCTCTACAGTGTACTACCTGCAGGAAACTCAGAAGAAAAAGTCACCGCATATTTTAGCCGAACCAGGAAGGAGCACTGATGCAGCAGACATCAGTAAAGTGTATTTCCACAGCAAACAATGACACAAACCAAATGCGCATGCCTTATTTAGAATACAGTGTAGTGTCAACAAACTATAGGCAATATACTAATAGAAAATAGATTGGTTGCATTTAATTTAAGTAACTGCAAAGAAATATGATACTAATGTGTGTGAAACCTTAAACAGACAGTATGTTGAATCTGAATTTTGTGCGGAGAGACAGATTTTTAATCATTTTAATCGTGTGGTTGTGGATACAGCCATCACACTACCCGATAAAAAATGTTTTTGATAGCTTTAACTAGTATTACTTTTAAGACATATATTATGCAAAACATAATAGTCCAAGCTTTTGATTAATCCAGTGGTGTCAACCTCTTTGGCGACTTGTCACTAATAGCTGAGATGTTATCAGTTCCACAAAATAGTAATTATTCCCCCCCCCCACCCCCCCACCCCCAAAGCTTCATCTCAATGAATGTCCCTGATCCAGAAATCGAAAATTAGAGAAAAAAGGAAAAAAAGGCTCTAACAAACATCAAACTAAAAACAAGCAACATGTGCAAGATTGTTTTTCTTTCCCCTCTTCTTCCCCCTCCTCCCAATAATCATCTAATGTGACCCTGTATAGAGAAATGAAGTTCAAACTGACTGGTATTTTTCTATTGCTGTATTGGTACTTGGTACTTTCACTTAAGTATGAATTAAAATGAAGTGCCTATTCTTCTTCTGCTGATGACCTATCCGGTGATTACTGTAGGCTACTGGAATTGGAAGAGCAAAGTGAACCATCAGGCACATGTGGCAGCAGAGCCATCGACTCGTTATGTTTGAGTTTCTTCTCTAAAGTAGTTGATGCAGTTATTAGAAACTGGAGGTGCTTGTGGGTGGGATATTGGGTGTTTAAAGACAGTTGAAGTTTTTAACCTGACACCCGACAATTTCATTTAGTTCAATAAAGCTTGAAGTAAAACGTTTAAATCGCGAGATGAATTTGTACTATTATTTAATGACTATTAAAAATTCTGAAAACTATACTGGAACATATTTTTAAAGTTAAACACATTATTTCTGCTTTGGTACTCTTAAGACAGCTTGCTTTTGGCCAACAGTGTAAATTCATATGATGTATTTTTAGCAAATGAATAATTTGAGGGTTAATCCCAACATATGCAGGGATTGAATATCTTTTCTCTCACTGTTGCAATCTCATTGGGATGAATGGATTAAGTTGCACAGTTTAAACATTTTAAATACTTTTTGGTATTGTATTTTGGAACTCACAATGACATCTTACATTTGACTAATTTTACCAAACAAATTTTCATAATCAACGTTCTCTTGTGGCCTTGGTTTTTAAGTGTTATGAGAGGCAGTGTGTAAGAGTCATCAGTGTGATTGGCACCCAGGGCCAAACCTTTTTTTTTATATATATATAAATATATATGTTCTAATTGTGTGAAAAGTCACAAGAATTTCTTGCTCATTAATTATTTTCTGAAATAATGCATCAATATAATTTTATATCATCAGCTTACTGTTATGTAGCTGTTGTGTATTCGGAGCAGAAACCCGCCTGTAGGTACAAAGCAAACGTACCCGTGTGATGGTCACAAGACAGTGGCTTTGTAGCATGTTATCGACAGTTTATTCTGTTTTCCAGTGACTAAAATATCATTTTGCTGCATTGGCATCGATCTGGAATCCTCATTAATTCTCTTCCCTGATCCACGCTCCTCTCCGGCTGAATGTTTTGACAAGATCTATATCTTGGAGGCAAATACGTCGCCCATGAGGGATTGATTCCAGGAATAACTGGCATACGGTAATTGTGGTAATTATTGATAAAGAGTAGAAGTGCCTTATTCAATTGATTCAGCCGGTGGACCATGAACGCTGCAGTTACACTGCAACACTCTTTTACAACACTACAACTTAGAGTGCACATAATTTAATATTGAAAGCTGTCATGTCTTAGTGTGAGAGCCGACAAGTCTGCAGTCATTTTTTGAGATTGATTTAAATAGTAGTCAATTGTTATGCAGCAGATTCAGAGCAATGACAAATGCAGCAGTGAGTTGCCTTGGGGTTTTCCTTTTGTCCCATGCAGTTTACAAGAGTAAAAAAAAAAAGGGAGTTTGCCTATAACATCTCTGGATGTCCTTTGTGTGTGCGTGTTTTCTGTTTCATCCGCTCAGTTCTTTCCGCCTGAAAGGCTTCGTACCTGCACATTCTTCAGTCATCTGTCTGATGTTTGGCGGACACGTGTGCTTTTACGCTCTGGGTCCTTCGCAGCAGTTTTGACCAGGGGGACAGCAGGGGATGTGATGCATACAGGCATACGGATGGACACGCCTGTTCAACAGGCTTGACAGGACTATGCATAACATGAAGCCTGCGACAGAAGCAGTATTCCAGGGCACATTTTGATATTTCAAAGTCAGTTTTGTAGTAACGGGACGAATTAATTATCCTGTTGGAAAGGGAAAAAAAGAAGTGTCATGTAATCAGTAAAAGCCCTCATGTGGTAAAGTATGACAGAGTTTTAGGGCTACATTGAGGATAGTGAGACTTCGAGAATAAAGTCATAATAGGAGTGAGAATGGTTTAGGAATAACAATAATATAAAGAGAGTAGGGTTAGTTTAGGTTCAACTCTGGGAGCTGATTGAGGATTAATGAAACACACGACACAGAACTGTGGTTACTGGTTATGTTTTGAAAATAGGAAAAAAAAAAACACGAAGTTGATAAAGGAAAAATTAACCAAAGGAGAAAGAAAGTTAAGACTCATACATTTAATTCTTGGTCATCACTCAGCAATAAACCATCAATCAGTCAATATTCACAATCAATTCAAATAAATCAAAACGAACACTTTCATAAATATGCTTTCTCATAAATTTTGCATGGCTAATGGTATGAGCCTACAACACCATGGGAATGGGGCAGTCTATCTTTGGGTTTCCCTTGGCGATGAGTTCCAAAAGTGTTCAAGGTTTTCCATCAGCTTCAGCTCGCCATCTTCGGTGCTCCAACAAAGACCAGCATTTCCAGTATTGGTGTGAAACAATATCCAGATGCATCAGAGGTTTCCGGAAGCAAAGTTCCCTTCCCGTCTCCACTGTCAGCTGATGTGCTACATAGTGACAGCGCTTGACCTCATGGCCTGCCTGAACTAACGCTATGCTCAATTAGGCAATGTGAAAATTCATCACAATACATCTGTGTGAAAAAACTTAGGACAGTGAAAGGGGTTGTGAGTGTCTCGTGGGTGGGACAGCCATGAACTTTTCCAGACGGAATATTTAGTACTTTACCAGTGTTACAATTACGAGAATAGCATCGTAATTTTACGAGACTGAAGGCGTGGTTCTACTAGAAAATTTAAAATTGTATCTAATATTACATTGCGGAAATAAACAGCAACCCAGGACACAGGAGTGAGCCCTGGCAACAGCTTTCTCTGGTGTCGTGCCACACTGACAACAGGTACGTCAATGTCACGTTATCCATGTTAAACGTTCATCAAACGCTTTTGCTAGTTGACCTAGACTGGAAGACAGCTTCACAAAGTGCTCCATGTTCATCATTTTAACGCATGGGACTTCTCTTCTGACACAGAGACCAAATTTACGACTTAAATCTCATAATATAACAAATTTATCCTCAAAGCCTCCAATTTTTTTTGTATGGAGATAACTTAAGAAAGATTTTAGAAATCATGAATGCATATTAAGGCTATAGGAAAACACATTGTTTTCCCTTTATGAAGAATAATCTACAAAATGATACCGAAGTCACAGTTTGAGTGGTCTGACCACAAACAATTTCATGTTCTGTATAAAAATAAAATAAAGATTAGAATATAAACAACAACATAATACAAACTGATAGCATGACTGTTTGTGCCACATATATGTTATAGGCTGTGTGTGAAAATTCATCTCAATACATCTGTGTTGAAAAACTGAGGATAGGCTTTTTTTTTTTTACCAAGCAGGGAGCAGGCAAGCAAAGGATACTTTGAGTTGCATTATGGGAAATGTATGATCTATTGTTGTCGGACCTTGACCAGCCTCTTCTGCTTCCATTTTGACTGTTTGAAAATGTGCTTCTCCCATTATCACAACTTTGGTAAAGTTTAATATTAAATTAAATACGTTCCATATAAATGTGTTTGGATGATATACCAATATATATTTTACGAAGCAGTAGTTAAAAAGATATCCGGGATGTGATAATTCTTCATCTATGAAACAGTTTTTTTATTTTAACAATTTCATTCTAAGCTGCTGGTCCTTAAGGAGCAGCAAAGTACAAAGAGCCCCTGTACCTTTTACAGCCATCTTTATAACATGCACAGGTTAAATGTTTCACACATTTTGACATTTTGAAAAGGGTCTCATTTGTGCCCCGTGCTCAGTTTTTACATTACACAAAGTATTAAGTGTTCACAGATTCATTCTGCAGACTATAACCTTTTTTTTGTTAGGTCAGTGGCTTGTTACAGGAAAGGGTTAATGAATGAGTGAGAAAGAGGAAGAGGAAGAAAAAAAAAAGTAGCACAGGGTGAAATTGATGCTCAGTGTGTGAGCCACATTGTCTGTCCCGGCAGACCTTTCTCATCATCGCACCATCGTGAACCAATTTCTGGGTCCAGACAAAGTCATTTCAGAAATTCCGCTGCATGTGGAAGGAAAGGAAATGGACAGACATCATTGCAGATTCAACGAAAGACTTGTTGATACAATATTTCTTTTTTTTTCAAGAAATTCTGCTCAGAAATTATCCATACCGAGTTGAATTCCTGCAGACACCATCGGTTTAATTAATGAATAAAAAAACCAAACTTATTTTCATTATTTATTCACAATCCAACCCTTCTCTTTGAAACCAATATGATTACAAGTGATCTCTGTGTGTCTCATATATCTTCAAAAAGGTGTTCACCACCAGTCTCCACCTTGTCTGACATGTTCTACTCTGTCTTTTTTACTTATTTAAAAAGACAATCATATTTTAAGAAGTGTGCCTTGGAGGATCAGGTGGAGCTGATGATTGTTGCCGGCGCAGTGAGACGAAGGCGTCGAGTTCAATGTGATCATCACTTGTTGTCAGTGTTCCTCTCCAGCCACTACAAAGACTCCTTACTGGCAGGATTCTGAAAAGAAAATTGATAATTAAATGAATAAGCAGCGGGTTATCCACAGTCTGAATGGGTGATTAAATTGCTGGTAATTATCTATTGATCGGGAGCTCAAATGTTGTCAGATGTTGTGTTAATTTAATCGGCGGGGTTTGTCAGTCGCACTCGCTGTGTATGAGCGGCAGAGCAGGGCTGACGAGTAGGGGGAGGAGAAGGAGGAAGTCAAGGGAACAAAGGGTGAGATGAAAACAAACAGGCTAGACGACGTGAAAGGCAGAGACGGCACAACAGTGATTGCTTTAATCGTTGTTATTTTTCGAGTATTTTTATCCTCGAATTATTTTGTGTTATATACTGAACAACAAGCTCTCCTCGTACCCGCCTCCCTGAGCTTTCAAATTCATAATCATTTCTTTCTTGATGCTGTTTACGGTCTTGTCTGAGCTCACGTGGACCATGCCTGTTTGGTAGCCCCACGGCAGATTACCCACTAGTCACTGGTGTTCTCTATGCATTAGGTACACGCGGCCTTTCCCCAGGTGGATGCTGGGATAGACCGTATGTATGTATGCAAATACACCCAAAAAATATGTATTTTCACGGCCGGTGTGACAGATGGGTCCGTTTGTATAGCTGCTTTCCGATATGCACCGAAGTCCGGACATTTTCCCGAACTTTGTAAGAGGGGCTGTATGTGATAATGAAATTGTCCGCAGATGTTGCTTAGGAAAATGTTAGTAAGATTTTGCATTGACTATGTATACTATGTGTGGACATGTAAGGCGCACATAAGTCATGCACGAGATGTCTTCGCTTCTAGGGAAGAAGATTCAAGCGTACAGGTCAAGGTCATGGTACAGATATCGCCATGCTAGGAGAAAGAAATATATTCTGGGTGATGGATGTCTGTCTGCAAAGACTGCTTTCAACCTTGTATGGTATAGTTTAAATTTGTGTGTGCTCATGGTGTGGTATGTAAACTCTTGTGTTGCTGTGTTCATGGTCGGAACCTACTCGCAGCATGCAGAGGGTCTCAATCCAGATCTGTAATGAACAGTGACTGAACTGCGAACCATCTGATCCAAGTGTCTCTTCCTGCCAGCCCCCTAGGAACATGTCTGAAAAATGTTCAAGTAAGAAAGTCCAAGCCTCTGTGAGATTGCAGGTTAAAAATTCCCCCGGAAGATTCACAGCAGGTGAGTGGGCCGCTCTACCCAGGCGCCACCACCCCTTGAGTATGAATATCATGTAAGTTACCGCTGTATATGAAGCATATACATCTTTCCTATACTACACGGTGGAAATACGCATTTTTTGTAGTCCATCTCTTTCAAATTTGCAGTTTCTGCAAGGCAGGCGCACGCCAACAACGTCCGCCGTCACATAATGACATGGCATAGTGTAAGTGGAGTCAGATTCTCTGAGCACCGCTGTCGGCTTTTCCTAAGTCCTATAAATCCTCCTTTACACCTTTCCTTGACCTCATGACGATTTCCACAGAGGTCAAGGAAAAGCAGATAGAAAAAGGACGATAGGAAGGACAATGCGAATCCAGCCTGAACCTCCAAATGAGCTCTGACGGCTGTTCAGTCAATGTGAATGATGTGATAGAAAAAGCATTAGATAGAGAAGTGCCATATGAAGGACTATATTTAGTCCATATTTGAAAACCGCAAGATAAAATGAGTCATGCGTACAAATCAGTCAAATACGAGTCCAAACAACAAGCATTCCATTATTGATCCAACTACCAATGGATGAAGTGAGTACTGTGTGTGTCTGATGGGAAAGGGCTCACACACATTATCAGCTGATGCTGCAGTCCCCCTTTAGCTCTGTGGAGGGCTTTTTTCTTCTCTTTTCTTTTCTTATTTTTGTCTCGCTCATTGTTTATTGTTTCATGGCCCATGGCTTTAATGTTTTGGTCCAGTCTTTCAGAACAGTCTTTTTTTCTTTTTCTTTCTGCCCCCCCCCCCCCCCCCCCCCCCCCCGCCAAAAAAAATGCACTTTAGATAATAAAGGTTGCAGGGCATTTTGGAAGGCAGTGACAAACAGTGTGTCGTATCATTTCGTTTCCGAGGACCAGTTGGAGGACATGACATGAACCATAACTGGTGGGTGTTCATTAAACTTTTTTTTCTATGGTCCCGTTACTGTATGGATGATGAGACACAATAAATCCACCTGCCAGTATAGATGCAGATGCTTCTATCTATAGTGTAAAGTATAAGCTCAGTCCCACATGTTATCTGTGGAGCACAGATGTGTTGATGAAACGGCTTGATGCCTTTCCAAAGTACATCTGCATTTTGACAATGAGGTCTCCCCTCTCCTGCACAGCAACTAGTCAGAAGCCAATACATCTCCTGCGTGCCCCTGTAACATAATTCATACACAAGGAGGCACGGTATTAGCCACTTACAGCACAGCACATTGCACAACGCCCTGTCAGCATTCAGACCTGAGGAGGTAATTGCCAACTGCAGGAAGCAAATTAAATTTCCCCAAAAGATGCTGAAAACATTCTATTGAACATCTCTGTGAATTAGGACTGCTATTGAAAATCTGCTTATGTGGACAAATGTCTAAGTGATAATCTGACAGCAGCATGAAGAGTAGCTTTCACTGAGAATGCGGGGGGGGGGGGGGGGGGGGGGGTAATTGAAGAAACTTTTCTTTCACGTAATCTCCCCGAGCTGTGCCTAGGGGCTATATTTAAAGTTGATGCTGTGTCTCATCATTCTTACACGCAGACGACCACTGTGAAACGTGTTGATAAAGCAGCACGCCGTTTATTTTCGAGCTAGTTCATGTGTTTATGCTGAACACTGGTAAATCCATTCACAAGCAATGCATTATACTTTGCAGGTCTGCTTATATAAGCCTGCGTGTTTGGGAAAGCTTGGTGCGGAGGAAGTGACACTACAAAACCGTGATGTGCAATGCTTACTTTCAAAACAACAAACAGGTATTCATGTTCCTCAAATAATGGTATTTCTACATTTTCACGCGCGCACACTAAAGTCAGAATCCTTTTGGATGTGGAAGTCGAGTTGAAACCCCTGGCATTTCTGTCTGCTATACACTGACATTTGCACAACAGGAAAGATGTACATTACACAAGTCAAAATATTTATTATGAGTCTGTTTTGATTATACTACATATACCGTCTTGTCATTAGGTCGATAACAATGTCTGCGCTGAAAGCACCAAGCTAATTTGATTTTAAAGGTTCTGTACGACAGGTAGGAAAACAAGTGAGACTGAGCACTAATTTGAAAATGAATTTGAAGACTTGTTATTGTGATATAAGACACGTGAAACACAAAGTAGTGGGTTGACAACGTGTAATATAGCAAGAAGGAAACCGGCCTTTCCGCCTATGGTACATAATTGACTGTACCTGGATTTTTGTAAAGTGGCAAGAGAAAAATAAAAATCTTTAAAGTTGGGACAGCTGTTACTGGTGTTTTTGCTTTTTTAATGAATAGTGCCCAAAATGCTCTCTGATTTTTGCCGTGTGACACTGACAGTGGAAGACTGTCCCGCTATCTGATTTGGATAAACGCATCATGTTGTTACCTTTGCAATGCTTTCCTCATATAAAAAATCATGAATTCATATATATATATATACCAACTATTTTACAATTTCCTGGATTAATTATTTGCACTGACATAAAATATATGGCAGTAGTAGTACAATAGCCTTTTTAGTGTCTGGTATATTTCGATGTACAGCAGGAATTTCACACATTTTAGTGTCACTAATATCCTGTGGGGAGCTCCCCAGCTGTTATGCTGCGTAAAGTCACAATGTCTGCACAATAGTAGTTCATGCGGGAGAGTTCGCCCATTATTCCAAGGCGGAGGTACCTTCAGCCACACAGTTGTGGCACGGCATTACCAAGAGAAACCAGATGCTGCTATAAATGCAGCCGAATCGAGTGGTAATATCAGATAGCATTTATTACGTAACTGTCACGAGGGTTTGTTGACTCGTCCGTTGTTCCTTTCAGTGCATGAGATAGGATATTGTCAGTGTCGGAATATCCCGATATCTCTCGAATGGAATTACAAGAGACTGGCATGAATGTTTTTGGGGGTTTTTTCAATTCTGTGGGAGGGGGGGTTCTGTGTGCTTAACTTCGGCTATGAGGGACACACACACTTCATTTGCAATCAACTGACAGAGCGAACTTTGTGTTTTACACATTTGCATTATCACACGCTCCAAGCTGCCATTTCTGATTGGAAGAGAATGGAATGTTCTGTTGAAGTGTGACATGTAGACGACAAAGTTCTGGATTTGAGGACGAGTGCCACGAAAACAATCACCTCTAAAAAGTGATCGCATTGGCTATTAGCAAACAGCTTTCTAGAAAAATGTCCATTTACAAGTTTGTATGATGCTGAAGAAACATGTCATTCTTTCAATTTTTTTTTGAAAGAATGCTTTCTCCAGTGACTGGCCAGATGATAACGGCTGTATAAATGGGTAGAATTCAAAAGACAGTGAATATTTTTGTCTCCTCTTTCCTCAGATCCCTGCTTCATAAATTGTCTTTGCATAGACGCCATTGTGACCACGGTTTCAGAGACTGAAGTCTGGATCTTGAAGTGAACTTCAGTGAAGAGGTGACTCCAGGTAACCTGTTAAATGATACGAATCGCAAAGAACAATCTTTAGCGACAACTAGGGTGAGAAATATAGATGGTAACAGGGTGCGCCTCTCCCTGGCTCTCAGAATCACCAAATTCAAACTGAAAACCCCTAGATGTACTTACGGGACCTATATTGTTTCTTCACAGTCTAATTTGCATTTCACACTCAGTCTCTGTCTGTTACTTCAAAGCCACTGAACAGATTTTCCCTTGGGATCAGGTGGTCAGTGATCAGTAAATAAACTGTCACAAGAAGAAGGATGTCTCTCTTTGTCTCCCTAGGGTGGCATATGGACTGACTGACGGATTGATTTGGGCACTGGCCGTGGTTAATTCATCACTTTGTGTCAATGACGCCGACTGCATAGCTTCAGCAATCGCTCAAATGGCTGAAAGAGCATGTGTAATCGAGTTACCATCGACACAAAGACATAAAACTGATGAAAGAGAAAACTGAGGGGTCGCCTGTCTTGACCTGAAAAGGGAATAGTCTAGGTGTAAGATCGGTTAACACTGACCTGCAGTATTATCACAGTTTGAACTAGAAAGGTGCTGAGGAGAACACATACCTCCGCCAAGGCCCGGCAGGCCCCTGTATTCAATCGAGTAGCACCAAATTGCACACACTCACCTTGTTTTCATCAAGATTCATATATTAATCTAATTTCCAATCTGTTAAATTGTAAAAAAAAAAATTGTAAAAAAAAAAATTGATTTTGAATTTGATTAGAAATTCCCGAATGCCATGCCAAAATGTTATGGGTTCTTTCTTGTCCTATCTTTCCTCCAAGTTTGATGGAAAGATTCGTTCAGTAGATTTTGCATAATCCTGCTGACAAACCAACCAACCAACCAACCAACTTACAAACAACTGGAAAAGGGTAGTAGACACAAATTCCTTGTCAAAGTTAATCACACGGTGACATCCATAAACTGTATATAAAAATGGACGTAGTCACCCAATGTACAAGTGCCTGAAGCCTGTATTCTCTGGAATGACCAGCAGAGGGCGACTCGTTAGTCGCAAGAATAAGTCCGTTTCTATAGAAGTCTGAGAAAATAATCCTACTTCTCACTTGATTTTTAATGTCAATAAAAATTTTCCTGATGAGTATATGTTCTTAATATCTAGTTCCAAGTCTTGCATTCATTTCAGAATCATGTTAAATTTGTAAATCATAAGTCCCATTAAGAGTCAAATAGATGATAAAGCACGGTATGCATCGAGGCGTGGATACTATGTGATTGAAAGCTGGTAGTCCAATGGGAGTAGGTCGCAAATGTAGTTGGACGAGCAGGAATCATTGCAGCATGATGTTCCATCGGTGTATTATGATGCCATTAAGAGTAAGATGGAAAAATATAAAGCGAGGTATGCATTTGGGCAATTTTGCAAAAAAAACTTTGTGGCTTCAAAACGTCAGTTCACAAACCAATGGGTGACGCAAATAATTTTGCCTCGATGATTTTTAGTAATCAAATTATACGAATAACTCATTTTAGCCCTATTCCTTAACATATTGTAAAATATATGTCTCTGCATTTGATTGCTATTCATTCAAGTGTACAAATATTGTACTTGCATTAACATCAATGTAAGTAGTTATGACGTTAAAGCACCTATACTCTGTTCAAAACCTTTTTTTCAGAGAAGAGAGGGGCAGAACTATGGTACAACAAATAATTGTGGGCCGCTTATTACATACAGAATGTGACGGATGTGCTATTTTAACAGTGATACGAATTATGACAAACTGTTGTGTTAAGATAAAATGATATTTTCCCCTTGCGTGCATTGTCCAGCTGTGGCGAAACCGCGGCTCTTTGGCTGCCCCTGTGCGGCTCGTGTGTGTTTGTTTAGCCCCGTTAGCAGAGCAGCTCTCAGACTGCAGCCTTGTCCGCTCCGCTCACCCTGTACGTTCAGAAGCATGGATAACAAACTGTTACGGTGAATCTCGACTCGGTACACAGAACCCTGAACCACAGAATCAGCCGCTCTCCAGGCGTTCCTCTGTTTTCCTCCCCTGGTCTCCTGTCCGCGGTCCCTTTTTGTTTCCGTATTGACTGCGGGTTCACAAAGTCCACATGCATTGTGGGAGACGTAGTTTATGGTCACTGTTCGCTGTAAAGCAGCATAGACTTTTAAGCTCTCGCTGGCCATATAAAATGACGTGGGCCTTGAGTTTGACACGTGGCCTGGATTTATATGCATTGTCTTTTTTAGGCCTCTCTTACCTAGGATGACACAGTACACCAAGTGAGATTAAAAGAACATTATTCAAATTAACATATTTGTGTAACTAACTTGCGTTAAAGATGTCTTTAAGAATGCGCACCTCTTGAAGACAGAGGATTTGATGAGACTAGCCAATTTTAAGATACATTTTTCCAAAAGAAAAGTTCCACGTGAAGACAATCATGTACTGTACATGGCTACTTTGACCTTCTAGGCTTATGATTGATCCTTTTTGCAAGAAAAGCTCAAATTTGTTGATGGCAATACAACCGTTAACTTGTACAGCTCACCTACGCAGTCTCCCGAATGCATATTGACAGTAAATACTTAATTTTAATTAATTCCTTCACCCTGCAGGATTTCCCTCCTAAGGACAGCTAATGGATGACCTGCCTTGGAAGCAGGTAAACATTCAAGTTCAAGTTAAGTTCATGAGCAAATACCTAATGACATTCCCATTAGGCTCAGCACTGCTGTGTGTTAAATGTTGCATGCCACAATGCTAGACAGCAATGGTGACAGGAATATGTCATAGCATGTTAGCGATTCCATTTTGTGGTACTAAATTTTACAGCTTATCTTTTCCACATTGTGACACGATGCTCTGTTTATAATTTTGAGGTGACTTTACTACATTTCATAAGTATATATTCTAATTCACACTTTTATCATTACCATTTACTTTTTGGATTGGGATTTTAGAGTGAACATGTAAGTGCTTTGCAAAGTAAGATTCATTACAATGCACCAACAATGTATATGTATGATTAATTGAAGACTGAATGAGGTCATCTGAATAAAGAGCACTTTCATTTTGTTGCCGTAAAAGTTCATTTTGCAGCTTATAACTAAGTACTAAAATAAATGTTTATGAATATCTTTATACTTTCTTTTGATATTTTACTTAAGTAAAAAATCTTAACACGTCTTCGACTACTGCTGATTAATGTCTGAGGAGAAAAACTGGATTAAAAAAATATATTTTCATTTTAATTAAAATGATATTGAATCAACCTTTTGTAGCTCATTTGATGTGGATTTAAGGTCACAAATCAATGAAAAAGGAAAATGTCTTTGTCTCCCACATAATGAGACAGCAGAAGGTCAGGCTGTGACATGGCAGCGCGAGCTAACAAAACACATTAATCAGAAGCTGTAATCTTTCACAAGTCTGATTCTACCTGATCACAAATTGATAACAATTACATCATCGTGCCAATATTCATGGACCTTGTGGTCATGACACGGTGACAGTGAACAGCATCAATCAACCCCAGCTAATTTCACACACCTAATCAAAGCTCATCTGACTTATTGTGTGAGTAACAAGCTTAGCTGTGGAGACCACAAGATTAGTCATGCCTTTAATTCACTGAGTGTGTTTTTTTTTGTATTTGTATTACCATAACCAGGTTTTTATGTTTTCCCCACAGAGGCCAGTATGTCAGCAGGTCGCAGACACTGATACCTTGGCAGCCAATCGACTGCGCGCGTCAAGACGAGGGATCAATAGAAACGTAGTGACCAACTGAACTCGATCCACTTCAACTCTGATGGATTGCAACCGAGCAGTGGAGATTCAGGGCCGCGCACCTTCACCATAATGTTGTCAGGCTGCCGTGAGAGCATGGAGGGTGAAACCTGTCAAGGGAATCCTTCTCCATTTTCTACTGACAAGCTGTGGGAACTGAGATGCAAATCATCAAGTGTACGGCATTCTGCCAAAACAAGAAGAATACCTCCAACGTTTTCCTGTAAGGCACTAGAGGAGGGCTGCAAGTTTCAGATGTTTTCAGGGTTTTGAGCAACACTTTATTCAATTTGATATTTTTTTTAAAGTAGCTGAACTTCGCTGTTACCCAGACAGTCTTTATATTACATTGCATTCCACCTCCACTGTTATTTTATTTCATTATTTAATTATCACCACAGTTTTTTTGTCACTTACATAACCTTCATACATTTGATTTTTTTTTAGGGGTAAGGGTTAGTTTCACATATTTAGAACTCATGACTATCTGTGATTAGTGATTTTATTCGTCTGTGTTTAATTTGTGGAGCAAAGGGCCGTAACACATTATTTGTGTTCTTGCATACTTGGCTAATATAACCAGATTCTCTGAGCATCTGATTATCTAATGTTTATACTGTATGCAAGCAAGTAGTAAATCAAGTAACAAAGTTACAATGATGGCACTGTTGTTGTTATCCAATGGGAAATGCCAAAAGTTCAAGGGTATTCAGTATAAGTATAAGGTAGCTGTGGCTCCAGCCTTTCAGTGAATGATGGAAGATGAAGAGCTGCAGAGCTCCTTTTAATACGTCAAAGAAAAAGCTGGCTAAAACACTTACACTGTATGTCGCTTTCAACTGGCAATATGTTTAATTTGCATTTAATTCATGAATAAATTATTCCAAATAATTCAAATCTCCACAGTTTTGTGATGGAGGGCACATACTATACTTACTGTCAACCAAGACCAACTATGGATTAGTAAGCCACTTTGTGCCTCTTTATATTTTGTGAATGGGTCACAAATCAATATATATATATGTATATATATATATATATGTATATATATATATATATATATGCGCATGATGTGCATTTTCTTGTGATACAGATGTGCAGAAAAACAGCATATATTGAATTGTCATTGTGACAAAGCACAATTGCATAATTCCTTCTTGGGGCCACAATAATGACGCGCATTTATATAGATCAATGATTTACTAAACGTGTCCTACACATGGGAGTCACCAAAAGTGATACAATTACCCAGTTCAGCAGTTGAGCGCGATGGCCCAGAGGAAAATGATACGTCAGACTGTACACACAATTTGATTTGTGGTTTTCTTCCTCTAAAGATATCAGTTGATTAAAGGGAAAATAAAAAATATACCAGCTTGTCCTTCAGTATTACGTTAAGATGCCTTCACAAACGTGTCCCCATCTGACTGTAAGTGAGGCCAAGCTTTAAGAAGAAATAACGCTTTAAAGAGTGTATGAAAAAGTCTCTCTGAACATCTGTGCTGTTGCGCTTCTTTATCCTGCCTACATGTGTATCCCGCCCAGCCGACTAAAAAACATTATCTCTACCAGCTGCCAACTCACTGATTTCTCGCTACCCCCTTATTTTTTATGTTGTGCCTTTGTTGCTGTGGCTTTGTCATGTTTGCTGTTGAGCGCTTACAGTATGAGACGGTGTATTGTGTCTTGTCTGGTTTTGTTGTATTTGGTTATTATGTCCTTCACCATTTTTTTCCTCCCACAATGTACTGAATGTTGGGTTTTTTTTATAAGGTCTGCCTGTGCAAATTGTATTTTGACTGTTTGCTCATGAAATGTGTCTTACCTAAACAAACCAGCCCTTGCCGCCGCTTTCTTTTTCCCAGGGACACTTAAGAGCCCAATTACAGCACATTTACTGTAATTTAACTGAAGCTAAAAGCCATGATTGGAGGCATTATTATGATGACATCTCTGCAGCTCAATGGCAATGCACACGAGGCACAACAGCAGCCATATGTCAAAGTGAAATAGTAGACGGTCTCGTTTATTATCCTTTCACCACTCTCATGGAGCATCATGAAATGAGCTCAAAGTTTGAAATACTGCTCGTGCTACTGACACAATTTATGTGAACGTAGTGTTCCTCCACCAGTAAGTGCACCGTGACAGAGGCTTGAACTGGACGAATGAAACAACTTTTCGATTTCACAGTGCTGAGATTTCCCACCGAAACACTCCATGGTTGTGATCTATATAAACATTTGGAGTGTTTAAATATCATGAAGCCCAAACATAATTTTTCCTTTTTTAGAAACTCTGTAATATTCCCTTTGGAGATATTTGAACTAATTGGAATAATGAGACATTTTCAACCCTCTGCATGTTGCTTAAACGTCATTTTAAAGATGATCCAGACACGAATCAATGAAACAGTGGGCACGGGATGCACAGCATCCGTGTCTCCCACTGTCTGCATCAATAAAAAGCAGAGGGGAAGCAAAGGAAGGGAAGAAAAAAAAGGGAGGGACTTCCACTCCACCTACAAGGTGCAGCAGCTACCAGATAGCTGCCAAGGATCATTTTCCGCTCGACAACAAGGGAAGAAAATCACGTCTTATGTGCAGCTCCAGTGTATTAACTTTAACGGGAATCAATGGGAATCAGAACCACCAAAAAACAAGCAAACAAGAAAAACTTCTTACACCATCTTTCTGTAGAGAGGTGTATTGACCAGGCGAATATGATCAGGTCACTAAGGATACTCCATTTAATGAGTAACGTGTACGAACTCAGCAATCTGGTTAATTCTGCTGATTTCGGTTGACGGGAAATCTAATTAATGCTTGGAGTGAATCGCCGGGCATCGTCTTATAGGGTAAAGATCAAATCTGAAAATCATAGCTGTCTATAGGTACGTTCGTGACTAATGTGAGGTATGGATGTATCACTGCATGTGGTCTGAAAATGATGATTAAACTCTGTACATTTTGGCAGAATGACATACGGTGAATGGCCTGTTATATAGAGCTTTTCTAGTCTTATTGACCACTCTAAGCGCTTCACAGGACAAGTCACATTCACCCATTCACAAACATTCACTGTGATATTTCTGACACACCCATACATATTCATATTGACAATGTTAGGGTCAAGTGTCTTGCCCGAGGACTCATCTGCATACGGACGAAGGGGAAACTTGACCTTCGGCTTGGTGGACGACTGTCTATACGCCCGTAGCCACAGCTCCCCCCTAAGGGCACACAAACATGGGAGGTGATGTCGAAAATATAAGCATGAAGTAATGATGCATCTCTGCATACTGTAGTAACACCTATGTGTGCTGCACAACTTTAACCGAGAGGCCAAAAATGGTGACCAATGACTGTAGGTATCAGTTGTGAGGTACCTAAGGGCCAACTCTGAGTTAATAAGGGACATGTCATTAAGAAAGTGTGAGTCCAGAAACTCCAGCTTCCTTATATCAGTTCTTGTAACCTGGTCATGCAGTCTCTGAAAATCCTGCGTGTTTTTCTTCACACTTGTACAGTACATGTTCATTTGTTACATTTAACTTTCTGTCAATTGTATCCTCCCACATGACTATCTTAATATTTCAAGGCTCTTTGTTCCACAGGGCCCGGGATAGAATGCAGTTGCAGAAATGATAAATCCCTTAAATACTAATGATGTGTCTAGCTCATTACAAAGTGTGAACTTCCTCTGACTGTTAAAACCCTTAAAAATAGGCACTGGCGACGTGTCCTCAGTGTCCTATTTCTGACCAATAGGAGGTATCATGAGCTACTGATATCCAACACGCCGCGGTCCTCCAGCCCGGGCTTCTGAAGATAGGGAAGCAGAATTAAATTTGCGGTGTAAAAAATAAATGTATATATTAATGTATGTCGATTTTTGTCCAAAGCGACTGTTCAACCATGCAGATATTACCCCTATATTTTCTTGTGGAACATAGGCAATTTAAATGTATTGCGTAATTTTATAAAACAGTTTAAAACAAACACTTTTTGGTTGAACTGGTTTCAACTCGTAGTTATAAGTGGTTGAAGATAGTTTGTTTAAAAGTGTCACAACCTGACAACAGTTAGGATACAGTATCACACCACTTATCTGCCCTAAAAAGTTTTTTTAAGCAAAGTCCATTCAAAACGTGACCTATATAAAAATATAGAAGCAACAGTATAGCATGAAGTGTTACTCGGAGTAAAAATAAAAAAGATACACATGACAGTGTATTATATTGTAGTATTATATTATATGATATAATACTTTTGGGCAGTAATCACGTTTTCTGAAGTGTGTAAAATCCTAATCTGAAAAGGAACCATATGGCTACCTATACAGCCATATAACCATATACAGCCATATAACCATATGGCTGTATATGTGATGGATAAATGTTGTGGAATAGAAATAATATTAACCTCTGTAATGTTGTGGTACTTTGAACAGTCCTTGCGTAAATGCACTTGGTGACTCCACCACTGTGAAACACTGATGACCAGTCTGCCCCTGACTGACCCAGTCCTCGGTTCAGTGACTGAGGAACTACACTTGAGCAAACAGCAGTTGGCCCCTGGGTTGATCTACATTCATTCACTGCTCAGGAGCCGAGCTCCTTCCTGTGAAACCCACTAAAGAGGAGTTGAACCCTCTCTGATTTCTGAAGGTCAAACGCGACGCATGCAGGCAGCAGCTCAAGTCGGGGTCCTGACAGAGGAGCTCCGCGCACAGTTGGGAGGAGGGGGGGGAGTGGCCGCACACGACAACTTGCTCTAATTTCCAGAGCACTGACACACGATGCAAGTGCCAGACTGGCCGCGGCGCTGATAGGCTACTTGGTTGCCCTGAACGCTAAACACACCTCTAAGAACACACTAATCCGTGGTCGCTCCTTAAGCTCCTGCGGACAACCCGGCACACACCGGGGAAGCCGTGCCAAAGCGGCTCTTTGTGCGTAATCATCGCCGGAATAATTGCCCGTGCGTCTGTTTGCGTAAAAGGCGCCGTCGCCGTGGCGGACCCGCCTGCTCCTGCCCCCTCCCCTCCCCTGCCTGGTGCCTCTGCGATGCGTTCCTTTCAGACTTTGTTTATATCCGTCGCTCCGCCGCGGTCCGTCTAGCGCAGAGAATTTGCGCCCGGCGTGTTCTCCACTTGCTCGCCCCTGGACAAACAAAACCCAAACAACCACCAAAAAAAAACAAAAAAACTTTGGATGTACTCTTTATTTTTTCTTCTTCTTCTCTCACCCCTCGTCTTCGAGCAGGAGCCAGGGAGAAGCAACGCAATTCGACGGGACATGTTTGTGCTGCCGCACCGCGGGCAGAATACACGGCAAAGCGCCTGTGCCATGTAGCGACACTCTCCAAGTGGAAATCCGCCCTGGAAATACGGCGCGCAGCAGAGAACCTGAGTTATTTTTACTTGAAGGGGGCAAGCGACAGATCTGTTGTGAAGAGCGTCGTCGCTGTGTGGTTCCTCGGTAAGAAGCGCAGGGGGGGTGGTGGGGGGTTGTCGAGGACAAGAAGTGCGAGACAAGAGAGGCGATATGCGGCAGCTGCTTTTGCACTTCGTCTCCTGGAATTAGTGGATGCCTGGGAGAAGGGAGCGGCAGTCGCCTCGAACCGGGGAAACAGAACGTACTGCGCAGAGCTCCGCGGTGGTACACAATGGATACGTGTCCGTCTCTGAAGGTAAGACACAACCTTTGACCGCGCGATGCGTGCGAGACCTGTGACATGCCACGCACTCCTCGGAGATGAGACGTGCAGTTCTTATAGTTTAAATGTGGTGGTTGCTCGGGTTACAGTTCACCCCCCGCTGGGCTTTTTGCTGCAACATGTCCAGTGGCACCGACTTGGATTCAAATGCATTTTTTGTTGGCGTATATCCGGCTTCACAAGCTCTGGATTAGAATTGGCCACAATGGGAGGCAGTGTGTTGATGGCCGAACGGGGCGGCTCACACTCCTGGACTATTCCAGGTATCCACAGGAAGAAAGTAACATGCAACGTTGACGTGCTTTTTTTTGCTGTTTTTTTGTTTATGTTTAGTAATCTTAATGTTTCACGTGTTCACAAATGCAAGGAAGGTCGCTGCGCCGCGTCGCGCGGAAAATACAAGAAGAAGAAAAAACCCGCTGAAAGGTTGGATAGTTGTGTTCGACGCATACTAATCCCGAGCGTGCATGAGCGCGCGCGTGTTATGGGTCTGCAGACGCGTGTGTTGTCGTATCTGTGTGTGTGTGTGTGTGTGTCTGTGTGAGAGAGAGAGAGAGAGTGTGTGTGAAAGACGCAGAGAAAAGAGGGGACATATTGGCCTAGTCTTTCCAAAATGTCCCCCCGGGATTACAGAGGGCTGAGACGTTTATCAAACTCCCGTTAAGTTGCACGAAGGACTGCTTATGTGCGCGCGCTCGCGCGTGTGTGTGTGTGCGCGCGCGCGCGCGAAAGAGAGCGAAATGATTATATCACATGTTCCATGTGTGCCGATTATGTTCATGAAACTCGCGGTCCCTTCGTGTCCCGAGAACATATAGGTGCGCGCGCGCGCGTCTGGTTAGGGAATCGATGTCCGCCATGAGGCACCGCGGCATGTAACGCCACCACCCACTCTAATCACCACCCTCTTGTGGATTACAAGTGCTATCATGGCACCCGGAGCGCGGCAACAAGAAATCCGAGTCCGGAGGACGGAGGCAGTCGCCGGATCCGCGAGGACAATTCAGCACCACGGACAGCGCGGAGAAGTTCAGGCCCGCGGCACAGGCGACATTGTCACTCCCACTGTGTGGTCTTAACTGGCATTCACGGGGTTGTCGTTCTCCCTTACGATCACTACGTGCGGGACCGACGACAGCAGAGCCTGAGATCACTGAAGAGTCAACACTTTTTTTTTTTTGAAGAGATCGAAACAGACTCATCCTGACGCAAAATGACTCACCAACAAGTGCACTTGAGCACAAGAATATTAACTGCCACGGCCACTGTCATTTATTTCAGTCACCCTCACTTTCGACCCATACACTGAAAGTATAGGCAGACCAAAACCCCCAACAGATGCATAAAGGCAGGGATTTTTTTTCAGTCACTGCATTGCACATGTCCCACACAGCAACAATACACCTACTTTTTAAATCCATGTTGTCCAAATATTTGATCTCTACACAGTTTATTTAGGCCTTTATGATTGTTGGTCTAATGAAAATCAATTGAAAAAAAACACTGTGAAAGGGTTCACTCATAGTGATGAGCCTACAGAGAATTATCACCTAAAAAAATCACAATCACATCACTCAGTTGGTGAGCACATCACATCGAGCAACTTACGATGCAGACAGTTCACTCAGTGGCTGGTTGAGACCAAAAACGGAGCAAAATAGAGTGAAAATTTGACTTGATCCATACTCAGAAGTCTTTAACAATGAGCTAGCTATTGTAGAGTTGACCCTTGCTGCATGTCATACACCTCAGATTCTCGCCGCCCTTGTTTCCCGTCTCTCTCTAGCCTGTCAACTATGACCTAAGTGTAAAAAGCTGTATGGTTTTGATCAGATTCGATTGTCGGTAACCAAACAACACGCCTGCAAAAATTGTCATCAGATTTTGTTTGTAATCCTAATTGGTACAAGCATGTGACATTGCATTTTTCGAACGGGAACCCGCCTACTTCACGCCAACGAGACAAGCACAAACACAAAGTCTCCCATGTGAAGGAACCACACCCGCTGCAGCTTTAAAAGAACAGTGCGTTCTTGCAGGAGCACATCCGCTCATTGCAAGAACCAAAGTAAGAAAACACATCAAGTGTAGTTTACTCATTGTGAGCACTGCTGCCCAGTCTGTGAGAACAGTGCTTTCGTGTCGTCTGTAGGTCTGGAGGGCGCTTTCCAAGTCTGCGTTCCATGAGATTCGTGGAGGTCGAAAGACATAAGGATTTACCCTGCTCAGGGGGGTCCAATGAACGGCGCTCTGCGTTGCCTTATAGGAAATGAAGGACTCAGTGCTTTGGGGGCCGGCCATCAAGGCTCAATTGTCCTTTGTAAACTAGATAATGCTATCGTAGCCCGAGAACAACGGGAGCAGGACGTGTTCAAATCATTTTAATTCTATTTGTTTTCAGTGTTTTTCAGGCCTGTAGTCTCTCATTACTAACAGCCACAACAGAACACTGTCAACAGTGCTCATCTGACATGTTGATAACACCAGCAGTGTCTGTCAGTGCTTAATGCCAGAATGACGCTGGTGGGTTAATGCCTTCGGTCGAGACGGCTCAGTGGAAATTGATAGACCTGCTTTGACAGATAAGATAACCTGCAATTGAAGGCAAATGCAATTTACGGATACGACATATGGATGCTGAGGATGCACTCAGAAGTAGGCCAGTTTTACCTTGGGGAGAAGCTCCGACATCCCTCAGAAGGCTGCCGGAGAATGTTAGAAAGTCGTTGTTTTGCAAGGGGAAATTATGAGGGGTGGGGGTGGGGGGGTTGGAAGTGAATGTGAATGGGAGTGCCTCTTCTACTGAAACCCGCGCAGAAATAATAGAAAAGGGAACGGTTCCTGTTGGAATGGCTTAGATGGAAGGCAACTGTAGTTGAAAAATTAAATGGAACCTAACTTTAGCCCCTCATCTCCAAGTCGGCTGTATAAAAAAAACAGCTCT
This sequence comes from Scophthalmus maximus, assembly GCF_022379125.1. NCBI lineage: Eukaryota > Metazoa > Chordata > Actinopteri > Pleuronectiformes > Scophthalmidae > Scophthalmus > Scophthalmus maximus. The sequence continues at coordinate 18,284,971 of NC_061529.1, read as the reverse complement.
CTTTTCAGAAATATAGCCCTTACAGTTTCATTCACTCACCTTCGCCAGCTGAACACGCCGGTCGCACTAAACAAATGAATCCAAAAACAGAAGCTGGGAGGAGCCGACATGCAGCCAGTCGGATGCGTCTGATCTGTTGTAATACAGTAGAACTCTTCTAAGGAACAGAGCGCAGCTGCAGGGAGTTCGTCTCATGTGCTTCTTCACCTCAAAGTGCTGTGCATTGGGGGGAGATATTATCCCCACAGAAATTAATCATCGCTGCTGTTGTCATTGAGTCGGTCCTTTTGTTTGCATTCATGCCTGGTGACTGCGGCCCAGCTGCCGGAGTGCAGCATATGAGACACTTCAGGCAGGGTTTAGAGAAATCAGCTGCCAGGGCTGAGCTCGGGAGGAATGGACCTCCTGGTTCCGTAAAATCATTGAGATTTGTATCCTTGGGTCTGTAGAGAAATACACATTATGTGCCCACAGAATTTTTTGGTTTCAAAATTGATTTGCTGTTGCATGGTAATACAGTGGCAATGAGTATGGGTATTTTTCGTGCATCCGTGTGCAGGTGGGAAATGAATTGACATGTGACAGCACACTTCTTGTAACGTAATTCTTGTCACGTGTTTTCCCCATTTGTATGTACTAGTGCAGTGCCTGTTCAAAATGGGCCTGTCGGTGGCCGCTGATTGCCTGGCCTGTGTTAATCCAGCTCGCAGCTTTTTCCCAGAGCATTACCTGAACAGCTTCCCACTCTACGCAGTCTCGTTTGTTGCTGCTGGAGTTTTATTGCCGTCCACTTTCCAATTGGAAGATGAAAGTGTTGGTCCTAAGCACACCTCGCTTTGCTTCCATGTGGTCAGTCAAACGCTGGTCATCCATTATGAACTCACAGTGCAGCGCATTTGGTTGGTTGTGCATTCATAGACTATTTTATGTTCTGTGCATTCGTTTTTCTTGAGAACCTTTGATCGCAAAATCTTCATAGTCAACACTGCAGTTTCTTGGGTCCAGGCAGGCAGAGAGAGATTCCTGCATTTGTTGATAGATATTGGTATTGATCTCTTGAGTGCTTTGTCCTTAGGGGTCACTGTCTGGTAAATCCCTTCAGAATGAACCAAATATTCATGAAACCACATCTGAGGTCATTGCATCTTGAGGTTAACACTTTATCATTCATGTTTGAGGTTTAAGTTTAGGGGTGCAGTTTATATTCATACAATTTTTTTTTTAAATTGTATGATTCTTCTAATACATTTTGACTGAAAAAGGATTTTTAAGGATCTTTTACATCACTGCATTGCTGATTGAAGATAAGCCAAAGTCAAACCATATTTGTAGTTAAGCCAATAGCATGAACTGTGCAATGCTGGTCTGTCCATTTGTCCGCCTCTTTCCAGACTTAAATATCCCCCCCAAAAAAATGATTGAATGGATTCCCATGGCACTGGTACAGATATCACTGGCGCCCAGAGGATGAAGATTAATCTTAATTTTCTAGCTGAAATTAATTTCCTTTCCTTTACTCGCTGAGAGCTGTCTTCAGGAGTTTAAAGCAACATCCATGTTCAATATTTGTTGTGCTTCTTTTTCTATTATCTCTTTGCTTTCACTGATGTTAGCATGCTAACCAGCTAGCCCTCTTTCTGACAGCAAGTCGGTGTGGCGTCCAGTCTACCCAGATGTTGCATCACTATGAGAGGGTGAGAAAAGGCAATGATGACTGACACTCTTGGTAAACAACCGTCACTACCGCGTGCTCCTTTCAAGAAAAAACAAAAAAGGTTTGGTGGCACAGAAAACCTACATGTAGCCCCTTTAAAATATTGTCAGTCTAATCAGGTCTTCCATTCATTTTCTATTACAGGCGATTGATATCAAGAGGTTCATGAGCTCTCCTAATTTAAAAGTATCATTCCACAGTTAGGCGGGATTCATAAGAGTGAGCCCTCAAAAGACTTATTACGCTCAGTAATAAGAAGAGAAATTAAGACGATACACTCTCTCTGGTCCTTTTTCTTTGAGTAGCAGCTTAATGTTTTACAAAGAAGCATTACGGCTGGTGTTAGTTCACCTGCCTTGGCTATATTTAGCCTCAATTGTGCTGGCATGTCAGTCCCAGCAGGAGCGCACTTGACTCGAGAGTGTATCAAAGTGAGCTGCAGATGCTGAGGGAAGGGCCATGGTGGCGCTCCAGAGAGAACCGTGGTTAGTTTACATAGGCGATGGCTCCCTTTCCTTTGTGAAACACTAGTCGGGACATTGCGCTGCCTCTGCTGACTGACCAATATGAACGTGGGGACGGATGTCTAAAGCTACGGATGTGAAACTTGAGAACAGTCCTTGGGAAGACATTTTCTGGGCCAATAATTACTGGACCAGTATGGCCGACAGTGTGTCTGAGGCAATGAGTCAAACTCTAGTTACTATCACAAATAAGCACTTTAAATACATCAGGAAAAACTGTACTGTGAGTCAGATTACAAAGACTAAATTTCCCCCCTTTATGTTTGCTTTTCTTTGTCCTTTGATTTCTAAATTCAATAGGCTTGTGAGCGCCGAACGCTAGCATTCAATTTCACTGTGACCCTGTTCTTGTCTCCCACAAGAATTCTCTATTGCCGTGGTTGTTGTTGCACTTTTGAATACAATGGCCCCCATCATTTAACGGTGAGTTCATTCATCATAGTCAGCAGTTCCAGCCCACTCAGCCACACTGTATTTCAACAAACAACAAACATTTTTAAAAGCCTCAGAGCCCAGGCTTCTGCTTCTCACAGAGCATTCAGTACTGACGGCAGAATGAGAGCAAAGGGCAGTCGGCAGTTTTAAGTGCCAAAATGGACAAAAATATACTTTTACGGGAAAGAGTGACAAATACAAATCAATGGAATTACTGAAATTGCTATTCAATTTGCAAAGATATAACAGCATGTCTGAATAATCCATCATTCCCCTGGAATTGATAAATAGATGTTACTTTCTGGAATGTTTGATATACATAATACTATATTGTCATTATGTGTGTCCGGTCCCTTCCCATAGTGCACTGCTCTCCAGATCACACACACTTCAAGGAAAACTTCATCTCAGCATGCCAGCTAGCAGTGGTCAGGGCTTATACAGGACACAGATTATTGGTTACGGCTAGACTTGGGACCGATCCGATCCACTGTTTTTGACGTAATTCCTTTTTGGATATTGGTCAAAAACGTCACAGATCCCCATTCCAATCTAGATTCTGTAGTCTGATGTTTTTTTTTTTCATGAATTAAAAAAAAAGCAATAATGCAATTCAAGCCTATGGGCAAAATGGTATCATGTAAGTTCAAAATTATTTAATTATTTCATTTTTAATTAAAGAGTTCTACAAAGATTTCCAGTAGTTCCCATTCTCTTATTACTTCTGAACTCATGACTAGAAATCTACCTCATATTAAAGCAGTTGCCATAGCGAGAGATATCCAGGCATCTACATTGAAACCGGGTTTATTTGGTGGAGAAGTAAAAGTGACACAGATGTCCAATTTAATTACAGTATAATTGTAGTTTCGACACGTTCCAATCATTATGTTGAGAATTGTTGCTACTGTAAAGCTAGGACCACAGCAATAGGGTCTAGTAACACTGTACATGTAATACACACACACACACACACACACACCATCACTTTCCCATTCAAGTGAATGGAAAGCACTGAGGGAACACTTAAAGTTACAGTTGCATTTCTTTACACAAAATCACACATTTGAAAGCGACACACATTCACGCCCGCAGCATTTCACTGGCGTACATTACAACAACACAACACTGATCACTCTCTAAACATACACTCGCACACATTTTACCAGCCAACACTTTTCCCCGCACTGTGGTGTGAGAATCAGCCATTGCTGAAGTTATCACAGAGAGCGTGACGGCAGCTCTGTTACGCCGGCTCCTCTCACTCGCTGATGTGCGGTGGGCCCTGAGGTTAGCCACAAAAAACTGTTTAGCTTCAGAGATCTAAAATGGAGAGCTTCTCATGCCGCTGTGGAGTGATAACATTCAGGCTTTGCCGAGGATGTCGCCACTGTGAAGAGGCCGTAATTTAGAGAGGGGTTGGGAAAGCTTATCTCCCTAAGCCCCTGAGCAAAATAAAGTAATAGCAGAGAAAAAAAAAAACACAAGACAGAAGCAATGAGACTGTTTCTTGGCAGACAGGACTTGAACAAGTCTCGATGAAGCTTCTGTGGCCAAAAAGAAATCTGTTTCCGCTTATTATTCATGAAATGTTATGTTACGACTGTGAGTCACCCAAACCGGGTCCAACAGGTCAATTGCCACGTCGCATAGGCGACGGTAGACGATGACAAAGTATAAGCTCAACAGTAGGTGAGCTATTCTGCTCGCATCGAGTCAGGGCAGTCCCGGTAAAGAGGAGCGAATCGACCTTCAGCCTCATACTTTGTTAGATCGCAGGTCGCACGAACATCAGCTATGCTGCTTAGCTCCTACGTTGTAGATCTGCGATCTGCCATTTTTCCTCCGGCATATACGGTATCTGGCACTTGACTTCTGGGTCATGATTCCAGATGCTCGACTCATCTCCCCATCTCTCAAGCGTTGATGTGTCTCACGTGGTCACATGTCACTGTTCCAGTGTAATTGCTGGAAAAGTCAGATTAGAGCTTTGATCAGTAAAATAGAAATGTTGTTGTCTAAGAATTAATAATTACTGATGTTGATACATACTTTAATGATGTTGGATTCATATCTTGTACATCATGGGCTATTTTTTTTCTGGTAATGCTTATAAAACAATAATACAGATTTTTGCGTCAATTACCATGGCAATGGGTCAACGCTTTGATGGTTGGGGGCATGTTAGGATCCAGTCTTAGTTTGATCCTTTCTGAATAAACCTTACACCCCATTTGACAAATGCTGTGCCATGTCCTTGAGCCGTACCGTATCTTTTTTTTTTGTACTTTTGGCTGGAAGTACCTGGAGATGACAGCATATTTTGGTTCAGGATTGCTCACACCATCAACAAGCTAAATTCACAATGGCACAACTTTAATTGCTCATTATAATTGGCTCTCAAGATTTCCGTCTCACAGTTGCACATGATCCGTTATAAATCGCGGTCATTAGGCAGAAAACCTTCCTGATTTTTCCTTAAAGTTGAAGTTCCCACTCAGCAGGGTCTTTGATAAATTGATAGCAGGTCTTTTTAATCTCACCGTGCTCCTTTTGGGTCCTCCACAATGATTGCTCTGTTGATGGGTTCTTTGCAAAAGCGCTGTCCTTGCTGCGCGGCAGCCAGTTTACATCTCTTTGGCAGGAAGAGCAAAAAAGCATCCACGCAGTATTCCCTCGACGCTGCTTTTGAACATCAAACTTTCCAAGGCATTCAGCTGAGGAATGAGTGAATTTTTTTTTTCACTGTATAACTCTGTATAACACAAACAAATCAGTGATGCTTTATTTTTTGGCTCTGGTTGAAGTTGAGTTCAAAACCCTCAGTCTGTATGTTCTGAAATGGGGTGTTCATACTACAAGCAACTGTGGCAGTGTGAGTTGTTTGGTCCATCACTTTAGCCAAGTTAAAATATCTTGGTCTGACATTCGTTGTCCTCTGAGGATGATTCACCAAGTCTTGATACTGACTGTTAACTGTTAATAACCATTAAATATATGACCGACATTACTGTTCCCAGAGGGTGAAGTCCATGGATTGATGGACTCCCAAAATATATAATATTATTATATATAATAAATTGTGTGGTAAAAATTATTATTGCCAAATTATGTTTGTATCCGTGTATACTAAAACCGTTACGATAGTGATTAGTATGTATAGTAATATAATAATTTGTACCAAGGGAATCATATGATTAAAATGGATTAATGCCGTCTTATATAAGCAGCTCCAACAAATTGATCGGTTTTGTCATTTAGTTCTATTGTCATCAAATGACTGAATAACACAATCTGCCTTTGGCTGCAGATTGATGGTGCTGCGTGCTCGTGACAACACTACAGTCTCTCGGAGAAGCTCTGTTTGAGTGGGCCGTGCCAGTCGTTGTCATGCTTCACTGTGATTGGCTCAGCTGGTTCACAGCAATGAGACCAGTTATGTAATTAGCTGATGGTGCATTTATTTATAACCACAATATCGCACGTTGAGCCGCTGCGAGTACTGTATACACGTAAACCAAACGTGACGCCTGTAGTTTGAGTGTCCAAGACGTACTGATCGAGGAATTTCAGAGTTGTGGAGAGAAGCCGCTGTGGGAAAATATGTAAAAAGAACGATGCCTATTAAATAGCCATGCTATCTTTAGCCTTTGGTTTGTGAACAAAGTGAATTCTTGTTGTGCCCTGGTGAATTATGTTTCATAGAGTCCTGTCCCTAAGCAGTTGTAAAGCAAAATGATGCTGAAGTGCATGTTGTTGCTCTAGCTTGAATACAGTCATTTAGTTGGCATTCCTCCCTTTAACAGTAACCAAGATTTGTTGCACTGCATGGCACGTATTCCACATGATTGCACAAAGTGGTGTAATTGTGCTGTAATTAGTAATTTGTAATAAGCTGCTGGCAAGCATATCCCGGGATGCAGGGAAAAGGGCCAAAAATAGGAAAATTAGGTGAGAGCCTAAAAGTGCCGCGCCGTGGGCCCCCCCGACAATCATTTTGTGCATCGGCAAATTCCAGCACAAAACAGCAGGTCCCACTGATACTGTTAAAAACCCGGATCCGAAATCATCCGGTGCCACAGCTGAATATGTGGCGTAGTGAGTGCTGACGGGTTAATCCCATCTGATGAAGCGGCGGTTGTGATCTGTCTCAGCCAGTATCCACAGTATGCAGTGATGGCTGTGAATTGTTATTGTGAATTGAGACGTCGACTTTAGCCCCAAACAGATGCTGTGTGCCAGAAAAAACAAACACAAACAAAGTAACAATATTTTGGTATTATTTTTTCCTTTTTGCTGGTGAAGCAAAAAAAAGAAAAAGCGACATAGCCGCAGGCATTGAGCCCGTATAATCCCACAGCAGGCTGTCTTTTAGATGTCAACAGTGGCAACAAAGCCTCGATTTGCAGCCGGTATAAAGTGGGCGCTGAATGGAGGCACGATGAAACGCGCACACTGATGGAGAAGATAATGTAAACTAATTGTTTTAACACACAGTTATCTTATGAATATTTAAAAATCGACGAGCATTTACTCGTCTTTTAATCCGACAATTTAACTGCGGAGTCCAGCATTTTAAAGTGCTGACATGTTTTGACCACACAAGGTCAGTATCTGTTGTCTGAGGTTCTTGCTGTGTTGGGTTTTTTTTACAATATGGTGCCCATTAGTTTAATGAAGTACACTTACAGATCACTCCTCAGCTGGTGTGGACTGAGGTGGAACTTTTTACTCAAACCTGACACAAGACCATAAGCTATATTTTTGCCTCATTCTATCAATGGCACACATATCCTTGTAGTCTAGCAGCCTTGGCAAGCTCACTTCTTTCTTACTCTACACCCCCGGATGTATTTATTTATTTATTAACTTTCCAGACTTAAGCAAAATGGCAACCCACCGCGATGTCACCTTTTGCTTTGTGAACTGCCGTTCTGAAGCCTCGAGTTAAGCATTTTGACCAGTGCCATCCAATTTGTTTTTTTGCCGGGCTTAGAATTGGGGTTTGGGTCTGAATGAGACCACTGTGCAGCCACCTAAACCCGCAACCGTGCAACGATTGGACGAACACGCTGTCAATTACACTGTATCCTCGCAACGGTGCCTTTTCGTCTGTTTTGCCCTAGATGAGACCACAATTTACAAAATGAACATCATGCTGTATTGGAAAAGACTTGAAAATAGCGATTGAGACCATAAAGTCCTCAGGAGAATGTTTACTGACCTTATATATCTAGTTAGAAGTAGGGTCATTTTCTCACGGACTAGACTGTATTCTCTAGAATACAGGCGCCAAGCACTTTCGCATAGCCTTTTTTTTGGACCAGGTTACTACGTCAATTTTTTAAATACAGTCTAAGTCTTTAGCCCAAGTTGAGGGTTAGGGTTAGGGTTACATGACATTACATGAACACGCCAAGGAATAGAGTCTGTATTGTTTTGATTTCTTCTTCTTCTACTACTTCAAATTCTTCTTCTTCTCTTATTTCTGGCAGACCAGGCACGGGAGGGGCACTGCTTGCTCCCGCCGGTTAAAAAACAACAACACATTTGGTCCTTTTGCAAACTGGAAATGATGTACGTGTTGATTTACAGAGAGCGGGTTAGTGAACTCAGATCACAAGTGGTCACTGAGGGCGCATGTGGAGACACATTCTGCTGCCAGGTGAGAACAGACGCACTGAGAGCTGTCCACTCGTGATCTGATCACTCAGGTCGGATGACATTGCCAGGTGAGAACGGGCCCTATGAGACTTTACACAGCTCTGGTCACATATTCACGCTCCCTTTTACCTGGGAACAGACTTCGATGTGTAAAACTAATGGATTTACATACTTAACTCAAACACTGAAAAAAACAAACATACAATATAAGATTAAATGACCTGCAACTATGTTCTGGCTATCAATCAGGGTTTTATGCAAACCGCATATTTATTTTTAAGAATTTTTCAGCCAATCCCGCTACCATTACAGTTGTAATCTGACTGCTACTGTCATTAACGTGACCATCATGCACATTATATAGCAGTCGCTCTACTCTCCACTATAGCTGTCAGCTAATATACGGCTCTCCGTGGGCTGCATTTAATGACTGACAGGGAAGTCCGCCTCAGTTGCTCTCCCTTTTCCTCCTCCCGTCTCACTGTCTAGTTTTCCCTTGATGAATTAAATACGCAGTCATTTTGCTGCCCAATGGTGCCAAACGTGGCATGACTGATATGCTAACTTGGGGCGTCCTAAGATATTTTAACGAAGGCAATCATTTTGAGTCATTTTAAAGATGTTTATTCCATTTTGTGTGTGCATCAGTGTTTATTTCAATCATTTACCATCCAGTGGAAGAACCAGTAAAGATGTTGTTCCAACAGAGAGAGAGAGAGATTAGGGAAACGATAATGTCACTGAAAAATACCAAGTGCTCATTGTGTGAGAATGACTGTACGCTGGGTACGGTGGTTCAGCTGCTATATACACACGAGCAAGAAGGGAGGGAAATGTCATCTCGAGAATAAGTTGTCTCAGAAGCAGCTTTTTGAGGTTGGAAGTGCGCCAGTGAATCAATTTTTCATCTTTAACATTATGTTTGTGGGCTAACCCCCCAAAAGCTCCGGTTCAGACAGCGTAGCGGAGCCTGGTGATGAAGTGAAATACTTCTAATAGCTATTGCGAAATATGGGACAATTAGGCCGGGAAACATGTTCAAAAGAATCCATTATACATTTTCTATTTGTTCCATTCTCCTGGACTTCCGCTAGGAATCGTTGTGTCAGGCCACTGTCAGCATCATGTGCATGAAAATTCCGCACGCTACTCTAACGTGTTCAGCTGTCGTACGGGACTTTTTGCCGCGACGGACAAAAGTTGACAATTCAGTCAGATGTTCAGAACTTAATTGATTGATGCTGTCACATCAGACAGGTACGCGGCCAAGCGTGAGAGAGTGTCTATGTAAAAGTGCCCGGCCAGTGACAGTGAGATAAAGAGAAAAATAGTTGCTGCGGACGGGGCAGTGTCGGTGGGGGCAACTCAGCAACGTCCCCCTCCCAAAAAAAGACTAGGTCCATGAACGTCCCTGCGGTATATGACCAGTGCACAATAACCCTGCCAGATCCGAGCTGAGCTCCGCTTTGTCGGCACGATTCAGCTTCAGTGAAAGGCAAATTATGCCAGAAACTGTTGCTCCATTCTTCCGCTTGAATGAATCGCCGCTTCTCTTGCAAGCAACAATAGCTGTCTCATCGACAGGGACTCAGCACCCCGTCACTCAGCGTTCCTCTTCCATCTATCATGCGACTCGTTTTTAGGCGAACAATTTGTTTTTCGCCTGCATGCTTTTGCCTGCGCGGTGCGGCCCTGTGGCAATCAACTACTCGTCGACTCCAAGGCTTAGTCGGGTGCCAATCCCAGTCGGTGAAGCCTGTGGTCGGTCATCCGACAGTGAAGTGTCGTCAGGGCGTGAGCGAAGTTACCTCAGAAGCAGAGCGACTGAGGAGTAAAAGTTCCTCTGTAGTCACAGGAGTAGCATCTGTTTTCGTCCGTTTGCAGATTTTTCAAATACACCCCAGTGAGACTCAACCCGAGCAAGGTGGATGTAACACATCGGGTTACTGTCACCTGAAGCTGGCACAGCCATATTTCTCCTATGCAGCCGTGCAATCTGATTAAATCAGAACTTAACGAGGATTTTGATCACCAGGTCACTCTATGGTCATGGTCATATGCGACGTGTATCCACCGGTAAGAGTGGATCGTGTTTTCTTGTGACTGGCTTCTTCGAGTCGGAAAAAACAAATGCACACAATGAGGCGTTGTATATCTGAGCTTTAAAGTGTCCAAGTTGTTGTGGTCAGAAGTGTGCTCCATTATGCTCAGTGACGTCAGGATGTACACACAACCTGGAGCACACTTCTGCACGTTAAACGCTCGGAGGTGCTCAAAGAAAGACTAGGAGGAGTTGTGAAGATGTTCTGTGACAAAAAAGCCTGCTTGGCAAAATGGCGGGGACGACTGAACAAAGACGTTTGCTTTTAGCAGCCTAAGAAAGGCTGGTTAAAAGATGGTGGCATCATGGGAAGTGTGTTTTTGGATGTTTGACCGATCCCAGGTACAAAACATCAAGGATATCTCAGCTTCTGTTGCTTTGAATGTAACTATCATAGTCTGAAGCAAACTCTTCGGAGTGCCTAGTCTTTATTGCAATCCAACACCCTGTGTCCCTTCCGAAACACTTGGGTCGACTAACTCGGACTCACCGTGACTCACTATAAGAGGATGTGAAGAAATCTGTGAGCCTAGCAATATTACAGCTAAAAAACAACTCCTAATAAAACTGTGGGAGCTGGTGGTACACTAGCACTCTCTCTATTTTAAATGGCTATTTGTTGTTGTGAATAGATAATTTGCTTGTCACTGAATGAAATACAACCCCCACCATTCATAATACTGTTATATATTCAGGGCAAAACGATAATTGCAAATCAATTTTACTTCGAAAGAAGGACTATTAGAATATTGCCTATCCTCCTGTGCACCACTATAAAATAATAGAACATATTGTGTTGGGGGGGTTTAATAAAAAAAAAAAACACATCCTCATTTATAAAAAATTATCATATAAAATGAGTCCTCTAACTGAGCTAGAGAAGTGAGCCGGTTCAATCCCTGGACCAGCAGGATGACATCTGGATGGGGACAGAGCCCATATAACCCCTCCCTCATCAGGACCACTGATACCTACTGGGGCTTTTTGAAATGTAGCGGGAGAGAACTATTACAAACGTTAAATGGTCATACACGAATAGAGTCAATGTGTTTACATAAATGTGCTTACTGTTCACCACCATCTGAGTCATATTTTTCAGCCGCAGTTTCTCTGCTGGAGAAAATTACAGCCTCCATCACTTTTTATGGAATGCTTCCTTGCGGTGATAAAGCCATTAGAAGAGCTTTCTCCTCAAAGACCTGTGTTATTCAGAAGCCACAACGGACTCATAAGGCCGAATCTCACTCAGGGTACAGTGGGCAGACTCGAGCAGCATCGCTGTTGAAGATGGCTAGCGGTGAGGCAGCGGACGTTCTTCCTCGTGGCACAGGCAGCATTACAGCCGGCAACTGCCGCTCCCTCCTCCTCTCTGTCTCTCGGCCCTGACGAGATTGCAAAGAGAGCTGTTGCCGACTAATAAACATTGCATAGTGCCGGCTAATCCCAGACCGGGACCCCAGTGCACACAGCATCTTTGTGGCCAGCCCTGAATTGATAGCTGTGGTAGTTTGGCTTCGGACAAGGCTGATGTCCAGCTATCTCAGTGGTCCCATTCTTTCAGCGACTCCCCCCCGGCGGCTGCTCTGACACCCGTCAACGTGCTTAATGCCCCTGGCATTTATGAATGGTCAGGATGACCTTTTAGATCGAGTTGCAAGTGTTTCATTATGTTTATTTAGTAGCATAAAGTGTTTGTAAGGGGGCGTAAAAAAAAAGAAATATGAAAGGCAATTTAAAGGTTACACTTCTAATCAAAAAGTATACTTTGTAAGCTGCAGTTCACACTGGCGGTGATATATTTATAGCTCTTGAAGGGGAAAGAAACACCCTATACCTGTAAATTAAATAAGGAATTCGTACTATAGCACTGGGTGTGAAACTTTATTATTATAAATGACTGTTAACATAACATAGCATTAGCCAACAGATCGCAGATTACCAGCAAGCATTTTTTCCTCCTAATTAGTCTGAGCTGCTGGTGCAAGCAGGGTCTTGTAGGTGTCAATTCAAAGAGACGATGAACAGGCCTGGTCCTCATAATAACTGTGATAACGTCCGTTTGAAAAAGAAAGGTTGAGCTGTGCTGGCGAACGTGTTTTCACAGGGGCAGAATTTGCTCAAATTTCTTGTGTCAGTGGAACGTCATGGAGAAGTTTGGAAACGGAGGTGGATTACAGTTGGCCTTTGGCAGGCGCTCAGCAAATGATCTCTTCCAAGAGTGGCGCCCGAAGCGTGGGTCTCTTTGTCCTGTTTGGACAGATGGAACGGATTATAGGGGAAAATGCCTGCATTTATGCCGGAGGGGGCACGCAAGCCTCTGTGCACAGCGTATTTCTTTTTTTTCCGGAGTAGGATTCTCCTTTTAGCTATAGGTAGGTGGAGAGTGCAGAACATATAGGCTATGAAACTCAAGCACATTTAAACACTCAATTGAGAATATCTGGAGAGACACAAAGTCATCTTAGTTGTGCCAGTCATTTTAGGATCTGTTCATTTGGCAGTATGTGCTTAAATGATCTGTGTTGTTTTTTGATTGGTTTCACATCGACCAATCAAATCAATGTCTATTGCGCTGAGCAACCAGAGTCTGCCACATCTCCTGTAACCAGCCAACCACACCATTGTTTCAGTGCTGGAAATTCAACAATATTTCTACTGGAAAGCTTTGTAAACTTTACAGTATAAAGCTTTGTAAACTTTACAGTGTAAAGCTTTGTAAACTTTACAGTGTAAAGCTTTGTAAACTTTATAGTGTAAAGCTTTAGCAGCAGTGAAAATGCTGCCAACATCTTTTTGATGAGGAAACCTCTCCAGGTAGGTTCATGTTACTGCAATCAGTCACATAAAATAATGTAACTGCCACCCCATCATGCTATTTTTGTGTGTGTTCAAGATGTGAAAACATATGGAGGGTTGTGCAATTAAAAAAGCTGACAAAAATATGATTCGACCCCTCCCAACCACAGTAACCCAGCCACGTAGTCCCGCCATACCATTGATTCTATTAAAGAAGGGGAACAGAAAAAAACCCAACGACAATTGTTTAAAAGTGAGTCTGATGATCACACAGAGATTGATTTATGCAGATGAATCTGATCTGGTTCACTGCAGACAACAATCATTGCTGTGAGGCTGCCTATGGTTACATGGTAATATCATTAACATCTTAATTCAATTGTAGGTTGGAAATCACGACAGCAGAAAAAGCCCAACCCGAATACCCTGCATCGAAGATGTTGACACTGCTGCGGTAATAGTGCCAAGAACATATTTCTGATTTCTGAAATGAAAGAAATAAATGTCAGCAGCATTCACAGTTATCTCCATCACCTCTGATTACCAGCTAAAGTAAACACAGCCCTGATAACTGCACTCTTTAAATGTCAGTCAGCCTGGCCCCACTACTTGGTGAGACTGCAGCCGTGTGTGAATGCTGTGCAGGGCAGCGTGCCCACTCAGAAGGGAGAGCATTGATTTTTTTTCTTCCTTCCCTTGGATAACAAGGCTTGACCGACTTGGGTGCTTGCCTGAGTTCGATTTCTTCCCCTCAGTGCAGGTTGTCTGCACAGATCCGGGATGTACGAATCAAAATTCTAAACGTCTTGAGAGAGAGAGAGAGAGACGCCCAAACATGCTTCGACTGACATTGTTCAGTGCTCAGTCTTCAGACAGGTTGAGTAATAGCAACAGGCCCTGATGTTCAATCAGGCCGTCTGGACCAGGAAAAATTGGGAGAAAGTGTGTCAGCTGCAATCAGCAGGAGCTGTGATTGAATCAATTAGTTTTCCTTTTTTTTTTTTTAAATAATTTTTTGACAGGTACATAAAAGCAGTGGCAGTGGCAGCTGGGAAGACTTCACTAAAGCTTCTCAAATGAGGTAATTCAGCACTGTATGATATGCAGCTAAATGCTGTAGGTGCAGGGTCCAGAGCTCAATCATTCCCTGAAAGGAACACCAGAAAATGAAAATTGAATTTTCACAAAATCTTGCAGGGAAAAAAAAATGAATTTTGTGTTGCTTTTGGGGAAAAAAAAGAAGGCTCACTTCACCAATTTTACACATAAAGATAAGTGTACACGATGAGAGGATTATAACTCAGAAACTGTTGCATCATGTCTTTTGTGGCTCTTAAGGAAGACAAATTTCATTTGAAAAAAGACAGGAAAGACAAATAATGTGAACACCACATGGCATTGATCAGTTGAAGGTAACAAAAGAAAAAGCGGATATTATAGCTGTTTCATTCAAGTTAAGACGATGGTTTGTACTGTTGCTCGAGTTTTTTTTTTCTTCTGTCTGAGGCAAAGGAGTGAAAAATGGATTTTGCATTTTTTTTTCTGAATAGGAGAATACATTGTCTGGAGTGTCATTATTTTGTTGAGATAGAGGCCTAGTTGTGAATGTGCACATAGGGAACTGAGCATGCGCCCCGCCGCCTCCCGAGGTTTTAACAAGCAGCCGGTGTTTGTGTCATTGGCTTGAATCTAAAAAAGCTTACATTCATCATCAGATGATGTGCGTGCTGTGTGTGCTGCGTGTCTTGGATGTGAGGAAAGGAAGGAGGCTCAGTGTGAAAGTCAACCTGAGAACCTGATACACACACATATTTTAAACCTAAAGATAGTGTTTGAACCAGACCTGCTGACTGCCTCTCAGAACTCCTCCTCCCCCGGAAGAGAGGCCTGAGCATGTCAGCAGGATACCGCGTAGTGGATTGCCTGACAACAACAGCGGAGTAGTGTCATCAAATCCTCTGCCAGTTCCTGCAGACTAATTGTAGGAGGTTATAAATAATAGAAAGCACAGTGGATTGTGAATACATGTACCAAAAAATAAATAAATGGCGGGGCCACACTGTTTTGCCAAGTTAACACTAGAGCCCGGCTGAAAAAAGGAAAATGTTTTCATTTCGATTCATTGGCTAATATTTGTCATAGACATGTACACACTCACACACACTCACACTTAATATATGACAAGTTAGCAACTTTCACCACCACTGTCATTGCTCTGCATCAGCTGACGAAATCGCCCGGCCTAGTTGACACCAGGTCATTACACATTAATGAGGAGCGGAGCTCATAACCTGCTCTTATTCTTTGAAAGCGATTTTACTTTTTCATGAGCGCTGGCCTGAGTTTTTTGACATCATCTGTCTGTGAGGACTTTTCCTTCCTGAAGTTCTGAACTGACTGGAAGCGTTCGTCAGAAAAGTGCTTGATATCACAATGAAAGGGTCAGCTTACAGGCATGCAACTTTCATGGCTGAAGCCTGGGTATGAATAAAAAAAGGTACGGTTCAGAGTGCACTTCAAACTCACACAATCCCAGTCACTGTGATTACCATCACGATATAATAAACTAGGTCAGAATCTATACACGGAAGAATGTATATGATTGTTGCAGATGTTTCATCATCACTCTTCGGTAACCGATCAATGTTTCAGTAGTTGCAGGTTTATTGAGAAACATCTTGTATTGTCCCACACAGAGCAAGTAATAACTTTAGTGCACTTTGCATCACTTTAACATCACCTGCTTGTACAAGGAGCAGTCGTTGGATACTGACTTCAGGCACAGATGTTGCATCATGAGCAAAAGTCTACATTCAAGCTGGAAAGGTGCCATGACTGAAACTTGCTTTCTTGTGAAGAATGCCTTCACCCTCCTTATGAAATCCTGGCTGAGCTGACACTGATTGACAGGCGACAGCATGCGCTCCGCAGCTGTAGCCTCTTTGTTTTTTGTTTTTTTTTACCTTAAATCTGTCTTTTTGGGCCGGAAGCCAGAGAGTAAAGTTTGAAATGAAGCTGACAAGTCTGCCAACCGCGTAAACAAAAGAGCGACCCGTTTTTGTTTTGTTTTTCATTTCCTTTGGGGATGGGGAACAAACGGTCGACGAGGAACAAAAATATGGAAGAATAACAATATATATTTTTCAAATATAAGAGGAAAAATTTAAGTCCTGGCTGGAAAGGACAGTCTCTTATGAGCGTTACCATTTTGAAGCAACCTTCATTAGACCTCACCTGCTTATCCAAACTTAAATTAGGTTTCATATTATAATGACAGACTATATTCTTCTGACTGATTCCACAGCCAAACAATATTTCCCCCACACTCAAAAAGGGTGTTCCAGCTTGGACGCTCGATGCAGTTAAATGTTTAACTTGTAGTTAATCACCTCCAGAACTTTTGTCTCGGGAATGAATGAATCGGGCTTCTGTATCAGTCAGACTGTGACTTGCTGTGTCTCCTCTGGCTCTCTCTGTCAGTTCGCAGTGAACGGCGTTCAAAAGAATCTCAGACATTACATCGGCAGAGCCAGAAAGGTTTCCATGTGTTCGCTTTTCGCGAGGCGCAGACCTCAGGTGTTTTCGCCCAGTGCTCATCTTGGCATAGAAAAACAAATCAGGATATTCCATTTTCTTTTCACACGTGTTGCATTCTTCTGAAAGGTGTACTCATTCGTGTGCCTTGACAAAGTCTAAATCGATTCTTTTCATCGAGATTTCTGAAAAACATTCCAGCAATGTACGAAGGCTGCAGCATCAAAAATATCTGCAGCAGTAGAGGGACTTAGTATCTGTTCTCTTTTTTTCTGTTCTGGTTGCAGTTCCTCAACTGAGCAGTTCGTGACTGGGCCAACTTTATTTTTAGCTCCATATTTTCTTTATCTTGTTCTGCAAGATTTGCATAAAAGTTGCTTTAATTGATTAAATATGCGAGGACAAGCTGAAACAATCACACTCCTCTATGCAATTTGTCCACTGTTTTCTGCAAGTCAGGGAATAGAAGTTTGCATAATCCGATAGAAATTCTTGTGCTCAAAGATTCAATCATCACTAAAACAAATTGAAATTCATGTGCTCAAAGATTCAATCAGCACTAAAACAAATGTCACACAAGAGAGCCAATCAAAACAAATGGAACAAAATTGTCTTATTGACACTTGAGGTGTATTTATTCATTCACAATTTCAACTCACAGAAGAAAACATTTCCCTTTAAAAGGAAACATTACAAAACCACCCTGTTAAACCGGGAGAGTTTGAGCTACATCCACAGTGTCTGCTCGACATGAAAGGCTAGCTTAGTTACATTTTAATACCTAGGCCTAAATCAGAAATCCCATGTTAGAAGAACCCAGATATTGACATACCATTCTCATAGTGCCCGCCTTCACCAACGCCTTCAGTTAAAACAACACAAAAGGACTTGTAAATACATAAGCATTCGTAACCAAAATTCATTCATACTGAGGGAATTTTGGTGGAGACGTTTATGGTCCCAAACGGCTGTATCCTGATGACTGCTGTGCAGCCTTAAGGAACTCCTAGCATGCTTGTGTTTTAATATCACTTCTTCCAAAGGATGGTACAATTATGTCCCAAATCAATTTTCACACCATTTTCTCTACGGATGTATGAGTCATTGAGCCAATGCATAGCTGTGTATGGAATTAACTTTCAGATTTGGTTAATTAAATTTTCTTTTTCAGGGCAGCTGTTTCAAACTATTTTTAAAGAGATGCCCAACACTTGCAATCCGAGAATCGTATCCCAAGAGATTAATGCTCACAATAGAAAGCAAGCATATCATAGATCAGTCCTCTCACTGAATTATGACTCTTTAGAATAAAGGTCCTCTCCCCTCAGCTACTTTTGGCTCAGTGATCCTGTCAAAGGTTTCTGAAAAGTTCCGCTTTTGAAGTTTAATGTGAACGCGAGAAGCTCTGGAAATACAGTCCTCCACAGATATGCATTTATTTAGTTTGTTGTACAGTATATGGGATTCTTGCTCCATTTTAGGTCATCTTTTTTTTTTTTTCAGTTAATCAGTTTTACATTCAGATTTAATGGTACCAAAATCAATCAAGTCAGCTCAAGGCACTATGGGCCTTAAGCACAGATGTTCAGGAGGTTGAACAGGAGCTGAGACAAAGGAATTGAATTCAAGCTGCAACCCTTTACACTTACAGGCAGCTGCCATTTTAGTTTGGTCATTGCTTGTCTACAGACAGGCAATACTATGGAAGGCCTTCAGCTTGTAATGCTCATGTACAATGGAGTGTAAAAGTTTTTATCCGTCTAGACTATTCTCGAAAAGACTGCACGTAGCCACACAGCTTCTGAAGCACCGTCACTGTGCAGCTTTTTCATTTTCATCGTCCCATTGTGAGCGGGAGACCTCAAGGGCAGATTTGCTGTGCATTCCATTCAACAGTTGCAGACAATGGGCCTCGTTTAGAGTCGATAATGTGCTCTCTTATAGTCAGCAGATGTCTAATTGAGGTTAAAGGAATTATGGATGAATAAACTAAGCCTTGAGGGAAAACACACATCTCCGGACTGGGATTTGTCTGCTAGGTGTAGCCTGTTGGCTCGTGCAAGAGCTCAGTGGTGTATGTTTAATTCAAGAGGGATCACATGTAGCTTTCTGCTGCTATAGTTTATTCCACTGTGGAGGTGGGGTAAAGAATCCAGTACACAGTATACAGTGCATGAGTTAAGATGCTCGCTTTTGCAACAGCGGAGTCCTTGCACAACCCTCTTTTGGAGTCAGCAAAACTGGGTGCCTGCTGCCTCACATGCGTGTCCGTGGGGCATGAGGCAAAACGGACGTGAAATGTGTTTTCATCCAATTTAATGAAACTGCAGCTATTGTGCTCAACTTCTATTTTGTTTTTAATAAAAAGAGGATAATTGTTTTGACAGACATCTGAGAGCCATTAATGCTGTCAACATATTTGGTGTGCTGCTAAGTGGAGCAAATCTTTATTCCCAAACAGACGTTAATACAAGGTTGTTTTTTTTATACACTTTATCAACAGGCATTATCTATTGTTAGCAATTCAAGACAATATCACAGCTTAAATTCAACATACTGGAGAACACATTGTGCTGTTCAGTTTGTATTTCTCTCAGACAGTGGAAGCTAGGCTTTCCAGCCTCCAGTCAGAAAGTGAATGCTTTCAAGCTAGGCTAACTGACCTCCCTTTTCCATGTAAAAGTTAGCCAAGCCTTCTCTCTGGACGTTTGTTCATGTTATTTCCAGACCCGCTGAGTCACTGGCAGGTCCTTCATACTAATGTTTGACTCTATTATACAATATAATATACTATATACTCTAGCTAGCATTAGCTTTCCATTACATGTCTTTAGTTGTGGCAGCATTAATTATTAAAGGAAGTGCTCATATCAGAGGTGGCACATGACCAAAGGCTAATGGTGCATTCGGAACGGACGTGACGCAAATTTTCTACGTTGCCTTACTCACGAGTATCTGAGTTTGGTCACTGGAACATTTGTGCTCATTCGCGTCATTCGCGCAAATAACGCACATACTTCCCAGTGATTCCTTCCACTTTCTCAGAAAAAGATAATCTGAACAAACACACAGACACAGGCACACACGTAAACATGAACTGTTGAAAGAAAAAGGGCAGACAGGAATGAATGGGAAAGCCACACAAAGCCGTTGTGCTTACACAATCACTTCCTGCCAAGCCTTCTCCTTCTTCACTTTGTCACGATACAAATAGAAACTCGTGTCTGGTGCCATAATAGGGTTCTCCCGTCAGCCATTTTACTGAAAGTTTTTGAAAGTGATATTTCAAAATAAACTATTTCTAGTATCCACCCACAGAAATAATTTAATTCACCCACTAAAGAAATGTAACAAAATAAAATGTCTTCATTTTGTTTAAAACCTTTGCAAATTAAGTAGGCTGCAACGCAAATACCATATTGTTTTCTAGAAATAATTAATGCCATGGCATTTGAGGATGCTGCTAATGGTTGGACGCTTGTAAGCGACAGTGACACCTGAAAGAGAAGCTGAGACTTCTTAAAAGTCACATTGAATCTGTAAGACTTCTCTGCCCTTCATCCATCCACAACACACTTCCTTGCACTCTCTGTGTCAGACAGCCAACACAAAGCCACTGAGTGATGGAAGCTCGTCTAATGAGACACAATCCGACATTTAATAGTGAACGATTTAAGAAAAAAAGACGGATCAAAAGAAAAGAAACAAAGTACATTGAAAGGGTCACACCACCAATTTAAGACATGAAGACAGTTGTATTATGTCTTCTTTAGTTCTTGAGGGCGTTTGATGTATCTTGACTTGCAAAGCTGAAGCTTGAACTACAAAGTGTTTACCAGACTGGGAGGGTCTAAGGAATAATGACATCAAGTTGTGTTGTAAGAAGTGTTTGATCCGGTGTTGTTGATGAGCTTGAGCCTTACTCAGGACTAAAAGTCATGATATCTCTGCCTCTGCTGTTTTTATTTTAACCTTTATTCTATAATTTACTAGTACCCATTTGAGAAACATGTCTATATTCATCCAACCGCCATTATCTAGTAATAGTGCAAGATAAGACTATATGAAGTTATGTGGCTGAACAAGTGAAGCAGCTGTCCTCCCGCACAGCAGGTCGCTGTCCAAGGTCCTGAAAACATCTCTCCTACAGAAATACAATGTATCTCGTGTTTAAAATACAAAAGGATGAATATTCCAACCTTTTATCCACAGTCTTAATTAGGAATGCACGATATGGATTTTTTCAGATGATACCGATAACCGATAGTAATTTCACATTTTTGTATTTTAAAAATAAGTTCATAACTGTAATTTATGCACCCCTGAGGGTAAAATGGCTCAGATGTAGTGAGCTAAGATGAATTATTTAACATTCCTATCCCCAGCATTTGACATCCCTATTCTTAACACAACGAAAACAAAGAACAGTTCTGACCAAACAGATCTGACTTCAAATTTTCCTTTATTTTGAGTGGGATAATAATAAATTAAATGCACTGATAATCTCAAATCAGACATGTTGATGTATTAAACACTGTACTGAAGTAATTGAAACAAAAAATTAAATGCATCCCTCAAAAAAAAAAATGAAGGGCATAAACAAAACCCTATGACTGCTTAGTCTGCATACAAAACATTGGCAAAAGGCCATGGTTGGCGTTTACATTATCACAATTCAACAAACCAAATACCTTTCATATCTCAGCTCAAAATGTGTGTGAGTGTGTCCGTCATATCTCAAGAACCTTTCATTTTCTCAGTCTCACACTTGCCATGTGTGTTGTTTAGGGACCAAGGAAGTGCAGTGCTGGACACGCATTACGTTCAGTGATGAACAGTGTTCAGTGCGATAGATAAATAATAGTATAAAATTCCCAATATTGGCCCGATATATATCGTGCATCCCTAGTCTTAATTGTTCAATTTGTATAACTTTGTCTGACACGTATTTATTTGTTCTTTTCTGCCATTGTTTCATAATGTGGGTGTGGGATGTGATGGAGAATCCAATGAGCTACTGGAGGAAGGTCAGGGAGGCCCAGGTGTCTCAAGCAGAGGCAGTGTATCAATGCATGATGCATCAAGGAGAAGAGAGATAAGCACTATGAGTTAACTGTCCTGAAGACTGTTCTTTGTAGGGCATACAGTATTGAAACTAACATATTCTCACACATGGTAAAGCTCTAGTGTTGTAGATTCCCAATTACCTCTATTCCCTAAGAGAGACTAACTGACCATGAGACACAGAGATGTGTGGTGTTTGTTGTGGTTGTCTACTTTATCAGTTATGTCACAGCTAATATTCCAGGAAAAGAATACCAAAAAGAAGAAAACATAGGGCAGAGGGGTCAGGCGGGTTCTAACACTGACTTTGTATTTGTTTTGATAACTTAGAAGTTATCATTTTCAGTTATCATAATGAAGTTTCAATTCCGTTCCATGATTTAAAGACATAAATCAGTACAATGTAAGCAAAGTAACATAATCATTGAATCATCTAAACCCTTAATAGAAACAAATATAGTCAATCAAAATTATTGGGGTGGTATGTTGGTATGGGTTCTTTGAGTTAGTGTGTCGGTACCACTTTCCTTCCGGTAACCTGGATTCTTCACACAGCCCAAACACACGCAGGTTGTGTTAACTGCATACCTTAATTGGTACTACCTAAATTTGACTGTGGAATGATATCTGTCTTTATGCTTTAGCCCTGTGTCAATATGTTGACCTGTCCATTGTGTAGCCTACATCTACCCCAGGGTGAGCTGCGGTAGACTCCAGCCTTCTGTGACCCCACTGAGCATAAGTGGATTCAGATAATAGATGGATGTTTTCAGTAGTAATTTTTTTTCAAGAGAGCGAGTGCAGAAGCTACCTTATCTCTTCAGGCATCGTGCTCCGCTGATACACTGAAACCTAATCAATCTTCATCGCTAGGCTCAATTTACAAACTGCAGCCTGCCTGAGCATCCTCAGGCTGTAATTTGGCTCATAAAGGATTGTAAGGTCAGACATGTTGCTTGATGATAGTCCAGCATATGCCTAGTGGCGCAGCAAAGGTGCTCAACCTATAGACGCTCATACAGAAAGTTTATGAATTGAGAACAATTTCACACATTTCACGACTGTAGTTAACAGCTCAGGCTGTGGCCACAGGGTATATGCTGCAGCTACTTCTCCCCACCATTTCTCATAATGCATTTGAAAATTAAGCACATTCAATTCAATACACTTCAAGATTTATTAAGGCACACGCGAGTAAAGGCCAACTTTCTTCAGACTTAATCCCCGACAAATGTCAAGGCTAAAGCTTCCAACCAGCAGGGCAGGAAAATGTCCAGAGGCAGTAGAAATAAAAAATATCTCAGCATTTCCAATGCTACACAGTTGCAAATCACATTTTGTTACATTTCTGGAGACAAATAGTAAATTGGTGGGGGTGCATGTATTTTTACCCATCATTACCCTTGTTTTCACCCTTGTCTGTGGGTTGGTTGGTTCTATCTTTTAGAGGGATTACTCAGAAACTACTGAACAGATTACTACAGATCCTGGTAGAAGGATGAGACATGGGCCAAGAAAGAACCCATTACTACTGGTGTGGATCTGGACAATGGTGGAGTTTGAGGATTTTTTTTTCTTCAACATTGCCAGTTAGGCCCCTTTCACTTATTTCCCTGGGAATAACGCATGGATCTTGATGAAAAATTAATAATCAGCCATAGTTAAGGGAATGATGTCTATGAGTGTAATTCGGTACAGCTTGATTGAATTTAAGGGGACTGTTGGGCTTTGGTGGAGGTTTGGGCTCTACTGAGTGCCATTCTAGTTTTTTCACAATGCATTTCGCTAGTGCTCAGCATATTTCATCCTCCCACATGTTATTTGCAACTAATTGAGTAGGATATATGTGTATGATCATAGGAGATATGCTGAGCAAGTACTTGGGATACAGGGATAGTTAAAGATAAATCCACATGGATTAAACTTTGGCCACTTAGGGGGTGATCAACAAGCCAGCTCCGACATGTAGTTTTATCACCTGACGTTCAGTTCGAGTTATGTTTCTGTCCATCTGCCAAATCCAAGACCAGGATTCACTCTTGGTTTAGCTCTTATTTTATCCTTAAAATCCCCAGAGAGAAATATATGGCTAACTGCTAACTTTGTTGGTCTACTGATCATCATGTCTGAAGGGGGCCTTTTCTTTAAAAACAGCTGCCTGCTGGAGCTAGACTCAGAGTGGATGGTTGGATCGAAACTGCAAAGTTATGGGCCAGCAAGAGAAAAACAATTAGCAGAGAAATGCTGAAATGTGTAAAAATTGAAGATTTGCCTGATAATTCTCTCTGTGTTTGTCACGAGAAATGTCTATTAGGTTAGGCATCGTCATTTAATCCACTGTTATTATAAAACAATTGATTAGAGCAGCTTTAATTAACACTCAACTAAATTGAAGCAGAATATGCACATGATATACTATTAATAATCCTGTCCGTTGTTTAGATACCATGATTACTTAAATCTATGAAAAATTGTTTAACGGTCGGATCAAGTCTCTGTCTCTTATCATTTGTTTGAGATAGTCTTTGGATTTAAGGATACTGCACAGGTCTACTCTGCAGGCTTCAGGAAATTATGAAAGATTAATGTCTGAAAAATAGGACAAAGTGGGTGAATTAGATCCTTCTAGAAAAAAATGATTTATATTAGGCCATCAAATCTCTCACAATTTCTTATGGCGTGGTTTGAACTCATGTTAAGTCCTTGTAGAGATCTTTCCTAAGGATGAAAACATTTCTAACATCTCCGATTAAACACTTACTCTAATAAATGCAAGAACAATGTAGATGAAGAGTCTCAGGATGTGTGATGAGTCTCATCAGTGTGACTGTGAGAAATGTAGCAACAGATGCTGCTCATGTGGGTGGTGTACTCACAGTTTGCCAAATAATCTTACACTTGACTGAGTAAGAAGTGTGAGGAGGCATCATGTCAAGTAGCTTTGGAAAGCGACTGTAAGCAGGGAATTTCTGTTCAAACAAAAGATCTAGTGTATAATTCAATCGGATGCTACTTTCTGTGTATGTCGAGAACTTTAGGAAACATTGGGTGTTGAGGGAGCTTGACTACACTGCTCACACAGTGTTTCCCACAGAATTAGATCCTACTTGTGGCGATAGCTGACCGAAGTGCTGTACTTACTCTGCTTGAAAAATATCAACCATGTCAGCAAATCATCTGCCGTAACACCAGAGAACATCATGTGCGATTGTCAGGAGATCCTTCTCACAAAAGCAGAACAAAGAGAAAGAAAAGGGCGGCGGGGGGGTGGTTGTCGTATGAGAGATTTTTCTCTCATACGAAAAACTACTGAAAATTTTCTAAAAATATTCGAATCAACTTTGGCAGTTGGTAATACACCTGGGTCGGCTCACCCAAATTTAGTCAGTGTTTGGGGATCTGTCATAATTTGACATTTTTGGGAAGAATTTGCTTTTACTCTGCTCTCTTGGAGGAGAAAACGTTTGTATTCTATTCTTAAGACATTATGAAAGAAGTTATTTCTTGAGGGGAAAAAAAGTTATAAAAAAGCCTCCAAGAAACAAGACAGGCGCAAAGAAAATTCGCATTAATTTCTTCGGCCAATACTGTTGCTCATTTCCCAGATTGAACAATGTCTGCAGTGTTCAGGCTGCCCCACACAAACGTACAGAAACAGTGACTTCTGCACTGACCAGAGGTCAGAAGATACAAAAGGGCAGCCTACATAAGGAGTCTGATTTGACAGTTTGTCTCTGCTGGGTTCACTTCGCTTTGGCTTTGAAGAAAACTGGGAAGAAAAAAAACAGACAACACAGCTTCAGGCAAACAGCAAGTGGGCAGAAAGGGCAAAGTCCTGACCTGCTCATGAATGTTTTGGAGTATATTTTTATTCATTCTTTCTATCACCACCAGGCCAGATTAATCGCTCAATTATTGCTTTTGGTCATAAACCAGAGTATTGAACACATCAAAATTCTGACCTGATGATGGAGCTAGATAAAGTTAGGGGATCGATATTGTTGGCGGCATACATATGTGTGACAAGTCAATACAACAGTTTATAAAACATTTTACCCAACCTCATTCCGGAGGCTCACTGGGATGCAGTCTCTGGGGACCGTGGATGGCTGTGTATAATTTCATGACAATCCCTTAGTTGCTAAACTACAGTAGTTGAATCTAAATAGATTTGCGGACTGATAGATCAGCATTGCCATTCCACACTTGAAGATTGGCAGAGATGACATGTCCTGACCTGGGCAAAGGTTTTTGTCAATTCAATCAGTAGATGTTGGGATATTTTAGTGGAAAATGAAAAATATTAGCAGTCGGTAGTGCTAGATGGAAAAAACAGAGGGGGCATCTTCTGGAAGCCACGAATGTCCAAAGTTTCACAGCAACCGGTCAAACCGTTGTTGAGATATTTCAGTCTGGACCCAAGACATTTCCAGGAAGCCCCATTGCTACCAAGGGAAAAAAATCAATCTGGAAAAAGACTTATGAATATCTTCTTAACTCATGGCACATAGCGGATTTCTCAGCCTTTTTGCTCTGTTATTTGAAAGGTGCTATAATCTGTAAACCTGCATAGGGCAGCTTTAACTTATACGTGATCAGTTGCCCAGGTAAACATGCAGCATATCAGTTAAGGTTTCCTGCACAGGGCAGATTGATACTCAGGCCATGCCAGCAATATATGTTAAGAAATAATTTAAGGTTGCAGAGCCAAAACATTCTTACTGTGTTGTACCTGTGTCAGACCCTGGTGTATGTCATTCCCTGTTTTCCTGTTTGCGTGAGAAAGTGGAAGTTGAAAGAGCTTTGAGTAATTGTTCAATAGTCAATAATAAGAGACAAAAGATTGTGGGAGTTTGGTGCATGCATTAAATGCCTGCTGCTGTCCTTCAATTAAGTATCATGTGTTACATCTGAATTCAACACACCACAGATGTACTAACTGGAACAGGCATCATTGTGTGGGTTTATAGACAGTGGAGAAAAGAGGCCACTATTCTTGGAAACGTGCCGCCACAGCTACCCCTCTTACTGTAAACAGGTTAGAGCGATATTATGAAATGTACTTGAGCTGCTTCGTGTTTGCGGTAGTGAAGTGGCTGATTACCTTCATGAATGCTAGTTGAGGAGGCTGACATGCATTACACTGCACGCACATACAAAGAAGGCGAAAGAGAGCGGGACCATTTTATCTCAGAAGGTCGGACAAATTAAAAAAATATAGCTTACAAAGACAGGAAGTCACGCAATGTAGGATCATGCATGGAATGCATTACTCTCCAGGAGAGATTTATTAATTTTAAATGAGGGAATCCATTATACCCACATCACATCACTTCAGATGAACTAAATCAGGGTGACAGTGTTGCATGCATGCAGTAAAGCCAGCACTGGTTGGTTGGTACTCAAAGGAATGGATTTTAAAAGACAATTTTTGTCTGCAAATCAGCGAAACAAGCTTATGACACAAATAGATCAGTTTTTGTCCCAAACACATTTGAGTTGCATGGCTTTGCAAAGAACTCACATGAAACTTGCAAACTTGCGGTTGGCAGCACTGATTCCATTATGGATTAAATATGATCCAGGTGTAATGTTGGAGGTCTAAGATACCGTATGTGCTTTGCCCCCCCCAGGTAGCATTATGCCTCGGGCTTCATGGAAACATTTTTCTGGTTTTGATAAGCAAACTGTTGGACACACCAACAACTGCCTGAGGACACAATACAGCTACATTAGCAATCGCAGCTTATCAGCCTTTACGGACGCTAGCTCTGCCTGAAGGGGAAAAGCCTAGCAGCTTCAACAGCCTGTTGTATGAAAAAAAATCACACTTGCATGTTGGGTCGAGTGCAGGGTTCAAGTTCGCTTCTTCAATAGGGTGCCACGTTGATAGCTGCAGGCTAACTTCATGTGGTTTAGATCCAGGGGAGATAAACGGGAAAATCTTCTGACACTGTATACGTGTATTTGTTGTCTGTATGTGAAAGCATAACTGAGTACTTACTGTACATGAGAGCTTTTTTTTACACAAGGAACCTGATAATGGCTGTGAAATGGGTGAAGCGAAAGACAGATGTGTGAAAAGACAAAGACAAGTGGTCTCTGCATCCCATGTCACTATATCAGCTCCCTAATTATCTGCGGAAGCCTCGGCTAGGCACACAGGAGGATACTGTGTCACATATGATGGCAAAAACAAAGCTTTGACCCCAGCAACCTCAGCTGGAGTGGCTTCGTAACATTCTCCATCCACGGGAAAGAAATATCAGATTGCAACTGACCCTGGCGCCGCTGCTCGAAATCCCAGTGCTGCCATAAGAGGCTTTACTACAGGCTAGAGTCGGGCGAGGAAGGATAATTTAATGAAACATTAGACGAGAGCACTCCACAGTCCTTTAACAAATTGCTTCTCTGAATGCCAAGCTTGGCTCACTTCGGGTTGCTTGAGGGAATAGTCAAGTGAAGAACAAAAAAGAAGTTATTCACCTGCAGTGGTCAGAGGTCGGACGTGATAGCGCCCCAGAAACAACTGGAGTATAGACGATGAGGCTGTCCTATGATGACTAAACCTCCCATAGAGAGTCTGCTCATGGAATCATGAGAACATTTTCCACTGGACAGATTCATGTGAGGGGAGGCTTCCACCCAGGGAGAGCAGAAGACACACTTCCTCTCCTCCAGAGACTCCTATGGGCATAAACAGGTGGCTGCTGGGCAATGGCGCCAATATTTTGTATTCATTTTTTTAAACAGAAGCAATGCTACAGTAGGTGAGTAAAAACTGGCCATATTGAGATAAAGGCAGCGCTCAGAGAAGCATTCCTGTGGCAGATTCACCCCTCATTACCCGTGTGTGCCACATAGTGTCCTTAAGCTCAGGATTTAAAGCTGGCCACCGAGCAAAGCCTTGAATTAGCTTAATGAGCAGAGCCAGCACGTGACTTAAACCTCACGTGGAGAGAAAGTCCCAAAGAGACACTTAGAGCCAGTCTGTGTGCTCCGTTCGCAGGCGTGGATGGGTTTTGGTTTGTGTTTGAGGAGAAGAAGAAGAGGATTGAATTGTAAGCAAAAGACTGCCTATTATGTCCATGCTCCCATGCAGGTGTGTCTGTATGCCACAGCTGGATGCTAATGGGCCTCGGACACGTTGATTCTTATTGCCTCATTAACGAGAGCAACGGAAGACACACAAACACAAAATGCATGCCTCAGTTGTGCGTTGCCTTTTATCATTCCTTAGATTGTAGTTGTGGTTGAGAAAACACAGGAAGCATACATTTATGTGAAGACAAATAGCACTAAGATCAAAGTGAAATTAATATGTGAATAATAAAACAATGGCTTTTGACAACTCCAACTACACTGATAGTGAGATGCATGAAGTAAGCTGAAAGATACAAGCAATCCAGTTGGTAAGTAAACATATCAGCAATTAGTATAGCTTTAGTATTACAATGCATCAGGGTTTTGAAAATTCAGTCCTGGATTTTTAGCTCCTAAAACATTTTTAAAAATCTAAACCTTAATATGTCGATTTTGTTGAGGGATTAGAAAGGATTTGTATCTCATAAGCATAATCAGTAAAATTCTGCTGAACATGATGATGGGGATTTGTAGTTTTGTAGAAGACAAACTTTGATCAGTGTAGTTAACATTTTACAACGACTTTGGTCTTATTTTCATAGCTGATCTGTGCCGATGTAAACACACTTAAATGATCACATTTCGTAATTTGGCACAATCTCGGAAAAAAGAACCAACAAGTTAGTCTGACAACTAACCCCCAGGTTAGTCAAATTCATTTAGAGGATGAAATGTGGGCATATTGGGCAACAACACTAGCATGTGCCTCTTTTGATTTCTCTTCTGAATAAAGTGGTGGCTAATCTGGCAATGCCGTTAGCTTATTAATGACATTAGGCTGTATGACCTTGTGTTCTTATTAATATAATTGCCACAGCAATAAAAATATTGACAGTGTTGTAATAAACCCTATTTTTGCTTTAATTAAGGTCAGTTGTATAATCCTGTATAGACCTACATATGCAGTATAAAAAGTAACATAACCTGTTCTTTTTTAGCAGAATTGATAAATTAGTTATTTCACTTAAAATTCCACATAAATTCTACGTGCAATCTTGTCTCCACGACACAATTTTATATTAAAGTGGCAGTAAGCGATTCTAAATCAACTTTTGTAAAAATGACCAAATATTTCCTCACCGTCCATTAGTTTTCGCTTTTGAGTGTAAACGAAAAAATTGTGAGATTTGGACTACTAATTTCAAATACACACGGGAATAGAGTGATCTCCAACTGTCAGCTAATGATTAGCAGTCACCAGCAGGAGCAGCGAGTTATGCAGTCCCGGTTCTACGTGTGCATGTATCAGCAGGAGTGCTGCGCATTGAAGCCATTTAAATTAATTCTTTGACCTCAGCTCTTGATCAGACAAAAAAAAATGTTTTCTTCTCTATCCCTCCTCATTATTATCCTGCCGTGTCCTCCATGCATTGTCTGGCTGTGTGCCGGGACACTGGCACAGCGCAGAGGTTAGAGTTCCCTGTGGCTTGACAGTTCATTGCGGGTTGTGAGCAACTGCAAGGGAACTCAACAGTATATTTTTTGTCACCCCATGTTTTTCATCCTGCTGACAGGAATGTCATTTCATGACATGAGCCGAGTGGCTTTCCAGCGATCACATAAGAGGAGAAAAACAAGCCAGCTGGATTTTGTTCAACCATTACAAGGTGTTTATGCTTCTGATTGAGTTAAAAGGTGACATATAGATGAGCATAGGCGAGATTCTTGACTGCGTTAAGAATTTTGCCTATGACTTCATGGCATATGTGGTTGTGGTAGTCCTCAAGTAGTTCTGAACACCACCCCTAGTTGCTTTACTATAGGTCTGTGTGCAAAGTACCAGCCATTGGCTCATGAATCAAGAGTTTGAAATCAAATTAACTATGGCCTTGACTTATCAAAACCTTTAATGACCTTTACCAAAACCTGAAAAAGACATTTCTATCAGCCTGTTAGTAAAGGCTTTCAGCCCTGTGATTTGTCTGAACACTCGTAAGCACTTTTCACAGATCTGTAGTATGCGTGATCTAAATTAATCCACAGGCATTTCGTCAGGTAATGCTGACAAGCAGAACATGGAAATCACATTAAACCCTGCATGTGTCACCATCCATGTGGATGCCTGGCTGTGTAGACAAGTATTAAAACCCTCATAGCAGAAGTCTGTGAAACATAACTTTGATCAAGAAATGTCCGGGAGCACAGTAAATCCATAAGCGGGTGTATCTCTTTCAGCCACATACCTGGGACATTGTGCGAGTAGGTTTGGACAACCATGGACCCAAATGCTGTCATGTGGAAGACGTGTGCATGATTTAGACTTACTTTCTGAATATTATTTTGACCCATTCAGAAATGTGTTGTAATCCAGGACTTGAGCAATGATGAATCTGACTTGGACACAGACTTGAACATTTACTGCATTTGGTCTCAGAGGTTGAAGACAAGGACTGAGACTTTTTGAATATTGTTTTTGGTAAGAGGCACAAGATGTACTGTAACATTATTCAATTTTGAGCTAGGGCAGGCCTTGTGTTCAACAGCCTATACTGTACATGTGGATTCATGTTCATACAATCAGAAACCCTGAGATAACCCTGATTTCCGTGGCTAAATAAAATTCATGGTAAGCTTGACTCAGGCTCAATCCAGACTATTCTTTGGTGACTGGTACTTGGACCCTGACACTGGGGACATGAGACTCAACTTGAAGTTTAGTGGCACCACTACAAGACTGGACACATCTAAGTATGGCCTGTTTGGCACTGTTAACATCAACACAAGTGCACAGCTCTAAGCACTGGTGTGAATGCACCCAAGAAGCAACAAGGACATAATTTGAGATCCCTCAGGCCACATGGATTTACATTGTCTTTGTGATGTGTGTGTGTGTGTGTGTGTGTGTGTGTGTGTGTATGTGTGTGTGTGTTTGTGTCCTCTGCCACATCTGAAAACTGCCTCCTCAACAGAAGCTGGCTTTGAACTCAAATGATTCCACAAGGAGCAAGTGTTTTACACCTAATAACTTGTATCTGTATTACCACAAGAGTAATAAAATATCATTTGGAGGGATAATTGTAAATTATGGATAGATTTTATGGCCCCTCAGCCAATACAGAAATGTTTCCCCTATGCTTCCCCATGGAAGCAGATAAGGAGCTTAACAGTCAGGTTAACATGCTCACTGTCTCTCCTGGTTGGTCTGAAGGTTTGCTGTTAAGAACTGTGTGCATAGTTGATACATGTACATGAAGGCACTGTTAGACAGGCACTCCCCGCAGTCGACCAAATATTCTGCTAATATGCATGCCACTGGAGTGGAGTCCAGACACAGCATAAGTCTGGACACAGATTTTTGCAGGATCATTTTGTCATATTCACGCGAAAAACACACATTTTTGCTCATTATTCCAACCACTTTCCGCGACAAACCTCCTCTGAACAAACACAAACACACACACACAAACATGAATGTTAAAAATAGGCAGACACACAAAGCAGACACACAAAGCAGTTGTGCTACCTGGGGCTAAAGCCATTGTCCAACCTCCTCGCTCACTTACTTTGAAACCCTCATCGGTCAAGATGAAAATAGCAACTCGTGTCAAAAAGCGTGGGGTGCCCAGTTTATAAGGAACACTTTACAAAAGCCATTGTAGTTTAATACAACAGCCCTGCAATAATCTTGGGGATGGTTATAACATTCAGTTCTGTTTTTTTTTTTTACTGTTAAAGTTGGTCAACGTATTTCCCGACGTTGACACGTGTCCCTATTCTTTTTCCACCTCCACATTTAAATCAGAGGCTAATGTTCAAAACCAAAGCCATTTGTGATCCTACACCATGCAGGTGATTTAACATATCTCTAACAGAGTTCCAATAGTAAGTGGACATTATAACCTCAACCAAGGTAGGATGAGACTTGGGGCACTTAATAAACTGACGAGTGAGTGAATGATGAAAAATAAAAGCTGAAATTCCGTCAATCTGCTGGAGAGGTCAGCCCCCATGATGAACTCACCGCATATGAACATAGCTTTTGTTAGAATACCAAAATAGCAAAGGAGGAGGAGGTTGAGTCTGTAGAGGAGGCTGCAGCAGCAAATGGCATTGGTGTGAGCTAAATTAGCAGAGTGAGTGTGATAAGTTAGATTCAGTAATGTCCGCGGTGTGCCTCTGCTTTAATGCCGGAGGGAGGATGATAGTTGCCGTACTGCTGTCAATGAGCCAGTGATTGTGTTGTGTGGTGGTGACAATTAGCACTGATACAAGCATTGGCTTCAGTGCTCTGCCCGAAATAATCCTATGCCTCATTTGTCCATTTGTCCCAAAATGTGATCTAGTGCATCTTGCTTACAATTATCATCTAATATTCTGAGAGGGACGGTCTCAGACTAAGTGCTTGCTGGAAAGGGAGGCAGTGTAATACAGCCACGAGTCTGCTGTGATGATGACGGGTTTGTTTGCCCCACAGCGTTGTGCCCTTCGGAACAGGTAAAAACTTGTTTGCCTTTAGTCACGGTTGAATGACACTTTAGTTTGTTTGAAGCAAACTCAACATCATAGTACCAGCATTATTTCAGAAGTGATAAAGCAAGACCTTGTAGAAGGTGAAAAAAGCCACACAGTGAATCTTGAGCAATTCTGTGTACATTTTGTTGTCTGTGCTCTCTAAAGTCATCCAAACAGACTACCTCTATTACAAATTAATTTAAGTTCATCACCAATGCATTCACTCGTACCACATTAGGGTTGGGGAGAAGAAAAAGAGGATCAGCACTCACTTTTGGGAGTAACTACTAAGTAGCAAGTCTCTGAGAGTGGGTACCGTCCTGCAGATTTCTCATCGAACCTGTTTGCAAATGGAGTTGCAGAGCTCCTCCAGGAGAGGGAAGAGAGGCTCAAATGAGTTAGTGGAATGACAGGCAATAGACTGGAAAATATGAGAAAGAGAGAGGGGGGTTGAACTCACGCTGGTGTGTTTATTTGGCTCCGCGGGTGCCCAGCATAAATCTCGGTGGGCGAATCCATTTTACTTCCACAATTCACACAAAAATATTAGACACACAGCCTGTCTTCTACCATAAAAATATTCATAGATCAAACACACCCTCTGATGTTGTGTCTTTTGGCATTGCTTGGTTAATGATGTTCACACAGGGCAATGCAGTAAAGTGTGAACTGTTTTTCCTACTATGAAAACAGATGCATTGCGATGCATTTTTGGGAGTAAGCCCTTTGTGGTTCAGATCGCTTTTTTTCTGAATCTGTCAAAAATCAGTGATTGCGACAAAGTACACTCTGATTTACTGTCTAATTGTGAAGGAGATGGACTTTTGGACCTCTGACGGGTGGGACAATTGTAAAAGTGTTACTAAGCGCAGTTGACGGAGGTAAAAGCACACTTTTACACTCACTTCTTTATTTGTTTGATTTCTCTCTTTACTACAAACTGAAAAGCGGACAAAATGGCCTCTTAGCAAAGTCAAACTGTTCCACCAAAACTGCTGTTCACAATAGCATGGCATAGTATTGTTCGAATAACACAAAGCCTGCATTATTACCTTTTTATCTCACTGTTTACAGAATGGAAGGCGATGGCATCCTTTGCCGACAACTGTTGTGGTACTGTGGGCAACTTGGGAACAACCACTGGCATTTGTGTATAAATAGCTACAAAATAGAGCTAGCATGTGCAGCATATTTAAAATCCAATTATGCTGCAAAACTTGACAAGATGATTCATTACATTAAAGATGACTGGTTACTTTATATGCTAGTAAATGAGGCATTAAAACCTGTAACGTTCCTTGTTAACCTTTCTCCCTGTGCTAGCTGACAAAGCTGTAGGCAAACTGGAGGCTTAATGACACATTTTTATTTAATTAGCATCAGCTAGATCAAGTTTAGCACCTTGTGAATGTTGAAATGTCAAGCTGGTGTAAATGTATAGGTTGAAAAGTCAATCTAATAAGTTTGACACACGAAGTTTAAGATACAGTAATTGTCAGGGCGAAAGCCTGCAGTAGGAAGGTTTAGGCAGAATAAAATGCAAATGTTAACATTTTTTTGAAGTTAGACAATTAACGACCTGTATGAGTTTTTAAAATATTGCAGACATGACTTTTAATACATAGATTGTGTTCATTCAGTCCTCTGGTGGACCGGAGATACTATTTCTCCAATATTTCTTGCAGATATTCTGTAAAACACTGAAGTCTGAATGGAGAATATGACAGAGGGACTATCAGTCCACAAACAGATATATGGTTTCAAATATCTCTGCACTAAATCTAGCACCCCAAAGCAGTTATGCTCAGCCAAAGCTTTGCAGTTGCCCTTTTGAGAGAAGACGAGCTGGCCTTGGTCTCCTCTGCTGGATGATGATACATGATGGAGACTATGGAAGGGCACTTGAAGAAAATGAGACTTCAAAGAAGCAACTTAGATAGCAGCTTCCCAATCAGATCTCACTTTAGCAGGATAATAGCATGCAGGTCCCCAGAGGCAGAAACGTGGATGTGCCATAAATTATGAATTTCCATGAGAACAGATACGGATGACGGTGTCATGCAATAATTGGCACAGCACTTAGCTCCGAGGGAAGCTGGCTGGTGGCTGAGTGATGTACGCTGCAGGCATCTGCCCTAGAGACACGCTGAAGTGATTTGCAAAGTCAGTGTGACACAAATCGGCGCCCCCAATTATCATGTTGACCCAAGGCTCTATGATGGGACAACCTCATTTCATGACCTATCAGGCAGCATTGTGGGAAGCAACAGCGGGTTCATGGTCAGACGTTTAACGCTCAAATGTAAAGATACACCTCTTTTAGCAACTTGACCTGCAAACTGGTGATGTGACTCTGAACATGGGATCAGCCCTTATAACATACACATCATAGATTTGATCAATTTTAACCTTTGCTTTTGTCGTTGGCATAAAAGTTAAATTGAAATTTAATTAATTAAATAATAGGTAACTGCCAGCCAGTAAGATGAAGTTTCAGACAAAACCACCACTTCGTTTCTCTTCTTATATCCATCCATTATCTATACCATTTTAGCATTTGAGGGTTGTGCGTGGGGGAGGGTATATATTTATAGATTACAGCTCATGAAACCACAACTTGTTTTTTTTTTTACTCTGTTGAATCCTCATGGTCGGACTTGGAACAAAATTCGGCTGTGGCAAATTTGTCATGGACCGGCCCTATTTTCCCTAACGTGTATGTGTCACAGCAGTGACCCCTGACCTCCGGCATTGGAGGCAGACGCACGAGCAAGGAGGCTAAAAAGCATGGACGCTAGCATTCACCGCCAGCATGTGTCCTAAGGTGTCGGGTAGTGAGGTTTACACACACTGCACAGCACTCGAAAGGCTGGCCACGGTTAAATAGGCACTGCAATATCAGGCTATGTAATAGGCTAATTTCCATCAGGAGAGACAAGTGAATGAAGAAATTATATTTATTACAGGGTTAACAGAATGTTATGTGATGATAAAATATTGATAGAATCTTTGGCGCTTAGACTCCATGTAGAGGACATCGGTCCTGGGCGGCAGCAAAGTAGATCCCCCCATGGAGTCCAAACAATGTTAGTGATGGTGGTTGATGACTTGCTGAGTTGATGGATTTAGGAATCCCCTGAGTCTGCACGGACTGGGCGGTGATGGGGAGGTGGAGGGCACACAGAACAAGCAGCATGAGAGGATTTGGGCAGGAAAAGGAATCATATTTAAACAGACAGCAGCAAGATTATTGGCTAATGAGGCAGGGGTGTTGCAGTGCCATTGGAAAGAGGAGACCAGCTGATTAACAGCTGATCGCAGCAATGACGAAACTGATAGTGCGCATGCGTGAGTGTATGACAGCCAGGATGAATGAGAATTAAAATACAACCAAAGCAAGCATGATAGTAGTCTTCCTGTCTGAACTCACGATACATCTACATATTAAGTAGACTGCGCCGCTGTTGTTGTAGGAACCTTGGACAATGCAGGTTTGGATAGACGTATCCACTTGAAGGGGAGGGAGGAGGGGGCGACTGTAGCCCTCACTGCGGCCCACAATTGTGTCGGCCCATCTGTTATTTGCCAGATTGCCAGGATACCAAGGCTCGGCCTTGGTATCCTGATAAAACAAGGCAGATAAACATATTCAACACGTGTAGTAAACTCAATTTATAACCGCTCTTTCAAGCCCCATAAAAAATTGTATCTGCAATCATGTTTAAGGGTTGTTTCTTGTCTTTTTTGGATTCAGAAATGTGCAGCCACAATGCAACAAAAAAGAGAAGGAAAAAAATGAAAATAATGTTTCCACATGCTGTTAGGTTTATTCTCTTTGCTCTGCATCAACACTTTTGGGCATTCAGGCAGAGTGTGTGTGAAAGGATTAGAAGCCACACATATGTCTAAGATGAGTGCCGTTTCTCATCCTCTCCGCCTCTCCTCATTGTTTTCCTGCAGGTGAAAGAGTGAACGGATGAGAAGGAGCACTTCTTCCTCAGCACACACACAGACATCACCTCGCAACGCTCATCAGTGGGAGGAGGAGAAAGACTTGGGATTGTTTGCTGCCCGCAAAAGGAATTCAAGGTCAGTAGACACACACACACACACATACAGACACACACGCCTGAGGAGCAAATACAGCAAATGGAGAGAGGGAGCGTCCTCCTTTCTGCTGCCTGTGTTTGTATCAAGAGGAGTCAAGTGAATGGAAATGATTTTAGATGTCATCAGCATCACCTTTTGTGAAAGTAGAACGCTATTAAGCATCGTTCATTCAGGGGTTTGTTTTTTTTGTGTTATTTCAGGAGTGTTTTATTGCAGATTGCGTCACGACCTCGTGAACACATAATCAGAGGATAAAAGAAAAACAACCGTTGCATTTCTAACTAAACTGATTTTCAGAAACTGGCTCAGTTTAGTGTCAATTGAGTTACCACATGTCTCCTTCTGTCCTTTTGGCTTAATCCACTTCTCCTTCCACCTTTTCTGTTTCCCTCTTCACATTGCTTCATCCGTCCTTCCTTCTGTCCTCACATTTTTTTTTTTTAAATAACATACCCAGAGAAAATCACTAATCAACACTTCCAAGCAAACGTTGGGCTGTCCAAGGTTTTTTTTTCCCTGTGAAGTCCACACACTGGGAAGAATTTGGATTTTAATTGCTTCCCCATAGATTGCTGCCTCACTGAGAAACTGGGTTAATTGCATTAGCAAAGAGAGCCACTTGTGACCTTCACTGAATGCTGCCAACTACGGTTACTGCGGCGTGCAACATGTTGCAGGTTATTTAGCCAAAGCTTTTTTTTTTTTTTTTAAAGGGTGACAGACTGCATGTCTTCCTGTTTTCATATGAATGTTGACATTAGTTTCCAAAAGCTTTTAAAGTGTCAGTCCTGCGAAGTCGTCCTGACAGGATCATGTTATCTGTGTGATTCCACGGCCTACGTGTGTCAGCGTCAGAGCATCCGGCATATGGAGCCTTCACTGTTGTGATTGCACTGCAGGTTGATTAGACATATTGAAGTTGCTTCATAAGGCGAAGAGTAAATGGAATTTAGAAAATGTAAAATGGCTGAGATGATACTTCCTTCCCCATCGTTTTCCCTGTCTCCCTCCCATATTTCCTTCCTTCCTTCTTGCCATCCTCCCACCTGTCACCCTTCTTTCCAATTTCCTGACGTATTTGCCTTTGTCATCTCTATCCTTCCTTCCTGTCCTTTCTGTCTTCCCTCTTAATTTACAATCTTTTCTTCCTTCTTTAATGTCTCTCCTTCCTTCCTGTCTTTTGTTTGTCTTGCACCCCTCCCTCCCTCCCTCCCTTCCTCCCTCCCTCTCTCTGTTCAATTGTTTCTTCCTTCACTTCATGCCATTCTTGCCTCCTCCTTTCCTTCCACCTTGGCTCTAGACTGCTAATTTCCTCATGACGTCCCTTGTTTCTGCTGTACAGTACTTCCTGGTGAATGTGAGCAGCTCACATGGAGTCAATATCAGCTGGAGATGAGGTTAGGGCTGGGACATTCCCCTTAGGACCTTTGCCTGGCACAGGTTTATTCCACCAACATATTACAGTACGTCACTATCCGATGATGAAAACATCACACCAAGGTCTAAAGCGCTGTCTGAGGGCTTTAGGAAAAAGGATGTGGATACCTGTGATCTTTTAAATAAATCAGCCCACTGTAATTAAAGTGATGTACGTAGTGACTCTAAATCTGGCCAGGACTGGCTGCCCCAACAGACCACTGTTTTATGCAAGGAAAATTCCTCAAGAACCCCCAAACCTCATCATCAGACCTGTTGGTTACCCTTAAAACATTTGGGGTCAAAGTGCACATGCCTGATGAAAGAAAGTAGTGGTGGTTATGGACTGGCATTTCAACACCCAGATTTCAATCCTATTGAAATGTTGTAGGAATATTTGACGAAAGAAAAACCTCATACATCTTGAAAGTGAAGGACTTTTGCATGGAAGAGTTGTCAAATATTTTAGTAACCCAATCTCAGAGACTGGTAAATAATTATGCAACGCAACGTATTTTTATATAAAGGCTATTTTTCTGCTAAAGGGGATAATATTAGCTTCTGAGTCCAAGGCTGTACCTACTTTTTCCACAAGAGAAAATTATACATATATATATTATATTTTTTGTTGAATCTATTGAAAAGTCAGATTTATTGGTGGTTTTGTTCAAATACATAACCTTAACTGTTAACGAAGGCACAATTTCAATGCTTGTTGTTGACTTGCTTATTCAGATAAGTCAACAATTTCCATGGGATGTATTGTTTCACATGACTGTACAGTACAAATGCCATAAGATATAAGACCTTAGTAGTCATGTTGAATGTAGCTGTCAAGAGTCTAAAATCTAAATCAAACATTTTATTAAAAGTGTGATGTCTAGAGTGCAAACATCTGTAGACAAAGGAGTGGTATCGATCAAGCCCGCACTAATGGACAAAATAAGAAACGGCTAATTGAAAATAATAACGACAGTTCCCATCAGCCTCAGCAATAATTTATGTTTCGGGCCAACTGGCAAATGTTACCATGCTAAGATGCTAAATTTAGATGGTGAACTCAACATCAGCATCTTATTGTGAGCATGTTAGCTCGTGGACGATAACATTTAGCTTAAAGTGGAGCCTGTCCCCTCCTGTCTGTGCACTTATGCAATCACGCATCATGTGGCAGGAGTGCAATGCATAAAATCATGCGGATACAGGTCAGGAGCTTCAGTTAATGATCACACATCAGAACTAGGAAAAATGTGATTTCAATAACTTAGACAGTGATGTGATTATTGGTGCCAGATGGGCTGGTTCAAGTGAGTGTGTGAAACTCCTCTTCTCCTGGGATTTTGATGCACAACAGTCTCTAGAGTTGTTACTCAGAATGGAGACAGCAACAACAACAAATAACACCCAGCGAACAGTGCTATGGACGGAAACATCTTTATTATGAGAGAGGTCAGAGGGGAATTGGCAAACTGGTTCAAGCTGACAGAAACACTACAATAACTTAAATAACCACTCTTAATAACTGTGGTGAGCACAAAAGAAAAATGGTCTGAATGTAGAACACATTGAACCTTGAGGCAGATGGGCACCAACAGCAGGAGACCACGTCTTCCAATTCAATTAGCCAAGAACAGATATCTGAGGCTGCAGTGGACACAGAGGCTCAGCAAAACTGGACAGTTGAAGACTGAAAAACATAGCCTGGTCTGGTGAATCTGGATTTTTGTTCAGAATTTGGCATCCACAGCTTGAATCCATGGACCCAACCTGCTTTGTGTCAAAAGTTCAGGCTGCTGGGGGTTTTTTCTACAATATCCAGGTATTGTGGTTTATGATGATGCATCATTCCACGACACTAAAGTAATCTCAAACAGTTTTCATTAACACAAGTTCAGTGAGCTTCAGTGTCCTCCCCAGTCACCAGACCTGAATCCAAAAGAGAACCTCTGAGGCGTGGTACAGCAAGCGATTGGCAGCTGACAAATCTTCAGAAATGTTGTGATGCAGTCACATCAACATGGAGCAG
Organism: Scophthalmus maximus; assembly: GCF_022379125.1. Taxonomy (NCBI): domain Eukaryota; kingdom Metazoa; phylum Chordata; class Actinopteri; order Pleuronectiformes; family Scophthalmidae; genus Scophthalmus; species Scophthalmus maximus. Next base: position 18,243,992 of record NC_061529.1, on the reverse strand, counting down.
AATCTCAGAAAAGATATATTGTGGAATCTATGCTGCAAAGGGAGGCCTTTACCAGCATTAGTGTGGTGTTCCTAATAAAGTGAGCGTTTAAATGTCATAGAGTAAATTACTTGTGTGTCGCAGCTACTTAATGGTTAGTTTATGATGTTTACTCATAGCTCGCTGGTATAATATTTTGGACTTTATAATTGCGTGGATGCTTTTATTGAGTTTGCAACCTCTCTCTGTATGTCCCCTCCAGACACGCCCCAGATAACAGTGGGATTTATTTAACTGTCAAAGGTGTACTTCTAATTCACTTTTAGGTGAATATTCATGACACTCCTAGAGCTGCTGTGAGGAGTGGGAGTTATTGTTGAGATATTGCTACCTTAAAAACTGCAAGTCACTTGTGCTCGGGATATTCACTTTGAGAGCTATTTCATGTGAACTCAGTTGATTGTCCTTAATGTATACTTTAACTAAAACCCATTTAAAGACAACAAATAAAATCAGTGATCTTTTGTGAAAAAATTTGTGAATGACAGTAATACCACAAAATTTATAATGTGGTCCTTCAGGGAATTGAGTCCTTGAAGTCTAATTCTCCTGTGGTTTTCTGTCTGTGCAGAAACAGGCTCCTTGTCTTAAGGAGGACAATATTCAGTCTATCACATCAAACACAGACTAATTGATATGCCAAATAAAGATCCCCCCCCCGCAACTGCACCAACCTCACACACACTCCATCCTCCATAATATGAATTTTAATAATAGGCAATGCAATATTGATGTGATCTCAATATGTCACTCCTCAACATATCGTATATGTGGCTCTCGGTGGACTGATGATGGTGATTGTGTTACATTGTAATGAGCTGGGGCTAATGGATTTGGGGGTTTGTTTCGACTTTTTAATCCGATCCAAGGTTTAACTTTCGACTATGTTAAACATGGATTGGCAATGAATGTATGTTATATTTAAATGGTAGACCATTCAACACAACATACAGCTCCTTGACATCTATAGCATTAGAAGTTGACATTCAGGTAAATGACACATTCATTTAGCTAAGTTGGTGTTTTCAGAGACTATGTTAACACTAATGGAACAATTTTGGGAGTTATGGCCACAAAAGTGGATTTTAGAATTAGCAAAAGTAGCTGGATGCTGCATGAAGGTAGCATGAGGATACATTTGAATCATTGTGCATTCCTTGTGTATTGATAGACTGACGTATGGTTAAGTTAGTCAACAGCCCCATAAAGCTTGGTCAAGGTGAGGGACAGGTAGCGTTTACAGTTTAAAAAAAACAAAGATTCAACTGTACTGTCTTTTAGATGGGACTCTGGTCTCTTGCATGAAAGTCAGATGTGCCACATGACTGTCATCCAGCCAACCCATACACCCTACCCTTTTTGATTTCTACATTAATGGCCCACTACATCCTAAATGTTGGCCCGAGATTTAAATCACACGCTTGAGGATCATCTCATATGAACGTTATTTAAAGAAATACTGGGCTGGTATTGGCTTATGTCACTTCTCTCTCTGCACCAACTGCCTGGAGCATATATCAGTTGCTGGACATCTATAGTATGGAATACTGCTTGGATGCACTGCTGAACATAGGATAGAACTGTATATCCTCAAGAGGCAAAAGGCCTCGTTTGTGTGACAGGATGAAAATAATACTGCTGGGCACATGAGCCACTGCTATGAAGGTGATGTGCCATCAGTTTTTTTTCCTATTAAATAACGCTGAGATGTATTGTTTCGTCTGCAGATTTCTCTTGGGAGTGAGTGTATGCTGAAGCCCATTCTATCTGTTAAAGAAAGATGGGGAAATATATGATATGCTTTAAACATTATCCAGACAAATTGAGTTTGTCAAAGAAACTTGACAGTCAGACAAAATCAACTACATCCCACTGTCATGTAGATTATATTAAAATCTGCAGATGAAACTGTAGGATCTTCTGCACAGCACAATGGGGTTTTGCCTCCTTTGACTGAGCTTTGATCAGAAAATATCTGGATGACAAGATCCCTGAATAGCTCGGCCCCCTACTGCGACCATTTATGAACTTGTCCCAAAACTGTCACCCTGTTATGATGAACAGTAGCGCAGCCCCACATCAGCCCCTTTCCTCCGTAATCATCCAATGGCTCAGGTGTTCCTCTGTATTAGCGGTTAACCCCCTGAAGCTGCCTGATTTGTTTGTCCGGCTCACCTCACGTGTGGATGAAAGAGATGTGTAATGAGGCATGTTGTTGCATCATTACAGTTGAGACAATGAAGCGCTGGGAGTTCACACATTGCCTGGGGTTTTGTGTTACAGTATCCTGTGATCTAATGAAGTAATACATGGAATATTTGATACTGTACGTCCAGGTTGTAAGATGCAGTTATGTTTCATGTGAACTGGAAACCATGGTGTCTTTGTCAGACTAATGCACTGTACATCTCAGCTTCAGAGTTTTAATCGGGAGCAAAGTATTTGGAACAAAAAGCACGTCAAAATAAGGTAACATATAAAGTACAGCTAAACTTAGTTTTGGGATCTGAGTCGTTATGGGCCGATTCTAAAAGACTCAGAGGGGGCCAAAAGAAAAATGGTTAGGACATGACTAATAATAAATAATAATAAAAAAGGCCAGTTGGTGAATTACTGTACCTGGCGAGCTAATGGCCAATATCGTTGCCAGCTGGGAACATGTTAATGCTTGGCAGTCACAGTCATGTTCACAGTCCCTAACAAATGGGCCAGTTTGCAGCATGTTAGCTTGGTCTCTAGGCATGGGCACCTGGTTATGTTATAATTTGGAGGAACAAATATGGAAAAATACATATTAAAAAAGGAAAGAAAACTATTATTACATCACCTTAAAAGTCAAACAGTCTCCTGCATTAGACCTGACAATTTTTTTATTTGGACGCGTGAAGAAAAGCCCAATTTCTGTCTATCAGTCACTCTCAGTTTGCTCTGATCAATCAGTGTTGGGTTGGACTGAAGCATCTCAAAGGTTAGTCGGAAAATGTTAGAATTCTTTCTATATTTTTTTTAATTACTCGTATGTCAGTTGTTAAAACTAGTAAAGCATACATTGACACACACACACACACACACACACACACAAAGAATAATGGGGATCCATTTGCTCCACTTGCTCCATTGCTCAGGCGCTGTTTGGTTAAAAGGGTAAATAAATTCACAGTTTCACATTAAATGGTGCTGCACCTTCCTCCATTTTGGACTCTCTGGCTCTCCACTAATTCAAAGGTCAGCCCAGTCCAGATGGTTTCCTATTAATCAGCGGCAGGATTACACACTCTGGTGTGAACGAAGATCAGAGTGTTACATACATTTACTTTGCCCCAACAAATAATCTAATTGGCTATTTTGAACGGACTGTGCTAATGTAAAAGAACATTTGTGCATGCAGGTATGTAGAGAGGTAGTTACGACCCATTGTTACGTTTTATAAGGTGACAGCTAGCAGCCTATATGTAATTATGATGGATGTCAGGCATTTTGAGAAGGAGGAGGAGGATGGGGGGATTTGGTTGGATGGATGGATGGGTTGACAAAACACAGGACTTTGACACAAAAGACAGCTGTTCCATTCCTTTGTCTTTTTGATCCATGACCAATCAACAACCATAACTGTATTATTTGTTATCATGATAACAAAGTTGCGTACTGCTGCTATGGTCCGATGGGTCGTATCCTAGGTAGGGGACAAACAAGCCATAAGGTTGCAGGAGTTGTTGAAATTGGTCCCGTTGCAGAATCCCAACTTGATGCTTTCTGACATATTACCCTCATTGCCTTGCAGATCAAGAGTTCCTTTTTAAATTAGCTAAATTGGTGCTATTAGTGTCTGACATTGTTTTTTTATTTAAGTATCATTGTAGTTCACTTTTTTTGCCAACTGCGAAAAGTTTGTACTTGTCAGAAACCCCCAATATAATTTGGCAATTACGAGGCTGATGGGAATGTTTTTGCACCTGTTTTGCTTTTAATTAGCCTTCAGATATGATTTGACTGGAGCAGTAGTTCAGTGTATTAAAGGGACGACTGTAAGATGAAAAACATTTTTAACAGTTGATCCCAAGGATGATCATGGGACACTACAACATTACGACCAGAGAATAAAACAATTGGTTACCAGGCCCATAAGAAAGGAATACATTTAAATATAAATATTTTAATTAATTTGCTTAAATGTGCAAGAAAATATAATTGTCTTCTTGGCTTTACCAGGTTTTTGGTCAAGTATGACAATTGGTTACATTATGTGTTTTTGCTGTGCTAATATGCCCTATTTTCAAATGTCATAATGTCATCTAATTATGTTTCATGCATCAATAACAAAAGAAATACATAGAGGGGAGAGGAGCAGCAAAGGGATGAGAACGAACAAGAGAAATCCAATTAAATAGGCATCATTACACATCAAACTTATGAACAACAATTATCATCAAACATTCATTTTGTCATCTCATCAACCTTTGCCAGACGAGGATGCAGGCTGTCAAACTGTTTAGCGTTAATGCTTTTTAAAAACTTCAGAGAACAGTCAAGGCATTTCACAATGATAAACTGAAATGTCCTGGTGCCTCAACGATTAGGTTGTGGTTGATTCTCTCATACAAAAGCTTTAGACATTGTGTTGCCATGGAGAACTAAATATTGAATTAAATTTTTAATGGCCTTTGTAGTTTTTTGATTTTTTTTTTTTTTTTCTACATTCATGGATAATTTTAGTATTTTAAGTTTTTAACATTTTATGGCTGCGGAAGTTGAACATAAGCACCAGGAAAGATGCGTATAATGGTATGAAATGTAACCAGTCAGGTATCAGTTATCGTTAACTGGAATAAGACAACAGTCTGACAAGCAAAGATGGATATCAATGACTCATAAATGTATTTCAGCACTCAGCTCACAATCACTTCCGAGCCATCATCCTATCAAAGACTCTCACCAAATGTCAAATTACATCTTACAAATCTCAGCAGTAACCCGTTTCCAAGAAGGAAAAGTTTTTTCTAGATACAGTCATCATCCCCAAAAAAACGTAAAAATCAAGGGAAAAAAAGGACCTTGATTAAAAATTATTGATTGAGAACAGACGCGGGCAGGCAGAAAAGCAGCCCAGGCGAGTTCCTCACGCTCTCTGCTTTCTGTTGCTTTTATGACCTGTAGTTTCTGTCTCACCCCTCTGCAAAAAAGCCCAAGGCCCTTCTGTGGGAGACTTGGTTCACTGACAGTCATTTAAAAATAGAATCATTGATGGTTTTCACTGTGAAGGCACTTGAATGGAACTTTGTTTAACTCTGGCATTTGCATCTACCATTGCACCAAACCATTGTGGCTTAACAATCGTAACATGAGTCATCCCTGTGCTGTGCTGTAGATGGTTGCATGTAGTACAAAAGGAATAGATACAGAATGTATGACATTGTGCAGCCCACATAACCTATTGAGTTGAGTTTTTAGTAACACTTCCTGTGCGTGTAGCCGACTGCAGTACAGTATCTTCTTCACACCGAATACATTTTGTTCCTTCTGTGTTGAAACAGATATGTGATATCACGCTTTAACTACTGCAGTTGTATTTATTTCAAGAAACCTGTTGTAGCATACCTATTGTATAGGTGTGCTATATTTTTATGATATCAGGTGTCATACATTGACACAATCTTTATTCAGCCAGTGGTCAGGCCTATAAGGCACGATGACTTTGTTGGTTTTGTCTGTCCAATACAGATTGCCATGAATTGTGTCTGGATCTCCCCGGAGTTAGGGCAGGAGTTATTTATCAATTCCTTGGTTAATGCGACCTGATCCCCAGACCAAAATGTCAGCATTTGATGATTTTGCAATTTTTGCTTGCCACTATATCTGAACATGTAAACTGCGGGACATTTTAGGTTAGCTGCAGGCTGTGATTATGCCTAATAAACTGGTTAATTTATGGTAATGGCTAATGGCTAAAATAACTAGAATGGCAAAGTTAGGGAATGATCATGTTAAAGTTATTACAAAGTGAGCATTAGCTTCTCGTCTGTGGCCGAATGCACACTCTGAGGTCAAGCATGGAAGTCAGGTGTGCTACATGCCCATTCAACCCTCCCTCCTCCACACCCTAAGGGTCGGGTTTTGCTCTAACAGACGTAGTTAATATTGCATCTTGTCTGAGCACCACAGAAATTTGAAGTGCTTATTGCAGTTCCAAATGACCGCAATCTAAGGCACAGTGAAGAGCTGTAAGGGGAGGAGGGGGAGATGTGCTATTTTTATGTATGGGGATAATGGTCCATATGCTCAGACACTCTCTACTGGATGACATTCATTTCAATCAGTGTCTGAACCTGTCTGATTGTCTGACTGTCTGACGCACACTTACCTTCAGGACACAATACGTCCTGCTTTGGCACTGGATGCACTTCAACCGTGAGGTTTAACGTTGCTCAATATTAATGTGATTCCTAGAGACACTGAGGTATCTTTAAAAACCAACAGATTAAATTACAGGACATTTGTTGTGAGTGAGTATTGACCATTTGGTCCCCAGAGGATCAAATCCGTAGATTAGCATGACCTCCCTGACCACCATGTTCAGCTCCACCTTCAGGCCATAATCTTTACTGGAGCATATTGAAACACATTTTTTATTTGGATGCAGGATGTTTAAGGTTCGTCATCCTGACAAGTATAAACCACTTTTGACTCATGAGCCGTTTGAGCAGTTATTTTCATGTATTAATCTCTAAAAACATGTCATGATCTTGTGTTTTCATTTCCTGTTTTATTTTGAATTATTTTGCACTTCCTGTTTCCCGGTCTTTTGTCGGTTTCTTTTTGCTTTGCCCGTGTCTCCGTGTTTTGGTTCCCTGTTTTATTTTGAAGTCCCTTTCCTTGTGTTGCTTCACTTCCTGTCCTGTGTCTAGTTTCTGGTGTCTAGTTTTTCCTGTGTCTCCTGCCCCTGTGATTGTCTGCACCTGTTCCTAATGTGTCTCACCTGTGTTCTATTAGCCCCGCCCACCTTGTGTGTATTTAGTCTCTGTGCTTCCCGTCGTCTGTTGTGTTTCCCCAGTCTGTCCGGAGACGTCTGTTCCTGCTATTTTCTCTGGTCTGTTTCTGCATTTTTCCCCCGGTCTGTTTCTGCATTTTTCCCCCGGTCTGTTTCTGCATGTTTCTGCATTTTTCCCCCGATCTGTTTCTGCATTTACCCCCGAGTCTGTTTCTGCATTTTTCCCCCTGGCTCCAGTATTTGGATTACCTGTTTTTGCTGCATCTCGTGGACACCCTTGGTTTGATTCTGTTTTTGTTTTATTATTAAATATCCTTTTTCCCTACATCTGCATTTGGGTCCTGCTTCCTGCTCAGCCCTGACAAAACATTACTGACGTTCATTTGCAAAACCCCGAATCATTTAGGCCCTTTATCTCAAGTGCTCTAATCTAGTTTTATTTGACTCTACGTCCTCGTAAGGGAGCTCCTTCTGCAGACAGTATCTCTGATGGTAAAATTCATCCCTGTAGATGCAGCAAGGAGGAGTGCAATCAATATGAAATCCACTGACATTTCAGCACAATAGCTTCATGAGAGTTTGCGCATTACGCTACCTAATGTAATATGAGTAAAATTACTTATTTTGTACTTTTTTTTTATCTTAATTTCCCTCTCAGACTCGTAGTTCGCTTAATTGCACTGTATATAGAAATTATGTTCACATCAAATGAATTACAGACTCATACAAAGCAGTATTATCTGAAATAATCCTGGCCTTAATCATGTGCAATCAAAACCAAAAATAAGATATTATAAACAGCAGGTGACTTGGATTCCATGCTTTGACATAAGTGATACAGGGATTCACAGGAAACTGTTGTGACAGACATGACACTGACATTTTACAATATGATTAATTACGCTCTTGCAAGGGTGCATCCTCACTAGTAAACAGACACAATTAGATAAACAATTACAGTGAGGCTGCAAGGTTAGATACATGTGGAATGAATAATCCCAATGAAGGCAAGATGATTTGTAGAGCAATATTACATTCATTTAATTTAATATGAAATGTATTTGCATTTCAAGAGGAGAAATCTGAACATTAAATATACACAGGCTCAAAAACTTGTTTCATCTTGTTGACAAAAGGTTTTCGGAGAGAATTTTGGTTCTGCTTTTACCACTCCATAAATCATAAAATACTCTTAACAGCCATAAAAAATGCATTTTCTGTATTTTGTTTTAGGAATAAAATGTTCTATAAATCAGGCTATGAATGATACATGAACAGATCCCTCTGTTAAAACCTTCAAAATGTAGAAAGGAATAAAAGTGGAAAGTTAGATGTGTGTAAGTACAAAATGTTTGGATCGAAAGTCATTTTGACAAAAACGCCTTTCAAGATATGTATGAAAATTGAAATCTATTGTTCTATTTTGCACATTTTCTTTCAAATAGTCTAAAAGATGACGAAAAGGTGTTTTCCGTTGTCTTTAAGCTTCATTAAAAATGATGGTGATCTGTAAAGAGATGCTCATGAATGTGGAGAAAATCAACTGGAAATACATTTTTCCCAGTTCAAAAAAAGAAAAAAACCCACTTTGGTGCTTTTTTTAGAATGTGACTGAGCGACTGCTGACAAAGCTTTTCATGTTTTATGGATCAAAGGCATTATTGATCGACAGATCGCGTTTTCCTCCATCTAATTAACTGATGACATACATTGTGCCGCAGACAACAAAAGTCCCACATCATGCAAATGTGGAGCAACTTTTCATTTGCCTCATCAGACGAGCTCACTCGGTGTTGATGCTAAATATAGAGCCGGCCCCGTTTCTTCACTCATGTCTCTCTGGGGTGTTTGTGGTATTTTTGCACATCAGCATCTTGTTATTGCCCTCAGCAGCTGGTTTGCAGCGTTCTGCAAACAGAATGCAGCATGTTATCAACAAACACAACCGTGTCATCAAGGAGAGGCAAAAGGAATGAAGTCGTGTCTCCCTGACTGACAGCACTGTGGTTGTTTAATTGGATATTTTATGTGTTTTGAAGAAGCTAATGTGATGTGACAGACAGAGCAGACTTTCATTAGCAGGCCATTTCGTTACAGAAGCTGATACGGGATTTATCTCAATTAACTTTAGCATAATATTTTATGCAGTTCAGCCCATAAATGAACAAATAAAATATTTGACCAACTACTAAATGACCAACAGCAGTTTGTGTCCAACATCGCGTCACATTTTTAGTCGGACACTTTATTCTTTTGTTTAATGTTTGATACAGTGTTGGTTTTTGTTAAATATTCAATTGAATATTTTACTTTAATATTGATTGATTAATTAATTCTTGATTTTTTTTATATAACATCAGAGCAGTGGTTTGCAAAGGGTTGGGTCATAATACATGTACATCCATGGGGAAATACTGGATTTAATCAAAATCGTGCCTCCAACTATCGCTGAACTAGGATAAGAGCCTCACGGTTGTATGTCTCTGTCAACCATGTCAAGTTGTAGTTTACATCCGTGTCTGTCCAGACCTATAAAATATATGTTTTTTTTAATACTCATTTTGAAGGAATTTATGTGTTCTCATGGACAAAATTGATGCCTAACCCAAAACTTCTATGGATCTGTCCAATCACCACAGTCTCAAGTCGGGCACCAAATGTGAAATATGGTCACAATCTCCTCTTCTGTCCTTAAGTTATGTTGTCAAATAATGGCCAGATAAGTAGTTTTGCAGAATATAATGATGTCTCAGTCTCAGTGAAAATTATCTTTAACCTTTGGATATAAAATATCAGCCCATAATTTTATCACATTTGTGTGCAATTCTGTCCTTTGACCCACACATTCTAATAAGTTCATCCTCGAGTCAGTGTCAAAATTTGTGACAAGTTTGAGGAAATTCCATCCCTCAAGGTTATCGTGAGATATTAACCTCAAGAGAATGGGATGGATGAACAGACAAACCGAAAACATAATTCCTCTGATCATGTGTATGACCTTATCAATCTACAGCCCCATTTGGATGAAATAAACATTATAGGGCGAGGTGAGGGATGATTGCAAGGGAGAGTGGAAGATGAGGCAAAGTTACTGTAGTGAATTTGAGTCAACGATTGTGTTCCTGAATCATTGCAGCTCAAACACATGAAATACTTATTGATATCATATAGTGTGTTTGGTTATATGAGATTATGGATCAAATGACTGTGGCTTGAGTTGTAAAATCCTGTTTCAGAGTGATGCGAACAGCTGTGCTGACCGAGTCAAACCAGACATCCTGGAAACTCATCTTCCCTTTGAATTCATTTTTTCACAGTAATCTATACAGTGTGGACTGTTTTGGCTCTTGGAGTGTTGAAAATGTAAGCTTGGTGGTGGACTGAAAAAATTCCCATAACAATTCAATATGTCAGCCAGGAATACTGTCTGGTGTCTGTTGGTTAAAGAATGTGTTGTGTCCCACGCAGAGCTCAGCAAGGACACCATAATTACCACATACCATCAGAGGTACAGCCAATATAGCTAACAGGCTGAAACCTGCCCGTCTGCTTGGCTCCGGAGACAACAGCTGTGGAATGATTTATCCCGTCTTATGTCCATCCTCCCTCTGAGGACCAGTGTAGAATCTATTTATTTTTTATTTTTTTATTTGTGTTTGTTATTGTTTCGTATACACACCAAATACATATTTATAGTCTATATATTTGGTTGCTTATGAAATTGAAATTTATTTGTGTCGCATACCACTTTTACTTTTCAGCACTATGCCATTTGGTTGTATGCTTGGTGTGGTTACCCGTGCAGTAAGGTGTACCAAACATCACTGCAGTAAGATTTAAAAAATGTAATTTAAAAAAAATGTAATTAAATAAAAATGTAATTTAAAAAAAATGTATTTTCACGAGGTATAGAAAGGAGGAAGGGGGATGCAAAGCAAACTGATGGTGTTGTTCCATTTTGTTTCTCTTTTCACAATCTTGGTTAGTGCAATTATGTATAAAGGAGAAATATAGTGGTTTAGTCTTAGGATGGACACAGTGGTGGAGAGTTGGTTTATGTAATTGATGTATTGAAGATTTATATTCGTATGAAATAGGGGTAGGACTAGAAAAGCATAATGCTTCTTCCTACTCCTTTTTAAACATTTATTTTTAGATTTATATTGTTTATTTGTTTACAATTATTATTGGCCACCTTATTTTGTTGTAGTATTTTTTATTTTAAAATATATGTTATGATTATTACTATTTTAAATGTTATTATTAACATTATTTTATCATTTATATTCATGATTAAAGTTTATTTATTTATGTATTGAGTAGTCTAGTCTATTCTATTCTAATTTAGTTTTGAAAGATTCTCGGCGCTTGTTTAACAGCACATTCAAAAAAAAGGTAGATAGACAACATACAAAAAAAGGCATGAGTATGGAGGATGGGGAGAACTTTTTTGCCCTTTGAGTATCGTGTTGAATGTGGCCTTTTTCCCCCCCATGTTTTCAGATGTCAGCATCAAAATGAGACAACTTCCCTCATCACGTGCGATTAACCATGACAGGAAGCGGCGTCTGGTGGCTGCCTGTCACACTCAGGCACTTAGGGAGTGAGATCCTTCCACAGGCATTGGCAGCTTTATTCACAAGTTGGCACCGTGACTACAAACTGACTTGGTGTGAATCCATCCTTTACTCAACTTGCACTTAATCCATGAATGTGACAGGACTTAGCCATATTTATACCCTGTGCTTTTTTTTCTTCTTTTATGAATGACTAATGAATTGCATTTGAGTTTGCAACTAACATGTTAAAAAAAAGAAATGAACACAACATTAATTAGAATCTCTCCCGATGGCGAATGCATGATATTTCTGTGTGAAGGGCATCAAAACAAAAATTAAAAAGATTTGAACATATTTGATTTTAGGCTGTTGTCAGGGGGATGCTTGCAGGGTGTCAGCATCATGTCATCATACTTCAGAAAAGTTCTCTAAGTGTGAATTGTGAAAATGCATCCAGTGGTGATTTTCCAGAACAGGAGGAGTTAAACAGTGTGTGTACAATGAGTGGAGGTTATAAGAAAGATGGGTTACCATGTATTCATACTGTATAGACTGACCTTTCAAAATGCCATTCTTCATCATCAAAGACCGATCCTTCTGCAGCACCACCTACATGGGAACATTTCCTCTGCTGGAGGTAAAGACACCTGAGGAAAGAAAAAGAAAAGGCCGGAAAGCTGTTAAGTTAATGGAACACAAACTGTTGGTGGCATGAGAAGAAACTGACCCACAGTCCGATGCACCTTTTGTGAATGATTATCCATTTGCCTAAACAGGGATGATAGCACACCGCGCAGCCTTGCATGGCTGCGTGATGGGCGATAACATTTTTGTCATATTAAGCTTGTTTTCAAAGTCTGTTTTTGGATGTAATCCAGCTTACAATTTACATCCTGCATGCAGACCCGAGTACATTACAACCTGGCAGGAGACAAACAGGAGCTTCAGGCTCAGGCTCTTTATGTAAGCCCCTTCTCAACATCCTCTCACAACACATTTTACAATAACAAAGAATTTTGGGGAATTTTAAGTGTATCATTACCCTCGCATACATAATACATAGCCCGTGTGTACTTGTCATCAGCGTGAATATTTCATCTCCATCTCGTTTGTAGCACTAGAGGGCTTCACTTGCACAGTAAATGACTCGATGCGGCTTCATAATATATCTTGCATGCAAATGAGACTATAAATACACCGACTCATCTCTCAGATGCATCAGTCTCGCGGGGTGCTGAACAGTGTGCTGTGACACGCTATAGTTCCCTCGCTGTCCTAGCTCCTCGCCATGTTCAAACTTTGTTCTGCAACGCGCAGTCGGAGAATTCAGCCAAACTAAGGCGAGCGGCAGTAACCACAGAAGCTGAGATAAAGACGGTTTGACATTTTCACGCTGGTCAGCAAGTTTTCTTATAGGCAGCACAAAAAAGCCTTTTTAGGGAGATTTTCTTTTTTTCATAAATCATTGGTATAAAACCTGAATATTACATAACAAGTGCAGAGACTGCACTTTGAATGATATCTCAGGAGAAAATAGAAAAGGTTTTGCTGCGTATGTCAGTCTGCTATTATTGTACATTCTAATCAGTAGAATACATTGAATTTGTTGTGCTTAGATGGGATTTAAAAAGGCCACAAATAAAACCAAAACTGCATGAGTTCCACTACAGGCGGAGAGGACAGCACTAATACTCTGCCAAACTAGTTGTGCTAACTTAGCCGCTTGTTTACCCTCTCATCATGATTGGATCATTCGGTTATGTGGAATTACAGACTACATTGCCTCCGCTAATGTTTTAGTCACATCAGCCAAAATATGTTTTAATGTTGTGTTAGTTAGTTGTGGCGGACACTAACAGTGGCATCTCCTTTTAAATTAGCTGAATCAATTATTTTTGTGTTAATATTGCAAGATAATGAAAATGCTGATGGAATTCGCTAGTTGTCTGTTGACACTGCTGCAGGTGTAACCAGGTGATATTGTAGCTGTCAGACATTCTCAGAAATAACCCTAACCCTTTGACATTTTGGAGGCTGACGTGAACATTTTTTTTTCCTCGCTGTGCCTCATTATTAAGAAGGATGTGATGTGCATGTGGCATTTTAGCTGTCTACTTGTCCGTTTCCCTGTGGCAAAGGGCAGTAAACAATCTGCACGTTGGTCTTTCTGCAGTGTAGTTCTCACTGAAATTTTAAAATGAAATGATTTGAGCTCAACTTTAATCGAATATGTAGTTACTGCATGTTTTTGTTTTTTTTTGCTTTGTACTCTACAATGTACACAGAACAGTAATCTACAGAGCGTAGCATTTTCAGATTAATAGACATTCATCACCCATATTAGCTGCTCAGTCTAATTCCAAAAAACATGCTTTCAAATATCAAGTATACATGACTGTTCGGCATCACGGCACCCCACTGCAGCTGCTGTACAGCACCCCCCCCCCCCCCCCCCCCCCCCCACACACACACACACACACACACACACTCTGTGTTCTCCCGGGAGTGAGTGCAGTGGGACCGGTTGCACCGTGATAATGATTAAATGGTCGGTGGCTTGAGTCGGGGCAAGATTAATTCCTTTCAAACAGATTTAGCTCAAACACAGATGAATTATATAGCAAAAGGCAGAGGCACACTCGAGCAAACCACGCGACATGCCAGCCACGATGCGGAGCTAAAGACGGAGCCAACAACAGGTCAGGTTCACCTCCCCTGCACAGGGCCCCCTCGATGTTGTGGAAAACACGGTAGGGTTGATGCAGAGGCGGGTTAGAGAAGCCACAGAAGCACGTTTAACAGCTTGCCAAGCTGTCAACCCTGTCGTTTAGAACATAGATTATGCATATAGCAATGTTACTCTGAAAGGAAGCAGTGAGAGAAGTGATGCAAATGATTTAAAAAATGTATTGGCACTGCACCATCTTCCCTTGGAAAATAGCAGTGGGTGAGCCATGCCATTGTGTTAACTTGTGTGCAAAATGTATTATCAAAGTGGAGAGCGGAAGAAGAGGAAACAGAGCAGTTCTCTGACTTTTCGAGAGTTTGCTCTCTTCCTTTGCAAACTCATTCTGTTCTCGTCACAGCCCAACTGTGCGTCTCTCATGTTTGCGCCACTGGGCTCGACCAGATGTCCGTCTCAAACCAACCAGGCTGCAGTTTTAAAAGTAATGCTGTTGCTCACGGTGACGTGCTGCGCTGCGAGAGCGGCTCACTTTGATGTCGTGTGAAGTCGTCTTCAACATCAGGCTCAATAGTTTAAGGTGACTCTAAGCAGTGTTGCCTTTTTGAAAGCATCACTCATTAGCATTCAAAGGGGACCAGCGGTCCACCCGTCCAGCGCCTGGATCAAAACACTGCCAACAGCAGGGCAGAGCGACGTGCGTTGCATTCTCTCCAGACCTCCAGTCTTTGAGACACCTTATTTGCAGCTCAGGTTTCATGTGCATATCCCCCGGGATAGATACAGTCAAGGTATAGTACTGAGCAACATGTCATGTCTTTATGACAGGAGAGTTATGACTCACTGTGTGAACTTTTTCCTCTGTTAAAGTTGAAGAGGCTCTCCAATGATATTGCAAGTCAAGGTCAATTCAGTAGGACCCAGTGTGGGAAAGCAGTTGTCCTCTGTGCTTCTGGAGGAGCTTTGTCAAGTCTGGGAAAGTCAGGTTTCATCACCCGGTTGTTTTGGCTTGCAGGCAGACTTTAAACAGGAAGTCTGCATCACAGATGTGGGTGTTGGCCAGGCAGCGAGGGTCAAATCAAAGACACTACTGAATTTTATTGTGTGAAGTATGGAATCCAGTCCTTTCTTTGGAGCTTGGCCCACATTGGGGTCTAAATGTCAGCTTTGCTCTGCCTCTGCTGCATGTTTTATCCACATTAGTGGTGTGCCAAATAGCAAACATTAGCAGGCTAACATATTGAAATAACATTGTGAACATGTAATTATATCTAATGAACAGCCGCATTCAATTCATTAGCATTAACATTTGGCTGAAAACATTGCTGTGGTTCAGGCAGAATGGCTGCAAATGTACCACCACTGGCTGTTTTATTAAATTAAAATCTAATACAATCAAGTACTCTTGTTTTTTTTAAGAACTAAATGTCTAGTTTGTATCAGGGTCCCACCTTGAATCGCATAAGTAACACAACAGATTGAGCAAATTCAGACCATTGATCTGGTGCAGCTACAAAGTTAGCACCAGGACTAACCACGAAGGACTAATGCATGAACGCTTACACGTTGGAATACCAAGGGGCGTAGATGTTGGCTTTTTTGTTCTGTCGATTCTGTTGACACTGTGTGAATGCAGAATTAAGTGCAGCCTCAGAGCTGCTAATTTAGCATGGATTTAGACGTTATATATATATATATATATATTTAGTCGGTGAGAAACAAAATAGTGAAGAGAGAAAAAAAGGACAGAGTTTACATCTTAAAATTAGGCAACACTGTCATTTGGATGCAGTCAGCAGTGCTGGGTCTTATATAATCCTCCTTTTTTCCAGCTATTCTAAATAATAGTGAGCATTGAAAATATCCATGAAAACAGTCTTTTAATTAGCCAAGCCAAGCTTGATTGGTTCACTTTGGACGGACTTTCGGTTATGACCTGGATATGGATAAAATGATAAATCCATCATTGAGTGCCCAGGAAACACAGACATACTGTGCATTTGATTACTCAGAGCCTGCTATTTTATGGTGTGTGTGTGTGCGCGCGCAACCTGTTGTGCACATACATTTATGTGACCAGAGATCCAGAGGTCCCTACGATATCAGCAGTGACACATGTTGGGAAGATGTAAAGTCTTCCTCAAAACAGACTTTTTTTTCCCACTGAAATATAAGGATCACCGATGTGTGGATCTGAGATCATCTAATCGACCACTGTTTACGTGCTCATAAAAAAAATACACACCGCACTCAGTAGCTAATATGCATGAAAACGAAATAAAATCTCATTTCAGGGGAACAGCAGTCTCCTTGGTGAAGGCCATGTGGCTTTGGGTCTTGATCAGATGTGTTTTTGTGGCTCAGATCAGATTACAAGATCTAGATTTGATCGTGTGTGTGTGTGTGTGTTTCTTATCTCATACGGCAGCCAAATTAATGTGCTGTTGTTTGTGTACACATCTGTGTTTGGTTAACAGAATGTATTATAATGGCATGTAGAAGTGTTATTCACAGCGTTTCTTTGACTACTGTTGTTCCCATTCTGCTGTATTCTTGTGAGCGGATGCTTAACACAAATGCCAGGAGGGATGCTGGCTTAGCAAATTAGCTCATCACTTACATCGGACACATAGAGCTTGAACGATTTCTTGGCATCGACCATCAAACTTGACTGATCGCTCAAAGATTAGATGAATGATACATTCTCGATTGATTACATTGGTGCAACATCATGCAAATAATGTGACTGTCCAATCTTAATTAATTTGCTTTCGGGCAACGGGAGCTCAGTTCTTATTTGAGTTATCCGACAGCCACAGCCATTACATGCTCCCAAACACTTGTTAGTAAATTCAATAGCTGCTCTCACATTTGTTTGTGATGTGTGTGTGTACTGTATACTGTGTTCACATCAAATCATTTTAACCGGAATTGTAAGTAGCGCAAGAACCATCCATGAATGCCCTCAACTTGTTATATCCAGTATATCTAACTTGGTACCAAAATGTACGGAAGAGCCAGACATTCCATTAAAGGTTTTAAGATTCAATACTGTATGTGCTTTGAAAAAGCAAAAATTTTAACCAACTGCTGTAAAACAACCACTACACAACGTTAATAAAATTCAAATTGCACTCCTTAGCAAACTAAAAAACGCTAATGGCTACCAAATAGGTCATATGGAGTATTTTGACGACACGTAGCTAAATTTTGTGTCGTCCTGTTTTATGTTGATGCTGTCTATTGACTCAGACAGCTGGAATCTATCAGTATTAAGTGATAAGCAATAGAACCAGCAGACTTACAATTGCCATCCAGACATTTCTGATTATGCAAACACTTACTTCAGTCAGGAACACTCTCGTCATAGATTTAACCATTTATTGCAACAAATGGAAATACAGTTATGCTTGGCGTCGATGGCTACGCTCTCAATAATGCTGCCTGTATTTAGCCAAGCAGCATGCTAGGCCAAGACAGGGAGTGCAATGCAGAAATCTCCCCATGGGTGTACAAGAGTGGGCCTGTGTAACACATTGAAAACCATTCTTAATCTTTGAGACATGTTAGGACTGAAGTAGAAAGGTGGAGGAGGTAAGCTTTGCCAGCAGCTGCGGAGTGATAGCATAGGTGTGCAGAGATCAGTGCAGACAGTCATATCTAAATGAACCGGCTTGAGTGAGGATGGACTGTGATTGGTTTGTGACTCATGGCAATTTTTCAAACAGCGGGATATCCGATGGCGTATGACTACCGTGTCCTGCATGAACTAACGCGAAGCTTCATTTCAGTCAGGAGCACTCTCGTAATAGATTTAACCATTTATTGCAACGAATGGAAAGACAGTTATGCTTGGCGCTGATGGCTCCGCTCTCAATAATGCTCCCTGTATTTAGCCAAGCAGCATGCTAGGCCAAGACAGGCAGCGCAATGCAGAAATCCCCCAAAACAACGGAACCCAGCACCGAGCTGAATAATGCCCATGCTAGGCATCAGCCAGACTATGGGAAAATACTATGTGTAGCAGCACGCTTGCTGCAGACCTCAGCTATCCCAAATGCTTTTGGAAGGGATGCAAGCATGGAACCCGTGAGAGGTTATGCTACGTTATGTGGATTATCTATGTGTAGCAGCATGCATGCTGCAGACCTCAGCAATCCCAAATGCTTTTGGGAGGGATGCAAGCATGCCGCCCGTGAGAGGTCATACTACAGTTATGTGACATATCTATGTGTAGCAGCAGGCTTAGTTTCATATTAAATGAAACTGAATACCTGCTACGAATGCTTTGATGGAAGAAAGTTGCATTTTTCGGGATTAAAAACAGTGAACAATGGAAGCACAAATCGTAGGGATGTTAACAGGCATGCCAGGAACAGAGAAAACAGCACAGAATGAAGTGAAATAGGACAACGCGGAGTCATACATTTTAATTGTACTCTTAGCCAGTCCAAGTGTCATGTAATGAGATGCAGAGTTCATGTAAGACTGAAGTGTACCTTCTAGTCTAGGACAGTTTGTGCGAAGGCTGGGCAACTCAGGCCCTGGGGCGCAGCTTGGGGACAGAGAATTCTGATTTCCTGGAATTTAAATCGGGACAGGGACTCTCAGCTTTTATTATCCTCTGCGGGGTGTGTGAAATTGCCCATGACACATGACCATGTTAGTCGTCTAACAAATCTATTTCGTTATCACAGAAAACTACGATTTGTTTCGTAGACCATAGGTTGCCCCAGAGAATGCATGCTACAACAATAGGATACAACTCAAAAAGTTCGGTAGAATGTAGACCAGAAGGAAGGGTGAGCAGTTCATTTGGCCAAACATCAGCAAACCATTGATTGTTGTAAATCCCCCGAAAACCAATGGAAGGAGCTGCATCGGTAAAAAATTTGAGGGTGACTGACGTTTCGACATTTTCGTTGTATAAAAAAGGAATACCACTCCAATTATGGCACAGCAGAGACCAAAATCTTAGGTCAGATCTACATGTTTCATCTAAGGAAACGGTATTGTGTAATTTGCTGGTGTTTTTGAGATGTCCAACAATCTAGATGATCTGCCTTGGGGAATGATCCTCATAGCAAAGTTAAGGTGGCCTAATAGAGACAACAATTCACGTTTAGTGATAGATGCTGCATCCAACACGCTTTTCGTGATTTCTCTAATGCGTTCTAGTTTTTCTAGAGGCAGTGAAGCTTGCATGAGGTCGCTGTCCAGTGTGATGCCTAGAAATTTGATTGTTTTCAATGGGCCTTGGATTTTCTCTGCAGAGAGAGGGACACCCAGTTGCTTAAAAACATCTTTTAGAGCTTTAATGCATTGATCTGGTTTTGACTGGGGATAATCTACCACTAGGAAATCATAGAAGGTGAAGGACAAATGGCAATTTGCAATTATTTAACAGAATCCAACAAAGCACTTTTGAAAGGGTATTGAAAATACAGTGGCTATTACGACAGCCGAATGTTAGTCTGACCCTTCTCGACCTCTTTAGCCAAGAATTTGTCCACTATTTCTGGTTCTTTTAAAGAAGATTGGAGGTTATTACAGACATGGGATACTTTGGGAAGGAAACATAAGCCAGCGAAAAACCCTTGAACCAAACCAGTATAAATAATTAACAAAACAACGATTCGGATGCTTCTTCAGGGCGTTGCCGAGCTCTGAGGCTTTAACAGGTGTAGATGGTTTATTCATTTCTATTTCATGAGACGAGTGCGGCGGGGACACACAGACCTGGGGTGGCTGGCTCCGCAAAAACTGCAAGCATGTATGAATTTACAGTTAGAGAATCTACATACATTCTCGTTGAAATTTATGCAAAGAGTAGTCTTGAACATAGGAATCAACTTTCCACTGCTTTGTTCCTCTGATTTTTTTGAGAAGTGGGGAGACTGTCCTTGCTTCAGAGTCACAGTTTTTGGGCAGAGGCTGACTGTGTGGGAAAAAGACCAGCACACGACACAGGAGAGGGCCTGATGCCCTGTGAAGTTTCTACTGATAAGGGCCAGATCAACAATAGACCAATCCAATCTTTGGTTGAATTTCAGGATGTATAATGCTGCTTTTGCAGAGAAAGATTTGTGTTACTCATAGACCAGAGAGCCCCCGTAAGACATTACCAGGTCGGATATAATGGCTAAATATGTGTCTAATTCGAATCTACGTTCTGGATAGACTTCACAAATAATGTCTCTGAAGACGCCAAAAGCAACATTAAAATCAGCCACAGTCAGAGTTTTTGATAGTCTGGGATCGCTCTTTCCTTGAGGACGACTGAGACCTCTCCACAATCGACGATGCGTCTGTCAGGCATTTCAGGTGAGCACAGCAGATTTTCTACCAAGTTAACGTCATTACTTGCAAGGATTTGATTCCTCAGCTGAGGAGAAACTGCAGCGGCAGGTGGGAAGTGGGAGTTGGAGCTGCAGGGACTGCAGTTTCCAGCGTCCTGTGCATCGTGACGTCACCCGGAAGCGCTCCGAATGCGGTGGCCGCGGTCGTCGAGGTAGATGTCCTTAGAGTTGATGTCAGTCCTGGCTGTCGGAGCGAGTTTCCAAAACCTGGAGGCAGACTTCCATCACGCTAAGGGAGGACTGAATGTTGATCAGAGCGGTGAGGACAGGGTCTTCATCCTGATAGTCGGCGTATGTTTGGAGCCTTGGTCTTTTACAAGCGGTGTTAGCACTAACAGAGGTGGTGTTGTTAGCGTTAGCAGCAGCGGGGCGACAGCGATTCTTCTTTGAAGAACTTTTCCTGGACGATAAAGCGAGGGGAGGAACAGCAGCTGGATCCTGGTCCGGGTTGGCAACAAAAAACTGAAAAAGTTCTTCGTGACTGACCCCCAAGGGAGCGGAGATGTTTCGGCTGTAGAGAGAATCGATTATCTTAGTCACTGTCCAGTTTTTTATCGATGGAGGACGCTACGGCGTATATGACAGCTCTCTTCAGCCCTTTCCTCTGTCTCTCCTTCGTCGTTTTGTATTTCAACGATTTCAATCGTCATCAAAATTGGATCTGTCATCCGGCTCAAGATGGAACATAGCAAATACAGATATGGTGAGTAAAATTACCCAGCAGCATATAACTTTCATACCGTAATTTCCAAGCTTTGCCAGCAGCAGCGGTGTGTGATAGCATAAGCGTGCAGAGATCAGTGCGGAGGGAGTCGCATTTAAATTGAGTGAGGATGGGCTGTGATTGGTTCGTGACTCATGGCAATTGTTCAATCAGCGGGCTATCCGCCAATTGCGGCCCGGGCATATGACAACCGTGTCCTGCATTCATAAGGAAAATAAGGAAATCTTTCTCATTGCTTCACCTACTGCCCAGCTTTATTCCTGTGTCTGTGTGTCCTCTCTGTATTTACAGCAGAAGGTACAGCACTTATTTGACTAACAGGTACTTTGGTGTCATTGTATATAGGAGTTAACTGGCTAGATGTGGTAGCAGTATGAAATAAAGTAGACAATCAGTTTAATCTGGTGAGTTAAATATTTTCCAAATCATACTTTCATTTTAAATTTATCTTATAATAACTTTTCTTTCAATATGGATCACTGGATCTCCACAGCATTGTAACATTCTGGGGGAATAATGAAAAGAGCCATAGATTGCAGTCTGAGTTTGCAAATTATAACTCTCGGTGGACATTCATTGAATTACATTTTTGTCTCCTTCAGGGCCTCTTACCTCCATGCGAAACGTCAGGTTGTACATCTGCATTAAAAACTACTGAGCTGGAAAATGAATCAGGAACACTGTGTCCACACATACTTAGAAAAACCCTTTTCCATTATGGTTACATCAACCATAATCTAGAGTGACAGCCGCTGATGACCTACGCGACATGTGTGCCAACAGCAATGTCTCAATCATATGGCATGAAATTGCAGCCCTCTGAATCCTGGTAGAACTTTTACAGCGTCGTGCCTGTTTGCACTGGAACAATGTTAAGCCCATCACGCGGCAGTGTGGGCACCCGGGTTGCTGTGGGTGGTTATAGGGAGGGATGGAGAACACCGCTCGCAGGCTCTGGCATCCCATTAAGCATATTGTGTTGTCAGAATCGAGGCAGAGGTGTACTTGGCAACAGCCAACCGCTACAACCAAGGAAGTCAGGAAATCTCTGTGGCTTAGTGACACCCCGCATTGCAGAAAGAGCTTGTGAATGGGATTTGGGGAGGCTGTTCTGCAGCTTTTCAGCTGTGACAGAGGCAGAAATCACATGGCATGACAGCATAAAACAACGTCTTTTTAAACCCGTTCAAATTCCAATCTATATACTCCAATTCCAAGTAATGTACGGAGGTAGCCGTGCATTGTAATGGGTCAGTTTAACATTTGCAAAAAAAATAAACTAAGAAACAAAAATAATTTAATAAAAAATGTTGTAAAAACGTCTTTTACTTCCCACAGTACGATGTTGTGGTCAGTGATGGCCTTTCTACCAGGTGACGCAAGTTTTGTCATGGCCACGTGCAAAAACACATGTAGTCATACAATGTATTATGAACAGAACAGAATTGTGTGGGCATCATACTACTGGGAGGAGGGGAAATGTTTTCTCTGTTATATTTCTTTTTCATGAGGAGGTTGAACAGACCTTTCTAGACAGCCGAGTACACACGAGTGTATGACTCCAGATTGGACGAACCGGTTTGAAAATGCAACTTCCGCTGCCGTGTGACTTTTGCTGATGTTGCAATGACTCGCCTAATGTGAAAAATCTGTCATTTCTGATTATCTGAGAGGAAAATAATTTAAATAAAGGGAAAATGAACAGTGGTGTTAGACTTAATACATGGGGGAGAAAAACCAAGCAACAGTTCAGGCTCTTTACCAGGTTAATGCTTTGTGATCATGTAGGTATGGGTTTGCATTCATTTGCTCGGGTTTTGAAATACCTGCGATTTCTTTCTCCAGCCCCGAATCATGAGATTTTTCGTTTTTGCTGTACAGTGAAAAACCAAACAGCAGTATGTCTTCTTAGTAAAAAAGGCCCCAGTCTGTCTGGATGAACCATGACTCCACTGTGAACCTGTTGTAATTAGTCTGGGCAAAGAGGGGACCCCCGCTGAATTGGATTGCAGGTAACATATGATGAAGCAGGTTGGAAACTGAATTGCTTTATTATAATAAACAGCAGCCGTAGAAGAGGTGCTGTGGTAAAAGTTCAATCTTTTTACTTTTCTTTTTTTTCATTTACACATTGCCAGATACAGTACAGTCCTACTGGGATTTGTGTATGTTTATTCATCTGTAATGTTAATTTATTTATTTTTGCAGTCAGTCCGTCGGATTACTCAAAAACTACTTGCCCATTAACTGATTTCCATGAAATTTAGTAGTGGGGTGGGGCATAATCTAAAGAAGAACCCATCAAAAGTTGAAGTGGATGTAGATTAACAGGCAGATCCATTCAGGATAGGGCATTAGCCTTGGCGGACGTTGTGATATTTGATCAACTCCCACACTGTCCAGCTGTCGAGGGGGCATATACGCACCAGGTGACATTTTGTTCCTGAATAGAAATCAGTGGAGACCAACATCCATCCAGCTGAGACCGGCACTGAACGGTGTGGTTTTTGATTCAGTCTAAACCCGACGGAAATTGCATTCACCTTCATGGGTGTGATTTCTGAAGAAATGTGAATACCTGGATTAAAACTATAGTATCTGCATGGCTGAGGACCACGAGGAAATAGTAAGAATAGGCTCCCTTTTTCATATTGTGGTTGAACAGACTTGCAAGTTGCATGTCTCTGGAGGTATGGGCAAGTGCAAATGATGGTCATTTTCAGGGACACAATTATCCAGTGTCACAATGACACCATTTTATTGTTGTATCTTGTCCATTGCCATAAGACTGTGTCTCCTTCTCTTTCACCCTGCAGGATTTTTGATCTTTATGTGTCCTAACTTGACCATCTGATCAGGCAAAGTCAGACGTCTGGCAACTGCAGACCTGCAGAGGCTACATTTCTCTGAAAAGAGAGCACTAATTGCATTGAGACTTCAAAATTGCTTCCGTTTATTCACTTTGGCTGACAGTCTGGCGATAGAACACACCATTTTTCCTTTTCTAATTACAAAATAAACATAAAACCTTGTTGTGTCTACCTTTCTCCCTCTCGGGGTGCTTTTATTTTCTCCCTTTAGGATGAGGAGCAGCAGTGGGTTCTGGGTGGACATATGCTCTGACATGGTTGCAGAATTTTAATGAGATGTATTACTGCTGTATTGTCAGACACCAACTATTCCCTACTTCCATTAAAGTAACATGAAAACAGATTTTTTTTTTCACTTGCAGAACTCCTTGAAACCTATTCTGAAAACAGCATGGATTTGAATCCGCAGATGCCTGGCCCTGGTGTCCTTACCTTCATAGTTCCCTGCGAGCAGACTTTAATTCTACATACTGAAATCAAAGACTCGCAGGGATGTAATTACCAAACGGAAAGCCAAGACACTCTCTCTGTTCCTCCCTGCATGGTGAAAATGTAGTAGGATGTTTTAAAAATGTAGTATGATGTTTTAGTTCCACTGTTGTCATGGCCGACCATGTGCTTGTGGTACCAGATACAGCTCATGTCAGACCAAATTTACAAAGGGCAGCTTTTTTAAAAAGTCACCTCGTTCTGCATGTATTACCTTGGTATTTCAATGGCAGTTTATTTTGCAGAAAACATCGACATTCAAAATGTTTAATGGTAGAAACACCATTTTTGTTCATAATACTCCTTTCACTAACTGCTCCTGCTCTGACCCACCTCTCCTTCAGGCGACCTGATAAACCCAACAGAGACAAATGTGACAACTACTGAGAACAGCTGTTGAATCAATCAGACCACGTCTTCTCGCCTCGCGGCAGAATGTGTTTGGATACCTGACCTGACCAAACGACTGATTACTGTGAGTACCAAGGCACTACACATTTGTCTGGATGAGGAAGATGGCAAAAACACAATGACAGCCACCCATGTACATGCTCGTAAAAAGATCCCAATATCAAATGCAGCATATTGTTTTATGAGTCATGTTCCCTCTCTATTTAAATGCAATTAAAGTGTCTGTAATGGATGGTTTTATAATGACAGTGTATCACTGACAATGTGACACTGAAAACATTTGCATAGAGTGATCTACTGCTTAACAGAGCTGTACAATAAGAGTCAGGGTTTTGTTCATCCTGCAACTTTATTTTTTCATTCATACTTCATTCATTCAGACCTCTCTGTATAAGGCATTGCAGTTCGAACAGCACCACAAACTACATCCTTCACTAAACTATATCAGTTACTGCATGTTTAAGCAGCTTGGTCAAGTCAGCTTTGTGCAGTAATCTGATTTCTTAAACATGTATATGACAACCCTTGTTTCTGTTATCAGGAGACAGATGCAATTTAAAAAGTACATGTATGTGTATACATGTACCTGAGTGACCCCAGAAATGGAAAATAAAGCTGGGACATGGAGAATGTCCTGGGAAATTTAAATAAAAATATGCATGCAATGATTTTTTTTTCATATAGTGATTTTTTCCGCAAGAATACAGTTTGTTTTAATAGTTGACCCTTTAACTTAAAACTTTATAGTAAAATTCAGATTCATTGGAGCTGTAAAAAAGTCCAAACATGTTAGAGCTTGCCTCTCACTGCATTGTCTCCGACTTAGAAGCTTAATAGGAATACAGAAGGGATGTGGTGCATCTTAATACTGAAACCACGTCCACTAGAGCCAGATATATGTTAGGGTCCGCACCACAGTCATAGATATCAGTCCCCTAAATATGCCAGATTTTTTTCATTAGAGATCCCTGCAACATTCTCTGGAAAAAAGATGAAAATGTCAAAAAGTAAATAAATAAAAACACCCTATCTTGCAATATTAAATAAAGTGAAACAAAAAATACTGGCTGCACCCCTTTGTCGGGAAACGTGCCAAGATTGGGTTCTCTTTGTGCCCATGCCCCATCGTTCTACCACGTTTTCTGGAAATCCATTCAGTGGTTTTTGCCTAATCCAGCGGACAAACATTCAAAGAAATTACACATAAAAACATAACCTTCTTGGTGGAAGTAATAAGACAGCCATAGTTCCAAAAATGTATTCAGGGGTAGGTAGGAGAAAAACTGATAACCAAAAAACCTGCTACTTACATACAAGGACTTTTATGAAACAAGCTTGCCACCCTGATATTCACCTGCATTATTTACCAATTTCATACACAACCTGATTCCTTACTTGTGCGCATATGAACATGCTGGCCAACTACCAGTGTCATTAGCTTTTTATGCTGCTTGTTTATACTTTAATCTTATACATGGCAAATTATGTATTTTGTTACCACAGGGTAGTGATATATGGAATATAAACATATAAAAACACAGCCTGTGTATGGCTGGTTGTGAGCTCAGGACTGGGTTGCTGTGAAGTCAAGTCAGACCAAAATGAGCACAAATAAGTGTTCTCAGTTAGAAGCTCTGACATTTAGCAGGAAAACAAACATGACTCACCCAGAAAGAGATCATTGGTCATACTTCAGATAACCCTACAGTCACCGCATGGGAGTCTATGGTTAACTAAGGATGAATATAACAAGAATGTCCTCATACTCCCTAATAAGAGAAAAACAAAAACTTTTTATCCTCCCCAAGACAAACATGTCAAATTCTCTTTTCTCAGAAACTTGACGTTCTTCACCAGTCTTCATAAAACCATCCTGTCACATATCGTCTGTCAGCATTTGTGCAGCTTGAACCACAATGATCGGATGATACACTCAGCAAAACCTTGGGCGTTCTGATTTACAAAGTTGGATTAGGTTGGAGTCTTAAGCTATATCCCCAAACTCTTCCCTGCCTCTCTCATTCTATCAGTCTCTCCGTGAGAAAATTGGCATCATTTACTGCCGTCACTGCTGAGCTCATTGTCCCCCATTATCCCAGGGACAAAGCTGCCGTGACATTGAGTTAATCCATGCTTGTTTCAATTTTGCTTTCGGGGGAAGAAAACAGATAAGGAGTTTCAGGTAAGTGATGGCAAGAAGGTGCCATACCGGAGGCAAAGTGGACTACAATGATTGGGATGGGATAGAGAACGATAGAATGCAATCTGCTGTGGTTGATTTTATCAAAAGTGTCATGGACCGCTTTGGGAGTGCATGTGCGGACTTTTCTCTCTGGGATTGATTGAACGCTTTTCTTAAACCGAAAAATGCTTCCCAAAGAGTGTCAAGACGCACATTCTGTGCAAAAGACAACTCCAGCTGGACTAAGATGAGCTTTTGATAAAATCTAGAGCAGGGAAACTGCAGGGACTTTCTCCCTCATCGACATCTTCATTGTCATTGCCACCATGAGACTGAACACTGCTGCCACAATTCAGAATCTGCTCGTCTTGTCTTGCTTTTCCACTGAAAAGTGAAATGTCATTTGTAAAGTTCATAGTCTTTTTCCAGGAGTCTAATTATAGAAAGTCCAAGTCACACACACACCCACCCACGGTGCATTGTTAACCCAGACTGATATTTCTTAATTACAACAACATAATAAAGACAAAAGAACAGAATAAGCTGTAAGATAGAAAAACAGAAAGTTGATCTACATACAATATATCTGTCTGCCAAGGAAAGCCAAATCTATTCAGTTTTATTCTTGGTTTTGGAGGAATATATCCATAATGATAGATCTATCTACTGTATACCCTAATTTAATATTATATAGATATAAAAATCTTAATGAAAGATTTCATATAATGTTCGCTAGAAGCTTTGTTAAGTTTAACAAAATGAGTCAAGTGACATCACAAAGATGTTTTTTTGAAGTGTTTTTGTAGCTTAATCCATACTTGGGGCTAAAAGTGGAGGAATACTGGCCTCTGAGGAAATGGTATAGACAGGTTTGATCCGTCTTTCGGAAGGGTCACAACTTTCCAAAGTGGATGTGTTTTTATTTCATTTGGTACAACTAAAATGACAGGCAAAGAAATTGAGACGACAGTGCTTGCACTCAGTGCCCAATTTATTTAGTTGTACTACAGGTCTAATGCAATCAAATATAGCTGTTGGGACTGCATTATATGCAGGTGTTCCTAATATATTCTACTTGGTATTTATGATGCTTTTTGGGGGTATTAAAAATTATACCACAAGAGAAAAAGAAAGATTACCCCTCATACATATAGGCCATTTATTGTCTCCATATCTCTGTGGGGGCATGGCAGATTAACCTGTTCAGAGGCACACACAAAAAATCAGATAAGGAGTTCAGTTAAAATTGACCTGGGTGTGTAGATCCTTGTTTGCTATCTCTCAGTCCTCCAGCTGCTCGGCGCACTTCTTGGAGCTAAACACTGATAGAATCACTTTAAGTGGCGTCATTGTCACTGTCAGTGGTCTTCTGTTCAAAGTTTTATCTCAAAGGTGTGTGACCTCCTGAGCGGTCTGAAATTAAATACTTCTCGAAACAGAGAAGAGTTCCAAAGTTCCACCAGTCTGGTTCGTTCTTTCCATTTTTAATGGTAATGCGAAATAAGAGAGGTACTCATAAAGCTGTAGTGATGATTTGTTTTTAAAATCAATATTCTTAATTTTGATAGATCATAAAAAGTCACTTGATGTTCACTTTAGTCTGCAACAACAACAAACCCTAACCTTCCTAAAAAGGAAGCAGATTGTGAACTTGGTTGCTTAATTACTAATAATGAGAAACAGCATTGGAGAAAAGTAAGACGAGGAATTTCTTTTCTGGGACCATCGACAAGGCAGAACTGTGACTGAGAGTAGGTGTATACAATGTTTGTGTGTATGAAAAGAACTAGGAAGCAAATATGGGCGACTGTGTCATCGTTTCCAAACGTCTCTGTTCATGCCCGTCTATACTACATTCCCCCCCGGAATTTTTATACTAAAACGGGGCCTGCAGCATTTCCAAACTAAAGTAGTGTAGATGGGTATGAAGGTAAATATGTTGCGAAATGCAAGCGCTGGATTTTTGAACTTGTAGAATACAATGTGAGAACTTGTAGAAATCGGTCACTCATTCACAAACATATTATTGGCAATTCAATTTACATGTCGCATATCATATCTACCACGGCGAATATTGTTTCATTCACAGCCACATAGGAAAAAATAATTTTAAGAAAATATAATTCTTGTAAGATCGCATGGAGCTGGATTCGATCTCTCCACAGCAAAAAGTCCTAAAACTGAAAGTCTCAGCTTATCACCGTGAGCCACGCCCTAACAATGTGTCAGTGTCGGTCACATATTGATACATTATGTCATCATCGAGGTAATGTTTTGATCATGTAAATATCACTATACGCATCACTTAATATTTTTTTTGTCACATCAAATTCAGAACACAGGTGTGAATATTTTCTATGAGAGAAAGTTTCAACAGACAGGTTCAAATTTTTTCGACAAGTTCACAAATCCAGTCTACAAGTGCTTGCATTTTTGCAACATATTTACCTTCATACATGGCAGGCATAAATGCTGCTACATTTAGTTTTAAAGATAAAACATTGGTGTGGATGTTGCCTATGATTTGGACAAGAAATAGCATACTTCAGGTTAGCTGGTAGCACACCAGTAGCATTAAATCACCATGTAACCAGTGCAATACAGACACTGGAAAAAAGATCCAAAAGCAGATATTGAGGCAGATATTAACTGCTCTGTGCTTGAATTAAATAAGAAAAAAGGGAAAAGTCTTACTTTGGGTCGAGGCAGACAAACCAGGGAGAGCAGTCCAACAAACACAAAGGGAGTAAGAGGGAATCCAGAGTCCACGTACAACGCAAACAAATGGCAGCACTCATTTCAAAATAAAACAGTAAAGTTGACAAAAAAAGGTTCACACCGCGAAGCAGTTCATGACTCACCTGGTTTCCACCACTGACTGCACTGATAGAATTGCTTGCATGACCTTCGCTGCCCCACTGTCTGGTGTGACCCTGCCATTTGTAGGATATATTAGCAGGAACACACCCCTTCATGTCAGGAGCTTGGCCAGCGTCATTCAGAGATGGAGATCTGAAAGATCAGTGTAACCCCTGCATGTCGGAGAATTCCCCACACGAGAGTAATGGAGCTACCGCAATCAAAGCAATAAAGAAAAAAGCTAATAAACAAGACAAATATGCCGACATTATTGGTCTATAATAAAGAAATTAATCTCCCAAAAAATATCTGTAACCATCTGTGCTATCTACAATGATGAGAACAGTGAAGTAGTAAAATGGCTCATGATAGTATATTATTGGCAAATTAACGCAATTAACTAGATAGAGATTCATGAAGCGCTGTAAGGTCACATCCTGTTTGTGCTGAAAAACTAATCTTGAGCAAGACATATCACATTTCCCCGGAAGCTGGGAATTGCCTCCTTCTCCGTCCCATCTCAGCGGGATATCAGAAAGATGATAGCAAGTTAATATCAGCGTGCAATCTATTGATTGCACTTGTCAGCTTTTACAATCTGGCCTCATCTATTGGTCTGCAGCCCCTCCGTCTCATTTAGGAGTTTCCTGGGAGCCGAGGTGAGCCCGTCCTCTAGCTGACAAGCTGCTGCTCCCTCATCCATCCAGCCCTCGTCGTTTCCAGGCTCACCAGCCGTCTTACAGCTGCGCACAAGAGGCCGATCACGGTTCACTAATCCTCCTCATTAAGCCAGGCCCCCAAGGCTCTCGTTACTGTACAGTTATTCCCACATGTCTTGTATTAGACTCATGGCTTTCATCTTTGGCTGCATGTGCAGATGTCATGAATGTGCCATGTGCAATATAATGTCTTTGTCAGGATTTTGATGTCTCTGTCAGCTGCAGGACCAGATAACAAGGAAAGTCAACTGCTCTCCCTCCGTCTTGCAGGGAAGACTGGATGGATTGCCCTCACGCTGCTTGTGAGCGACTTTCCTCCGTTAGCGTTACCTTTTCTTTCTTTTTTTACAGTAAATTCCTCTACAATGGGGGATAATTGTTTTTCTATTGGACTCAGGTTAATATCTCTTTGTTAGCTTTAAGGATCAATACGAATAGCAGAGATGGTTTAGTTATCATCTGTGCATGTGGGGTTTGATACTCCAGGTTAAGTCCCAGGGCAGCATTCATCACTACATTTATTGCTGTTACTCTTCATGATTTGTCTTATTATTGCAGTGTTCCTACACCGAACCTCGCCCTGAGATCAGAAAAACAAATATGCTTTTTATAGCCTGAAAAAGTGAGTATAACTCCATCCGCTCTTCAGCTTGTGTAAAGGTTGTGACGGAGCGGCAAATGCTCAGGGGATCTATATTAACCTCGCTTTGAAGTTATCCGTCCAGACCGCAAGCTCTTTGGATTTCCTTATTAAACTCCTTTCTGATTCATCTTCAAAACAAGTGAGACCAATGGGTAGCTGCATCGTCGGGGGCAAATCTGCATTGGAAAATCCCAGAGATGCAGCACGCCCATCCACTCGTATAACTTGCTCTGAGAAACTGTGCTAAAGCTCCACTGACAGGCAGCGCAAAGTGGGTTTGGAGGATACAAATCATCTGCTGTGAGACTGAATCACAAAGTTGAGCAGCTCTAGCTTTCTATCAGAAATATGCCCAGAGTGATGGGGCGCTCTATTTATAAATCACTTGTAGTAAGGAGTTCTTTTTTAATTCAAGAGGTGGGGGTGTTACTGAATAACCAGGGGTGGCCTGAGTGATAGCAGCTACAGTAAACATCACTCAGTCTTTTAAATGTACCATCTCAGTCTGTCAAGTTATTATTGTGAGTTAACATGTTTTCATTCAGACAATGACAAACTGGAGTCTGCCTCTCAACCTGTTAATTATTATACAATATGCCTCAAGCAAGTGCTTATGTAGAATGTATTTATTTGATTCCATTGTCATTTGAAAGAAAGGTGAGGATGAATAGTAATTTTTGTTTTGTTTTATTTGATTAGCATGTATCATGCTGCACAGATATAGTCACCCCATTTACTCCAAATAGTTTTAACATTGTTGTCCATACCTGCTGCAGTCATACCCAGGGGGCAGGGCCGTGGGTGGGTGCTATTGTTGCACATACACTAAAACTGTATGTTGTGACTTGTATTACAGATGTACAGTAAGTAAAGTGTAGAGTTGATAGTAATGGCCCCAAGTCAACTCAGAAATCTGTTTTGATGTGAAACACTTTGTGAAAATCACTCCTTATTTAGATTTGGCCACACCATGTGAGTAGATTTCATCATGTTGATTTTGATGTGACCGCTCCCAGGCTGTAATTGGACAGTTGATGATGTTTTTAACTGTGCCAGGAACATTGTGCAGCGGCAAAGGCAGAAATAATATTTTGGTTGGTCATGTGCTTTTCAGATTATACAAAGAAGTCATAAAATGGCACAAATTGGACAGAAAATCACAAATGTCCCATATCCCTTGTGCTTTCATTACAGCCATTGTTGCCTCAGTGCCATGGTCAGCTCACAAATAATCCCACAGGCAGAGCACTGAGTGTCTGCCTGTGGGAACCTTAGCAACCAATTACATTCCGGAGGTTTACAGCCCATTTTAATGGTTCAGTTTAAAGCAGGAGGCAAATTAAACGCATGGCACAAGTAAATTAATCAAATTTGTATTTTAGTTCTTTTCGTACATATTCTTTCGTAACAAAATGTATTTTGATAAGACTTGGCAGCGGCGAGCGCACCCAGGCCCATCACTTGCGATGCATGTGACATTGGCTGGAGGACACTGAAATTTCAATACACATCCTCTTGTTTTCTGTGTTGTCATTTTATTTGGATGTGACATGGAAAAAGTCAAGCCAAAAGAACATGCAACTTGTCCATTTATTAAAAACAGATTCAAAATGAAATATATATTAACAACAAAGTATTTGTATTTCATTGAATTGTGACACAGTAAATGTAAACATGAACACAATACATCTTGCAATGTACATAGCATTTCACCGAAGGCATTTTAAATCCCTTCTGTCTGAGAACCTGACTTAAAAAGCCAATGTGCCCGTAATACCTGTGTTTCCGTGATGATGTCAATATATCTTGTCAGGTATGTGGGACACAAATCAATAAATGAAAAATTACACTGGGGCCCGTCATTACCAGCTGACATCAGAGCCATCATGTCTGCAGTGCAAAATGTAGCATTACCAGCCTCTGACATGTTTAACCACGCCTTCTCTCCTACTGTCCACAATCTTCAATGTGACAAGAATAAGAATAACATTTACAGACAAATACACACTTGTGCCATGAATTGTTCGCAAGGTTTCCATTATCACTGCCCTATTAACTTGAGCTATTGTTCATATTTATATTTATTTCATATCTCATATTGTTATTATGCCCTGTGAGTGTTTTCACAGTGAAGACAACATATCAATAAATACCTTATATTTTGGGTTACTACTGAAGCTCCATCACTCTAAAATCTCAGGTCATTATTTGAATGATGTTTGTGAGGGGATTTGTTTTATGACTGGATGATTAAAAATATAACTCTATCCTATGCACCACAGACACGCCATATCCATGCTTAGGTGCGTGAAGTGACATGCTAACCAATTCAGATTTACTATGTGGGTTTCAGTGTCACAGCCGTTGAAATATATTTCAACAGTAATATTCAGCAGTACTGGGCTGATATAAGGCTCACCTGGATGAAAAGCACTGCGAGGCAATGTTATTTATATATAACATATTTTATAAGTAAACCCCATGTGCTTCACATGAAACACTTGTGCACTCACCCAGTGACAGTCAGGAATTTATATTCAGTCATGTGCATACAAGTAGGACTTTGGAGTTGATAACAATAAATGACAGATGTGCTCGCTCCCTCTCTCAATGAAACGCTCAATTCACAAATCACATGATTTAATTTTTGTGCTGCATATTTTTAAGCATGATTTATTTCCCTGCATGTACCCACTGCAAAACACATTTGGAATGAAGTGAGCAAAGGTCAGCAAAATGTCACAGCCCGGCTCTGTGGACTATGACGAGAGAGGGAGAAAACCAGAGCTGGCAACTAAATCAAATTCATGCATTAACAGTAATAGAATATGACCAATGTAAGAGAATAATTAAGACAACAAAAGGAAAACTACAGCTGCCATCTGGTTCTCAGGGAGCTTGGGAAACTCCCCCTCAGAGGACGAGACCGCAGACGGATGAGGTTTTATAAAGCAGAGCACGCCGAGCCCAGGTGAGGCTCAACGCGCTGGTGACCCTGCATCCAAAAAAAAAACACACAAAAAAGACAAGACAAAGAAAAAGAAAGTGGGGATGGAGATAAAAAAAAAAGCCTTTACCAAAATAATAAAAAACAATATTCACAATATTAATGATAAATGCCAAGCTATACATTATAGAAGCAAGAGTTTGTTTTCAAACATGGTCTATAGGACTTTTAATTGTGCGCGGCCGGCAGGATGTAGGAAGGTTGTCCACAAAACGTGCTGTTTACGGGATCCCCACTTCCCCCAGTCGGCATACTGAAGTGTCCTTGGGCAAGACACTGAACCCTAAATTGCCTCTGACGAATCTTCTGGCAGTTTATGAATGTGACAGAAAAAGCATAATAGCATGTATGAATGTGTGTGTGTGTGTGTGTGTGTGTGTGTGTGTGTGTGTGTGTGTGTGTGTGTGAAATTGGTGAAGGTGACATAACCAAATCAGAAAAAAATGCTTTCCCAGGTAAATGTGATAGATTTTTTGTGCTATGCTAAAAGAACAAGATGTCCCTTAATAAAAAAATAAAAAAATATATAATAGCCAATTCTCGCGTGTCCGCTAGTACCAAGAACTCTTGAACCTTTGACAAGACTCTTGTGAGCTGTTTTGTTTCTTCGTGGACTTTGTTGTTTAAGATTTCCTTGGTTGCCCTTTCTGTTCATGTGCATGTACTTTCTTGTGAGCCCTTGTTTTGTTCGCCTTGAGTTTGATATTTCCTGTTTTATTTTGTGTTCGCTTCCTGCTCTCCTGTGTCGTATTTGGTCACTTTACATTTTCTTTAAGTTTCCCTCTGAAGATCGTCTGCACCTGTTCCTAATGTGTCTCAACTGTTTTCAATTATCTCTGCCTTTGTGTGTGTGTGTGTGTGTGTGTGTGTGTCTGTGCTTCCCTGTGTTCTTGTTGGTTCGTATGTGAAGTTATATTTTCTGCTCAGCACTCTGCTCTGTTACCTGGTGTTCCCTGTCCATGTTCCTGAGATTTGCATTATCTGAGTTGAATTTTGTTTATTTTTCCTTTCGAGACTGTAAATCTATTTTTTTTTATTCTTTATTTATTAAATACGCCTTTTTCCCTTACCTGCATTTGGGTCCATATGTTGCAGTATGACAAATAAAAGCAGATTAAGTCATAATAGAGGACGAGGACACGGTTGTCCACAGAATAATACTCATAATACTAATACAATATAGAGATTGGTTAACCCTTACACCCTCATTAGGAAACATCCGGAGGGATTTAGCTGTTTAGACCGATATACATCTTATCATATCATCGCAAATCATGGAGATGCAAGTTTTACTTAGCACATGCAACATGACATCAAAATAAATAAATAAAAAAATGGTCATATTTTCCAAATCCATGCAGAATGCAGTTCCCTCGTGGTTGTTTTTTTTACATCTGATTCAGCAAAAAACAACTGACAAAGACTTTCAGGGACACGAATATTTCATCCAATGGTCTCACATATCCCCAGGGTAAACATGGGGACTCACTCTGGTGTAATTTAAGCGACAGAATCTGCCACGGGCAACATAAGGGAGGGTGAAAGACTCGAGATTTTGTTGTGAAATGGGCACTTTTTTTTGCTATACACAGGCAAGTATATTTCCTAATCTCTTTTGAGAAATCTGATTATTCGGCCCTCTCAATTCACACACCCCAGAAATTATGAGGTTTTGGATATCATTTTTCCAGTAAATATATTTTTTTAATTCTTTCATCTCATACCCAGTTGTTCTATCTTTCAGATACGACACACCTAGTCACACAACAGAAAACACAGTTAGTTTCCGCATTGTTTCAGTGGATTTTTCACCCATAAGCACACGTAGAGTTTATTTTGTGAACCTGGTGCCATCTGTTCGCATCAAAATATTGAAGAAAAACGACGACGCAAGATGTCCGCATTGGTGTGGACATGTTGAAAACGGTGAAATGCAAAAGCGGGAAGTCAATTTTTTAAAGGGTTTATCAGAGAGGAACACAATATACGGCAGTTTGTACTCATTCAAGGAAAAGTTACCAATTTGCCACTCTGTCCTGATCTGTGTAAGGTACATAATAGAACAATGCCACAGGCTGCAAAGTACTGTACCAGATATGTGTGCCTGCACATAATTAAAAGGCTGGGGCCCTGCTTTGCTGGTCGACAATACTGGCTTACACAACAGTGGTCTGATTGACATGAATGAGAAGGCTACAACAGTGATATTAGTGGTCTGAAGGCGGTGTCATTCCAAAGCGAAAGCAACACCAGCCACATGCTGTTGCCGCTGGTGACTATTCAACAGTGAGGTGGAATTTGTTTGCCTGTCTAGAGTGCTTAGCTGTAGGACGCTTTACAGCTTCCCCTCAGGCGATTGTGGTCATCGATCCCTAATTTGAGAGGGCACTTGCCAATATAGATTTAATTGCATATGAAGTTGACTGTTCATTCATTTCACATTCCAAAGCTCTGGATCTTTGCTGGCTTACCGCTCAAGAGGAGGGGATAAATCCGAGAGGCACTTGAAGAGCAGAGCACTTGGCGTCACGACAACATTCAGCTGTATATTGATGTTAGGAGGAATGTTGCACTGACAGTAGTTGCTGTACTGACAAATGAGTGAAGCAGTTTTTGCCATTAGGCCACTTCTGCCTCAGGGATATTTTCCCCCCCTTTCCAATTCCCAGCCCTACCTTTTTTTTCAATTTTACACTACATTTCATTTTTACATTCATTCATATTGAATATACCATCTACTCAGTGTCTACAGTATCTACACTGTGTACCAAACATTACCTGCGGACAGAAAAAGTGGACTATGGAGGCACTGTGCACGAGCCAGAACACAGCGGGACATTATTTAAACTTTGCTCCGCTCAAGGCCCGCACAACCACCAAACCTCTCAGTGAAAAAATACTCTACCAGATGGCCAGTCCGCCTGTGTCATCCAAACTGGAGTAAACACACTTGCACTCCTCCATGCTTGGACGTTAGAGATGACACTGTTTGTAGTTCTAAGCAGGCCAATGAACTTCTTAGCCCACTTCTAGAGCTATAATTGAAGAGTGATGGAGGCTGTAGACTTAATATCCAACACTTGTGAGATCCCTTGCCCGGTGTGAAAAATAATCAACATATGTTGCGTTTCTTAACTCATTGATTGAAGGGATTTTGCTTTAATGTGTCGGCCAAGAATGCGCTGAGAAGCTTCAGATTTGTGCGACAAGTTTGGTGTAAAGAAGTGACTCAAGTATTACCAGCTGAAGAGCAGTTTCACACCCTGTTTTAGCTTGAACACTGCCCTTAAACAAATAAGAAAATAATAATTCAAATGGTCCTCCCAAGAAAAATGCTTGTTGCCATTCACAGATCTTGAATAAAGCTAGCTTAAAAGTGTTGTCACTCGAAGTAAAATTAAAAACAAAAATAGGAAAAATGATAGATAAATGACACTTTTCAATTTGTAGATTGATACATTGGTATATTATGCAATAAGGACACTCAATGGATATAACACACATTTACACAGTACTCTCATTTCAGTCATCATTGGAAAAAAAAAGTCTTCTATGTACTGTATCGAATGCAAGTGTCCCAAAATGTCATGGTCCACGATATTTGTTTCTTGGGTCCCTGTTGTTTCTTTGTGGACTTTGCATATGATTTCTGTGATTGCCCTTCCTTGTGTGTCTTTGTTTATGCAAAGTTACTTCTTTATGATCCCTTGAGTTTTGTATTTCCTGTTTTATTTTGTAATTCACCTCCTGTTTTCCTGTGTCTGGTTTTCTGTTACTTTACGTTTCTTGTGTTTCCCTGCGATCGTCTGCACCTGTTCCTAAGTTGTCTCACCTGTGTGTCATTACCTGTGCCCTCTTGTGTGTATATAGTCTCTGTGCCTCCCACTGTTCTTGTTCGGCTGTTCATCTCTGTTTAGCTCTGTAGCCATGCCATGCCATATTTCACCTCAGTGCTTTTTGTCCACATTCCTGTGTTGAAGTTTTGGATTTGTTGGCGTTTTTTAATTAAATACTTTTCCCCCATACCTGCATTTTGGGTCCTGCGCTACAAAAGCGTAACACAAGCTCCCCATTGATGTCTGTGGTGTCAATTTCTCATACAATCGTGTATTAACATATACTCTGTTTAAATTGTGTTTCTGGTATGTGGGAAAGACTGTTTACGAGAAGTAATAATTAGCTGAGCCTGGAGTGGAAAAGCAGATGAGGAAAGTGTGGTTTACAAGGGGTTAATGAACAGCTGGTTTATTAGGGGTAATAGGCATTTGGGCCAGGAAGAAGGATTCAAAAAGATGATAGGCCCAGTCTTGTTGACCTGGCCACCTTGGCCTTGCTATTTAAGATGTCTTTTCTCTATGATTTGGGTCAGACCTCTGAACCATTCCATGGTGAAGGAGCTCTGAACCAGCTGAACAGACTCTGTTGTACTCTTGACTTTGATTCAATGACTTGTACACAAAGTCGTTATATTTGAATTATTATTTGTTTATTTCTTGAGGAAATCAAAATTTCTGCCACAATGTCATCGGGATTATCTTGACTTGGACTTGGAGATGATGTATTTGAGTTCTTCATGAAAAGCCTGTTTTGCAAACTGGAGGTCTAGAGTTTAAAGGACCTGGGCATTTACCAGAATGACGAGTTTAACAAAAGACACTACTGCAGTTGCAATATGGGAAGGATCGAGTGTCTTCAGAGCTTGACAATAGACTGACATCTCCCCAAAGGTGAAGACAAAACAATATTGATCACCCCCTTGTAGCTGACTCCAGTTTAGGTCATAAATCCCACCTCCATGTTAGCAGGCTGGACATGGACAGAACTAACGAGTCATTTTTCCCAAGAGGGATTCCAAATGTCCTGGTCATTCTTGGGGTAAACTCCTTGATCCCTTCTGTGCAGATTCTGGCAGAATCAGACTCTGATGCCACCAGCCCAGATGGCAGCACCTGTATCCAGGATATTTTGGCATCTTTGAGGAAATTGAGACACGTCGCCCATCATTATATACAGTCTGACTCATAGGGCCTAGAGCCTGGATATCTCAGCCTCTGCCTCTTCTGGAGCCATGCAAGTGGCATGGCTCCATGGATAACAAGGTTAGTCAGTCAGTCCACTTTATCTAGTGCCACCAGCAGGCCCAAATCCGCTTGATATCTTGACACCAACTCATATTTACGTTGGTGATCGTGCCAACAGGTTTGCACACATAAATGTATTTGTGTTTTTAAGTGTAATCTCGCAACTGCTGGATGTAATGCAAAGACATTCAGTGCATACATTCAAGTCCCCCTCAGGATGAAGTGTAAGGAAAATTGATAAAATGTTCAAGAATTATGTGGAATAGGTATAACTATCACTATGCATCAGTTCTTCATAGTAAATGGGATACATTATGGATACTCGTATTATTCAAAAAGACTGCAATTTAATAAACGCACCCCCACCCTTGTCATTTCGTCTTGTGTGGTATCTATAGTGTGTGTGTGTGTGTGTGTGTGTGTGTGTGTGTTTCCTAGCCTTGAAGCTCTTTAAACTGCACTGGCAGGATATAAGTGGCCACAGATATGGAGGGAAAACCACACTGACTGTGTAATGACAATGTCCGTGAATTCGATAAACCCTTTTTTCACGGGCTTTATAGAGCCACCCTTGCAGAAAATGTGATTACACTTCTCCATGGGTGGCGCAATGTGGGGCATTGTTGCAGATGGGCACTTGGCTTGTCACTGAGACCCTAGTCTGTCCGTTACCTCATGCCCACTAACAACTTTGACACGCATGCAATGTCCGAGGAGGCCTGTGGCAGAGGCATTTGTATGTGGCTGCGCATGAGCCAGTTGCTAATGACTTGATGGTGGTGTGCTTTATGGATGACAGTTTGTGTTGTAGCCTCTTTGGTGTAAATGGACTATTAAGTTGAAGGAAATGGAAATATGGAAAGAATAACACACCGAAATAGTACGGCCACAGCATGAGCACAAGTTCTAAGCTCGAGCCAAAATGCCTGCCAGCTGCCAGAGGCTGTTGTTTCCAGCCCCACAATACATATTTTACAGAAAAATAAAATTCACAGTGACTCACTCATGCACTAGAGGTGGAAAGTGATCTTTGAAATTAGACTATATTGTCACTGTACTTTACAATTTTTGACTCGTTTCTTTGTAGACCACTGTTCCCTCTCTTTTGTAAAGATCTTTTTCCAAGAGCTTTCCAGGACATTATCAGCTATCCTAGTGGTTCATTTTCAGCTAAAAAGGACACAGTCCCATGTTTTCAATGACTGGAAAAACAGTTTTCCAGGTTTGCATAGGAACTGTAATAAAGGCTGATGTGGTTTTGATGTCATATTTTAAATTTTTTTCTGAAATGTTTTAACCATGGTTTTCAAGAAGCAGAAAACAATTAATAAGCCCCTCATCACTCCATTGAATCTGAAACAGTTAGTTTAATGGTATCAATATCTTGGTCGAAATATTTTTTAAGCTTATCTTGAATGCTCAATAAGCTGATGTATGACACTAAAGGGCATTATCTGACCTTCATCTGGAAAGATCCATTTATTACTGTTTTGATTTACATTTGGAGAAAAATTGAAGTTATTGTTAACTTA
Source organism: Scophthalmus maximus (assembly GCF_022379125.1). Lineage (NCBI taxonomy): Eukaryota > Metazoa > Chordata > Actinopteri > Pleuronectiformes > Scophthalmidae > Scophthalmus > Scophthalmus maximus. The sequence goes on along the minus strand of NC_061529.1, from coordinate 18,202,850 downwards.
ACTATTATTTCCATTTAATAGGCTCGTAGTCTGAGTAATAATTTAACTCCCACCAAAAGCAAATTTTGATTCGTGTTCAAAGGATGAGGCAAGTATTACTCTATATTCTCTGTGTTTTCAACACATCTTATGAAAACTCCAACAACATGTTTATCTGCATAGCAACACTTTCTGTCTCCCCTACCCTGCCTTTGAAAGTCATTTCCATGCCTTTTTGTTTCCTTTGGATGTCGTAAATCTTTAAAACAGATCACAAATATTTTGTTTCATCTTTACACATGGATAAGTATACGGAACAAGACAGCACCATGGGGATGAAAAATAAATGAGTCTTAGCTTGGAAAACATCATGAGAAAGCAACAAAGGAAAATATGAGTTTATATACTGTAAGACTGTCATTGTCTCTTTACTTAGAATACAAATTTAAAAAAAAATATCAACAGGTATTCTGTCCTCACAATTGCGTGTCTGCACAAAGCTAAACAGATAGTGAACAAAAACTCCAATAAAAGCGTGTCTTGGAAAACGTCTGGCTTTGCTGATGGTCTTTTGAAACAGCTCTGTGCCCCAGGGGTCCCAAAGCTCTGACGACCGTACAGGACAAGATTCAATGTGAGATTGTTCATCTTACCTATCCTGCACATGTACTTGCAACTCCTGTCTTGGTCTGGTGGCAACATGTCTGGTTCTCTTGTTTTCATCACTTCCTGCTGACATCAGAACGTTCAAGACTACGAAAGAGTGCCTCACGTGCAACATCGATTACTAATTGTCAAAAAACATGGTTTTGCAGATTGTTTCTGGAAGAAATTGAGGCGAGAGTATCTTACAATGCTGCAGTCAAGGCAGGAGAGGAAAGGTGAGAGCTCCATAATCAAAAAAGGTGATGTCGTATTGCTCAAGGACAGTCAAGTGAAGTGTAATGACAGGCTTGTGGTCAAAGCCTCTGTCTAAAATACCTGGATTTCTTTTATCCCCCCCTCACGATAAACCCCAGTCTGCTCTGATTGGCCAGCTGGCCCAGTCTGTTGTGATTGGTCAACCGATTTCAAAATGTGTCGGAAATGTTAGGCCCCTTCACCAGAAAAGTGAAGATTCTCAGATTGCAGGCGGGGTTTCCCCAAAAGAGTCTGTCTATGACATCACAGTGGGAGAGAAATCTGATTCAGTGGTTCAGACCAAGGCTGTAGGGTTAAGCCAACTCACAAAAAAAAAACACAGGGTGGTCTTTTTTCACAGTTTGTGGGCTGGAAGGCTGAACAGATACACACATTTATGTACACAAACACTGAAAATGTGATTTTTGAATAATATATCATCTTTAAATTTGCCTATACAAAAAATCCCCCTACAAACAAAACATTCGGGGATCAAATTAAATTAACATGGACGGATTAATATACTTTTTGTTGTCTTGTGCATGTGTGGGATTAGCTTTAAAAAAAGAAAAAAACAACAACTAGAGTGACAGACAATACTTCTTAGCAGGATTAATTAATTGTTTGTTTTGCTTCTCATGGGATTTGTTGAAGAAAAAAAAGTAGAATATTGTCAGTCTTAGTCTTTTATTTGTGAAGGTATTGTGTTTCCTGTATCCATATTTTAAATTACATAGTTGTGTTTCTTCCTCAGGGCAACTGTAAAATGAGATGCATTTTCAAATATGCCAAAACATCCTATAGGACTCCCTAAGCTTCCTCAGTCTTAAGGTGAATGCCAATCAGCAGGAATTTGACACGAGCAGAACATCTGATTAAAATCTTCATCAGCTAGCATTAAGTGCTCATCCACTTTCCTAAATGAACTTTTGAGGATAGCAAAATATAATTGGACTTAATAATTCAATTTGATGCAAAACTGAGTCAGATTTAGCCAGCCAATTCAAGAGTTTATCTTGTAAATTACCTCAACCCAATCCTCCTAATTAAATGGAGTACATGTTTGTGTTTATACAAAAATAGATAAGACTTCCTTTCATTTTGAAAAACAACCTCAAAATATTGTTATAAAGTTTATCTTTGCACTTGATCCCTACCTTCTCATCCATAAACAGGAACAGAAAATAAGAAAATTGCCACTGCCACATATTTATCTCAGTATAACAAATGTATCTTATAATTCTGACAAGCAGCATATAGCTCTACCTGCATATGTTACAGAAACTGACATTAAGATGTTTAGCAACACTCTGACAATACCAAATCAGCCAGAAGCAGTTTCCACAGTGGGCATATATGCCCGAGGGTTTACTGAATCCAAGTTCATCTGCAACAATACGATGTCCCCTGAAAAAGAGAGGTTCACAGTTGTTCCAAACCTAAAATTACTCATTTACCATATGAATATTGAAACAGCTTTTGCAGATTATCATTGTTCTTCCTTTCCATACTGGCCATGAAAGATCCTTTCCTAATGGCCTATCAGTGTGTAAATGAGGGGGCAAAATGAGGGGGCATTTGGTGTCAACATTAATTCAAAAGTTTAATTGAAGAGAATTTGAGCTTTGAGCAGTCTGAGTTTGTCACATAAAGTGGTTATCTTGCAAAGTGACGGCCATTTTAATATAAAACTCCTCTTTCCTGTGTCGCTCTGCCTTCAGCATGCCACAGAAACACTGTCCAGGTAATTTTACATATTTGAAAATATTTAAATTGTTCTAAATCGGACATTTGAAGCATGAAATTAACTTCAGATAAACTTTGTAATACAAGTTTGAGACTGTGGATTTTGTCCCCCATTACATAATGAGGGGGTCTTTAATGGCTGGTATGAACAGGTGTGTTGTGCATGTCATAAAGAGAGGACAAACGAGATTTCAAGTATGAATATTCTTAAAAGGCGTATCATGTTGTTGTAATGAAACTGTGCTCCCTTGGCATCTTTTAAAGTCTCAATTCCCTCCGTCATTTTGTCAATTAAGATGTGAACCACAGCAGGTTATTGCTGGAAGCAGTGTCTTTAAATGGAATTTGAATGTAGACAGCTGATGACAGCAGGACCCGTCATTGTGATTCTCTGGCTTTTTTAAAATCTCATGTTGGCTTCTTCAATGAGCCAATATTGGGTGATCGGCATCATACAACCATCCATCCCGAGTTCAAAGATAATTTCTGCTAAAATATTCCACGTTTGAATTGAATCCTCTTGGGTGAGCGTGCACTGCATCCTGTGTTGTCATGACCACGGTTGATTGACGTGATGAGCCCTGCCGGAGACTTGCTGAACACGGAAGCTCACATTGTTGTTAAATAGGGTCCCCTGGTCGAGAGAAAAGCCTTACCGGGTATAATCTGCCCCAGAAATCAAAGCACTGTTGGGGCTGCGCCTGCGAGTTTTCCAATCATCCCAATGGCGTCATGAGGGACTGCTGAGGGAGGTCGGGTAGGAAGACACTGCAGTGATTCCAAACCGAGAGGTGGTGTGTCAGGCTGCTCCGGCTAGAAGGGCTGGATCATGTCTTTCTTGCGTGGGAGGCCAAATGCACGAGAGAAGCAGCACACAAGCACCTCATAGGATGAGCACTGAGTGGAATATAAAGGTGTTTACTATCAACGGACGAAGAAATATTAACACTGAATGCGTCCTTGCCCTCTTATCACTCCAAGGGACCATGTGTTTACTTTTGTGAGCAGATGATGACATTTTTCTTTGCTGTGTGTAAAAAAAGAAGAAAAAAAAAGAAACTCTGTGTTCACTACATCTATGACCTTGTAAATTAAGCATCCTTTTCAGTTGCCTATTGCCTATTCAGACAACCACACATGCACACCCATTCTCTTACTCCCACACATACTGGCAGAGCAAACAAGGTACGCAGCCTTCTGACTGTGTGTTTGGAAAGGCAAACAGCTTGTAGTGATGACCGGCCACAAAAACTGAGAGAAAAGAGATGAAAAATGTGCGTTCAGTCATTGCCGAGATTATAATGTCACTTGGGAGCCGGGGCCTTGCACAAACATCCTGCCGTGATCTGTTTTAATTATTTTCCATAAACCAATCTAATCCCCTCCCTCCTACGCTGCTCTTTAAAGGAGCTTTTTGTTCGAGAAACTGAGGATGTGAGTCAGATGACCTTGTTTCAGACCTTGTCACAATCCACAGGTTAACATGTTAGTCAGGTTTGTCACAGTGGTCAAATATGTGCAGTGATTTGTTCAATAGGGCCTTTTTGCATTAATAAACTTATATAGACTCACTTTTCATTATATCTGACCTCATTTCACCTTCACTTTCAATTTCCTACACTAAACATCCAACATGATTTTGCGATATAATGACGCTCCACAAAGAAAAGAAAATAAGAGCATAGAAAAATGACTGTTTCTATATTTTACTTTGTCTCCATAGGCTCATCTCGCACTTTGAGTGTGAATGTGTGGTCTTGGCGTATTTCTGAGGCACCATATGGCACAATCCGACACATTATAGGTAAGATTTGCCTTATCTCTCTTTTTTAGGGTTTTCTTTCTTATTTTAAGGCTTGAAATTACTGCTGAAAAGCCCTTGACCTTTCTTCTCAAAGCACAAACATGCTCTATGTCTTCCACCCATGAGTGATCCTTCATATTTGCACAATTAGACGATAGGCCTCATGCAAGAAGATTTCCGTATTCTTATCCTTCATTTCTCCTACATCTGTTTGTACGGTTAGTTTGTTAAGGAGATACTGAGTCACCTGTGAATCTCACTGTCACTGAAACAATATTAAATGCATCGATATGAAAATGGCTTTCAAAAGGGTGAGGGTGAAGTCTCTGTCATCAGTCGTATGAAAGACTTCGAAAGGAATCAGTTTTCTTGCGTGAGGCCCTTGTGAAAGGCGAAATTGCCACATGACATGGAGAAATCAGTCCGGTCACCTTTATAATAAAAGCCCTGCCTCTGCTTTTTCTTCATCTACATTTAAATCATGTAGGCTAATAGCACCTCTCACTAGAATTACACATCTATTTTATCACGCACGTCAATGCGCTATATCCCTGCACAACAAAAACCACCTATTATTTTATGGCTGTTGAATAGTTTAATATGTTCAAGCCAAGTTAACGGTATATTTCTGGTTCCATGGAAACATTTATTGTGGTCTATAGGCTTTTGTGGTTAGATAACAACATACAGGATGAAATAGTTGAGGGAATACAATGAGGGAATTTATTACATCGCATGGGAAAGAAAAAGTGTTTCCTCAGACTCTAGAGGGGTCAAGCAATGCCACTAAAAAAAGATACATATGCTGTTGGTAGTATGATGGTGTTTTTTGAAGTCTCGGTGAAGTCCTTTCATTTCACCTTCATTCGTAAGGCTTCAGATCACCAGGGTCGTTATACCAAACATAACATAGCCTACACATACATATTTACTTTATTTTTGGATTCTTAGCTTAGACATAACTAGCGGGTAGGTAGGAAGGTAGGTAAGTAGGTAACCAGGTTATCTTTTGTTAGTTCACCTGTACGGTGGTATAATGGACTATATATTCAAACTATGTCATAAATGATGTGAGCTTACAATTAATTTGTAACATCATATTGTGTCCAGCTATTTAAATTTACTCGTGAATTGAAATTAGTCACATGTGCAAGTTCATTAAGACTTTGATTTGTCCAAAATGTAAGTCTTTGCAGCCGAATGGGCGTTTTAAAACCTGTTGAAAAAACTGTGCGGACAAAATACTACTCGAAACACAACAACTAGATATTTGATCAAACCTGCTTATGACTTTCTGAATGTTAAGAAAATAGGATGCCACAGATATGTATATGTATGGTTGATTGATTATTTGCAGTTACCAAGCACACCTAAAAAACACTCTATGTGTGTAGTTGCTACTTTCTGGCTTGGTAACCTATAGGACTCATCAATCACTCTCTTCCATCATGTTTCACTTTTGAAAACAATTGAGGACATGCTTGCGGCAGTAGTTTAGGTGTCTGGACGAACCTGTGTCTGTCAAAACAACTGACAGCAGAGATTAAAAGCACAATTAAGGTTGGCAAGAAAAAAACTAACCTCATTCTGCGTTTTGCCTGCTGTACGAGTTAAGAGCACAGACCAATTCATCCTGCATATTGGATTTTCTGGCACTAGCATGTATGGAATGCAAAAAGTCATTTTAGAAACGACTCGACTGTAAACATTGTAAACTGCATCAATACAGAATTCAATCAGTTTTATTGATCACTCACTCAGGATTGCTAAATAGACTTTGCATGCCTGTTTATTAAGTGTATTTTAAGCATAATGATGTGGCACGTTATAGATCTAAACACAGTCTGACAAACATTAGCATTATCCCATAAAAAGCCATGAACACACTGCGAGGATGTGAGAATATCGTATCATTCACTGGATTTTTTTTGGTGTAAAACCATCTGAGCAACATTCCACATTCCACTTCCAATCTGTGTAGTTTCAGGCACAAAAACAACAACTGCTGACATTGATATACCCTGTTTTCTGCCTGTGCCTGCATGCACATCTCACTGAACAGTCTTTTGAGAGACGGCTAACAAGATAGCTGAAGTTCATTCATTAGATATATACTGCTTAACCTTGTTCCTGTGCGGCAACAGTGCTAACCGCTGCACCCGATAAATAAAGCACGAGTGCGACATAGGTAAAATAGCGTATAAGACAGCCGTGCCTAGACTGAAACCAAAAATAAAGTTTCATTTAGATTGCCCCTAAGTTTTTATCTAGACTGTAACTAAGTGGGTAAAATTAGATCACATATTTAAATACATCAAAAAACAATGAATGTACTGTATGGATTTCAAGATGGATATTGATTGTTCTTAATTGGTATCCATCCATAAAAGCCAAATACAGTGGAATAGAACGCGAAAATGCAGGGGTTTCTTTTGTAAACGGAGAGAACACCCTGTTGTGGTTTATCTGAGAACTACTTCGATTGTCACGTTAGTGTTTTTGCTGAAGTTTTCCTTCTAAGAATCAAGTTTTGATTGTGATTGTGTCATATACTGTACAGATTGTAAAGTCCTTTCAAGAAAATTTGTGATTTTCATGCTTTGTTTTTTTTTATGTCCTCCAACATAAATGACCATATAGGTTGATTGTTCATATCTTGGATAAGACCTACAGCCCTTCATCATCATGGTAACTTGGTTAGGTCTAGGAAAAGATCATGGTTTGGGTTCAAATAAGTACCGTCTTTCGGATTCCACGACCTTTGTTGTCATAGTTACAATAGTGAGCATGCAATGAAGTTTTTTGGAAAGGACATGGATTTAAAAACAAAGTTAATTATCGGTTACGCACGGAAACGACCAGTTCATGCACCCAACCCCCTGCTAACATGGTCTTTGTTGCTCTGAGTCATGATATGCTGTGTCCACAGAAGACCTACATTGCTGTTGTTTGTTTCTTTTTCATTCTGTAAAGTTAATTTAGGAAAAGCAGTCTCCATACTAGCTGAGATTGAAGGCTTAATGTTGACCTCGAAAAACTGCAGTTGACAAAACAGTTTCGGAGCTTTCATTAAATCATATATCCATCTGAGGAATATGCATTTAATAATGTTTTAACACTATGTATGAGGTTGCACAGGAAGCCTGTGAAGATGAGATAGGTGTGACACTGTGATCACAGCAGACCTCTCTGCTCTTAAACTGCATCAAAATGAAGCTCCAACTGCTTGCGATGATGTCACTAATTCAGACTCGTTGGACTCTGTCCTCCGTTCTCAACACGCACTTTGTATTTTCTGCGTCAGGTGGATTCGACATGATCAAAAGGGTGCTTTCATGCTTTTGATGCTTTATGCATGTTCACTCTGGAGGATTTTGAAGGTCATACAAATGTGGGGGGGAAAAGGCTGCAAATATTTTATGAATACATACAGAATATCAATATTGTATTTGAAAACACCTTGTACATTTTAGATGCACAACTACACGTATCATCCGGTTTGGCCTCAGTCTTTGTAAGTCCCTGTACTGAAGCAAAACAATGCCTGAAGTTTGGCAGTGGGGGATTCAGTGCAATGTGATCCAAAGTTGGTCTAGCATAGCGTGTACAGTACTTAAACACAGGGAAGTGGCGTCTGGCTATTGTTGGCTCTCGCAGAAAAATATAAGATATGAGACCGGTATTGTGGAAAAAAAAAAAACATGTAACAAATCATTATTTTTTATTTTAACACCAAGATCTATTTTTCATATAATGCTGGCTTGGGTGGGATGAAATCAATCCATCGTTGTTATAGGGTTACCGTGTGTGGACGTTTTCATATAATGTGTAGCAGTTTTAAATAGAATGTCTCCTAGATGATTCATAAAACAGCTTTATGAGGTGGAGGTGGTTCACATAGTTTCATTAACATTTGATGTTGCTAAAAGGCTGAACCTCAGGCTGAGGAGATAAAACGGAGCTAGATGAAGATAGCCACTCACTGTGGTGTATATTCCACCACAGTGAGTGAAAGCTTGTTAAATCATTTTTAACCCTCACTAAGGAGATCCAACAAGCTTGGGCTGAATAAAGAAGTTGCTTTCCTTCATAGGAAATCCATCATGCATTGTTTCAATTAGTTCCCCCTTCAACCTGTGATTCCACAACTCTGATATCTTAATAAAAATATTTGGCAAATGAACTGTCGACATTAGGGTTCTGTGTTACATTTTTATTTCCTAAACAATTTAGGAGGCCAGTGAACAAATATATTGTATATTACTTACTTATTACTAGCTTGTATGTGTTTCAGTGGTCTATTTGGCCATGACATACTAATGCTAAAATGGGATTAAGAGACATTAGGACTGATTCAGAGGACCCTGACCTAGTTCCTGGTCCCTTGCTCTAGCAGCTATAGAATACTTTGAGTGTCAACTCAACCTTAAAGGTGCTATAATCAGTGTTTTTATATGAACAATGGACAATTGACTTTGTCAAACCCACAGAGCATCATTACGCAACTCTGCAGTTCCCCTCAGCCCTGAAGAGCCTTTTAGCATTTTTCATTGTTTTAAGTTTCACAGTCTGCAACTTTAATGTTGTGGCAGCTGTTTTCAATGAAACGGCCGTAAAACGGAAAGGGTGCTGCCGGCCCAGCAGCAACGGCACACCGGCAAAGTTAGCAGTTAGCTGGTGAGCAACATGCAAACTCCACACAGAAAGGCCCTGGTTGGTTTCGAACCGGGATTTGAACCCAGATCCTTCGTGCTGCTGTGAGGGGACATCGCTACACCACCGTGCAGCCTCCATGTATATTCACTACTCAATTTCATTTCTGTCTGGATGCTGATTTATTAATTGAATGCGCTGCTGCTCTCCCTATACTGGACACTGTCAGGCCTGGAAGCCACAGTGGCATTAAAGCACTTTTACTGAGAAATATTAGGGAGGAGATAAGGTCTATAGAAAGTCTTTAGATTTTTTTCTGTGAGGTGTCACTAAACCGGGTTTTAAAAGTTGTCAAATCAAATGGGAAAAGTTGCCAAGTTTTCCCCAGTGAAAGCAGCACTGGTGGAGCATGTAGCAGGCTCATATTTCCCTCAGGAGGTGGAGCTAAAAGGAGAATGAATATTGTACTTTAGCAGGGACATGCAGACATGAGCCCAAATTAATGCCAATGATGCTCCATATTTACTGCAAAGCTGCATAAATTAGCAACTGCTAAAAAAATCCAGTTTTTCGGCTCAACCCTGGCTGTGTAAATTGAAAACCAAAATAAATGGTGCGGAGCGCACCACACAACACTGTGTGCAGTTTGTAAACATCACTCCCTGACACCTTAACAGACATGCTAGCGACAGATGCTACAACTTAGGGGTTTTGGCCTCGTGGTTAGCGCGTCAGTCTCCCATACCCGAGGCTGCTGGTTCGAGCCCTGACCAGTGCAAATCCACAACAATCTTTCTCTGAAATTGCTTACTGCCCCTTTAATTCAGTTTTTTTTTTTTTAATACAGTAGATCTGTATTGAGAAAAAGTCTGGCAGTGTTACTGTGAGCGAAGCATAAGAGAGTTTGTTTGTTTCTGTACAGAGACTAAAAATGTAACCTGTGCCAATATAAAGGTTAACCAGCTCTATAGTTGGTATGGTTGTTCATCAAGAAATACTTCATATAAGTAACTCCCAAAGATTAACAGGTTTAATTCCCAAGATGTTTAATTTATTCATGCAAAAAAAAAAACACTTTATGTTTGTGTTCCTAGGTACAGTCATTTGTTTATTCTTACTCCTGACAAATGGCATCATTGTGTGCAATAAAATCTTTACAATACAATAAGTAGTCTTATTTGGGGTGTGTTGAGTGGCATCAGGCTACTGAAAGACTGTTAAGAGTTTGGATAAACTGTGTGTTCGCCCTCAGTGTTTGTTTCACAGCTGAGGTGCCAATGTGTTGGCAGGAAGAGAGGCAGGTGTGATGAAAGGAGGGAGGAGCTGCTGCTGCTGCTGGTGGTGGTGGGGGCTTGATCAGGAAGTGGTGTAGAGAAATCTAATTTATTTTTCATATGCTTCTGAGATGGAATGTCATATATCATGCTATGCAGCAATTTTGTGCCACTCTCAGATGAAAGAATAGTGATCAAAGCTACAGAGGGGGGAAGTCAGCTGCTGGAGTTGCTATGGGATCCACTTCCACTGAGAACAATATAAACCGTGCTGAAATAGTCATCCAGTATACTGTCACAGCTGGTTTTCAAAGTGGGACGACTCACTTCCAAACATCTAACTCAGGAGGCAACAGGGATGAACTGAATCGTTTGGCCTTGAACAGACATTTGGATGTGACCAACATTGTATTTATTGGTTTTTAACAACTTTACACATACACTGTCTTACACATTAATCAGCACATAATACCATAAACCTAATCACCAAGGTGTAGGACATCCAAACCCCCCCCCCCCCCCCCCAAAAAAAAAACCCCAAATACAATAACAAAGGGGATAAAATAAAAAATAACACGGGATCCCCCCAACCCCTGCCTAAAGACAGGTAATCAACAAAAATATATAAAATTAATTCATTTACATAAATTAAATATTGTAGTTTTTCAAATGTTTTAGTTGGGGAATACATGAGGTGCTACATTACAGTCTAGTGTTCATCTTATAGTCACGTGAGTGTTGCAGAGGGCCATTTATTCACCCCCAGGTTCTTCTATCAGATGTGTAATGTCTGTTCTCTCCAGATAATCTATGAAGGGACCCCATATGTTATTAAAGAATGCCTCCTTGCCCCTGATAATATATGTAAGTTTTTCTAAGGGCGGAGTTGTAGATAACTCACTAATCCGTTTACTCAAACTAGGCATACCCACTTTTTTCAATGATAGAGCAATTATTGTTTTTGCCAACAATATACTAATTTCTAAAAATACCCGATGTCCTTTCCTAATATTATACTTTCCTGGATATAAACCGAGTAAAAAAAATTTAGCATCCAAAGGTATTTGTATTGATAGTATGTCCTGGATACACGTCCTCACAGCCTCCCAGAACTTTTTTATTTGACCACATTCCCAAAGACAATAAAAAAAGTGTACCCTTTTCCTTGTCGCATTTGGTATACCACTTTCACACTGCAAGCAGACCAGGGTCTGATGGCCGTGTAGTGACAGGTGGCGGCCATAGATGGCGGTAGAGAGTGGCACGCGCCATAAAACAAAGAAGAAGAACTGTGTAGTAAAACAACAGAAAGCATGGTAGCCAGTGAGCCAGTGGTCAACTCTACCTTATATCTCGTACTTGTCACTGTCTCAGCGCAGTGTTACGCGCCAAGTCTGGTCCTTTAAGCAAGTGGCCATTTGGGTTTTGAAGTGTGTGTGTATGAGAGAAGAAGGTTGGCGCTGTTGTTGTGTACGTAGCTGCAGCCACAAGGAGAATGGGCTCCGCACATCATCTATGTTACCGACAGTTTGATGAGGCTGTGTATGTCTGCCGAAGGGTTGAAATAAAGTGCCCCGTTCTAAACCTCATCGATGATCTGGATTGTTAGTTGTTACCACCAACGAGCCAAAGCTAGTCTAAGCGAGCTAGCTACATGCGAGAGGTCTCTTTACTACAGCTGGTGAGGGAACAGCAGGTACCGACGGAGAGGTCGAGCCTTCGTCGCCTCCGTCATCGTGGAAATTAGCGGGTTCATCCGGGTGTGACGTTCACATCAATGCCGATCGGAGGTGAAGCCGATTATTACCTGGGTCTATGGCAAAGTCATTTGACTCGGTGCGAAATGCCGATTAAACGTTTTCACACTGCAGAAAACGCCGGGTGTTAGCAGGTTTAAACAGGTTTTTTGGCCAGTGTGAAAGGGGCTATACAGATACCTGGAACATCAATGTAGTTTTTCGGGGGTGATGTAAGTTCTCATGAGCCAATTGTACTGCAGTAGTTTAAGACGTGTGTTAATTGTCTGAGATTGTGCTTTGGTACATGCCCTTTCCCAGTCCTTGATGGTTATGTTGTCATGTAGGTCCTCTCTCCAGGCCTCCAGCCTCTTTACCGATGACTTTGAGGGCTCAGCTATTAGAAGGGTATAAATCTTGGAGATTATGCCCCGTCCCAAACAGTCCGTAGTCATTATCTTTTCTAGGGGTGGGATAGATAATGATTGACCCTGTTGTGATCTGATGAAATTCCACAGTTGTAAAAACTTGAAGAATTGATTACGGGGTATGTTATATACCTCAGTTATTTCTACAAACGATCTCAGATGTTTCGTGACTGGGTTGTATAAATCTCCTATTTTTTGTATTCCATTGTTAGCCCAGACTTTGAATCCCACATCGGATCTATCTGGAGGGAAAAAACTTCTTTCCCCAGATGGGACTAAAGAGTGTGAGAGAGATAGTCTCCCCAAGATGTTCTTAACTTGGTGTAAAACACGAATCATATTTTTAACAATGGGGTTCTTTGTGGTTTTTTTAAGCTTTTCAACACTATCTGAGTACAGGAAAAGGGGAAGAGGGAGGCACAGCTGATGGCCCTCCAGCTCCCTCCATAGAGGGGCTTCCTTTTCTGAAAAGTAAAACATCAGCGTTCTTAACTTTGCCGCCCAATAGTACCAGAGCGGGTTGGGGCACCTAAGCCCCCTTCTATCATACGGCAAGTACAACAGTGACAGTCGCAACCTGGAGCGTCTATTGTTCCATATAAATCTGATGAACAATTTCTTTAGGTGAGCGAATAGATTACTCGGTGGTGGCAGTGGTAAATTTTGAAACCGATACAGCAATTTTGGCATTACAGTCATCTTAAGGACATTTATTTTCCCTATTAACGACATTGGTATAAATGACCATTTATCCATTGATTTTTGGACTTTGTGCATTAATGCTCTGTAATTGACTTCTACAATATTCTCTAGACAGGCTACAATTTGAATGCCCAAGTATATAAAACAATCCACGCCTTTAAATTGAGCAGCTTCCTGAGGTGGGGATTTCCTTTCTAAATGATTTAATGGCATAATTGAAGTTTTAGATTTGTTTATCTTGTAACCTGATATGTTTCCAAATGTCTTGATCAAGTCTAACAAAGCAGGGATGGATTTTCCTATATATTTTAGGAAGACAATAATATCATCTGCGTATAGTGCCAGACGGTGTTCCTGCTCCCCTATATCTTCCTGATGAAGTTGTCTGCTTCGCTTGGGCTTAGAAAGATGTGAGATCGTACCTTATGTGTCACAATCAGTCGAGCAGGTGGAATTATGCCATATCGGAGTCCTCCTTTTGCTTCTTATGCACGCCTGCTGCCATGTCTTGGTAGAGCCTCAGATGGTGGTTCTTGTAAAGGATTTGTCCTTTCAACTTGGCTGCTCTTACCACCACTTCTTTATCTCTATAGTTCAAAAACTTAATTATGAGCATTCGGGATGAAGAGTTAGTGTCTGTTCTCCGACCGATCCTGTGTGCCCTCTCCATCGTGACTTTCGCACGTAATGGCGCCAGCTACAGCGCCTCCACGATCCAGCTCTCTAGGAAAGTACACGCATCCTCTCCCTCTGCTCCCTCCGGTAAATTCACCAGCCTCAGGTTTGAGTGCCTAGATCTTGCTTTCAGGTCCAGTATTTTCTCTTCCAAGTCTTTATTTTTACCTTCTAGAGATTGCACTTTAGTTTGGAGCGTTATTACGCTGTCTTCGGTGGTAGAAATCCTCATCTCTGCCTGCGCCACTCGCTCGACACAGTCCGAGACGTCCCGCTTCACGTTCTCGATAGCAGTGAACAAGCCGTCAAATGTGGTGGAAAATTCTGATTTCAAGTTGTAGATAGCTGCCAATATGGTGTCGACAAGTGCTACGCCAGGGCTAGCTATTTCGTCCGTCTCCGTAGCTTTCGACATCACCGTAAAGATATTGTCTCTTCAGAGATTTTGTTAGTTGTGACATTGTATATTTGGACAATTTTTTTGTCATGAATTGCATTTAATAAACCAGCTGTATGTATATCTTCTCAAAATCTCCAGTTATAAGTGTTTTTCTAAATGCCCAACAGTAAAGCCATGAGATCCACGTGGACTCCAAGAGCTGAACTCATAAAGTTGTTAAAAACCCCAAAAGCAATTAAAAGATTATTGCACTGTGTATGTAAAGTTCCAATGAAGTAAAACACTTGAATATCTGCGAACATCAATTAACAGGTCGCTGGCCGTGTTGGGAATTCTCTGAGAAACACCAGGGTTTACTGTATTTATAAGTCAGCTACTGTAGTTATAACGGTATTAAGATCTAAATACATCTCAGTTTTTTAATTAAATGTAACACTTGAAGACTTTGCAATACAAATACAAATATTAATAAACATTTGGACCTGATGATTTTTTTAATGAAATTTTCAAAAACTTTTGGAGACTGAAAAAAATATGACAATTTATAAACTCATGAACTTCTACTTTTATTTTCACACCTCACACAGTCTTATATGTGTGAAGTTGGCTCAGTTGTCACGGAGAGGGTACATTTATGAATTTTAAGCATTAATTAGCGTTAAAGGACTACTTAACAAGAAGAAGAAAGCCTTCGGGTCGGGGGACAGACTCCAGCTGAGGGAGGTGCAACACGAGCTGAGGGAGAAGCTGAGGTAGAGTAAAGACTCTTACAGGAGGAAGCTGGAGGCCAAACTTCAGCAGAACAATGTGAGGGACGTGTGGATGGGGATGAAGGCCATCACCGGGTGTGGTGTGAGAGACAGGCAGACATCAGGGAGCCTGGAGAGACCAAACGAGCTGAACTGTTTCTTTAACAGGTTTAGCTGACAGCCCTCTCAGTCTGCCGTCTCATCTACCACACACTCTGCCCCCCACACACCTTCACTGCCTCCAATGCTGTGGTGAGCACACCGGATCCAATCCCCCCACCTTCACAACACCTCCATCCCCCCACGGACAGTCAGAACCCCCTCCCATGCTGGACTGTAACAACTGCCCTGGTGAAGAGACAGTTGGAGAGACTTCACCAACGCAAGGCTGCAGGACCCGATGGAATCAGCCCCAGGGCTCTGAAGACCTGTGCCAGCCAGCTATGTGCTGTTCTCCAGCATCTCTTCAACCTGAGCCTGAACCTTCAGCAGGTACCGGTGCTGTGGAAGACGTCCTGCCTAGTTCCTGTTCCGAAGAAGTCGACTCCATCCGGACTCAACGACTACCGACCAGTTGCCCTCACATCTCATGTGATAAAGGTGCTGGAGAGGCTGGTCTTGGCCCACCTGAGGCTGCAGGTGAGATCGTTGCTCAATCCTCCACAGTTTGCCTATCAGCCTATTCTGGGTGTGGCAGCGCTGTCATCTATCTGCTGCAGCGTGCCCATTCGCATCTAGATGGTGTTGGCGCGCTGTGAGAATCACTTTCTTTGATTTCTCCAGTGCTTTCAACACCATCCAGCCACTGCTACTGGGTGACAAGCTGCGGTTGATGGGTGTCGGCGTGTCCACTGTCTCCTGGATCACTAACTACCTGACAGGCAGGCCGCAGTTTGTACGACTGGGCCGTGTTCTGTCTGACATGGTGGTGAGTGGTAGAGGAGCTCCACAGGGGACTTTGCTGTCTCCTTTCCTGTTCACCGTATACACCACTGACTTTAAGTACAACTCAGAGTTGTGCCAGTTCCAGAATTTCTCTGATGACTGCAGTGGTTGGGTGTATACCGGATGGACAGGAGGGAGAGTACAGAGCGCTGGTGGACAGGTTTGTGGAGTTGGCGGGAACAAATCACCTGCTGCTGAATGTGGACAAGACCAGAGAGATGGTGATCGACTTCAGGAGGAAGAGAACAGCTTCACAGCCCTTTCATTCTGGGGGAGGAGGTGGAGACAGTGGAGGACTACAAGTACCTGGTAGTCAACATCGACAACGGACTGAGCTGGAAAACCAACAGCCTGACTGTGTACAAGAAGGGGATGAGCAGACTCTAGAGTCTGCTCTGTGTGCAGCAGGATGTTGGAGATGCTCTATCAGTCTGTTGTTGCCAGTGTACTGTTCTTCACTGTGGTCTGCTGGGGAGCAGCATCGGAGCCAGCGTCATGAACAGATTGAACAAACTGATCAAAAAGCTGGCTCCGTAATAGGCTGCAAGATGGACGCGTTTGAAGCTGTGGTGGAGAGGAGGACTATGAACAAACTGTTATCCATCATGGATAACCTGGACCGTCCTCTCCACCTCACACTGGACAGACAGCGGAGCTCCTTCTCCAATAGGCTGATTCAGCTTCGCTGTCACAAGGACCGTGACAGGAAATCTTTCCTGCCACAAGCCATACAACTCTATAACACCTCACCTTTGGCTGACAGATAGACCTTGTTCCACTGTCAATACTTCATGTAAATTCTGTGAATTATTATTATTATTATTATATTATATACTTAATTTCTATATATATTTTTTTTTGGCAATTCATATATTTTAAATTTATTGTCTAAATATTGTATGTATTTTGTGTTGTTTGAAACGTGCTGCTGCTACACCAGAATTTCCCAGCTTGGGATGAATAAAGTATTTATCTATCTATCTATCTGTCTGTCTATCTATCTATCTCTCTATCTATCTAATGGTAAGATCATTATGAATGAAACATTTCCTAGTGACTGTCAGGCTTCGGTTTCTTTGAAACATGACAACCAGTGTTTTTTGGTTCGAAATCTAATCAGACATTGATTAACACACAACACAGTCTTGTGAATTTAAATTTTTCATTTTTTGAAGTTAATAACAAACAATGTTACCCTGCTTACAGGAGCGACAGATATTCTGCATAGCAACAACAAAAAATGTATTTTGTCATTTTATTGGAGGATGTCTGGGGGCTACAGTATGTCCATTTTCATCTCTAGCTCAGCTGCTCAGACAAAGCACATGGCTTTTAAACCTCAGCAACTCACAGTTGAAGCTGATTGTTTCACCTAAACCCAATGTTTCTTCATAAGGTCTTCCATTATATGCAACTGTATTTTGGTAAACAGATTTGACAACCTCCAGTGTTATTTATGTCATTTCTACAGTACACAGCAGCTGAACTAAGACTGAAGCACATATACAATCTAAACCAATGCTCCTGAGAACACATACATCAATGTAGTTTAAAGGCCATGAGAGCCAATTTATTATTTAATCCTTCAATTGCTGCTAAGCTAATGGCTAGACCCACATTTGGTATATAATGATTAATAAATGAGGAATTTAGACTTCCTTTTTACTTTTGTCCACATCCGTGCCTCCGTCTCTGTCTGACAAGCTCACATTAGTTGAGACAGTGTGGTAAATCAGAGATTGTCTCACACAAAAACAAATATTTTCCATTCGTGTTCCAGCAACCGCACAGAAGTCACACATAAATTATCTCTTAGATATAATTTTTTGTTGTTTTTACATCAGTCATCAAACCATAGATGCTTTTGAGATTCACCACATTTCAAAGCTAAAAAGTTATTATGGAGTTGCCTGTGATTGTTAATAGACGGACACATCATATTTCTTCTATCCCTCCTCAGCATGCGACCTCCACTTTATAAACCATAAAGAAAAGAAAAGTAAAATCTATTGAAAAATTGAGTCAGAGCTTTGCTTTTCTATTACTGATTCATTTCTTCACTGGCTGCACCAACATAACCATTTTCCAACATTTTTCTTTTGTTTGCTTTTAGGTTTAAGAATCTCCACCATCTTGTTACTAACAAAATATCGGCCAATTCCAGTATCTATATCAGGCTTAGATGTGTTTTCTACTAGGACAATGTGGCTCTCTGTACCCTATTCCACTTTATGATTTTATAAATAGAGGCGTATAGCATATGCAGTGCAAAAATATCCCTTTTACCAGGCTATTTGTTCTCTAAAATATTGTTTTTTTTAATATAATTTGCTAGTGGGTGTGTGCCCTTATCTTCAAACAAGCAAAGCTGATTTGCATTTAGGAACAAGCCACATTTTACCCCACTGGCAGATATAGTATATCAGTGAAATTTAAATACTCAGTACAAGATTAATTGACTAACTGGGATTTTTTGTTCCATTTTATTTTTTGCAGTACACCACACAATTATAGATCTAATTATCAAGATACAGCACTCAGCAAACCCACACAGTACTTGTCTATTGCTTTATGAAGACGAACACAGACTAAATTGGTGAGGACTGTGGGTGGGTGCAACGCTTGTTTTTGCCTTCTCACTCATAACTACATTAATCGTAGCTACTCCACAGCCTTCAGCATTAGCCTTGTCTGAGTGCTACACAATAAAAAGTATTTGATTCTCTGCAAGAGCCAGAAGAAAGCACGGAGCTGGAGTGATTGTTTTAAAGTTTGGACAAAGTTGGCTGGTGATCAAAATATTGTCTTCAGATGAATACACCGTAATTTAATCATGATTGCTAATGGTGCCATTTCAGCATTACTGCAAGGTTGATGACTTAAACAAATATGTGTGGAAAAGCAATGAGGCAAAGAGCAAGCAAGGATTTAGTTACAGAGAAGGAAATGTTTATCAAAAGATGCTATTGAGTTGTTAAAGGGCAGTGTTTTTGGAGTTTGACCCATACGAGGACCAAAAAAAGTCAATATACTTAAGCTTCTGCTGCACCTTTTTTTTCATTTTTCACTAAATTTTCATTTTTACCTTTTCAATCTGACTCTTGTCACAACTCCATGAAAATGCAATACTGAAAGTGCAATGAGTGCAATAATAGTCAGACAAACGAAGCGAAAATAAAATCTTGGCCGAACCGTGCTATCAAAAAGCTTAATAAGTGGGCTAGAAGTAAACGTTTCAATCCACTATTTAGTGTAGATTATGTGTTGTATTTTCTAAATCTTGTCTTAATTTGATGATTTATTGTTACTTTGAAAATTGGACTTCATAGTTTAAACTCCCAGATCAAAGAGGCTGAAGGAAAGAGATGTAGTGATGAATATTGTTGAAACCTTTTGCGGATTTACATTTCTTTTATGTTCATGTTGCATTTTAAGCCTGTGAAAAGCTAAACAAAGAAAGGAGAGAAAAAAACTAGGACAATTAACACAAAACTGTCCATCTCACTCATACAGGTGTGACAGGTCTTTTTTAATAAATAATTCATAAAATATTTAAAGCTGCATTGGCAGATATGTATGTTGTAAATGGTGTTGGCCAGAAAACTAAAAGAGTGAGCTATAAGACGATAAATGTCTCCTCCTCCCATTTAGTTGGTTGATCCGTTTTTTGGTGGGGTTGTCACAATGAGCAACCCCCTTCACAATAAAGAGTCGTGGGCAATTGTTAATCGTAGGCAATTGTTAATAATTGTTAAAAAATGGTTCGGAATTCTCTCCCACTGTGATGTCACAGTTGGACCCCAGCAGGGATCCCTCAACCCAATGACGGAGAAACCCCAACCGCAGTCATAGTGTTGCTCATCAGATCAGATGCATCAGATAATCTCAATGGATCAGAGACAGATTGTTTTCATCGCCACAGATGAACATGTTAAAAAAAAATGTATCTTTCTTTATTTGCCTGGTTTAATTGCTTATTAACTTGGGATTACTTTGTGATTTTGTTGAGTGATTATACATGATAATTAATCAGTTTCAGACCATAAATGAAACCCCTCCACAACAGAGCCCATCAGCTAAACAAGCTTATGTGATGCATTGCAAACTAGGCCACCTCCAATGATTGTTGCACACAATGCACAATTCCTTTGAAAGGAGAGAACTGATCTGCGCTAAAGCCGCGCAAGTTTCCTATCCCCTCCCAATTTGATGTGACAAACCCACTGGAGCTGAACTAATGCTGTTAAAAATCTGCACCAGCCACCATGTGCTTTTGTCTGTTGTGCTCCCCTTGCTAGCTGCCACTGTAAAGGCAAGAAAAGTAGTCTTACCAGTGTCGGCAGAGGAACTCAACCTTGCCAAGAACGAGCTCCTCTATCTTTTTTTTTAAGACCCCAATTTTGAAATCTCTCCTGGATAAGCAAATCCATTCTCCTCCATTGATTTGTGTTTTCATGTTGCGTTCTTCTCTGTGTCCTCACCTGTCTCCCCTCTGCGATTAGCTGTTTCACTTTCATTAAAGCATCAAGGGTAAAGTTTTTGTGGACGAGCATGAGGATAGGGATCTTTTTGTTGAGCATATTTCATTGTCTCCCATTGCATCATGACATCAGGATTATTTTCATGCCTTGGAACTGTTTTGATAGGGATTCATCAGTGTAAGGTCTTCTGTTATGCTCCCATATGTGATTTCACAAGAATACAGCAGGAAACATGGGCACTTTTTGAAAAGCCTCTTAAATCTATGGAGGACACAACCTTTCTCCTGTGGTGGACGGCATGCAAAAACATATACTTTCTGAAGTAGAGTGCGTCAGCGATGTCCTTCCAAAGATCTTACCTTGTCAAAGGAAGCGGTGAGCAGCCAGCCTGGATCGATAAATGGATTTCAGGAGCCTGCAGACCGACCAGGCTGACTTTGACAGTACCCACATTCCTTTTTCTCACACTCCTCTTGACTGTTATGTTTCAATCAATGGACTCCAGCCGCAAAGCCATGCCAAGGACCACAGAGCGTATTAAGTTGCTGTGTGCACTGTGAACTCTGCAACATTGATCCAAACCAGAATTTTTCGTGCACAATAATACTGAGGCATATGTGTATGATGATGAATGAATGACATATGGGCATGTGTCAACCTTTTCCCTGTATTAGAAATGGAATATTACAACATTTAGAAGTGATATATATATAAAGCACTGACTTTAACGCAGCTCTAATTCATATGTTATCTCACCAATCGGAAAAATGACTATAAATAATGTGAAAAGGTTCGCTCATAGTTCCCTAACTCTGCAGTGTCTCCAATAGCTTTGCAGAGACGTTTAGCACCTGCAGACTGTAATTAAGAAACTCACTCACTGGTTAACGGTTTACTAAAATACTAATAAAGTAATACTGTATAAGATGATATGTCACTATGATGTTTTTTGCGCTGCTCCCAAATACTCCCCCCAAAAAAATCAAATGCAGCTTTAAACATCATGTGGTGACCATGATTGACACAAGTGACAAATGGGACATTGTACATGTATACTTACATAAAGTAAGTGGAGAGAGTACAGGTTAAGGAACAGACCCATCTGAAACTATGATTTTACCTGTATGCATTTTACATTCTTGAAAGTTAAAGGTGACCCATGGTCCTGTCTTGTAAATTAAGTTTCTCTTTTTACTATCAATCTTTACCACAAAGCATTAGAAAAGTTTATTTTTCTAAGTTAACTATGGAATAGTATGACATAGTCTTGACAGTTTAATGGATTTACTTGGATTGAGGAAATGAGCAATATTGTTCTCAAACCTATGTTGCTCTACATGCACAACTTTTGAGGCAGAAGTTGGTTAACAGTGCACTCCTCATGTCCTCTGCTGTTTGGCCTCTCACTGACCAATGCAACACAGTGAGAGCTGAGGGCAGACTAGGCCAAAAGTGTCAAAACTTACAAAGGATGCCTCAGGCCGAAGGTTTTAATGGGTGAGAGAGATGCTTTAGATGAGATGCATTTCCGAAGAAACAAATAAAAAAAATCCCACATGGCCAACACCGAGTGTGAGAACATCAGGGAATCTCAGCGCCAGACTCAAGGCTGTTCTCAACATCAGTCACAGCATGCAGAAAAAATGCTAAGCTACTCCTACACTGGTGTTCATTTTTGACTGCTTCTTATATCTGGGCCCATCACAACCGCAGGAAGACAAGAAATGTCCTGGTAAACCAGGAAAACAAAATGCCCCTCTGTCTTTGCTGTTTCCAGTATCACCAGCTGGTGATAGAAGCCCGCAGAGATCTAAGGGAGACAGCGCTGTACCACTGAGCTCTAGTGCACAACATGCACTAAAGGGGCTCACCAAGCACTATTAAATACCAGCTGCCTTTTTTGTACTGGCCTCCGCTGATGGGGGATCTTTTTCTTGTCTTTGGTCGAGTGGTATTGGTGGCAGGGATGGTGACCGTGCAGACGCCGCGGCAAAGTGGATCTCCAATCAAAGGGAACATTCGGTATCACTCAATCACAGCCTGCTTTAATCACACATTACTTTAAATTCTTTGATAATCAACATTTCTAAAGCTAATTAAAAGGGGCCCTTATCAGGCTTTGAAAGCATGTCACGTATTGAGAAGGAAACAAATGTTAATCCTATTATTGTAACCGGGAATACTGGCTCACTGAATCGGATGCTGATTATTTTTTATTTGATTTGAAACTTCTCTATCGGCTCATCTTCAAACAAATTTGAAACGACTGCATTCTGTCCACAAGGGATGCCTCGCATCAGACATGTTGCTGTTTGACAATAAGCTGCCTGACAGGCCGCTGATTGGTTTTGTGCCCTTCATATTCCCTTCCCATCGTGTGTCCCTGTTCTGCGCATATTTCTCCTCAATGACTTCTTTCTGTCAGCCATTTTGTGAACATGTAGGCAGACTGTATGAGAAGGTCCTATTTCAAAACATCTTGTCTCCCATTCGGGAGGCATAAGCTCTTTAGCACCTGCAGTATGAATTATATAACAGTTCTCCATATGTACACTCTTCTGCATAAACACAAATCTTACTTGCATGAGCACAGTGCAAACAGAGACTAATTACTCAGTATCATATCTGACACCGCCTCTGTTAGCTTCTGTGTATAGACCTGGGTAAGATGTATATTTGCCAACAGCTTTGTTTGTTCCATGCTTCTTGGAGTGACAGATTGGTGGGGTTTACCGTCTTAGAAGTTTGAATGTTGGGTGAAGTTTGAATTACAGATATTTAACCCCTGTTTGCAAACTATTTGCCCGTGATTGACATTCCTCACTTTTATTGCTTTGGTGGCTCAGCCAGTTTGAGATGCTAATAACACAGTACTCATTTTTGCATTAGCATCAAACCGTGAAAGGTTTTCGGGGGGTAAGCTTACAGCCGGTCTCTGTCTGCTCCCTGGAGCTGTGGCATCAAGGTTGCTTTGAAGCCAGTGCAGACTATGGGAACGTGACTGTGCCTGTCGAAGAAGTCGTTTTGCACATAACCTCCTGAAAAAAAAAATCAACAAAAAAAGATATTAGCGATCATTGTTGGTAAAGCTAATGAAAAAGTATCATGAGTTACTTCACCCATTCCTGCAGAAATTACTTCAAATCTTCAAATCTCTCTAATAATCATTGATTGGTAAAATTGCTGTCAACCTTTATCTATCACTCTACCTTTTACCACTATTGGTTTGATAGGCCAGATATTGTAGCCTGGCCTGGCCTTCAAATCAAGCCCTTAGCACTAAAAAGGTTTATAATTGCTGTAAAATTACTATGGAGAAAGTCCTCACAATGGCTCATAGACACAATTTAACAGAATTTCTTGTCCTAAAGTCCATATTTCCTGTAGAAAAAGCAGTCAGACACCGCATGGGCAACATCACCAAGTGATGTAATGGCTGCATCTGTCTGCTATAATCTGCAATTGTCCCTTTTATGGTAGACAAAAGAAATAGGACACAAGCCTTTTTAAATTTCAGCAGTTGTGTTTGCATTACTTGATTTTTGATATGTCACACGTCACCTTGTTAGTGGTTAAAACGTCCAGCTTTAAAAGTCCCAGTATGCACATTAGTTGTCTTCGGACAGAGCCAGGCGAGCTGTCGTCCCCCCCCAATTCCACCAATTATGCTAAGCTAATCAGCTATTGGCAGCAGCTTCAAGTAGCGAACATAAAGTATATGAGTAACATCAACCTTTATATGTATGTTTCCCAAAATGTCTTACTCATCATTTTTAGTGTTTGAGTGTTTTTGAACTCATGGCCCAAACAACCTGTTGCTAGCCAGCTAAACAAATTAACAGTTACTGCTTCAATGGACGCCTGGTTATGTTTTTAAAAAGGGGGAGCAAACTTTAAAGACACAGAAGTAGCTGTGAATAGCACCACTAACAGCTGCAATTGTACAGTTGAATGACTAATCATAACTTCAAATGCATGATTTAAATCTACTTTATCTCAAATCATGGAGTATTTTATTCGACAACACATGAGGGGACTTTTTCTCCTGAAGAGTAAAAAGGGTCATTTTTGTCGATGAGTAGACATCACTGTGAAACCAGCCCTCAGTGTCAACTTTAGCCGCTGATTTACCCTTTATGAGAAAAATGTGCACTGCAGTTGGTTGAAATGCGAGATATCATTATGAAGCAAAGCATCGTCACTTATAGAAATAATTCCATCCACCGTCTGAAACTAAAAACTGAGATTAGAACAACGTTCTGAACGTTTAATAAGTCTCTTTCCGCCTCTGAGCATTTGATTAATTTGACTGTTGTTTTTTTCTCCTCTGGCGCCACGGGGGAAGCCTCCGCACTGTCTGTCAGTCATGGAGCTGTCAGTTTGCTACAATAAATCAGTGACAGGTCGGACTGAACCAACTCAAAGGGTGGTCCAATAAATATTACTCATTTTTGAAAAAAGCACAAGAACCATTCTTTCTGTTTACTTAATCTCTGCTTTTTTACTTTTACTGATATTGGTAAATTGATTGATCAGCTGACAGAAAGCATTATATCAAGCAAAAAAACAGAATTTATTTGTCCCAGTGACTTAATAGTTTCTCCTATTTCTCCTTTTATAAATTAATATGTTTGGGTTTTAGAGTGTCAGTCTGGCAGAAAAAAAGCTATTTTAACATGTCACTTGAGCCTTTTTCTGACAGTTTATAAACTAATTATCATTAATCGGCACTACACAGATGGTTCAAACGGTTCCATTTTTTTTGCTATTCTTCTCGTCATGCCGACCCCTTGAAACACCCACATTAAGCTCTCGCTCCTTTTCTTTGATTTTCCATTCTAGAATACTGTTTTTTTTATGTGAGGCACTGCGCTTTTGATGGCTTCTTGTATGTCAAAGTCCAATTGTTCTGCTCACACACTCTCTGCTGTTTGTTTGGAGGGTGACTGGTGCTGGTAATCAGCTTTCACTGGCAGCCTGAAAAAGAAGTTAAAGCAGCAAGCAGCTGCCAGCAATCATGTGCCGGTGACTGTGTGTATATACGCTGGTGTGTCTGTGTGCATACAAAATCTAATCACAGATGGCTTGATCAGACACACTGTCTTACTCTGGTAAGGGGGTTTCTGCTTTCCACATGTAAAATTTAGAAATCTTCCACCCACAGTGAAAGACAGCCTGTAGGCTCTTGCATGCAATGTGTGCATGAGGGACTTCGCCGCCGGGCCTGTGCTCTGCGTTGGCGCTGTAACAAGGGTGATGGATGGAGTTTGTTACTCACAAGTGATTTGCATCATCTTTACTGTTGCCGTATATCTCCCGTGGGAAACGTCGTAAACCACATCCCCCCTCTTTTTTTTCCCTGTAACAGATCACATTCTGTCAGAACCCATCCAAAGTTGTTACTGCTTTCTTTCCTCTTTAGCCTCTCAGGCATGGTGGGGTGGAAAAAATAGGTTGGTCTTTGATGCTACCGATCCACCTTTTTCTGGCCTCCCTCTGCTCCAATTGACCCTCCTCCGCATGGTGATCCACTTTTCCTTCCGAATGTTCCCAGGCTATATGTCTCTTGTTCCCTCTTCCCCTCTCTTTACTGTATCTCGCTCTCTCCCTCGCTCGCTCTCCCCAGTGCGATGGCTTCGTGTTGCAGTGCACCTTCAGGCCATGTGTGGGATGGTGTTGTGGGCTGGCATCTGGCAGACTCTGATAAGAAAGCGAGCGAGCCGGTGCTATTCCTTCTGAGATGTTTTAATTTCTTTTCTTTTTTTTTTGTCATCCGGGGAGACCATTTGAAAAAAAGTATTATTCAATAGACTCAGACCACAAAGTTGACACAGTGACCATATGTGCCTCCAGTGAGAAATTTCTATATACAGCAGCAAGATATGTAATTATTTGCTCTTTTGTGAGGATTTTCTCATATGCTGCACCAAATCTTAAAGCTCTGCTGGTTTTCTGTCCACTCGGCATTAGCGGAACAAGATGAAAACATGGCTTATGACGTGTCATGACAGAAAGCTGGCTATAATTACGGGTTAAGGTTAACAAGAAACTTGCAAACTACTGCCTAACTAATCATACACACAGCAAGATTAGCATTCATCTTTCTTGCCACCTGATGTATATAAATCCAATATTCACTCTCTTTATAGTTCTGCCTCAATCTGCCTCATGAGATCTGGTACTTGGTTATGGCTGCTAAATGCTCTGATGGGTTCTCTGGTGATTTGCAATTGTATCTGGCTGTTCTCTCCCTTTCAACTCCTTTTGGGTCTCCACCAAATCCTGATGGACATGTCTGGCTCTTAAGCTGCTAAATGCTCCTAGGGAGTTGATAACTGTCGGCAATTACCTTGGGAGGAGGCATACGTTCAATTTATGATAGCATCCACATTACACAGAGACATTTTATGCATTGTTTATACAGTTTGATAACGGCGGCATCGAGATTGGCCTATTTATCACCAAAAAAAGAGAAAATGGCTAAACTTTACAATTACAAAGACTTAGACGGTTCCCCTTGGGAAGTCTAGATCTTCCTGATACTGCTTCAGATCCTGCTAATTCGTGTCTAGTTGGAACATGCTCCAGGTAAAGCCTGGACTTGGTTACTGGTGGTGAACAGATAATCTGAGCCACAGGCTCCACTTTATCACAGCAAAAATCACCTTCCATTAAGATTTTTGAATTAATCTCTTACGTCAGAGGATAAATACACCAACATCTGTTTATTAATTTGACTCCTGGGCTTACTTTGTTGAATAGCATTTATCTATCTTAATTCTGTGATAGACCTGGGGGTGTTTGGACGGGATATAGGGTCTAACATTATTTGTAATTCTGCAATTAATTCCAAATGT
Organism: Scophthalmus maximus; assembly: GCF_022379125.1. Lineage (NCBI taxonomy): Eukaryota > Metazoa > Chordata > Actinopteri > Pleuronectiformes > Scophthalmidae > Scophthalmus > Scophthalmus maximus. Next base: position 18,175,521 of record NC_061529.1, on the reverse strand, counting down.
TCCTAGGGATGTGACTCTGGGGAAAGAGGCAGACATACCTAATTGCTCTAATCGTCCTCCCATTTCATAAACCCTATAGCAATTACTAAGCTTAGTGGAGTCTGTGGTTGGTGGTTTTTTTTGTTTGTTGTTGTTTTGTTTTTTGTCTCACTTGATACTAATCACTGTGTGCTGAGGATGGACTTTTGTGCCGCATATATACAAAATATTCAATAATTTGTTCACGTATGCACCTTCACAACATTATCTCCTTGTGTCGGCTTCAATGGCTCAATTTCTCAGAGACATCATCTCTTCCCATAATAAAATCAGAACTCCATTACGTTCCACACAAACCACGGAGAATGTTCATATAGATCACGAGCATGTCGGATATCAGTGTCCTGCTTCCTTTGTGCTCGGCATATACAGTAGCTTTTCAAAAACAGAACAAATAGGGCCACTAAAAATATGTTTTGTTGTATTTCCTTTACTGTAATCCTCCAACTATCCACTTTCAAATAAAAGGAAAACAGGCCCAATTATTTTTCGACCGAATGCAATCCTAGAAATTTGTCATGATAATATAAAAGTTTGACTAATTGTTAAAAAAAATGATAATACTGTACCCTGTAACATATTTACTGGCAAATATCTATTTACAACAGATTTACTTTTGTTCCTCTCAGAAAGGATTTTTTTGGCAGAGCACATTACCAGGTCAGTAATGTTATATATGTATAACATATAAGTTGGAATACATGACATCTCTCAGGGGGCAGAAAAGTCAAATATCATAAAGATAAAACCCCAAAAGGTGTATTTACTCTATAAATACATGCCTTTTTTTGTTGTTTATGTATTATTCCATTTGTGCCACTGCTGTCCTTAATGTTAACGATGTAGGACAGAATATATTTGTTAAATAGGCTTTAGTGTGATGTTTTCCTCCATCATGAAACCGTTGGGTCCTCCAGTTCGTTCAGTCAAATCACCATAAAATGATCACTTCGCAAAAATGAACTTCCAGGATCTTTATCCGCCTCCCATCCTCGGGGCCCCTCTGTTTCAGAATATGGATTTTCCTGTGAGACATGAAATATATCATGGATCGCACAAGACTAACACACACACACACACACACACACACCATACGGGTCCTGCGTATCTCACCTTTTGCTCCATCTCATGCTTGAGAGCTTCAGAGACTCAGGCCGGAAAGTTCAGCAGTCAGGAGCGATGCAATTTGCTGGGCAGGGAGCCAGTGAAATATTAAATGAATAAGAGACACAAGTGAGATTCCTCGGCTGGATTAGAGGAGCAAAGGCATGAGGCGTATAGTCAGTGATTTGTCAGTTACCCGTTTATGTCTGATAAAGATGCAGGACCTGTGAGTTGCCTCCAGACGCGTGAGCGGTAATATCTGATGGTTACAGCAGCGTATCCACCGCCTGAACTATACAATGTGGTCATCTTTAAACTTCATTTGTGTTGGAGCTGTTAGAAAGTTAGTTTATCTTGCCTTGTAGCTGGTGACATATCAGAGCCTCTGTTATTGAGCAGCTATGGGAAAACACTAATTTAAAAGCACAAAAAACACAAATGTGATTTACTCATTGAGATTATTTCTGATTCATCTGTCTTCAAATAACCATTGTTCACCACAGGAACTATCTAACAACCTGGGAGCAGTTTTTAGGGGGGCACTTTACTAGTTTAGTTCCTGGGCTTACAGTTCCTGGCTCCCATAAAAGTCCCTTTGTGATGGCACAGCAAGTCAGGATGGAGTTCGATGGGCTGACTGGTTGTAAATAGCTACAATTTAATGACAGCACAACATATTTTAAACTTCTCTTGAATGTTGCAGTTTCAAAAAAAATTGTCAGCTTATGCAGTGCATGACTTGTTACCTGGTCAAATCTTTTTTTTCTATTTTTGAAACCTAAACTTGAAACCTAAAAGGAATCGGCTTCACCGCCTGAGTTGGAAACACACATGGCATAATACCCGGCCACCAGATTGTGGTTACAGTGGTTAAACACAGATATAGCTAGCACCATGTGAGCTCAATATAAAATGACATATTACAGCTCTTTAAAATACATTGTTTAAAACTCAGGATCTGTGGCCTTGGTATTACATTAGCTAATAATGGAGGACCTGATACTCGATCTTGTACCACAATGTTGAACTATAGTGGAACGACATTTGCATATAGTATGGGCTCATATATAACTAAAACATTAATCCGGGGGGGGGACTGAAGTCATTGAGCCATTATTAATTAATACATCATACAGCACTAAGGAACATGCAATACATTCAAGTGAGAGCTTGGCTGCATTTACATCAGTACATTAACATACATATTAGCACCATATCCACCTCCACCTGCTATCCCGGTTGCAGAGTTGTGTGTGTGTAACTTGCGTATATATTCTGCTTCTTTGTTGTGTCTTGTACAGTGGAGACTGCTGTCGGGAGCAAATTGATCAGGTGGATGATTATTATCATTGGATTTTTTCTTTTTATATTTCTCAAGCTGATTACCTTGTAGCTGACACTTGTATATTTATTGCACATGTATGTAGTAACAAAAACGGACAATTATATATATATAAATATATATATATATATGTTCTTACTGATTTAGAGATAAAATAACATTAACTGCACAATTGTCCTCCCGTGCGCCACCCAGAACGGTCAGGGTGGAAGAATTACACTCCACTCACGTAACCAACCTGCTGCTGAGAGAGAGGGAGGACGATAGAAGTCCCTAAAACATGAGCAGGGAAGGAACAGGAGGAAAAATAACTCACTGAGCCACAGGGGGGAAGGAAGATATCACATGGTGCATGAGTGCACACAGCAAGCGTGCACGCACACACACACACACACACACACACACACAGACGCACACACTCACACACACACACGCACACACACACACACACCAGCAGGCTGGAACGGTCATTACACACTGTGACAGTCCAGAACCCTCATGCAAATAAGTTAGAAGGAAGCCGTAGCATTTTCGCAGCCTGCAGTGGTTGCTACATTTGTTCCATATATTTCATGTTTTTGAGGAAACAGAACATTGTTAGCAGACAACTTGACTACTATTACCAAATTATCCAGAAAGCGTTTTGTTTAGAATTGATGCGTTGATTTGATACGCACAATTTTCACTGTGCGTCATCTCCTTTGTGTTACCATGAATGTGTTTATTTGCTCTTCATGTAGCACATATGAATGGCATGAATAAAGTCTCAGCGTAATCGAGCCAAGCGAGATCATATAGAAATCCCACCGTCCCTCTGCCTCACTGGCACTGTGTGGGTCTCGGGGAGTTCAGTGCAAGGCGCAGTGCAGGAGCTGACTGTGTAACGAGCTGCTTTTTCACACAGCTTTCAGATGCGAACTCAGTGAAAACCTCAGTGCACATTTTCACAAAGCCATTCTCTTAGCAAGTCTGACCGCTGCAGCTTTTCGGGGTCCTGTAGGGACCGGGCGCCCTGGATAATCAAGCCTCATCGTTCACCATTCCACATTTATTAATTTGTAGGAAGTAAAACCTGCTCTTTTTACAGTGTGCTGAAGCTGCCTTATGTGACTCTGTCTATATACAATGGATTTAATGTTAAAACAGTATATGTTTTTTCTCAGTCATCATTTTCATCCCTCAGTGTCAGTGGCAGTTACACAGCAGTTTGTTTGGAGGAGCTGGCTCTCCGGTGAGCTTGTTCTCTCCCGCTATCAGTTACAAGCGTTGGCATCCAATTTGTCACGACAGCAAATTGCTGCTCACACACTTTAACGTGATATCAAAGGACAGCCATTAACGCCTGCTTACAGTCAGATTGCAGCATTCAGCGAAATGACCTCAGACAGCATCTTGAGATCAGATCACACCAGCAGTGATGCCTGTCAACATGCGGACATTTCGACCCATAAGTAGCCTGCTCAGCAATCATCATGGCCGTTATTACATGAGCACTGAGTACTTAATACGGGAGTTGTCAGTCATTACAACATTAGTACACACATATTCACTAGTCATTTCCAATTACTTTATGAGCACTGACTAATTATTATGTCATTACATGAGATAGCACTAGTCATCAGGTCATTATTACATGAATATTTAGTGATTAGTATGTTATTACATGAGATTCCAGTAGTCATCACGTCATTATTACATGAGTACTTAGTAATTAGTATGTTATTGCATGAGATTTCAGTAGTCATCAAGTCATTATTACATGAGTACTTAGTAATTAGTATGTTATTGCATGAGATTTCAGTAGTCATCAGGTCATTATTACATGAGTCCTTAGTAGCTATGACTATGTTATTACAAGTGCTGAGTAATTATTACATTACTACTTAGTAATGAATGCTTTGCATTGAGTACTCAGTTATTACATTATTATTATTACATTATCACATGAGTACTTGTAGATGATACATAATTACATGGATACTCACTAGTCATTACTGCATCGTAACATAAGTATACAGTGGTCAACACTACGTTGTTACCTGGGTATTCAGTGTTTATTACTAGATTACTGTGCGAGTACTCTGTAATAACTACTACATTATTATATGACTACACAGCAGTTATTATGAAATTAGATGTTACTATATTATTTTGATGTATTATGTGCTGTGCAGTTATTACCTCATAATTACATGTGTACTTAATACTTGTGCATCAGACAACACTGACCTATTTACAGTTTTCAAAATACAGTTTGACCACATCTACACATTGGTAAACTTTTGCACAGGTGTGATGCCATGGCGGTGACAAACATACAAACAAACAAAAAAACCTGCCAAACCACTCAAACCGCCTGCTATGTTCTCACAGGGCCTGGTAACCCTTTAGAGTGACTATAATGAAATCTCAATGGCCGACAATGATTTGAAATCCAGTTCGAGTAACTTCAGCTGTTCCTTCAATGTGCGACAAACTCCAGATGGTTTGGGCATTATGAAGGTTGAGGAGAAAATAAAACCCCCCGTCAAAGCCTGACGCTCCATCTGCAGGATCGGTGTCTTAATCATGCGTCTGGCACAATCAAGTGCAACCTGCTCCGCTCAGATGATTCAGCTTACCTCCAAAGGCACATTTGCTGCTGAATATTAATTAAGTCCTAAACATCCCAGACTGCCACATTGTAATATCACAATGACGCTTCCTTTTTTGTCTGCTATTAACCTCAGATTTCACCAACTCATGTATACTTAATTTCTCTTATAAATCATTAACCTCTTTTTATTTTCACTTCTGTATCCTTCATCTGAAGGCCACTGGCATCCACAAATCCCTTCTCTGACCTTAACACTTCTGTTCTAAATTGCATTACAAATCATTATGATGTCATTTCGGCAGGAAATTGATAAGACGCATCGGATTCATGGAGGCAATGAGGTGCATTCAGGGGCATTACAGCCTCAACAAGCAAAATATTATGCCAGGCAAGACACCAAAGATAAACAGACATAGTCTAACGTGATGAAGGTTAATTAGGTTGGCAATGGTTTAAAATTATAATAAGGAAATCAATTAATTTGATCCTGTTCTGGGTGACATTTTTATGCAAGGGAGGCTTTTATCCAATACCAGGCAGGGTTGTGAAGTGTGGTTTGTTTATCAGCATGTTTTACAATGTGTTTTGCAGTCAGATGTCAGAGGCATGTACAGTATGTAATTAGCACATGGCAGTCTGCAGGTACAGGGTCGTTAATACGTCTTGACCTTTCCCTCCATGATGACGGCTTATTAAATGAACAGCTGTTTCATTTGATTTAATGAAAACATCACAGACAAACAATGAAACAAAGTGTAAATGATGAGTTGGTACTCAATTCTCACATATTGCCTCTTATACAATGCAAATGATACGAAATGAAAAAGATGCCAGTGCAAACACTGCACACAAAATAACACTGGGATAACGGCGAAGACAAGGTCTGTGTTTGCACTTTGAAATATGGAAGAGTTTATGAACTATGCACTGTGATTCAACTATGTCTGTGATTGTGGTTCAGAACAAGAAGTTGTGTGTCCGACGGTCCACAGTGGCAGCAGTAGCACAACTTGTGTAGACCTGATTGCTTTGGGTTGCATCAAAACTGACGCTCAGTCAAACGTTAGCACACAGACCTGGAGCACATATTCTTTTGTTATATTCAATATGTCTTCCACTGTCTGGTATTATTCTTATTATGTGTTATGTGTCTGCCACGAATAAATGTCCATAAATCTGCATAGTCAAATGAGAAAAACAAAACAATTCTCCTTCAAGTTCCAGAACTTGCCAGAAAATCTTCCCATTTTTAAATTCCTTCGGTTGTCAGTGGAATCCTGTGAAGGTTATCCGTATGCCCATGGGTACAGTGCAAACAGGAACCGCTAAAGCCTAATTTGGCCCACTTATTGTAGAAATACATAAACAAATATGGGGTTCAAGTTGTAGCCAACAGCCACACTGACTGCTGACTGAGATGGCGTTTGCTGGTGTTCTCAAGGGGGATGACTGGGTAGAGATCCTAAACGCCCAGGACAAAAACAATGAGGCTGCACCTTGCACGAAGCTATTAAGTTTTCCAATGTCTGGTTAGAAAAAACAACAACAACTTCAGTATTGCAGGGTTTTGTTTTAATAGTTTAACGTTGTGGACATTTTGGCTCTTTCGGCTACATTAAGAAAAAGGCAGAGAAATGCTGTAGGTTGAGAGTTTGCCAACCTCCAACCCACCTACAGTTAGAAATAATGCCTTGAGTGCCAAAGAAAGCTGAAGAGCTGGGTGCCTACATCTTAGACTACAAATAATGACAAAGATACTAAACAAAACGCATCTGTGTAATGGCCCTACACATGTCTTTAAATACAATAAACATGATAAACATCTTTACGTGAGATCATGAGCATTAGGAAGAGGGAGACAGTCAGAATCCAAATTGTAGCAAATGCTGTAAATGTGCAGTCGGGAACAAAAATACAGAATTAAACTTTGTATTTACAACATGTAAACTTCCGAAATGCTGAGATCTGTGACTCCTCTAGCTTCATAGTTTAATTGTCTCCCTTGTTTTTCTTTTACCCTTTTCTCAAGATGCTTTCTAACACACTTGTTCATCTTTTGGCCATCGTCTATATGTAGAAAATGAACTGGTCATTTACTCCTGCATCCCTCTGCAGCCCTTTTCTTGCGAGTACAGAAAAGTGCTGACCGTGTTGCTGAACCACAGCATTTTGACTGCACAGGGGCAAAGTGGACTAATGGCCTGCCTGTATACAGCCCAGGAAACAATTGGCAGTGATGAAGCTTCAAATGCAGAAACATCAGTTTATCTGAGCTGCCCTGAGAATTACAGTTGCCCTCTCTCTGTAAACACCGGCACACACACACTGTTCAACCGGTGCTCGCAGACAGCCTGTGCTTCGCACGAGTCTCCTTGAACCATCCACGGCTGAGTTCTCCTATAGGCTCCGAACTGATAAAAGTGAGCAGCTTGTCAGGAGAGGTGGCAGAGACAAGCTCGCAGCCAGTTGATGGAATCCTCAGTAGCTTGCTGTCGCCGTTCTCGAAAAGGTAGCAGGATTTCTGATCCAGCAGACAGATGACTGTGTGTGTGTGTTTATGTGCTGTATATTTGATTGAACAGAAAGATTACTTTTATTATCATCCAGGGAAGTGTCAGGTTTCAGCCGCATTTTGCTGCTTCCACTCTGATTATTTGCATCTTTTGTCAAGACTAAAAAGATTCACCTTTAACGCGCAATATCCTCCAGATGCAGAAATGCCATGTTGCGGGGGAGACATCTGAAAGGGGAAAAAAAGGGAACAGTTTGTCAGTTTAAAGCCACGCCAGGCAACTTCATACGTGCTGGTTCCTCCAAAACAGCAGCGAGAGATAACTGTTGTTACCACTTTGAGCATCAGCAGCCGCGTATGATGTAACATGACATCAGTGGATTGCACACAGCGCTCTCAGGTTTACCAAGCTGTCATGCCGGGACCCGTTTTATCAAAGCGTTGCAGAACAAAGGCGATGTAATGTAGTGTCGGTGAGTCCAGCTCTGTCTGCTCGGCGCTCACTCCATCTTGGCAGCAATAGAGCATCTTACCCCCCCCCCCGTGTGTTGAAAGATTATGCCACTGAATACAGCTGACAACTTCAAGTTATCAGAGGTCCGGAAAGAGCAACGCTCAGTCAAGATGGCCACAGTGAGGACAACTGGGCCTCTGCCCTCGCTGTTGCAGCCCCAGTTTATGATTTCGGACAGCATCTTTTGGACATCATCTATATGATTCACTCGAGTCCACATGACATGACGTTTTCACATTAATGCCCCAGACTATAGTAGCAGCTGTGGAGGCATGTTCGCATGAAGGTTAACCTTGTACTGGGTCCCCCTCATAAAGTACACTTTGTTTTTGACACTATATTAACCATCTTTCCGCCAAAGCCTGCCTGTCCTGCAGTCACTTTCCCTTTTACACTCGTGGTATGTTCTCATCCCTAGATGCCAAAAGATAAGTAAAACCGAGTGCTAGGCATTTGACCACAATTCTTACAGTAATTCCAAACACAGTGTCCCATTTATCCACCCTGGTATCTCATTGGTACGTTTTAGAAATGTAGTAAAATGTAGAATTGTTTTGGTCTTAAGTGTTGAGTTGACAATGGCAGACGACAGGAAATTAGAGGGCAGAAAGATGGAGAATAACATAAAGCAAAGCTCTCCAGTTGGTTCTTTACACTCCTGGGCCACCACAGTGTACAAAACGTAGGTCAATTAATGTGTTTAGCATATTAACGTGTATGTTATGCTGCTGTTCTGCACAAAATATTAGAAAGCCTACTTCAAGTCTTTAAAGTCCAATAAACAAAAAGCACACTCTATCTACAGGCTGTGCTGGGCCGTCAGTCTGACATACTCACAGGTCGACTTACAGCAGTTGACTAATCAATGCCCATCAACATAATCAATAAAATATGTCTGCTCTGATCCTACTGACAGGAAATCGGCTCCATAAATACATGATCCCTTTCAGGAAATGTACAAAGCACAATTGATAATTGTAATCCAGACTTTTCCCATGCTCCTGTGTATTGTATATACTTACTTTACATAAAATCATATCATCATACAGTAAAAAAAAGAGTCATACAGTAAGCTCTGTAAAAACCCATGCACTGATTAATGTGTTAACCTTGGGTAGGACTTCCATGTTGAGTGGTGGTTTAAATGCTTTGTTGTCACTCCGCGACCCTTGTAATGGTGTGATAACGGTCCAGATCATAAAACTTTTAAAGACATTAACAGCTTTTATTATGCATTAATTTTTTTTCAACAAATGCTGCAGGGTCCATTTAAATGAATGAATAGTACCTATTACACTAAGTGCTAATTAAATACATAAGTAAATTTCATGTAGCCTCATACAATGACTGAAAAACGTACACAGAGAAAAGGTGTCAGCTCGATCTCTAAACTAGAATGAAACTTACAATGTATATAATCATCGAACGTGTCAAAATATAATTAATATGATTATTATTATATTCATGTGTAATAATATCTGCATTTGGACAAGACAAAAAAGCTTGAATTATTTTTTTGCTAGAGAGGACATAAGAAGTCTGATCCCTAGAAGTCTTATACAAAAATTTTGTTAGCACTTTTTGATATTGCTATTTGATTGATGACAAAACAATATTGATAGCACCACAAGTGACGGAAACAGTGACCAGTTCTTGAAAGCCTTTGTATTCCTAATGAGACATTTTCTCTTCCTGTTCTGGTGGGAAAGTGATGCACTTTTACAGAAGGAACAACTGCACATTTTATTTCATGTAGTTTAAGCAGAATACATGTAACTACTAGCACTTGAAGTTCATTATTCTTTTTGGGGAACTCTCTATACACTGTAAAGTTAATAAAAAGAGTCATCTTAGTGCATGAAGGGTTGTTGCTATTACTGTGTTTTAAAATCTTCAAATCAACTCAATTGTTAAACAGCATTTTAAAGGTGACATATTATGCTCATATTCAGGTCCATCATTTTAATTTGTGTTACAACTTGAAAAGGTTTACATGCTTTATTGTTCAGAAAAAGCATCAGTGTTGTTGCACTGCCCATTCCTGCAGCTCCTCTTTTACCCTACGTCTAAAACACTTACACTTTATTTTAGCTCCCCTTCCTGATAAACCCAAGTCTGCTCTGATTGGCTAGCTGGCCCAGTGTGTTGTGATTGGCTAACCGATATCAAAATGTGTAGGAAATGTCACGCCCCTTTACCAGAAAAGTGGATATTCTCAGATTGCAGGCGGGGTTGCCCCAAAACAGTCAGTCGGAGCTGAAAAAAGTGACAGGGTGGTCTTTTATCACAGCTTGTGGTATCTGGCAGGCTGTGAAAATTTAATTTTTGCATAATATGTCACCTGAAAGTAAGTAAAATGTGTAAATCACTTTTGAATAACTTGAAAAAATTCCTGCACAAACAGTAGCTGCAGTATTTGTACTGTCTTGGCGTGCAAATAAATAGCAATGTTCTTTAATTAATTAATTATTGCTGAATTTATCAAGCTTTCAAATTCTCCACACAATTATGTTGTATGATAAACCAACATTTTCCCCCACAAAAATTACAGCTGTAAATTGTTTATCTAAAAATATTTAACTGCAGTAAGTCAGCTAATCAATATTACTGTGACTTGCTTGTAAATGTGTGAACCATGTTAAAGATAACTGCTCTGTTAAAAGACTGGGGATGTAGCTAGCTCATTAGCAAATTAGTCAGATAGGAGCCAAGTAAATTAGCTTTGCTCTCATTAAGCATAGTAAAGTCGTTTTGTTCCAGCACAATCTCCATTTGGTTGCCTTACAAATACAATACAAGAAAAAAATCAACCAACATACTAAGACAAGGAACAAAGGTCACATTTATACTCATCCATATTGACACTTTTACAAGACAAAAAAAGGATGGAGACTAAGGAGTTTGAAAAGTGAAACACAGTTTGGGTCACAGTTCGGTAGCAGTAGCTGGAGTATAAACTATTCAATTAGAATTAGACCAGTACAGAGCTGCTAATGTTAGCCTAAACTCTCACATTTCCGTGCAAATTGCCAAAATGAGCTTTCGAAATTCCAGTCCTGAACATCACCTGAACCCCACAACGTGATGTAATGTCAACTAATGATGTGCTCCTCTGCCTTTTTATCATTACACCACATTGGTATTTCTAATGTAGTGCACTAATTAGCCGGATATGCTTATGATTGCAGTTTACGTTAGAATAGGCAATTCCTTACTGCAGCATTCCAGTCTCACATGTAAATTTGGATCAAGTAAAAACGAAGAAAGCAAACTCTATATATTTCTTATGATGTATAGTATCACTCTAACTAGAGCCCCATGCATATTACTTCAACCTTTGGGAAAAAGCAAAGCATTGCTGTGCTATATTGGACATTCACTGTTAGGCAAGGGGTTTACCCTATGATCAGTTGCTATTGTACACTGATAACACAACAAATGATATGAAAGTTAATGTGCTGCATTCCACAAATAGGATTTAGGCAGTCAAAGAAATTGCAACAACAACAAAAAAGCCACAGGGTCACAATAGAGATAAATGTCATCACCATTAATGCACTGTCGAAATGTATAGAATGTGTGCCACTACTTCAGTAGGATGTTAGATGATGTTGCCAGCCTCGTAAAGGCCATGAGTAAATGGATGTGGACCTTGAACATCATCCATGATTCCAATCTCTTTGTGACTGAACCTCTTCTGTCCACCAAAGGTCAACTCGCTTCTCCTTAGGCGGGTTTTCTCTGCAGTAACCACAATACTCCCCACAAATGACACTTGCTTTAATGGGAAACCGCTACGAGATCGGAAATAACACAGAACTTTTTAACTGAACCCAGCCGCCAATGTGCATATCTTCAAATTTGTATATTCCTCCTGTTTCTCAAAATGCTTACTCCGCGCCCAATTGTCCCATCTCGGGGGGAAAGGAAGATCAAAAGAAAATGATAAAAGGCTGCTTCTTCTGGGTTTTTCATTCAGTGTTTCTAGATGCTGTCTATTAAAATGAGTCCATGAGAGAAACTGTCTGTCATCGCTTACAGCTCTCACTATGAGCCCCTTGTGGGGGATTTGCTGCATAGTGCAGAGAGTGTCAGAACAGTACACCTCTACAATTATTTTGTTAAAAGGAACTCCCTTTTTTCAGAGTTTCACAGAGATTTCAGTGGCGCTGATTCAATTAATGAACATGTATCTGAGAGACGGATTTATTTTTTTTCCTATTTGCTAAGAAATCAGTACATGCACTCTGTTTTAGGTTTGACTTGTGTACAATTTTGGAGTAATGATTACAATGACTTAAAAGAAAGGATTTTATTCCTGCAGTGAGCATTCCCCATATTAGCGCTTAACTGTTATTTTCTGGTTTATCTTGGCTGGAGTCTCATCAGTAATGTGGGCACGCCATATGTTACTCTCCTTCAGTCTGTGTTGTGATTCAAACCATCATGCAGTGTACATGCTGAGATTACAGGACTACTTGTTTTATGGTGTGTTCGTTTGTCATCATCTCAATTAGACTCATGAGAGACAACTAGACACACCCTCTCCTTTTGTATCATGTGGCACAAACAGACCATTGAGTGTACAAGAACTGTTTATTGTCCAGCAGTTGTTCACATAACATGAATTAAAATGAATGTTTATATGGTAGCTTATCAGTGCTAATTTAAGGCTAGGCTTACCAGCATACTGTTGTGGAGGCTTTGTAAACTGCTTGCTAGTGTCAACTTTCTGATTGGAAATTAACTCATGCTTTTTTCCTACATTTGAAAACTTGATCTTTAAAATACACTCGTCAATTCAACCCTCTTTTACAGTTTACAGCTACAAACTGCTCTACCATTCTAACTTTTCATAGATATTGCTGTGTAAAGAATGTTACTGAGTCAGTTTGCTGACTGTAAAGAAAAGGAATTTTGAAGACTCCTTGGGTATCTTGTGCCTCCAAGTTCTCCAAATTTTTTGGACATAATTTTTGTCAAAAAAATAAATGGCTGCCCCAGACTCTTGAATGAATGAATTTCTGTCTGACATTTAATTCTAATTATGTGTAACACATTATTGGTTATGACTCCTTGTAAAGGAGATGTTTTGTAATAGGCTACATATTTTCTCTTGTAATTATGAGTTATTGAAAAGCAACACTACACATGAAGGGGTTTTATAGGGAAGTCAGAGATTAGTAGTCCTCATGCTGTGACCAGCATCTCACACACTTATGAATAATAATGAATGATAGCACAAACATTTGGTTATCATTAAAACATTACAACTATCCCTCCCAATGGTTCTAGTGGGGAACACTCAGAGCAGAGTTTTCCATAAATAAATTATCCTTGTGAAAAAAATAAAAAGGATGATTGAAATAGATTTTTAGGTTTTGAGTGTTCGGAATTAATGATACAAATGTCTGAGGGAATTAAAAGCTCGTTGGATGAAGTCAAGTGTGGCCATCCATTCAGAGGAGTCAGCCAGGTGTGAGGGATGTTAAGACATTCACAGAGGCGTGCTGATCTTGTCAGCCAAGTCTGATGAGTCTAACACCTGCAGCCTGTGGAATATTTTTTCTCCAAACTGCATTGTCTGAGATAATGACTTAAGCAAACAAATCTGAAAAAGGTGATAGAGACATACACAGAGATACAGAAAGAGGAAAACAGTGTAAATACACAGAAAAAACACAGATCATGACTGGTCATTTTTATTCTGCAAGCAATTTTCAGTAAGAACCCCATCCAATGCGTATTGCATACACATACATGTGCCACACACTTGAACTTGTTTCCATTACATGCATGTTAGTATATTTGTAATGACAGCTCATAAGCATGTGTTTCTTAGCATTGTTTAATCCTGAGCTTCATTCAGACAATCTTCATGAGATTTCTCATCTGTCCATTGCATTGCAAAATACATGAAGATGAATTTTATAATGGAGAATATTAATGTGAGAAATCCTCATGGAGGATAATCAAACCATCTCATCAACCGAGTAATTTTTGCCTACACAGTCTATAAGGACCATAGTGGAATTCCATATGGCCTGTGTTAATGGGACTTTCTACGTACATTTTTTTCCTTGTGATGGTGTGTATGCAACTGTAAGACTAGACAGAAGCACTAGATTTGAAATGATCAAGCTGCCAAAAATATGTGCAATGGTAAACTGTAAGTGACCATGTTGAATTTAAACTGATCCTTTCTTTTCTTTTGTTTTTTGCAGGTCCACTTCTATGAATTAACATGGACAAAGTGGTCATCATTCTCCTGCTTCTGGGAACCGCAGTTATGATGGTCCATGCATGTCCCAAATACTGTGTTTGCCAGAACCTCTCAGAGTCTTTGGGGACACTGTGCCCCTCCAAAGGTCTGCTCTTTGTCCCACCGGACATCGACCGCCGAACTGTGGAGGTCCGGCTAGGCGGCAACTTCATCCTCAAGATCACCCCTCAGGACTTTGCCAACATGACAGGTCTGGTGGATCTAACTCTGTCCCGCAACACCATCAGCACCATCCAGCCTTTTTCTTTCATTGACTTGGAAACCCTCAGATCCCTTCACCTGGACAGTAACCGGTTGACTGAGCTGGGGCCAGACGACCTTCGAGGGCTTGTCAACCTACAGCACCTGATACTCAACAACAATCAGCTAAATTGGATCTCCAAAGTAGCCTTTGATGATTTGTTACTGACACTGGAGGATCTGGATTTGTCTTATAATAACTTGCGCAGTGTGCCTTGGGAAGCCATCCGCAAGATGGTCAACCTCCATCAGATGAGTCTGGATCATAATCTCATCTCCTTCATTGATGAGGGGACTTTTACAGATCTGGATAAACTGGCCCGTTTGGACCTCACCTCCAACCGTCTACAGAAGCTCCCTCCAGACCCTATCTTTGCACGATCCCAGAGCAGTGTTTTGATGAGCACTCCTTACACACCTCTGCTTTCTCTAAGTTTTGGTGGAAACCCATTGCATTGCAACTGTGAAGTGCTTTGGCTTCGAAGGTTGGAACGCGAGGATGACATGGAAACCTGCGCTTCTCCTGCTAATGTGAAGGGGCGCTACTTTTGGTCTGTTCGTGAGGAGGAGTTTGTTTGTGAGCCCCCTTTGATCACACAACATACACACAAGTTACTGGTTCTGGAAGGTCAAACGGCTAGCTTACGCTGCAAAGCTGTTGGAGATCCAATGCCAACTGTGCATTGGGTTGCTCCTGATGACCGTTTGATCAGCAACTCCTCCCGTGCAACGGTTTACGAAAATGGCACCCTGGACATTACAATCACCACATCCAAGGATTATGGTGTCTTTACTTGCATAGCTGCAAATGCTGCTGGGGAATCTACAGCCTCCATTGAGCTATCAATTATTCAACTCCCTCATCTGAGTAATGGTACAAACCGTACCACACAGTCCAAGTCTGGGCTTTCGGACATAACCAGCTCTACTAAGATAAGTAAAGGGGAACCTAAACCTCTGCCAGAGAAGGTGGTGTCAGTATCAGAAGTGACTGCGATCTCTGCTCTGGTCAAGTGGACTGTTAGCAAATCTACTCCAAAGGTCAAAATGTTCCAGCTTCAGTACAATTGTTCTGAGGATGAAGTACTCATTTACAGGTAAGAATGATTCATGAAACTCAATTACATCCAAGTAGGACCTGACACCTCTCTGTTTCAAAGTAGTAAATTAAGCCTGAGGTATAATCTTAACTTCTGAATAGTCACTGCTCTGCTTCTGGAGTCAATTCATAATTGTTTGCTGGTTAAGTACTTGAGACACTTTCTTTGAAGTGTTACTGGGAGATCAACATTCATTTTTCCGACTCCTTTTTTATTCTTTTTTCATTAAGTTGACCATTGGTGGGGATGGTGCTTTCACATTTTTAGGAAACTAAACCGCTAATTAGAAATCCAAGTTAAAAAAGGATTATAGACTCCCATTTTAATTTCTCTGCTAAGCTGCTCAAGTCCATAAGATATAAGCTTGCAGACTGCAGCTGGAGATCTGTGGGCCCTGTGAAATCAATTTCCTGCTTCAAATGAAGAGACAGAGACATTAAACCAAGATAATTGAACTGAAAATATATAAAACAACATTGCCTCTTATATTGAATGTATTTGGGGACATTTAAAAGGAACAAATGTACTGTGATGTGTTGTTAGAAGAAACCAACAGATGAATACAATACCATAAATATATTTTATATTGATCATCTCATTTTTGGTGAACAATACGTCATCATATCACATTTTGAATATACAACCACCTATAGTTTCAGTGACTCTTAAACATATTAATGGATCCCTCCAGAGAATTATTACCCTTAGTATGCTAAAGATACCACTTACTGCATCAGAACAGTGTGAACATTGGAAAAGTGGGCTGTTGTGGATAGCAGTTACAACAGTTTTATGTCAGCTTTGAGCTTTCTCCAACCCTGGCAATTATTGGTGCATGAGCATCTCTGCATTAATTAGCAACGACTTACCCAGTAATTTATTCTGTGCAGTAGGCCTGGACAATGTATCTGCACTTTACATGCCAGCGAGAGTCATTTAATAAAAGATAATTGACAGAAGATGGGAAGGAAAATGGCTAGTTATTAGCTGGGAATATGACATTAGTGCTGTATACAATAATCAACAAATATAATACTTTGCACAGACACTGTGACTACAACTCACCATCGCTGCAAATTCAATAATAAGGATTTTATCTGATTTCCTTCCTTGTACACTCTATGCCAGATTGTCATGCCAGTGACAAGAGAACAATATGAATTTTCCATTTTCTTCCCAGTGACAGTACCATTGGATGACTCATCCATGTTTCTACTGTATTAAATTCCTTATTAATTTTCCCCATTCTTTACAAGATTGCAAACATAACACTTGCATAATTTGTAAAATGTATTTATTTTATTGATTTGCAGCATCTAAATATTTTCCTGAAACAGTGATTATTCTTAATGGCAGTTCTGGTGTTGTAGAAACTCAATCATTGCAAACAAAAAGCTCCACAACTTTAAACATTTACATTTAAATCCCTATTATTCTGTGATTTTTCTCATTTGGGTGGTCTTTCCATCCTTAGTAGTGATTGATGATGGTGATTTTCTCCGTTTAATGCAACTTTCCCACTCTGCTGGCAACTATGGATTTGAAAATATTAACTGGTCACTATTTGTGAGATTTGATGCTTTCAAATGATATCTCATCATAATCCGGTACATGTAATGTGGTTTACATACAGTAGGAAAACAACCTATAGGAATACATTTACTGTATATGTGGTTATGAATAATACCTGTGCAGTCCTTCTGCATGTCAGAAGACAAATTAGGTGCTGAAAGGAAAAGATAATGCGCACAGGAAGGCCTACTGTTTTTGAATTAATATTGATATGACTTCATTGACTGCACATGCACACCTACTGTGCTGTAGTCGGCTGACACAGTTTCCCAGGGCACTGCTCGCGTTCAAGCAGCAGCATGATTAAAAATCAATCAGAGCCATGTGGGTGAGGAGAGCTTCTTTCTACTTAATAATCTGTGGTAGAGAAGCTTCAGATGGATCAGAGCTTACATGTTCTATAGGATGACAGCACACCAACAATGGATGGATGACTGCGGAATCTGTTGATATGTAACTACTGATATAGCTATGGTTATTACCCAACAGGGCAATTTTCTACCCATAATACATTAATTGTAACTCCATGGTTTTAAAGTTTATGTGGTGAGTACAGCAATGATTCTAGACCTTTAAGGCCTCAGATATGCTTTTTGACTCATACCACCATGTGGTACGACATGTTAATGTGTTTTTAAAAAATGTATTTCAACACTATTAATCGTATAGAATGGATATTGTTATAATGTAATTTTTCATACAAGCAATGCTTTTACCACTGCCCATGACATGACCAACTCTTGCTCATGAAAACAGCTAAGCTACTTGCCTAACCCCCAACTTGACCTCCACACCATGTGTTTCTCCCTGACCTTATGCAGTGCACCTGCTTCCTGCATTGGCAGCAGAAAAAAAAACCCAGATATAAATTTGTCCAATATGGACGTTATTCCTCGCAATATTGGGCTGTGGAACTCAAAAATGTTCCTGCATGTTGTGAAAAGATGTGGTCAGTTATGTTAACTTCACTTAAGAGTGAGCTTAAAGTACATGTCAAGAGGAGCCACAGCGACAGAATTGATCTTATTCCATTAAAACGCATTTACAATTCAGCTTGTGTAACACATTCATACATTCTCGACACAACACATTCTATACAAAACAAAAACAGAGGTTCTTGCAGCATTCCATTATGTCATGGAGGGATGTGTGTTAATTGTTCATCCTGAATAATTAACACACAGCAGCATTGATCTTGGCTTTCATTTAAAAGCAGTGAGGCTTAGTTAATCAGTCCAATCTAAACATCTGGTATGATTGTTCAAACAACTTAATGAATGTTAAATCTACAAGAAATTAAATTTCACCAGAACAAACCTCACAAGTGGCAATTCAATACTTATCTTATTACTATCACTTCATGCATATCAAATGTAAAAAATGGGACTAATGAAGTGACCTTTCTGAATTACTCATATATATAAATATCCACTTAGCATGTTTTGGGCTATTTCTTTTATCTGTGGCAGATTAACAATCTAACTAAAGTGTTGCTTTTAACACTACAGTTCTCTAACCTTGTATTGACCACCCCTCAAGAAGTCTATCTCTTTAATGGGGTTTCACTCTGTCTCTTTGTCTCTTTGTAGGATGATTCCCATGACTAACAGAGCCTTCGTAGTCACAAATCTTGTTCCAGGGATGCAGTATGACCTGTGCGTCTTGGCCATCTGGGATGACACCGCCACCACCCTTACTGCCACCAACATTGTCGGCTGTGTCCAGTTCATCACCAGGGAGGACTACCCACAGTGCCAGTCTCTTCATAGTGGATTTCTGGGGGGCACCATGATCCTGGTCATTGGTGGCATCATTGTGGCCACGTTGCTGGTGTTCATCATCATTCTCATGGTGCGTTATAAGGTGACCAGTGGTATCCCCACTAATAAATTACCCACTGTAAGCAACACATACTCGCAGACCAACGGAGGGTTGAACAGGTTCAACGGTGCTCCACCACAGGTCAAGTCTACAGTGGTGGTCATGCGCGAGGAAATGGTAGAGTTCAAGTGTGGATCCCTCCAGAGCAGTCTCTCCTCCTCCTCTTCCTCCTCTAACTCATTAGACAGCCAACCAGGGAGAGGGGCTGGCGACCGCTACAGCATGCAGGGCAGCGAATGCAACACCCTGCCCAGCAGCAAATTCAGGAGGCATGGTGCCAAAGCACGGCCAAACCTGGACCACCTTCTAGGGGCATTCACCTCACTGGAGCTGCGAGGGGTAGCGAGGGACCAGCCAGGGACGTCTGGCCCTTCCACCACTACCAATGCTATGATGACGGTGGCTATTGCTCCCCCGTCTGATAAAGAACCTCTGCTAGGAAGGGCCGAATCTACCACCATGCTGGGACGTCTCCTTGGGCTGCCCCAGGAGGGCAAACCCAAGAGGAGCCACTCGTTTGACATGGGCCATGTAGGGGCCACACAAAGTCGCAGCAGTTACCCTCGCAGGATCAGTAACATCTGGACTAAACGCAGCCTGTCTGTTAACGGCATGCTCCTGCAGTATGATGACAGCGAGGACGAGAAGCCCACTTTTGAGAGCTCGGAGTGGGTGATGGAGAGCACAGTTTGAATACAGTCGGTCTAACTGTGAGGTCATTGGTCAAACAATCTATCAGGAACTAAAGAAAACATGAGTGCAGAGGAAGTGGTGTTCCTATGGGAATACAATTTTGGGTATGCATGAAGTTCATCCATGTGAATCCTGTCAATGTAATTATGTGCGAAAAGACACTCAAATGGATGGATTCCTGGCCGTGGTCTCAACTCTCTGACAGTCTCTATCCGTATTTGAAAAAAACATATTACCATTTGAAACAACACAGAATCTTGGATTGTGAAGATGCTGTATATGGCCCATAAGGAATAATTCCCAGTCCAAAGGGCACATGCGAGTATGTCTGAGAAAAGGGAGTTCAAAGTAAGATAAGAAATTCAAAGTGGATTTGCTAAGTCTTTATCAAAAAACGCCGAGAGGATTTGCCTCGACTGTGAAACTGAACTGAATGTGGATCACAATGTCTTGGATCCTCAGAATGAAATGGGACTACTCCAACAGTAGAAAGAAGGACCAGAGGAACGAGTAGAAAATTAAAACAAAGTCATCCTTATTTTTATCTGGGTTTTTCTATCATTTTTACTATTTATTATTTGAGGTGATTCATCAGCAGGCAGAGGTAAAGCTCTGTAGTGAGGTTGTAGTTAAGTGAGCAAGGAACAAAGCTACAGTGCCCCGTAATATACTGCCATCTCACATAATTTAACAATACTTAAAAGTTTCAATCAATCTGAAACTTGACAACGATGACGAATAAAGGTCCTAATCTCTAGATATCAGTAACACTGAACCAAACAAGCCAGTCTTGTTTTCTACCTCAGGTTATGTATCATATGAGGTTATTTATATTATAAAAGTGAATAGAAATACAACAAAATCCAAATGCACATGGATGGATTACAAAAACAAAACACAAAGTACCTTAGTTGTTTGCAAAAGCTTCAAACAATTATTTAGTCTCAAACAATTAAATTCATTATGTTTCCAGCTTAGGTTTAAATCCTGCTGCAACAAAATGTCTCTGAATGCTTTGATATGCTCTTCCCATTGATAAGCACATGCGCCAGTAGTCCCTGGAGGCTAAAGGGCCATTGATGGAAACAGAGTGTTCTCTCAGGGTATGGTTTCAGATGCTATCAGCACATTCTACAGTAGCCAGATGTGAATGGTCTTTGAAATCCATAAGACCCACTTAATCACTTGCCTAAAACCACAGCGGGATGTATCATTGCTGTAATTATCTTTAGGCAACACAATCGAGAGAATGACAGTTACTCATTTAGCCAGGTTAAATGGGGCAATGAGTCCAAATTTACATTCATTATCCTGATTAAGGTCATCATGCTGTTTAGGAGAAACCGTTAAGAAAAGGAAAAGAAGGATTAATATATCTTTAAGGACCAAATAGCTGAAAACGTCCTGGAAAGAATTTTATTTTACTTGGTTGATTAAACCTTAATTGGTTTATGCATTATTAAAATTGACTCATCAGAGTAATCCTTTATCTTTCATTCTCTTTCATATAAGATTGTACATTGCAGTGAAATACTTTGAATTATTGGCTATCATGATTAACCACGACATCCCCACTCATTTTGATGCCTTTCTCAGAACCCTGTTGGTCTCTGCTGCATTTCAAGATGTGGGGTTGTCATTAATTTTTTATTTTAGTTTTCTTCCCTAGGTGTACCGTTCTGTATATTGGCATTTTTTTGTACAATAACTGGGTGAGAATGTAAAGGGAAGGGGCTGGGGCGGGGGGGTCGTGAAGTAGTACTTTTTTTTTCATGTGAAGCAGTGAGACGGTACTTTACTGTGGTGTACCATCTTGGTCATTGTTATTTGGCTCACTGGGATGTTTTTTTTTTACATGACAGCAAGTCAAGTAGAGAGAAGTGAAGGACTGGCCATTTTTAAATGGTCAATTCACCCACATTACAAAAAAAAAAGCAGGTTGTCTGGGTTAACTCTAGTTGTACTAATCCTTGTAAATAATATTTGTTTTATTTGCTCTGGGTTTGATATGTGCTTCTATGAGATTTCTACCTTTACTGCAATATATCCGGGGATAGGGTCTTCAATATGACAATGTGAGACAATATTTGTCAAATGTCAGAGATCTTGCCATAGTGTTTAAACCATAGTATGTGTCCCTTCTGGCTGTATTAGGTAATACAAAGGCAACATTGGATATGTTAAAGAATAATGGTGGCATTAAGATTTATATATATATATATTATTTTTTTTTACTGTCAACTAATCATATGAAAGGACCAGTGAATTGATCCTAGA
Organism: Scophthalmus maximus; assembly: GCF_022379125.1. Lineage (NCBI taxonomy): Eukaryota > Metazoa > Chordata > Actinopteri > Pleuronectiformes > Scophthalmidae > Scophthalmus > Scophthalmus maximus. Next base: position 18,153,368 of record NC_061529.1, on the reverse strand, counting down.
ACAAAATACTGTCTGTGTATTTAATTCCCAATATATTTTATTCCTCTGTGCCATAGAGCTCCATTGTTGTCCAAAAATATTAAAAACACATCAGTGAGCTACACTGTTGAACCGGGTCACATGTTCCTTCATTACCATTCAGACAAACACACACACACACACACACACACACACACACACACACACACTAGTTTAGTTGGAGTCAATCCAACACTCACTCTAGTTTGACTAGAGTAATGTTTCTAATGCTAAAGACTACAGCGCCCATCGGTTTTAAAAAAAATTACTGGACATGAGCTTGAGTTCATTATTTTGTTGTTGTCTTTGGTCTTTTCATGAGATGTGTTGTTAATAAGAAGAATACGGAATATCACCCTCCTCATCCTTTAAATGTGTCTCGTATTCTATTTGGTGAACAAGCCAAGACAGTCCCCAAGAGAATTGATTTTCCAGAAATCACAATGTCCTTAGATATTCCTTCATAAAATATCATACACCATGTTAGGATTTTAACCATATTGCCTAAGGCCAGAGTACAGTGGAAGTAGAAGGTTTTGAAACCCAACACAACCAACTTTATTACATTAACTCTGAATTAATTTTTCTTTCATTTTTGATTAAATAGATCATTGTTTTCAGGAAACGTATTTGGGAAATGTCTGGGAAATTACAGACCAGTAAAAACATGTGGTAACAGGTTTAGTGACATATATAAAGTCTACTGAAATCTTTTCAGAAAAAGGTATTTGGGTGATCGGACCTTGTTTCTGTCACGTTGCTGAATTATTTTAAATGTGATTTTTAAATGCTTAGAGGAGAGAAAAAAAAACATCCATCTCAAAGACAGATATCTCAAAACCTGAACAAACTAAAACTATCTTTATGGATAGACAAGAGGTAAATGGGGAAAAAAGGGATTTTTTCTGTGATCTGGGTGAATGAACCCTTTAACTTCTCTACTTGTGGCATCATGTAACATCCCTTTCTACTGTGCTAACTAAGAACACCACTTAAGTGTGTACTTGACTCGTAATAGACATGATTCTCACAAGGTTCTAGGCTAAAAACAAGAATAAGAAAAACTGTTTCTGTGTAAAAAAACATTTTGCTACAAAAGAATATAAAATACTGATTAATTCCTATGAACCAACCTGGCTCCTCTGTGTTTTCTCTTCTTGCCACCTCTCGCAGATTCACTAATTATCTCATGTGCCTTGGATTACATTACTAATGAGATCCTTCTGAGCTGAACCTGCTGCCTTATTGTTCCTACCCACACGGTACCAAGCGGCTAATGGAGTGTCCTTCCTCTCTTGTTGTCTTTGTTTACCATGGATGAGCCAAGGCTTTTTCCTCCTAAGGTCCAGCTGCTGTAATCAGGCCAGTCCGCTGCTGAGTCACCTCAGCACTGCCCTCATTACAAATCACCGGTACATGCAGCTCCTGGCCAGAGCCCATAATAAGGCCTTAATTCATAATACTCTGTCAGTAGAGGTGCTTACGGCAGCACAGAGTAAATATAATCTCCACAAGGCCCAAGCGTTACATGATAAGACAGCGATACGCACCTGCTGGGGAACATGGCCGCTGGAAGTTAAATTTAGGAAGGTTGATATTATCAGGCTTTGCACTGCCATGATAGAGAAAGCATTCAAACCAAAGCAAATATAGTTGTTGAAAGAACAAAGTTTTGCATTAAAAAGTGAACTGCCAGCAAAAGTTTTATTAATCAAAAATCAAGTAGGTAAGCTTACTTCCCCAGTGTAACGTTAACAGCCTTGGTTGAATCTTCCTCTATTGGGCCTTTTTAAAAAATATATAACGAGGCTTGCGCGCAATTTTGTGGATTGTGCGTGAGACTTATTTAGGGTGCACGCCCCCCTTCTCATCGGCATTTCGGTTCACAGTTCAATAGCAAATGGGTAATGTTTATGTAAAACAAGTGGGCTATCAGCACAATTTAGCGTTTTCTTTAGACAAGCGGCAGCCAGGCACACGTGCAATTATTAAGCGTGCACACGATTTCCTTGAACCACGAATCAGTGCAGATTCGTAACCCGCACGGACAAATTATGAACGCGGTTTATAAATGAACTGAAGATGTCACCTGATGGCCTCCGTAGTCGTCACATATTTTGGGTGTGACAGAAAAACATGAACATTGCAACATTCAAATCATTAGTTTGAACAAATATAAATTTACTAAGTCTGTCACAAGTGACGTACTGAGCCAAATATGAATTTATTTGTCTAATTAAGACTTGTTGCTGGGCTGCTCTGCTGTGTGTTGTGCATGTCTTCAGAGCAACGGAGTGGAAAGGAAAGGGTTTCCTGATGGCTGATAACTGGTTGAAGGGAAGACATTTGAAACTGTCTGCATGCATCCTGCGAGTACGTCTGGGAGGAAGCATGAAAGATCAGTGACTGATTAAGACATGGAAAATCTGTGTGGGGAATTTTATGGTAAAACTTTTAATCTCTTTGGCTGTTTCAATTTAAACGAAATGAAAAGATAACGCCTTGGGAGAACAACAGGTTGTGGGATTGGTGCTCTTTTGCGTTGGGTTGCATTTGATCAGTGGAGAGTCCCAGTAAAGTAGACTAATATGAAACTTTTTTTTTACTCTCTCACTGACTTTACGTGAATTCAGTTTTTCTTTTCATTTTCTTCTTTTCTCCGACATACAATGGTCACACAGTGGTCAGTGTTTGATAATAAATCTGGGTGCAGCAGCTACACGTTCTGCATTTGTGCACCACACTTGGCACCTGGCTCAGTTTGTAGCCTTCAATTTCATAACATTTGCTAAAATGGTTAAGAGATGACGTTTATACACCTATAATTTTATACCTTGTAATTTTTTCATATTGTACATGTTTGTATTTCATAAACTAGATTCATATCCTCCCATATGAATGACAGTAGTGGCCAAATTCTTAAAAAGTCTGATAGAGTTACATCAACTTATTGTTCTGACCAAACGCTAAGCAATTTTTTTTCACCTTAATACTTGTGCATGTGCAGCACCATCAACTGTTTTTTAGATTAAATGTGCAACTCTCTAACTAACTGTGTTAGGCAGCTAACGCTAACGCTAATTACAAATTATAGCTGGAGTCAAGTAACTTTCCTGTTAGTCCTAGTGTTTTTGTTGACTTTTTTCCAAGTGCCCCCTATTATTGTTCATCTGTGCCAAAGCTTTATTGCATAACACACTGATGCCAAATGATTACTTTGTCTCCCCTCCATTTCTGATTCTTGTTAAAGTCAGGAAAATCTTTGTTCCATCACAGTGAGTAGCAAAATTTAATTTAAGAATTTAATTTTGTCAAACTGTAGACGGCTGATGGAAAACTCTTTGAGATCACATTTTAACACTTCATGCAAACGGAATCTCTTGATCGTAAAGTCTTCTGAGCTTGATTTGTCTGCGAGGCAAGTTTGACATCAGGAAAAATGCTTCTTGTGAATAGCAAACTCAGTGTTTGAATCTTTTTCTGAGAGCACCTTCGATCAAGGTTCCACTGACTGGACTCGTCACCGGAATAATTAGGGCAGAAAGAATCTGTACCAATCAATCTAATAGCTAGTCTTGTTGTTTGCATGACTGCGAAAATCAACAATGTTTCTGTTTCCTGTTGATTCTAGTTTAAACACCAGGTACACAAAAAAACAATTTGTTGTTGGCTGTGACAACTGATTTGCACACATACACACACAGAGAGAGAGAGAGAGAGAGAGAGAGATTCAGTGTCATCACTTGAGTGAAAACTCTTGTTTTATATCTTGGCTACTTGGACAAATCCTAACGAATGCTTCTTCGTGAACAGCTGTGTGATGTTCAGAAAAAGAAGAGTACATTTGTGGACTATTGTTGTCGATCTGACTGCGCCGCCCATTATTTTGCTCCTGCTCCTCTCCGACCTTAATGGTCCGTGTTTTACTCCGATAACTACAGCAAAGTTCTGTTGTACAGGCCACTCACCCCTTTTTGGGTTTTGTGAAGTACAACTTTTTCTTTAGCGGCCCCTCAGTACATCTATCCATCATGTTTATGCCTGAACGGGGCCTGCATCAGTCTATTTTGCCCATTTATGGAGGCAAAACAGATGCTATCGGGGGCCATGAGAAAAAAGTTTTGCATGAACAGGGAGGGGGAGCTCTCATATACCCCATAGACTTATGTGTCAATCACAGAGAGCTCTGTGAAAGCAAACCTTATTGTCTGCCTGTGCAGGCTCATCCCCACTTCCATGGGGATTCTTTCATCCCACAGTCTTATATTATTAACCTCATTATTAGTAATGCCTGGGGGAAAAGGCTGACTAAATGTGTGGGCTTTATTTATTTTTCTGAGACAAAGTTGCTCCAGGAGTTCCACGGCACGATGGGGGAGAGGAACTTGATCCTGCCTGCGTTTATTTTGTCTCATCTCAAGAGTTGGTTTTCTCTCTTGCTCAGTCTCAACAAGCATCTCATCTGCTGCCACTCTTCCTCTCTGCCTGTAATGAGCAACTATGCGATACCTGCCTGATAGTGTGATAATGTTTCAGAATTCAATGAAATGATCCTGTGGATGGCTTAAAAAAAATGCAATCACATCACTACATTATTACATTAACTGACATTCATGGTATTTTTTTTCATAAGGCTGTCACATACTTTTTACCTGGAGTGTAATTCAACTCCAGAATTAGTCGCCAATCATTAAGAATGTATGATATGCTGATTTTTTTTTATAAGTGACTATGTTTATTAATATGGGCGTGCATGGTGGAAGGAGATCATTTATTTGAGCAAAGAAATTAAGGCTTAAATGAAATAATTCTCTGTAGCAAAAATTGAAGTGGCAGTTACCTGTCAGCAACTGTTTGCTAATGTTTGCCATGACAACCTGATAAGACAGAATATGTTGTGGTCACAGCTAGTTTGAAAAAAACTAAACTAAACAAAAACTTTAAGTAGCACAACCAAAGATTTTAGTCCGTTGTTTTTTTTGGCAACACCTGTAATTACTGGTGTCACTGTATCATCAAGTGTGGAACATGCAGGCAGCAAAACAAATAATTGTTGCTTAAAAAAATGAGTCAGACAATAATTGGCCTTTTTTTTCCAACAATCTGTCTGATATGATTTTATTCTTCAAATGAGGAGTCAACAAACAGCAGGACACAGTGAAAAGAGTCTGTTACCTCATGTAGAAGTGTGCAGGCTGTCGATTGTTGTTCGTGACTGCTCTAATTAATTTCTGCAATATTCAAATGGATCCAATGTCTTTTTTTTTTTAAATCTTGTTTTATTGACTAATTTTGGATGGGTGATAGCATTCATTGTGACGCTCACTAGCAAACACGTTGCATTTCTTGTGGCTACTTCATAAAAAAGTCAATTCCTGTTTTGCCTTGTTAAATGCTTCTAATGTGAAGCTCCAGCAGATGTTGAAATGTTCACTTTGCATTAGCAGCAACCTCTTTACCCATCAGCTATTGTTGGATTTGTACTGCAGTTAATATACATATAGTCCAAATTTCCATAACAATGAGCATTAGTCACGTAATAGCACAACCCTATTAACATTTTACTCCGTTTGCAGGAACAGCGTTGCAGCGGTTTTGCACAACATCCCTTTTCATCCCTCTCACAGATTGTTATCTTGTTTAATTATGTAAAATCTCGGCCTCATGAGTTTTCAGAACCACTGGATTCCATGACGCACCTCCGTTGCACCTGAGCTCCCCTAAACCTTTCATGCGAGGGATGCATTCAGTTTTCCAACACCCATTCATTGTGAGCATTGTCTTGCATCAACTCCCCTCCATCTCGAGTGAGTCACTTCACACAACCTCCAACTTCTCATCTCTTCCCCTGAAAGAGCTTCCAAGCTCAAGGAGTCCTGCAATATTTTGATTTGGACCCTTATCAGTGACAAGAAACTGATTTAGGACTGAAATCACCTCTGTCTGCTGTCGATAACTGAGCACGATAGTATTCGCGAGTGAGCGTCACCAGCAGTCAACTTGCGCAATCTTTTCAAAACTGAAACATAAATCTCCTGTCAAATGGCCTTATCAACAAACGCACATTGCAATCATTTAAAATGCCGTTTGTGCACAGGGTTTTAAACTTTATCTTTCCTGTGGTGCAGTTACGCGCCTGCCCAACACAACTTAAATACCTCGTACCTAATTCATCATTCACGTGACAGCTCATCACTGCAATCTGACTTGAAGTGTTGAGTGAAAGTTCCGCGGGAGTGGGAGATGAAGTGAGAGTCATGTTTTAATTCTTGTGCAGAGTTGAAAAGCTTCTGGGCAAAAAGGGAAAGGGAAACACAGAGCTCTTGTCGTAACAGCATTGGGACACCATGTTCAAATATCTGTCCATTCAACTTGACTTTGTTTGAAGAGTTAAAAGGCAGCAAAATTAGAAATCATGGACATTTTGCCTTGTCTGTTTTAATCCACATTTTTATATTTACTAAGGATCATTTGAATATGCATAATGATAAAGCGGTCCCTCACAGTGATGAGCCCACAGAGAATTGTCATACTGGCCCATTGCCTTCTTTAATTAATTCAGAAAGACATAACTACACAAAGAAATGTTCAAAGAAAGTCCAATTATTTGCTCTGTTTCCCCGTGTGACCAGCGAAGACTGTCCATCATATTAGCAGGGGATTACGCTCACAGCTTATTACTGATTTGAATCAGTGTGATGTGGCAGCGAACGCTTCCTGCGAAAGCCGGCAAACGACAAGGCCACTGAGAAGAGACACATCACAAACTGAACATGATGAATACGTTTTACCTGAGGGTTTTTAAAAGAAGTAATGTCATGTATCGATCCAGGTCTGAGCTGTACCGCAAACCGATGAGCACCACATAATGTAGCTCAGTGTGACGTCTGAGGCTCGGCGTGATGTATCTCAGCAGCTCACCTCGCCTCACCTCTTAGTCCAACGTTGTGTAAATGTCGCTCAGAAAATATAGCAGAGGCAGTGTGTGTGTGTGTGTGTGTGTGTGTGTGGGTAACCTTGAACCGTTTCTGTCCGTGGCTCCCGTCCCAATGCGACGCCACACACCTCTGTGCCATCCAGCTGGTTGGGAATGATGAACGGGACTAAATTATAACATCCAACTGTAGCAGGTATATGTGGTGCATGTGGTGTGCAAATCTCATGCATAGAAATGGCCTCTGTTATCGAGGAGAGATTTCCTTTTTCTCAAAAACAGGCATTACGGATAATGTATGGCGCACTCTCCGGTTGCGAGCTGCATCCACAAATTGTATTTACAGAAATAGTATCTACCCAGGACTATCTGCCAAGTGAGCAGTCATCTTCTGGTTGTATCTATTTTGTTTGCCTTCACCGAGGGTTTTTCTGATTCATTCTGGTGTATTCACGTATTCCCCAAAGAGTGAAATGAGCAGGAAAATGAATGTGAGCCAGTGTGGTGTACTCAGGTGAGATGAGACCCATTTACACTGTTTATTCGCTCTCATATGTTTTCCCGGCGATTTTCCTCTCTTGACTATTTTTATTGTTGTTGTCCTGCATGTTTAATCAAAACTGAGAAAAAGACAGAATTGGACTCGAGAGAACAGGACATTCATGCAGAAAATATCATACTACAAATCATGTAGACAATTCCCGAGGAGGAGAATTTTCTTTTTTTGGACATGTTCATTCATTTAATTTTTCTACATTGTAGCATGAAAACTGTTAATTTCATAATTGAATAATACAGTACATATTGGTTTTTTTCTGTTTTGTCTGCGTAGGACATAAACTGTGCCAGTGTGCCAGAATACATGAATTCAATAATTCTACTAGTTCCAGTATCTTCTACACACATGGGTTTGATTCATTCAGAAGTAAAACATAAAGCTTGTTAAGTAAACTTTGAATATTGAGGCGCAAAAAAACACATTCACACTTCTCGTACAGAATTTCAATTTGAAGAATAATATACAACATATTACTGCAATTGGCTCAATTTAACATCAAAAACTGACAACTCTGAGGCTTTGATACGACACAGGAAGTTGATGTGTGGACTTATACTGTGCACCTGAAGATCTTAATAAGAGATATGGACCAATTCATATTTTTAACAATGCAAGTAATGTCTCCACACATGGAGGGCCGGGATACAGAGCTATAACCATAATTATTTTCTTCAGATAATTTGCTTCTTATTTATGCTACAAGACAATTTCTTATGATATGATAATCATCACTTGGTGTACACCATTCTGTTGTGCGCTGTTAATGTCGATGGCTCCACTTTTGGTTTTGCTGACATTTAAATGGATTAAGTACACTGGTTCTAATATTGACTGTAATACAAAAAATTATAACTGACAAGACATAGAACAGTACAATTTGTATTTTCCCATAAAATAAGACACGTTTACATACATTCTAACTAAAGTTAACGTGTTAATGTACATTCCCCCCAAGATACATCGCTCAGACGAACAACAAGGAGGGAAAACAATAGAAGCGCAAAAACAATAACTAATGATCCGTTTCTATGTGCAGCAACATGAGCACGTATGCAAACCACGCAATAACACAGTTGGTCTCAGTGTGGCAGTGAAATAAAGACACAAGGGTATTAACGCACACACTGCAGCTCCATATGGCTGCTGTTTAGTGTTGTTGTCCGCATCGTTAACCTGCAGCAGTCAGCCAAAGCAGCCATTTATACAGTACATATGTGTAGGTAATTAGTGCTTTGATAATTTCCTATTGCAACTCACTTAGTGAATCACAAGCTGTATGTTAACTTTACAGAGTGAGTGAACATACAGCTGCATGTACAGGCTGCACATAAGAACCCCCCCCCAATACATCACTGGCACGAACAATCAATCCAAAAATAGAGCCTTCAGCCTACAAAGTGGAGTGATTTGACAGAACAATCACGGGGCAAATTTCCAGGAGCTAAAAATGTCTCCTACAAGAATGGCAAAGTTTTGCATTAGACAGGAAGAAAAATGGGAAGATAAAAACTCTGCAACCGCCCGATCAGTGTAAATCCAGTATCAATCCACCACCAGCTGTCAGATGTACGTGTCTGGTGGCTCAGGTCAGGGCAAGGCTGCCTGTGCGTCCATGTGTCCTGTGAGCAAACCCTCCGGCCATGACTGAGATCCCTCCAGACTACCTGTGGAATTTGCTGACAAACACGGAGGCTAAGTCAGACGAACAGGACACGAATTGGATGGGAAAAGTGGAATCACGAGGCTTGACTGCCTGCAGAGGCGCAGAGACGCGGCACTGCAGTTTCGTCATTACTGTCGTCACAGAAATTCAATGCTTTTCCTTTCATTTTCCAAAAGCTGCTTATAGGATTTCAGTATCGACTGAGGCTGAGGTTTGACAGTGGACAGAAGATGGCGGAAAACCCTGGACATGTTTGAATCTTTTTCTGGCTACACCCCCGTCACAAAGCATAATCGAGATATCTCTGGCCGTATTTCATACGATTGCTATAAGTTGTGAGGGAATAAGTTTAATTCCTGTGGCATTAAACAATCTACAGTTGTGTAGATGGACAGTTACAGTATGTTACTAACAGGGAATGTGCAGTAGATTTTACTGGTGGTTTTCCTGTGGGAAAGGGAGTGCGGTGTGGTGTTCCCTTAAGGAAGTTCAGGAGAACTGTTGTTTTGCGGGGGTTTTTTACCTCTTTTTTACCCCTTCTTTACAAGTAATTGTAGGAAGGGGAAACACAAGAATATCAATAACGTAAGTGCATGCATTTTTTTAATTTTCACTTTCTGCTAGAAAAGCAGTTAGTGTTTGGTTGAGGTTAGGGAGGAAATGGTGGTTCTAGCAAATTATATTAAGGTATGGCCACATGTGGCCAATGTATGGACAGATTGATGTTAAAAACATTACATCACAAGCCCCTCGAACATATATCGACTTGCACAACTTCATATGTTACAGTTCGATTGGATCGAAACCCATTGAATAAGACCCAAACAATCTGTGTGTTATTTGTTCTAATGCCAAAATGTACTTGTTGTCCCTGCCGGTTATATGAGTTGTGACTTTCGATTATCTGGAGAAAATTGAAAAGTCTGATGTTGTCAAAGCACTGCAAAACCCTTTCAAGGACGAGTGCATCACTTTGACAAAGGAAAATGTTGTTTCCTAGTAGTGTACATTAGCTTGTCATTGACTCTTGCTGCTGTTGTAACATGTGAATTTCCCCAGTGTGGGATTGTAAAGTCCTATCTTATTTTATCTATCATGGCCATTACCTTTTTCGAATCTTAACCATGCTTTGGTTATCAAACCATAAGCAAAACAGCCACAGATCAGAAAACAAATTAAATAATTAAATATTTTTTGGAAGCAATATATTTTCCAATGTCGTCATAGTGATAGGGTGGTATGGAGTATCAAAAACATATTTTGTCATTTAGCTTGTATGGAGTACCTACTGTACTCAGGTAGACCTGGAGCTGATTGAATAAATCCTTTTCAAGTCAGTCAAGTAGTGTTCACCTTTCACCACACAACACTCCTTCAAAATGCACCACCACCACAAAGTATTGAAATATTTAATATTTGCAGTGTGTGCCTGCAAAAGAATATGTGTTACAATTTGAGCAAGAACAAAATTTCAATCTGCTCCCATGTCGTTCGTAAACTTGACTTCAACCCGCGAATCCAGCTGTCCGTGATTCTATTTCTGTCACAAAGTCTGATTATAAATTATTGATTGACAGCGCTAATGGCTCACATTAGAATGTGCATCTGTCTTTATTCCCCTTTCCTCGGGAAGCAGCAGACACGGGTCCCCGGGCAGCTGAGCATTAATGGTGCATACTGGGAAACTGCGCGGGCCTTGAAACCGCAGGGTGCCAAAGGGACGCGAGTGCCTTTGTTGTAAAATGTTATCCCACAGCAGTGTGCTGTGTATAGCTTTGGTTTAGTGGGTGTACTCGTGTTGTCTTCATGCTCAACAAAGCAACTTTTCCTTCCACCAGTTTGCAGCGATGCATGAAATAGTACAGTCCTTCAGATGACAGAGTCAACTTCTCTCTAAACCGCATACAAAAAGGGTCACAGTTTGCCTTTTCAAATCTCGCATTGTGCTCTGTGGTGCCCTCAAGTAGAAGTTCAGCATTTCCTGACAGAACTGGAACAAACAGAGAGCAAAGTTTTATTTTCCGGTGTGCTATAAGCAAACCAGAGAAACTTAATCACTGCTTCATTGAGAGAGTGTTATGGACAGACATCCCATAAAAATGACAAAAGGCCTTACTTCAAAATCTATATCCTAAATGATGCTACTTAGCTCTGCCAGCTAAGTCATTTATCAAAAGGTCAATCCACACATTCATCTGAGGGGTGTTTAAGAAAATCAATGGCAAATTAGCATATATTTGTGGTTGCTGAGGAAAACAATCGATTCTTCAATAAAGTGGTTGTAGTGGTCTCAGAATGCAAATAAGGAGAACTAATGACCAACGAATTTAAAAGTCAAAGAGCAGTCAGTGGCTTAGCCATTATTTATGTGTTTACTAAATTAACCTGTGAGTAAACAGCAACGGGCAGTGGTGGAATGGGCAATATGGAAAGAAATTGACAGAATATTGGTCATAATTGAATCTATTCTGACAAATTGCTTTTCATTTCATCCATCGTATTACGTTTAATATGCCTAATGGGTTTATTTCAGAAGGAAAGTATACAACTAACTGACTGTTCACTAAACACACCTCCAAAACAGTGAAGCAAGACACCAGAGGAAATAAACCAAAACCACAAGAAGACTATCAATGCCCTCGCACGAGCAACAAATGTTTGCATGTCGAGCTTTCCTACTAGTACAGGAATAACACAAAATGTCTTCCAAGGCTAAGAGTGAGAGCATATCATCATCTAATGAAGTTACGTTTCGTTTTTCATAATTATTTGAAGTTTGCCTCGGAAATGAAATGATTACTATTTTAAAATAAAATTGAAATTGAGTCATCCAATCACATTTTTTGTTGTCAGTTTGGTTGTTTGTCCAAAACAGTGAAGCAAGACAGAAAAGGTTAGATGGCTAATCCATTGGTTTGGACATCATAACACGGCAAGAAGGAGGTGCTGCCTTGGTCAATCTTTAAACTGGTCACCAGTGACCCAGGAGGTTTGTATGTTTTCTTTGCCATACAAAATTGAAAAAAAATGTATATATTGGCCAAAAGACATGTGAGTCACCATCACCGAAAGGAGTTGGGCGATAAGGGGCTGGTTTGAAGGCTCAGCTCACGGTTTGCTACTGGGACTATTGAGCCAGAGACTTTGTTTTTAACTCATGGAGCTAATGTTACTTCATTTAAATACCAGCTGATCAATTCTGCCAGCGAAAAGCTGTCATTTTAGTTGGCAAAATGAAGGGTAATAGACTTCAAATGAGAAGCTATTCATGACAAACCCTTTCTGATATCAAGGAGCCACTGTATTGAAAGTTTGAGTGGTAAATCGGCCAGTATTATTGTACAGAAATGTTGGAAGTCTTTTTTCTTTTTTTTCTTCCGATCAAGAGGATTTTGAAAGATGAAATGTTGTTTGTGAACATTCCGCAATGGAGCTTTAATGTTTGCAGGCTTTTATTGACTGCACTATTCACTGTTGAATTGGTGGTAGCACAGTGCATCAAACAAAAGCAGGGGGAAGCCTTCCCTCCCGCATGTCACGGCTTCTCTGTTTGTGATCCCACAGCACTGAACCCTCAGATCAAGCAGCGTGAGTGTTTTTTTCATCCGCCACCGCTGCTCTCTATGAAATAAGAATAAATTGAACAGCGGGCTAAAGTCCCGCCTAAGCCTTGGCTAGTAATGGTGCAGCAGGGGGGAAAAAAATTGCTTTTTCCATATGCGGAAACTCCCGGGTGTATTACTTAACTTGTTAGGGAAAGGTCAGCACCCACGGGAGCTCCAGATGCGAGGACAGCAAAGATTGAAGGTTTTCCCGGAATGTCAACAAGATAATGCTTACCGGTGCAAATGTAGAAAATGATCCTGTAGTGTGAGATGGAGCCTGTTTAAATGCATATTCCACATCTGACTGGAGAGTTACTCCATTTTCCTTCAGCCTCAGGTTTTTTTCAATGAAGAAAAATGCCCCATATAACTTTGGATATGGGTTTGGTTGCGGATCAATGACACAACCACTCATTACATTTGTTGGTTCCTGCTCTACTGTTTGAATCTAAAAAATCTACCTTTTTTTTTTTAAGTGACCAGGCTATGGAGAACCCCAGTATCGACAGTGTCATAGCTGCGTTCCAGTCAGCCAACTCACATAGGATGGGTTGTTTGCCAGATGGGGCAACTGAAAATTTCTCGGTTTCACACCAAAACCAAAAGCCAAAACCGAATTTGAGGAATTCTACTTATCTGTTATAAAAAATAGACTTTATTGATTGAAATGGATAGTACCCTAATGTAAAATATATTTTACCTTATGTAAAATATCAGATAAAAGCAGAATTGGCTATGATTCTGCTACTCTTGTATATAGCAAATAGAATAATAAAGTGCACCCACAGCTGCTGGGCTGGTTGCATTTGTTTATTATTGTACTTACTTACTTACTTGCCTAACTATACTTTTTAACGATTATAAAAACAAATGTAGCATATATATATGTGCATAAAAAAAAACGTGATGTTCCATGAAATTATTGTGGAAAGCTAATTTCAATCAAAGACATATATGAAAATGAATGCAACTCTATTACTGTTTTAAGAAAAGCATAAGAATATGATTGATTTGGAGTTGCCGCAACATACAAAAACCATATTGTCTGGTCCTTGCATAGGCAACATCCACACTCTCTCCACCTGAACAGCTTGGTTTATTGCGTTTCAGTGTGAGACGTCTCACACTTATTAAGCCACGCAGAGACAAGTGGGCTCGGTGAATGGCAGCTGAGCGCTGCAGATCAATCAATGCAGGTGGGGAAAAGGCCCGTCCCCACCCCTCTACCACCACCGCCTTTCCCCCCTCCACCATCCCCTTTTCACATCAGCTCACCTTTCCGATCTCGCACCAATCTTTTTTCGCAGCTCACGGGCGGTCAAAGCTCTTTTTATTTTCCTTCCGATCTGCAGGGATGAGAGAAGTCCTCTTTTTAATCAGAGCCTCCTAAGACTCGGTGGATTGGAGCCGTGGTGCGGCGGACACATCAGTGACCATCCTATGACTTTTCTCTGAGTTATGGTATCAGAGCCTGACCTCTGGAGCAGCCTCTCTGATGGAGAGATATTGTCACAGTGGACAGACCATGATCTCTGCCGGTCGCCTGGGTTTCAGATAACAACCTCCCGTGTGCTGAGGTTGTATCTGACTGAGACGAAGAGAGCAAATCCAGTGTTAAAGTTAAACGTGAATCTCATTTGGGCTCTTTTTCCCCTGCCTGTTTCGACTTTATATCCCCACTCCAGTCATTACGCGGTGCATGGTGTATAGACTTTTCGTTCTTTTCCCTCATCTTGAAGGATCAAAGAAACAATTTAACAGTGTCAAAACCCAATTACCTGCTGCCCCAGCTAATGGAGACACCCTGAAGCCATGGTTATCTGTAAATGAACATGTCGTGAGGGATTATTGTCTAAACACAAAAGTTGCGTTGGACTTTATGTGGCTCCGCCCAGCGCCAATGTGTCACATGACATTAAATATCGCACGAGCGAGGTGGCTGCCAGAACTTTGCCCTGATTGGCTGTGATGCGATATATGCCACGACCACTTGACAGCATAGTTTAGATTTCCAGCGGTAACAAACTGTTTAGCTCTGGAGTTTGTCATAAAATAAGTAGTGCCCTTGTATTTTTATCCCGCTGAATTCTTGTCACCCTATATTGCACGTGTGACTTTCCCCAATATATCTTAACCCGGTATATGTTTTCATAAAACGGTACTTTGATTTAACTGAGAGTGCATAAAAGACTTGAGATCGGCCAATGTTGTCGGCTCACTGAAGGAAAGGATATGGTGTCCGACTTGACGGCTGTGGTTTATACTCCTCCCCTGCAGCCGCCAGATCAAGTCAGCCACAGTCAGAAGCAGTCCATCTCCATCTGTTCAAGATATTGCAGATCACCGAGGTTTTACGCAAATGTAACTTAATAATAAATAAAGGCTAATCTTGGCAAGGCAAAGCCAAGCAAGTTTATTCATATAGCACATCAAGGCTATTCAAGGTGCTTTACATACAACATTAAAAGCATTGTGACGAAACACATGAAATTACATTAAAATACAATCATTAAAAAGAGAAAATGAAAGTAGAATGAAACAAGTGATGAAAGTTACAGTGCAGTACAAGACATATATATATATATATATATATATATATATATATATATATATATATATATATATATATATTTACTGAAAGGCAGCGGCAAACAGAGAGTGAGGAATACAAGCCTGGGCGTCATTTTGACTGACACATTACCTAGCTGCAGCTGTGTCCATATTTTTATTTGTCAGGGTTTGATTTTCAGAGAAATGAGTATGATATGGTTCTTCTACAATGCTTAGAGCTCACTGCTATCATAGGCTGCAAATTCATGAGATCACCTGTCAGTCAAACGGCACAGGACACTGTCCTCCACAGAAAGCCGATGGCCTCGGTCATCATTTTAATGCGGAAAACAGACTTCGTGTTAACCCGGCATGGCTCTGTTGTGGCTGAGTGAATCCTTGAATGCAGCATGACTCTTTGATGCAGCAAAAACCACATGGGAAGGAGTTCGGGGTGGACGGCGAAAAGTGCATTGTGTCCGACTCGGTGACCCGTGCTTGCTTGCATTCTGTCCCAATTCGCACGACCTGTCCATGAACTCGGATCGATCTTATTAACTCGTGAATATTTAACACTTAAAAATGTGGATTTGAAAAAAGTTTTCAGAAGGCCATATAACACCTGAGTCACAGTGGTGGAAGGCGACGAGCTTATGAATTTGTCATGTGCAGGTGATGTGGGTCATTTTGGAAGCAGTGGCAAGAAATGAGTTGTCCTGCTGAAGGGGTGCGGGGGGGGGGTACTTATCTGGGTTGTTTTGGAATGATTACTTCTGCACACTGGTATAATGGGTCTTTTAAAAGGGCCTGTCATACGAGACCCTTTTTTCTGGCACACACACAGCTGGTTTGTGGAACATGCTTAGACTCGTCACCTTGGCACGGCATGTACAAAGTGCATGAGCGATCGAGTGCAGCGGTAGTGTACAGTCAGTCTGCATTCCTTCACAGGGCCGAAGACGTTCATTTACATTAGCTGGAATTAGATTGGCTCAATGTCAATAAATTTATTACTGGAACCGTTCTCTGAGCTGTGCTTTCTGTGCAAGCAGCCTTTCTACCGTGAACCGTGGTGAGCAGCCGTGTCTTGCTGCAGGAAACAAAACGCCTTTCGAGTGTATGGAAACAAATAAATCTGTCTTAACTATTCTCCCTCTTTTTAAATTCAATGGATATTGTCGGAAGAAAGGCAAACAGCGAACCTGTTTCTGGGTTTGTTTGTTTTTTCAGTATTTCTCCTACAGGGCAAACTATTTCAATGTACAGAACCTTGGATTAGAATGAATGTGGAGGTAAAACTACGTAGTGCAACGTAGGCCATTTTAATGCCAGGATATCGTCGTCATAATCTCCATCATCACGTCTCGCCAATTTACCGAGAGGTTTTCTTTCATGACTTGTAATGACACATTTCAGCACAGCAGCTCGGCAGTTGCAGGGGGATATTGTCCCACTTCGACAGCCGCCTCTGAGTCTTTTTGCAGCTAGTGGTCCAGTATTATCTCCTGCACCGACACCGTCGCCTGCTGTGGGCTGTAATGTTCCCTCATCTTATCTCATCTTGTCTTATGTGGCAATTTCAGGGCAATTGAGTATGCTAATGACGGAGTCTGATATGAATTCAATTCACTGTAGTCTCAGCTCCCTGTGAACGGCTGACATCTCTCTGGCTGACATGCAATTTGTGACAAGTGCGGGGAGTTAACAGACCACTCCCCGTGTGGCAGATTAAGACTACCGTGACATTTAAACTAATGAGGGCGATAGACGTATATGGACATATTTTTTTTAATAATATACATGTACACGGGAAAGCAGGGTGCATTACATTGCAAACATATTATTTTTGGAATACGGCGTTCTGCAATCTCTCTCTCCTCCGGTCCGTGGCAGCCCGCCCTCCTTTTCTGCGTCTCCCTCGGTCTTGACTGAAAACAGCAGCGTGCTCCCTCTCCGGCACCTGCATCTCGCTGATGTCTGCGAATTCAAAAAGCATCTAAACCCCCCCCCCCCTCTGCCTGCTCCTTCCCCTCGCAGTCTCTCTGTTCATATCCCCGACCGTGCCTGACTCTCAGCCCCCACCGCCGCCAACCCGCCGGCCCTCATAGTCAGAGACAGATAATCAATATCCGTGGCGTGGATATTGGTCAATGTCTTATTGACTTTGTTTTTCAGGAAGACTCCATAAAGAGTCACTGGGGAGATTCTGTCACCGCCTGTTCCATCCCCTGGCATTAAAACTTGCTCCTTCCTCCTTCCACGACCACTGGAATACCAAATAACAGTGGATGGAGACAGCAGTGCCACTTTCCTCCTGCAAGAGGGACAAGGTTCAGCACCATGTGACGGGAATACAAACAACGCAGCAGGCTGAAGAAACCCTCCTGCGCCTTTCTGTAGTGTGTCCACAGGATATTTCGATGATTTTCACTTGATAAGCTGCGGAGTGGATCATGTATTAAAGGGGATATAAGTAGAGGCTGTCCAGCCCTATATCAGAAAAAAAGATGATGAAATATCTGCAGGTGTCGATGGTTGTTGTTTATCGATACTAGTGACACGGCAGATTACTGCTGCTGAGATCCTGTCTTTCATCTGGAGTGATAAGGCGTGGCAGATTTGTGTTGCAGAAGGTCGAGCAGAGTTTGAATGAATTGCATCTAAAGCATGATATGTCATAGAGGCCTACCGTAGATCAGGGGTCTTCAAATTAAATTGCAAAACTTCCAGTAAAACAACCGTCCTCCTCCTCTGAGGTCCAAACAATTAGATGCTTGTGCTTCTTTCCATATCAATACCACTTGATGAATTAACAATGAGAGTTATACACCGTGCACTGTGAACCGCAGCATCAAGCTGTGACTTTGAATCCTGTGCTTATATTTCCGCTCGCCTCGTGGCCCTTGAGGCTGCAAGGGGGGATTTGTTGAAAAAATTAATTCTCCCACTTCATGACTTTCTTTTCAATCTATAGACGTGTTTCAGACGATGCGTCTCTCTCATTATTTCCCAAGCTGTAAAGAGCTTTCAATGTTGCCCCTCAAATCCACTGTTCACCGCAAACACTCGTGCTGTGAGGGGAATCAGAGAGGACCAGTGTACACCGCTCATACTGGGCATTGAGCTAATTTATTTTCCTCATACGTGGGGTGAAAGTCTTCAAAGTGTCAAGTTTCATTATGGCGTTTTAAATCTCCACTTTCGACAAGCGCAACAGACTCTTATTAAAACGCCTCTGCCACGAGCTGCCTCTTGCGAGATCTCGATGAACTTGACGGAGAGGTTTTCAAAGCTGTTTTTTTTTTTTAGATTGGCCTCAAATATAAAGATGACAAATCAGTGATTGGCAGTAGAAACGGTCTTAACATGAGTAAGCGACATCTGACTAGACGTCGTAGTGCAAGGGGGCACTCTCGTCGCAAAGTGCACTGACCTGGCAATCCGAATTCATTCGTAACCAACTGCATTAGTTACATTACAGTTTTTTATCTCACAAAAGTGCCTCTCTTTTTCTATCCCACTCTGTCTCTCCCAGGGCTCTGTTTATTTATTTACATTTATTTAAAGATGTACATCTTCAGTAGGGATCAGTTCGTTTTGGGCACAGTGCAAGACACGGGGTTGGGAAGTGGCATGACTTGAGAAACTTGTGGGTTTTAGTCTTTTAATGGGAATTAAATATATAGAAAAATGCACCATCAAATACAGGTGCAAACAATCACAAAATTGTTTGAGTGTTTGAGGCCAACACGGACAACAAATGTTTGTCCTTAATAAAGGCCAAGAAAAAACACATATACTTATATTTTAATAGTGCAGTAAGGTCAACATCAAACTATGTTTTCCTCTGCTGCTATCTCTGCTATCATGCCTGATATTTATGCAGACAGAGTCTGCTTAAATATAATTATAATAAATCAGTAGGCATAAGGAAACTGAGTTTCGAAATATGAGTTTCAAATCAAGCCGTGAGTCTCTCTGCAACACGATAATGGATGATCCTTCACCCTGGATTATGTCCAATGACAGAGTTGTTCTGTCATCGGAACCAAGGTATGGTCAGAGCCAGACTTCCCTATATGCTCACTACGCATGTTGCCCTTCATGTCAAAGCAAATTTGGCAATATTATGAGGTGAGCGTGGTTCTGGCTCTCAGCTGCAGGGGAGAGAGCAGGAGCAGTGCGCCAGGTGAGTTGGCCTGTCGTGTTCTCCCTGTTTGCAGATGGACAGAAGACAAACAACTGAGCACAGGAGCAGCAATATTCAGAGTTTGGGCATGGTCGATGTCATGATCCTCAAGGATCATGGACTTTAAGAACTATTTGAAGGACTGTTTGGATTTGGTTTGGGACATTATGTTTCATGCTTTGATTTGCCTTCCTTCTGTTTTGGTCAAGTTTCATCTTGACTTTGTTAGTTCCTGTTTTACTTTGTAGCTCATTTCCTCGTGTCTCTGCACTTCCTGTGCTCTTCTTGTATTTGGCGTCTTTACTTTGCCTGTGTCTCCTGCCCCTGAGATTGTCTGCACCTGTGTTCAATCTTCCCTTGTGTATTTGGTCTTTGTGCTCCCAGTCCTCTCTGTCGGTTCGTCTGTGATAACTCCTTTCCTGTTTGTTCCTGTGTCTGTGCTTATTGCATCTGTTTGCAACCTGTCCCTGTCGTGCCCAAGTGATTTTTGTTATCGTTACTGTAAGCCTGTTTTTTTGGTTACCTTTTTGTTTTCCCTTTCATTAAATATTCAATCCGCTTCCTGCATTTGGGTCCTGCCTCCTTGCCACAACCTAGCAGTTGAATTGTCAAATCGGCTTTCGAAGCCACCTAAATCTTGACGTGACCCGGAATTATTTCATCGCCAGCCATGGTAAGAGCTGTTCGGATTCTCTGAATGCATAGGAAAGAAGTTTCAACGCTTCCTTTCCTATCTCGTTTAGCATAGGGTACACTGGACTTTCCTAAGCGACACGAAAGGAGAAATAGATAACCCACAATTCATTGCAATATTTAACGTGTCGCGCCACACACAAATTTAAACAATTAAATCCGAGATACAAGAAGAGGGAAAGTATGAATATGACCCAGAAGGGCCGCACGTCAAGTTAACGTTGTATATGAAGCATTTACATCTTAAGAATGCTGGATGGAGCCTCCAAGTTTTTTGTAGGCCATCTTTGGAAATTTGTAGTTTCGCCACAGCAGACCCGTCAATAACATCCGCTGTTGCATGATGACTAGTGTAAGTCGAGTCAGATTCTCTTGTCTCTTCTCGAGCTTTTGGCTTTTCCTAAGTCCTATGAATCCTATTGACCTCCTGATTATTTCCACTGAGGTTAAGGAATAGTAGTAGATAGGAAAAGACAATAGGAAGGACAATCGGAATCCACCCTTTGACTTTGGTTATGAAGGACCGTGCATGGGAGCAGCCGGGCACGGAAGCGGAGGGCACGGGAGTTAAGTGTGTCAAGGAATAAAGTGCTCATCCTGAGTCCAGACTGTGCTTGTGCTTTGTGTCGAGGGAACTCACCAAGGTAAAGACACCTGTTACAGTTCATAAATTGCAGCTCGGTAAAAAAGATAAGTGTCATGCGTACACATGGGTTCACAATCGCGTGCAAGAAATGAAACTCAATTTCATTTCAAGCACCAACCAGTGAGGACCAGTCCAGACAATATATGGATGTGACGGCATGCCTCATTGGGGCACATCATTTTAAAATGGACTATTGCAAGATGGAGAACTATTATTGAGACTGACTAATGATCAAATGTTGAATTAAAAAAATGTTGATTAGCCGGGCATACTGCATGGGAATAAGGATGCACATCTCTCAGTTAATAATAACCATCAAGTATTCTGATAAGTCATAGTATAAAAAGTATTTCACATTTGAAATGTATTCAGTGAAATCTGGGGGATACACTTTGAATGGGCCTGATGGAGCTCATAACATTTATAATGAATAAATATTGTAATATACAATTAACAGTTGCTATGCTTACATTTTTTCAGTAGAGGAGATGCTTGATCGTCAGTAAATATTGTTTTTTAATACCCCATTCTGTTCTGTATAGATCTGTTCATTCTTAGACTAACAGATGGAGCAAACTGTTTTAAAGGAAGGAGGATTGTAGTGGGAGCACTGGGGTGTCAGGTGTAACTGTGAGGGCAATGGCAAATAGTTTGTTTTGCTTATGAATCAGGTAGGAGGGCCCTTAGCAGAATTTTGCTAAGGGCTCCAGGGAGGAACTGACACTGGGAAGGATAGAAAAAGATGATGGCAAATAAACTATGGTTATGTAATACTTGGTGTAATTGAAGCATTTTAAAAGAAATAGTCAACTTTGACCATAATGGTTGAGGTTGGTACAAAGCTGATGAGGAGCTACACATCCATCCACCACCTTATACTCTTGTATGGGCTCCTTCTACCACGGCATTGAAACTGGAAAGTAGTTATAATGTTGTGTCTGAGTGGTGTTTTGTACTCCATTCAGCACAGCTTTTCATTCCTGCCTTGGCACTGAACAAAGACACCAGATGTACTTCATATCGCCTGGTGCAGATTTGTTTGATACAGACTCGATTCCTTTGGATTCTGGGCTGGTTACGTAGGAAGATGTGCGCTTCATTTATTGCTGTTCAGCAAAGGAGGCCTGTGCAGACAGATGTGGTCACAGAGTACAGAGACGAGATAATTCCCAGCAGCCTACACGTTCCCCTATAGCGAACATGTGGGATAATCCTATTAAGAGGAGGCCACAGCTGATAGCTGTCATAGTGACGGGGAATGGACCAGGTGACAAAGCTTTGGGGATAAGAGAGGATCAAGTTAATTTGCTTAAGCACAAGATGCTATTGATGTATAGAAGTCTTTGAAGGACACTCGTCTAAAAGACAGAGCATGCTTCGTTAGCAGGAAGTGTAGGTGTGTGCTCACAGGAGTGGTGCATGGGTGGTGTTGGCTGCGTGTGATGTCTTTATCTTGTGTGCTAATGAAGGCCCATACTGTCAGTGAAACAGCTGCTGGAACTCGGCATGGTGACGGGCACCTCGAGAGATGAGTTTTGACTACATCTTTTAATCATCAATCAAACTTTATTTTCCCGTTCTGCTATCTCTTCATTTCAGCCGGAGAGCTCATGCATTTTATTTATGCAGACGGAATGCATTCCTCCTGTGAGAACTTGTGCTGCGGTATATTATGCGTGACCCCATCGTTGTCTGGCATACAGTATTATTAGATCTGTGTCTGAGGACTTCTCTGTCATGGCAAATTAAAGTTGCAGGTAAAGTTTCTCTGCATTCTCATATTCATACATTCTGTCACATTATTGGAATGACCGTGTTTCAGCTCGCCTGCCTCCATAAAATCAATAACCTTTTCTTTTCACATTACAGTGTTTGAGGACTAGTGAGAATTTGTTTAATGCATTTGAAAAAAAGATGACTCCATATTGCTTGAAACCTGTGAGGCTCACCAGTTATAAGCTTCCATAGCCCCTGGTGGCATTAGATTTTTAACATTGTCGGAAAGCAGGAGGAGAATAAGATTTCTCTGTAGGTCGGGTAATATATATAATAATATACAGCATATTGTAATGTTTTAAAATTATTGTGTACCTTTTGTACACAGGAAGACTGATTGAACCTATGCTACCAGGATTTATGAAAAATCATAATTTATTTGGGCATACAGGACCCAGAAAATTAATTGTGACAGTGTAAGTAAGAACTTCTTATTAATGCCTGTAACAGAATGTCGTCTCGCTGATGATGCAATAACATCAGCTCAATGTTAGAAGTTTAGTTGAACTTCACCATGTTTTGTCTCTCTCTTTTGAACACAGAGGTAGTGAAAAAGATCTATCAACAGCTTGCTCTTGCATTCCTAGATCATAATCATTTTGCCTCTAGAGAAATAGATTTGAAGGGACAAAACACAATCTCCTACCATCACATTCTATTAACCAGGGCAAGATGAGCTCAGTCAGATTATCTCAAGACAACACACTAAATGTTGCTGTCAAAAGTTTATTCATATTTGGAGTTAATGCGAGCATCAGATACGAGGAAGAGGTATTAGACTCTTGATTCTGTTACATACAATGTGTTGTGAACTGTTTTACCTTGAATTACCTCTGGATAGGCTGAAACCCTACTCCTTGACAAATCCTACTGCTTCACAAAAGTCGTGCTGTTTGTATGCCTCAGTTACAATGCCTTGTGAACACTGCCTGCTGCTCCAGAGGTTAAACAGGGGCATAACCAACCTGAAGACCAACAGCTCTAGACTCTTGGATGAACTGAAGAAGATGGATAGTCTCCTGTCCAGCTTCACTGAAACTGCCCTGGCTCAGACGACAGCGACAGGTGAACTCTCATAAACCAACCCCATCCTGTGGGATACCGTATGCAACCCTCCTCCTGATTGGCTCCCAGTCCCAAGGCTATCTGGACTGAGGTGGTAGTTACGAGCTGCAAGAAGGGTGGTCACCGGGCAGCCCCACCACCTCTACTCAATCTTTCAAATTACTTTGTGATTTTACCAAACAGTTCCTTCGTGAATTCGGCAACCGAGCCCTGCCCAATTATTGGCCCGAAGTCTGGGAGGGCTGTGCCCTTGGCTGTCTGCTTCATCCATGCTCAGCCCACTGCTGGCTGCGACCGCAACACTTCCACAGGTTCCTCCTCAAATACAAGGGCTGCTCTTCCACATTGCAGCTCTGGCAAACGTGGCCTAAACTGCCAAGACAAAATACTTGTTACATCCTCGGTTAGTATTTTCACCACCACAGCAACAATGCCCCCCCTTAATTCTAATTACTGGAAGCTCCATGCTCCAAGGACCATCAAAGACAGAGATGCTATACATGTATTGCTTTCCTGGGGCCCGTGTTCTGGAACTACACAGTAAACTGCCCTCTGTCCCTGAACGCCATCCAGGGTCCTCCAACCTGGTCATTCATGTGGGATCAAATTACAAACTTAAAATCCTAAATCTAGACTTTAAACAACTCACATCCGCCCGGAAAAGACATTCAGATATCTAGTCAAGTCCCATCCACTGAGCAGGGCTATGGCTGTTTCTCCTGATAACTGTCAGTGCAGCACAGATAAACCTGGACTGTAATGACTATTTTGACCTTTGCTGCAACCGCAGACAACTGTACAGACCTAATCATCCTTACCAGGAGCGCAGCTGCTCTCTGCAAACATATGTATTAGTTAACGTGAAAAATGACGTCCTGAAAAGCAGTCCTGCTATAAGGTAATACACACACACACAGTAAATTGTAATAGTCTTATCACCATTAAACTCACTGTAATGCCACTCTCCCCCTCTCCGTCCAAATTCTGTCTGCTTGGTGTGACATGACTTTAAAACAAATCATTTATCTAACAAGGTATTACTTTGTTCAAAAACTAGACACTTTATGACCAAGTCAGAGCCTTCCCCTGATGACCTCTCCCCTCCCAGTGAAGCTACTGCGACTTTCGTCATCTGAGGTCCATTATTTCTATAGGCCCCTTTGGAATTAGATGGCTTTGGTGATAAAGGGCTGGTCATTCTTTGATCTCCTCCTCCTTTACAGTATTCTCATTCTCTGAGATTTCAACATCCACATTTGCCGCACATCCAAAGACAGGACCTATGATTTAATGACTTCACACTCTGCCAATAAGGTGTAGATGACCCCATCCATGTGAGAAAACATACCTTAGATTCTCCTCAGGTCCCTCTAAATCTCCAAACCTGTGATAGAAGATTTCAACGATCCGACCGCACGACAATCAATTTTGATGTGGATTTGCCAAACGGTTTCCCTGTCCCCCCCACTCTTCTCCGCTCCCGCATTAGAAATTCTTCCTCAGCCACTGGGTTTTGCAGAGGCCGCTAGAGAGGCTACAATCGTTACCGGTATTGAGGCTGCACCAGCTCATGTGAATGCAGAGGAATTTGTTTCTTTCTTCAGCAATACAGTTTCAGCCACCCTCCATTATGTTGCGCCATTCACAGAGGCTTAATAACAGTAATATCAGAAAAATGAGGAGAGCATGCAGAGGGCTAAAAGATAGGGGGTAAATTACAGGTCTAGTATCAAATAATTTAGGATCTCTTGGGTTAATACCAGTTAGCTGTCAAAAATGCCAGGGTATAATGCTTATCTAAACTTATTGACAATAACTGTCAGGCTTCTTTTTTTGTCTGTTAACCTCTGTCACCTCCTCCACTTCCACCTCACACTTTCAAGCTTCATTCTCCAAATGTGAAGATTTACTGAATGTCTTTGACATCAGAGCATGTATTATTCCACCTGTAACTACTTTTACCATCTCCTCGGAGAAGAGTGCAGAACCAAATTCCCTGAACAGCATTACTCCTCCCAAAGCACTTCACGTTATTTTCTCTATGAAAACTTACACCTGTTCTGTCGTCATTACTCCAACTAAACTTTATGAAGAATTTACTGGCTCCATTGGCCCCCAGCATTCTTTCAATCATCAATAGGTCCCTGGAAACCGGCCCTGGTGCTTAATCTGAAATCATACAGCTGTCCAGTCAATTTTTCGAAAAACACCTTCTCAATCCTTAAGTCGTCAGTAATTACAGGGCATCTCCAAGCTCTCCTCTCTCACTAAACCAAATGTTGTTCCATCTGGCTCAAAGCGGCATTACTGAAATATCCCAGTCTGGTTTCAGAGTCATTTACAGCACTAAACCTGCTTGCTGACAATATCTAATGAACTCCCTCCAGCTGCAGACTCGGGTAACTGCTCTGTCCTCCTGCTCCCAGATCTAATTGCTACCTTTGACACCGTAGATCATTTGATGATCATTCACACATGAGTCTCTAGTTATGCTTCGAACTAGAGTTCTTCATATTCATCTAGGAAGTTCTCCAGTGTCTGTATCAGCAACCCATATTCTTTCTCAGATAACATCTCCCCATGGTTCAATATTTGGTCTGATACATCTATTTGCTTTTGCTAGGCCACATTATTCAAAAAATATATAATCTTTTACTGTTATGTGGAGGATCTACCTCCCCCTAGAACCTTATAACTAAAACACACTAGGTGACCTCAATAACTGCACTTACAACTTCAATGCATCGAAATCTCGAGAGCTGCAAACTATCTTCAGCTCAATGAGAACAAACCACATGAACTGACCAATATTATTTCTCCTCATCTTGGCCCACATGCAAAAAAATAAATTCTGGACTGGTGTGACAAACAAACTTGAATTCAAAATCTCTGCATCATTTCTATACTCAGATCAGTTCTTTCTGCCTCTAACCTGGAGAAAGTCACCCCTGCTTTCATATGCTCCCGCCTTGATTAATGTGACTCTTTGTATTACTTGTTTATCTCGTCTGCAACGAGCAGCAAGACGTGAAAGAGAGGGAGCACATCACTCAGATCCCTGCCTCCCTACTCTGGCTGCCTGTTAGCTTTCGAGCTATTTTCAAAATCTTCCGTGGTGATGGCAATGGAGATGGAGCTTGCTCAGTTCTAACATAATTTAGAAGAAAAAACATCAATATTATTATATTATTGATAAATATGTCAAAATTTACATTAATTTAAAATATAATGACGTACTTAACATGTTTATAATGGCAATGTGTTGGACGCTTCGCAGGAGATGTGGTGCCTATCATACATTCATACATTTGTATTGCATGTAAATGTCCTTATGCCTGCTGGAAACTAAATTATATTTATAGTTATTAGATATTAACTATTCAATGGTTCTTAATAGGCAGCTTACAAATGCTACATATAGGGGAATGAGGATCTAAAGTGTCTTAGCGCTATTGCTCTGCACATAAAAAGTTAACAGCAAAAACAAGTTACAAATCAGAATTTTGGAATGAACAATTTTACAAAAGGTCACACTCATTTTTATACACTGCATGTGAAACGTTCCAAGAGCCCTGCATATTTATAACAATAAACTCATTATTTTCTCCAAATACATCCAAGTTACCAAGAGACCTCCCATTGGCCACTGCCAAGATCACGCACAAACTTTAACTTTGTCAAGTGTTGGACTGTTTGGTGCCACACACACCGAGCCAGAGTGGAGCGGCCTCATCAGACCTGCTTTAATAAATCTTCTCTGACTGCGTCCGAGTCACTGGCCAAGGCCACAGTCTTTTCACAGGAGGAGGATAATCTGAGCGACCACCAGGTCCGTGTGCTGACTCAAACCCTGTGGCCAGGACACTGCACCCGAGATGAAACACACGCTGTGACCTTCCCTTCAGACACATGTCCTAATGGGAGACTATTCAACAATATGGAGGAGAACCAGGTTGGACAAGGCCATAACTTTGTCTGCAGTTGTCAAGAAAAACAATGTAAGAAATACAGTTAATTTTGAGGCTTGTTAAAGTCTTTCTGTTTTTTTTTAATCATCTGCTTTTCTTTATGTGAAAATCCCAAGTCACTGCTATATATGTTAATATATAATATGTTTCCATCATGTGGACTATACCTTTATCATAAAGAAGATAAAGCGCTGTGCTGTAGACCAGTGGTTCACAGGGATCAGGGATCCCGTCTGATGAAATTATTTACTACTTAATTCTATACATTTTTAACAGCAGATTAACAGCAAGGCGGGTGCTGCAGAGCATTATAGCACATTGTGTTTGTGTATGGCATGTATGTACAGGGAAGCCTGCTAGCTCACATGATCAGCTCACCTGCGGCCAAGGTTTGAATCTGGCTCGCAGCCATTTGCTGCATGTCGTCCCCATCTCTCCCCCGGCCTGCCCTCTTGACTCTTGACTGAAATTTAAATGTACATACAGTATATAGCTGTGGATTATTTAATTCATTGGTATTACTCATGTAATTTGTATGAAAATAGGTCTACACAACCAGCAGACAAATGTTTGATTAAATTCAGACAATACAATATCAAAAACATGTTTTTATTTACCTGATGAGGATGAGAATTAAACGGTGTCATATCTTTGGTGATCAACAAGATATCACCTCATACATCAATCTAAATTCTCTAACAGTACATTCATGGTTAGGCTAAATGTCAGCATTACTTGGATTGTGTTTACCCCATGATAAAGCTAAAATCCCAACAGTGTTTTCAAATCTCAACATCAAAGATTAAGTCATATCTTTGTCCAGTGTGTTTGCACACAGACCTGGCTCTGTTCATTCGAAAAAGAAAGAAAAAAAATGGTGCGGACTGAACCACACAACACTGTGTGTGCAGTTTGTAAACATCAGTCAATGACACATTTAGTAACGTTCTAGCAATAGATGCTATGACTCAAGGATTTTGGCCTCGTGGTTCGTGCGTCGTCCCATACCTGAGGCTGCGGGGACCAGAGCAGTCAGAATATCAACAATTAAAAACAAAATTGCTTACTGCCACTTTAAGTATGGACATTACTTAACTTTGCTTTTTTTGGGCTGTTCTATGGACATGGCTTCACCACTCTCGTTCAAACAGAAATATCATCAAACTTTGGCATGAATTGCCAAAATAAAGTTTGTCCAGTCATTAATTGTTTCCAGATGATGTATCCTTTTGACTGTGGTGAATTAACTTTCAATTTAAATAATGGGGACCCGACTCTCTTCCCTTCGTCTTCCAGACCCCAGACTGCATATCTCCGATGTGATAGCTGCAGTCGTTCTGCTGTGCCAATCTTCTGACAGGATGCAAATGTGATCATTTATTTAGATCAGAAAACAAAGAATAGAACTATGAATTTAATCCATTTTGCAATAAGGCTGTTACATAACAAAATGTGGCAAAAGTGAAGCGCTGTGAATACTTTCCGGATGCAGCCTCCAGGAAATTCTTCCGAGAGGGTCTGTTTCTTGCTTAAGACTGCATTCTCGCACAAAGCCAAGCAGAGGTCAACTAAATCCTGCAGAGCCTTCTCATCGCCTAAGACCCTCCCTCCAATAGGGCAAGAAACCCTCCCTCAGGCTCCATTATTTTCCCCCTCTGATATAATGGATCAAGAAGCTCCTGCAGAGGGAACAGATGTTCAGAACTCAGCGTGACCCAAGGCCCTGCTACCCACGGCTACTTTTCTTTTCTTCTTTTGTAATTATGCCTTGAGGGGAACAGCCCAAAGTGGCTTTCCAGCCACAGCTTTTGGCCGGAGCTTCAGCTTTAGCTCCAAACTCTGTCTGAAAGAGAAGGATGTGGCACATTTTGTAGGGTCAGCGTGACACACTGTCAACTTTAGCTGGCCTGTGTGTTTTGAGGTGATTAAATCTCTGAGATGAAGCAAAGGAGGAAGATACACTAAATTTGGACTTGAACACATACCAAAAGTTTAACATTGTGTTAATATCATCAACATGCACTCAAACTAGTAATTCGAGCATTTATTTAGAACCACCCCAGTACAACAGCAGAGCTCACTCACAAGTCAAATATTGTCAATTGTGTTTTTGGGATCAATTTCGAGGCGGACAGCAGACTCATTGCGATTCTCTGAGATGAAGCAAAGGAGGAAGATACACTAAATTTGGACTTGAACACATACCAATAGTTTAACATTGTGTTAATATCATCAACATGCACTCAAACTAGTAATTTGCGCATTTATTAAGAACCCCCCAGTACAACAGCAGAGCTCACTCACAAGTCAAATATTGTCAATTGTGTTTTTGGGATCAATTTCGAGGCGGACAGCAGACTCATTGTGATTCTTCCAGAAGACAGATAGAAATGCAATAAGTGACCTCGAGCTCATGAGGAACTTGCGGGGGAGCAGAGCTTGTGGATGGCCAGAATTGGAAAAATGCAATTTGTCCAGGCCAAACCTTCTTTCTGCACTGCAACTCAGGCTGGTAACTAGTTTGCTATGAAATCTTGCACTGTTGAAAGGTGTAATTTCTTAATTTTCCAATCTTCCTCAGTTCCCTCCTGATTTCCACACCGCTGCTGTGAGAAATGTAATTAGCTCTTTTTCATCTGCCTTTCAGCCGGACATTAGCAGTCCAGCCTCGTCGCTCGCTCCTGTCCGTCCTGTTCTGAACTGTTTACCTAATCTCATACACAACACAAGAGGACAAAGGGCTTTACATTAGCAATAACATTTCTAACTTGCTTTATCTCTGTATTTTTTAAAAAACACAAGAAATAAAAACAGAATTGGAATGACACTTCTTCCTAATATAGAATTAAGTTAAGTTTTGGAGTTTTATTAAACAACACTTTTGGAATGGATTCTGCTGCCACTGTTCATGTAAAAACTCATACACATTATGTTCTGTTCAATTGTTATTTACTATAACAAACACTCCTGTCAGTTTTTAATACACAATGTTTTATTTACTGTTTTTTTTTAATTGATAATGCCAATAAAAATATTTTAACAAAGAAGTAACTTAGAGGCCTACAATGATAAATATGAAATGTATTCAAGCAGGTTTATTCAAATTTGTACATTGCAACTCTTCAGACAAACCTTAACCTTCCTATCAGAACATATAATAGTGTTTAAGTATAAAGCACAATGCAATAACTTTTGACATTTTACCACAACTGAGAAATATCAGCCATACTTTGGTCGACTTGAATGTATAAAAGTTGCTTGGCCTAAAATACCAAATAATTATGAACAGAAACAATATGTAAACTGAAAAACGAATTTAGGGCAGCAGAAATTAAACAGCTGTCGGCAGGTAACTAAACAGGTAGCTCTCTTAAGCAGAGATAGAAAGTCAAATGAGTGGTGGTAAAACTGAGGCTGGTGAGATTTGGAAAAAATAGTAGAAGCAAAGATGACCTGGTGAAGATGGAATTAATATAAACTATTGCTGTGATGGGAAGTAGGTGAGCAACTGCAACAAATGGCAGGTAGGTGCAGAATAGCAGGCAAAAAAATAACCCAAGAGTTCAAGAAGCAAAATTGAAGATGAAGCTGTCACAGTGGCAAATAAAAATACTATGCTTGTGTTTTTCCATCTGACCATACAGGTGCAGGTTGAGCTCTGAACATCTTCCTCAGCTGGAGACTTGGCTCTGGCGCCAGTAATTACTGACTATTGTCTTTTTCAGCTCTGTCAGTGGGGTTCCTCACTGCTCAAGTTTATACTCCTTGTTTTTCCCCACAGCAGTGGTAATAAATCATTGTCATCAATATGCAGGAATTGTACAGTTAAAAAGATGTAAAACTGATACACAGTATATTCCATTTCAAATGACATCTAACATTAAAAAAAGAAGCTTGATTAAATGATTACAGCAATGTGATAACAGCAGAACAGTTCGACAGATAATCATGGCTTTTTGAAAAGTAACAGGTATACTGAGGTTAAAATGATAATGGTTGGAGTGAAAAATACAAATTTGAGGATAAAAATATCCATTTTGCATGTACTCAATAAAATGTCTGATTTGACAAATAGAAGCAAAAAAAAACCCAACTCTTTTTTTTAAGCCATATTAAAAGTACCCAGATCGGAATGTATCTTTCTTTTGGAGAAAGCATTACTGGACAGCTGCGAATAAGGAAGTCTGCCAGTGACACCTTGATCATGTCAGCCTATCAGCTCATTGTTGCTTCCAATTAGTTCCCATCACTGTGTTGGACACCCTGTCTGCTCCTGTCCTCGCACAATGTGGAACCCGTCTTCATGTGACTTTATTTATACGACTGTCGACACAGACAGGAGCAGCTTGTGCATTTTCCCTGTCTCCAGTGGACAAATGAGTCTGAAGTGAGTGGCAGGACGGCAGAGCCACCTTTCAACCTTTTCAGCCACCTGCAGTCAGTCGATAATTTGGTCCATGTGATAATTATATCAGGAATGGAAATTAAATTTGGGAATTAAGAGATGTGTACATCAGTCGAACACGTGAAGGCTAATTAACCGCTGGTGTCTAAACCTCCCAATCAGTAAAATAATCCACTAGCATATGGTCTATTATGGCCAGATTAATTGGTTCACTGATGTCCTGAGGCATGAAAGCTCCTGGTGAACTCACACACACACACACACACACACACACACACACTACCATAATTGGAACCAACATTTTCAGTTTCAACTTCACTCAAACAGTCCAAAGAAAAATTTGTAGTGCTTTCCTGCCACTTATAATTTGGTATGCATTTGAGTTTGATTCATATGCTCCTCACAGTTCCCTCTGGACACTGAACTATGCAGAAAATTAAAGAGAGTGTATCAACAAGGTGTTGGGCCTCCATGTTCCAACTAGACCAGCTTATATGTGTCTAAGCATTGATCCTGTAAGTCAATGGTGAGTGCTGTCTCTGTCAAAAATTTCACATTTTGCTATGAGATGTGGTCATAGCACATTATTCCCAACGTTTTCATACTTACTCAGTGACCCCTCATGCTGTATCCATGGGAGCACGGTCAACCTTTTTCCTTACCAATCTTTCTGGTTTAATTGTTCACCCACCTGTACGTAGCATTATCATCTTAATCACACATTTCAGAATTGATCAATTACAAATCTCCAAAATTACATAGACCTTAATTTGCCAGAAAATTTGATGCTAATATTAATGGTTCCCTTACGTTCCCATTCTTTATTTATCACCGTTATGAAGTCGAAATGAGATTTTGACCAGAACTTTTAATCATGTCCAAGTACAGCCACACAGTGTGGCTGTAGACAGAACTGTGGATTGGGGTTTTTTCTGGGGCTGCAAAACTTTATGACAGGGAAAGGAAAGTTTTGTAGGAAGTAGATGTCTCGTTATAAAAGTGAGTCAAAAATTATAAGGGTACCACACATGAACCTAGTTGGGCTTAGAGTGTCTTTGTGTGGATTCATACTTGGCAGGATGTAGTGAAGAAAAAAGACTCAAGTATTCTGGTTTCTCCATGCAAGTGAACAACATTTGAATGACATAAAAAA
The DNA here is from genome assembly GCF_022379125.1 of Scophthalmus maximus. Classification (NCBI taxonomy): domain Eukaryota; kingdom Metazoa; phylum Chordata; class Actinopteri; order Pleuronectiformes; family Scophthalmidae; genus Scophthalmus; species Scophthalmus maximus. The sequence goes on along the minus strand of NC_061529.1, from coordinate 18,120,144 downwards.
AAAGCTGTGCAGATTCTGATTACGTAAAAAGATTTTTTTTAATCTCCTCCAAAGTCAGATGTTGTGAATGTGAAGTAAAAATAAAAAATACATATATAGTCAGTAAGTCTCTCTGTGTGTCCCGATGAGGTGGTTATTAGTTTTCCCTATCATCTCAGGACACATCTGTTTCAATCAGCCAGGAGAATATGCTCCACTGAACTGCACGGCAGAAATATGTGTGCAAACTTTCACAAAGCAAGTTGGAAAGTGCTGCGAGAGGAAGACGTCACTGTGAGTACAGTGATTAACATGACAGGGTTGGAGGTAGAAAACAGATTGATGTTGCACTCACCACTGTTCATTACCAATTCTTCTGAACTCTTTCCTATTTGGAATAAAACAGAAACACATCAATCATTTTCACACTGTTGACTTTAACCTGTATTGTGCAATTATTCTTTCTACCACTTATCTCAATTGTCTTGCCTGCTTGATCAGTTGGAAAGCCTTTCAGCTCGACCACTAAAGATTTATGGGGAGGATTTACATTTGTCTATGTTAAAGGAGCTGAAAAGTGTTCCATGACGGCACAACAGACCATAGCACATTTCCTCATTCGTCACTTCTAATTCAATCTAAATCAATTCGCGTGAGAAAATGACTCCCTGGGTAGAAGTGAAGGGTAAAATGTACCTCTTAGACCCCTGTGCAGTCGTTGAGACATCACTAACAATCGCTGGCAACCTGTGAATCAGGCTGCAAAGCAACTCAGAGAGGCTACTGACGGCTCAAGTGGTGGCCGTGTATACTCATTCAGCGGGAAACAGACTCAGGGGAGCTAATTAAAGAGCAATCGGGTGAAGTCTTGTGATCTATAATTGTCTCTCATGGGTCTAAGGGCCATGAACTAAAAGAGGAGAGAAGGAAATTAAATGGGATTTTTATACCTTTTTTTTTGTGAAGAAAATAAATACCGTGCGGAACATTTGCAGAAGTCACTCTAAGAGAAAGACTGAATGTGTAGACAAGGATATTTACAGGCATTTCATATGTATAGTATGAATTTAACATGCAATACCTAAATGAGGAATGTTTCATTAATTGATAAATATATATATATATATACATGACTATATGTTTCTCAGCACAGTCAGCCCAACCATGACAACAATTGCCATACAACTGCAACTACTACATGTAGCTACAGTATGTTTTGAAGATGAATAGAACACTGTCAGAATTAATAGTATACAATGCTAAGTTCATCTTGAATATGCTTTGTCTGAATAACCAAAAGCCACATAATTCATAGCCACATTATGTGAAAAAAATGTGTGTTCATAACAATAATAATAATAAAATGTTCATTGTCAGTAGTCTTTACACTTTCAAATCCAGCTCATAGCAGCTAAGGTATGGTTAAAGTAGTGTTTTGGGAAACATGATCATTTGCTTTTTGCTGAGAGTGGAGAGATGTGTGTGAAATATAGGTTAAGTATCAAGTAAAAGTCAGCTGCCAATTAGGTTGGGTTAAAAAACGACTTAAAACATATTTATACAAACATAAAGGGGAAACAGTAAGCCTGGCTCTGTCTGCGGAAAAAAAGAAAAAAATTCTTAAGTGAACCTTAGGTCAAGATCGTTGACTCAGCTTAGTTTTTGTAGGTGGGCATATTTTTTGTTTTTGATTGGCTTATAGTCTAATGTAGAGAAGAGGGAAAAAATTATAATTTTGGGCAATATGGTATGAGAAGTTTAATAATGTGTTGCCTGAGTGAGTGTGAGTTCAGCACATGCAGATGCCGTCCTCGCAAATAAAGTGCTTTGACTAACTTCTGACTCACTGCCATTTGTATTTGGCCGTGAAAAGGAAAACGTGCAGATGAGTGTACTGCAATGATGAGGGCAGGAGTAAACTACACTAGATCTTCATGTAACACACTGTAAGTCTAATAACTTATTTTAGGGCTTGCTCAATCATCCTGTCTGCTTGTTTATTAAGATCCAGTCTCCATTTTGAAGCTGATTCATATACAAATGAACAGCTGTTGCATCATTTATACTGTTATATTTCTCAGTAAATCTACAAAATGGAAGATGAACTTAATAATTGGACTAATCTACAGCACATACGTCAGTGTCAGTGGGCCAGGTCAGGACAACCGGGGTTGCTAAAAAAGCCAGACAGAGAACAGAAATCCAATCATACATATACCACCACCACCAGATTCTGCATACAGACGTGCACATTACATTCATTTTTCACATGTATTGGTAAATTGGCTTGTGATTCTTATCATACCTTTTTACGTAAAACTGGCATATTTCTGAGTGTGTCCCTCTTGTGAGTTACAAGAGGGATTTAAATCAAACCCTCCAGAGGTGATTGGATCGCCGTGGGCGCTGGCTTTGTGAATATGCTGCAGTATGGATGCGTGGAGAGGGGAGGACACAGGTCTGTAGAGGACTGTTTGCCTCCACCCACACCATCAAATTTAAGTTTGATATCCAAACCCGCAAAACCTCTGACCTGGGTCAGGCGGTCGAACAGCTGAAAGAGAATCACTGAAGACTAAGGTTTATACTTCCAAAGAAATTAGACGGACAAGTCTTTGCTCCTGCAAATGTCTGATTTGCTACTAAAACCTTACAGTGCATATAGCCTCATAGCACTGGTTTCAATTGCAAGGACATCGCATTAGTTTTTCTTTATGCACATATGATTTCATTTCTCCAATATTGCTCCTTTTAAACAGCCAATAAAAGGGGATGGGAGAATGAGTGAGTTTGTCGTCTTGTTGCATAATATAGGCCGGTGTAATTTGATGAAACCTCTTCTCTCTCATAAAACGAGTGTAAGCACTACAGAATATTATCAGGAGAACATTCATTATTAGGCGCTCTGCAGTTATCTGGGCTTCGGGTATTGCGCAGTAACTCAGCTGTTTGGTCAGACAATGCCTCTCAGCCATTACGCCTGAACATATCCCTTATCTGCACCTGCTCTTGTGGACCCACTGCAATTGTCAATGGTGTGGACTCATTTGTTTTTCCTCGACCAGATATTGTTCGCCGAGGAGCCAAAGGTGAGGCTGACAGGGCCAATATGTCCACGTCTTAGCCAAAGTTTTAAGCAGTGACAACAACGGAAGCGGTAGCATAGGCATCATGCATGTCTACAGTGCAGCATGTAGTGGTGGTACCTGTTATGGTAGAGAGAGAATCTTTGAGTTATTCCCTTTCGGCGCATTACTCCAGCGAACCCCCTGCTCACACGCTGACCCCCATACTTCTGTCACAGGAAAAGATTTATCATAACAAACACAAAAGTGATGTACACCTTTACTCTCTCGGCCCTGTGAAGCTTTACAGCAGCTGGTGGAAAGCACAAACGAGGGGATAGATTTGCCTCAGACATTTGAAGTCCTGTTTGAAATAATGGGGCCTTGATTTCAGAAAGAGCCAGATGAAAGCTGGCTCCTCATTTCCGGCCGACAGCCCGACGACTTTTTTTCTTTCTTTCCGTCGCCGTGACAGTCTCGTCTCTGGCAAATTTGATCATGAGTTGGCTCAAAGAGAGTCTCCAGCTGGTGTTTTAAGGTTTCCAGATGACTAATTTTTAAAAACCGTCTCGAAATGAAAACGCCTCCCCAAAAGGTTTTTAATTATGCACTTGATTGATACATATGCACATGGTATTGTGTTGACAGACTGAGAGCTGAAGTTACCTTTAGAACACATTATACGGACAGCTAGAGCTCCTTTATTGCAGTGTGGGCTAGGTAGAAGCTTCATAAGAAAAACTAAAGATTGTCATGTTGTCACATTGTAGTTGTGCTCTCACATAACTGTTTTTGCATGATCATAGTTTTGAACAAGGGTAGCCTATTTTCAAAATGGAGTGTCACCTCTACCAAAACCAATAGGGAGCAGAGTAGAACCGGGAACGTCAGCTTAATAGGGCAGCAAGCGGTTTTGGAGGAAGCTTGCTCTGGCCAGTCCGCGAACACGCAACCTCGGATATGGGAGATGGACACGCTACCCACTAGGCCAAAACCACGGAGTTGCACCAACAACAGCTAGCAGGTCTCTTAAAGGGATAGTTCAGTGATTTTGAGGTGGGTTTGCATGAGATACTTATGCATAGTTAATGTTACCTTATGGAGATGGTGATCAGCGAAGTCATTTAACGGGGTTAGAGAGGAAATGGAAGTAGCATAAGTCTGAGTCCTCACTCCACAAATCAGCTGTTCCACTCAAAAACTACCGCGGCGAGTTGGTGCAGTAATACATGGCAGAAGCACACTTGAAAAAAAGTGAAAAAATGTGTCCTCCTGCATTCAAAAATGTGGCAAAAAAATACGTTTTTAAGGTGGTCCCCTCTCCTCCAAACTTTGTTAAATGACAAAGCTGATCACCAGCTCCATAAGGTAACATCAACTATGTATAAGTAACTCAAAAGATATTCAGGGCAACTGTAAGCCCCTGACAGCAAAACCGTGACAACGCCACTCAATTTCACCCAGAGAATACCCACTTTAATACACAAGTTCTTATTCTAAAAAGGGAAGGAGCAGAGACGTGACTTTCCAGTTTCAAAATGATTGTCTTTATTTAAATAACAAATGGAGGTTCAAATTAATAACTTGGGATAAAAATCAGGTCAGGTTCAAATTTGATAACTTTATTACAAAAATGTTTAAAAACCGCTAAAAGTTTGTCGCCACACATTAAAATGTGGACCAGTGCAGGGTCGGGGTGTTGGGAAAGGCCACAGGAGGGAGCAAGTGAGAGGAAGGGGAGTCACCACCAGGGAAGGATAAGAGCTAGTCAAAGCACACAGGACACACAGGTTAGATTTTAAAAACACAGCAATTAACTCATCCAGTCATAATAAGGATTCACACAAACTACCATAAGAGGCACGGCAAATTGAGCATGCAATGATCTACGATGGGGAAACCCTCCACCCAGTGATCCCCCACCTGTGAGCCAACAACAGCCCACCTGCACTGGACCAAAAAGAACCCCACAGACATCTAAATACCAGTAAATAATCCCAAAATCTGGCGACTGAAAAACTAAATTGACAAGGAAACCCAGGTCAAAATATGCCAAATTAATTATGGAAAGTAAGCAAAACCAGACACCAGGAATCTACTATATAAATGATCAAAAGGGGGGGGGGGGGTCCTTGGCCAGTGCTGCAACTAGGTCATCTTCCTGGAGTAGCGAGCTACCTGCGCAAAACAATTGGTGTGTGCTCTGGCACTAAGCGCACCACACTCCTCTCTAGTGCCGCACGGCGCAAGGGAGGAAGCTGCCACTGCTTCCAAAAGCTCTCGTGCTCCCACAAACACACCTTAGTCGTGAGTGTGACGTCGGGACAGGGCGAGGCAAGCCTGCTGCTGGCTGCTCAAAACTGCCTTTAAAGAGGGACCAAGAGGTGATGAAGCACCAACTGGTGCCAATCACTGATTGCAGGGTGTGGCTTGACCAGGAGGAGAAAGGGAAAACTCAACTATCCCTTTAACGTATGGACGTGTGATGTTTACAAACTGCACTCGTAGGGTTGTGTGGCGCGACCCAAGTCATGTCTTCAAAAATCCTGATTCTTTTTTTTTTGGTGCACACAGAACCGACAGCTGGTGGGCCGCGAGGAAACATTCGCAGATTATTATGAAACGTGTAACGCTTACTGCCCCTTTAAAGCCATATAGCTAACGGGGCCGTCTTCCAGACAGTCGAGGCATACACAGTGGGTGTTGGCCGTAAAACAGGGGTTCACCTGCGATCCCAGACACTAACCTCCATTAGTCGGCTTTGGGACCCCGCGGGTACCAGAACATGCTAATGATCGCACCAGTTGCATTAGAGCAGATTAACACGCGGCTGGATCTCTTCCATGCACACTCGTGTGTTTATGGTTTGGGAAAGGACAGAAAAAATGACACCACCCTCCAGACTCTGTAGGTATTCAATGCTAAAGCGCCATGCTGCTTCGTTCTCGAACACAATACTCCAGGATAGCATGACACATGATGTTATACTGTAATATCATTCAACATGACACGGCACAATAAAATATTATTACAATACTGTACAAAGCAATAGATAATATTATACAACACAATGAAATGCATGATGCAGTTTGATATGCCATGCGAGCGTGTCTCCACAGTCACTCTGGCGACAAATCAGACGGACCGCAGTGGCCAGTTAGAGCCGAGCTGAACAGGAGAATCTGCACTGCTCCCTATATCAACTGCTGAGACTGGCGCCACCAGGGAGGCTGCACTGCTCGCCTCAGCCTCACCACATATGCCCGCCCCACCCCCCGCTCCGATCCTCCCAGCACGAGCAGAACACCCTCCATCACCAACCCAGCAAGACCTTTTCCCTTCACGCTGTATGATTTAATAAATGACCCCACTGAGGGTCATGTGTGTTTAGCAAACAATCTTATTTTTACTGCTGCCACCCTGTGCTTTAGCGGCATTGTGTGTTTCATGGCGGCACAGCACCATGTGATGCGATATCAGAAGATTTGAGGCTGATACAAATCACGATGTGACAAACTACTAATACAATATTCAATAGCACTACTGAATGACGCAGCTATTGCAGACTGGTGTACTGGTGTAGCACAATAATTCGACTATCCACCTGAAATATACGGGGTGTTCAGACGGGACACCTACACACATGCTGAGTGATACTAGGAGATAAGGATATTGGTCAATACATATTATGTAATAATACATTACATAAGTTGTACAGCTGGATGATTAAATTGTGTGTATGTGCAGATCCAAAAGAATATTATATGATGATGGTAATTCGATTTTTCTAAGTTTAGAACTTCAATGTTTTTTCCTTTTTCCTACAGCTCATAGCAACCAGTCCTGGTCTACAAGTCTACACCTACTGACAGGAAGCATTGCCTCTGTGTTTTGACTGCGCCACTGCAGCAAACCTCCTCTGTCATAGTTAAAACTGATGTGGAAGACAGTCGATTAAATATACTGGCTCATTTGTCTTCATGAAGGCCTAAAGCTCCTATGCTGTGCCTTGCGTTCTGCTTTTCTTTTTTCTTTTTTTAAAAAGCGGGATGTGGTGCATATGAGCATTATGTTAGTCTTGTGGTAGAGTTAAAGTAATTTCATGTATTCACAATAATATATTGTATCTATATCTATAACAGGCCTTTCAGGGTTTTTTGAAGGGTTGTTTCAATATGCTTACATGAAAGAACAGACTCTGCGTTGAGACTTTGTAGCCCTGGCAACTCACAAAAAACAGCATATATTTAATATCATTAAGTATGAGTGTGTACAGCAGGCCTATCGAAAAAATATATCCTGGAGGGGGAAAAATTGAAAAAACACATGAATTAATGATCACAGTCAGAGCAAAATCCAGACACATGTACAGTGTACCTGCAAAGTTAGAATTGACAGAAACAAATAAAATGTGATCCTCTGTGCCTACCTGAATCCAAACGAACACAGCGAATACAAAGTTTTGTCTCAAATTTTAAATAAATTCATCTCATCTCCTAGATTAGGCTACATTTTTTTCTCCTCTATTCATACGAAATGAGCAGAGTAAAGTACCTGACATCACTGAGCCTGGGTGTTGAAATCCTCCCTGCAGTCCCTTAAAGCGTCAAGCATAAAGGATCAAGCGACTCCAAGTGAAAGGTTATTAGTAAAACGTCTAAACCTAATAGGCATGAAGATGTAGTCATTACAATGGCTTTTCATGTATGTGAAGCTATTACTATTACCACAGGCCACTGACTATTAACCTGTCTCCTTTGATTAAACGGCGCTTTGAGAGAGGGACACAGACATCAGGAGGAAGAGGAACAGAGCACAAGATGAATGGTTGGTTGGGGCACGGCAAGAATTGTGGAGTTTATACCAGTGAGGCTTATTGTATCCACTCTATTGTAGCTCTCTTGAAATAATTTAAGGCAAGTCTGAACAACAGTCTGAACAGAGCAGATGGATAATTCAAAGTGTTAAATACGGTTAAATAAAAACCTTGTGTTTATCACTGGTCTCGGCGATTCTACGCTCGCCCCTCCAATAAACTTTTGACTTTTAATCTAAATGTCAGGGGCTGGATGAAAGGTCAATTTATCAACGTAGTCGAAGTTGCGATCAGAGGTTTTCACTGAAAGGTGGCTTTTGGCATCCTGAACACACACAATAGCCGGAAACTTTCCAACGGTACCGGCTGTGCATTTCAGATGAGGTGCCAGACCTTTGACCTTTTGAAGAGGCTTGGACTTTGTGTATTTCACTGAGGACCTGCAGGAGATTCCTAAGACAGTGGTAAAGAGATGTGCGCTTTTGTTTACTGTTTCTCATCCTCCTCAGCTTGCTTCCTGCTCCGCCATCACTGCTGTGCCATCCATCCTTGAAACATTGAGAAAATTTGCACTGTCTCATTGACTGTTCACCATGTCATTTGACTGGGAGAGGGATTTTTTTTCACTGAAAAGTAAGTTAGATGATTGAATGAAAAAAGTGCACATGCTTCATTTTAATTATTCTCTTTGACATTTGTTCTTTGTGGATGAAGAATCATGACTGGAACTGTGTGAGTTCCAGTTCATATCCTGTTCTCCTCCTACTGTGTACCCCATTGTAAACTATGAATTCATTTTGCTTCCTTCACCTCACCTTCACATTTCTCCTGGCATTTGGTCCTTTTATTATTGTAATCCATCCTCTAATTTCCCAACAATATAATGTCTGTCTCCACCTGTCAATACAGGTGATGAATGTGTTGCGCAGCGAAAAACAATTTTGCCCGCTGCCGCGGAAGCCTGGAGTCAATGCCTTACAAAGATTTGTCCGGTGCATGGGCACTGCTCAAACATCTCAGGGACCAGATTCTAGCCCACTACTGTAAAATCTCTGATTCAATACACACAGAGGATGATAGATTTATTGCCCGAGCTGGCATCCCTCTTGGAAATCAGAAAAGCTTGTGGCTCTAAAGTCAAAGGCCCAGGCACAAGACTCCCACATTCAACCTCTGACTGAAATACGTATCTTGCATGGGTGGTGTGCAAGAGCCACACGGAAATGTCTTGCTTGCCATTGTTGAATATAAAAGCAATACTATTTTGCAAAAGCATGATACACAAGTGCCAGAGGAAAACATTCCAGCCCATCGCAGCAGAAATCGGAGTTTGGTTGCTGACCGCTGCCATACCGTCGGTGCGCGGAGTCGTACAAGGACAACATTCTCACGCGCTGTCAAAGAATCAAAGGTTCTGACAGTGTAATGCTCATATTGTGCACAAAGGCTTCACAGACAACGCTGCTACATCTCATCCATTTTTTTCTCGCTAGATTTGGCGATGTCTGAGACAAACCAAGCAACTTTTCGGGAAGACCTTCGGAGCTTTTAACACCAACCTTGTTTGTGTGACCTCCTGACTTTTCTGGTTGGTCCAAACCAAAGACTACAGAAAGATTACTACCCACCCAACTGAAGACACGCCGACATCAGGTGCTTGCCCGACTGCAAACCAATCAATGTCAAGTATAGGTACAGACCCAGCCCACGCAGGTGATGAACTTTCGGGTATGAAAACGCCCTTTCTCCTTTCTCTGATGTGGATGTGGCTCTCTGGATTCAAATGCGTCCTATGCTGAGGAGGGCAGATTTCTTGTTGGTGGTTAGTTACAGACTGAAAAGATGTCCAAATGAAAATGCTCGGCTGTGTCTGCATCTGTCTTTGTCTGTATGTATAATATCAAATAGTCATTATTAAATCCTAGAAGTCTACTTTTTATCACTTCCTTCAAAACATCCCCTCTCTTCTAGCATTTTATTATTTTATCTTTTCTCATCTCTTTTAATACTTTTCTCATCTCTTTTAGTATTTCATCTTGTTAACCTGCCTGTGGTGTTTCTTCTTTGAAAATGTGTGGGATATACAGTAATGATTCCTCAATTCCTGTTATTATTTTGTGTGTGTGCTTTGGGGGGAGTAAGGGGTGTTACTACATCTATTGCCTTATTCTGTAGAACAGTTTGTGTTGAATTGTTCGTATGAAAGGTGCTATACAAATGAAGTCTGGAGTCAATCTATTGTTTTATAAAGATAGATAATAGAGTGACTGTGCAACTCCATGCAACTCCATTTTTTTGTTGATTCCATGTAGCTTGTTTTAAATGTTAGAGCTGCAAAGTCACAATTTCATCCTCTGGTACTCTTGGCTTGGCATTTGGAAAGATAATTCCATCTTGAGTCCTGTTTTTCAGTCATTCTGCCAACTGAATTGGAAAACAGTTCCGGTCATCTATGAATGAAACAGGTCAGTGTGAGTTTAAACTGCCGTTAGTCTGGAACACGTCTGTGGTCTCAAATGCATTAATTTAAAGAACAACTCCTGCCTTCATGAGTTGTAATCGAAAGGCCCAGGGAGATCGTTTTAGTCCCTGCTAACAGAAAACCCTCTTACACAATATCTATTTTGTCCTTTGTGCTTCCATTGGATTTGACAGGGACACTTTCCAGTAAACATCATTGAAGTGGTCTGTGCTGAGACGTCAGATCCTTAAAAAAGTTCAAGGGTAACATCAAAGTAATGTCTCTCCCACTCTGATCAAATTTGACTTCTTTTGCGCTTCACACAATATTGTTGTGCAACTCTCTCTCTCAAGTCACTCTCCTGCTGCTCCGAGAGCAACGACAGACCGAGTTATGTTTTCTAGCGACTTCAAAATATCCCAAACTTTGGACGCTTTCCATCGTTTCCTTTCGCCTGTTTCACTGTTTTCGCACTCATTCATTCATTTTATAATCCATGCTGGCTCGTAAATCTTCACTGCAGTGTCCACAGCAGAAGCTGTGCGACAGTAATAATCATCCGTGCGGAAACACAGTGAGCGGTACAACGTTAAATTACAATGATTAAACGAAGCTTCGAGGCAAATCATTTTGCGTTGATGATTTTTAGTAATCGAATTATTCGAATTTCTCGAAGAATTGTTCCAGACCTACTGTAGTCTGTTGACCTTGTTTTCTCAACAGACGCCAAATGATTCGTCGCTCTCACTGGTTGGAGGTCTATCAATTGCGTTTGTAGGCATTTTGGTCTACGTCCAGTGGTAACAGCTCTCGGAGATTGAAAATGAACTGAGATAGTCAGGCTGGCACCAGGCTATCGCATGGCACTTTTGCTTTGCAAGTGATGGGACAGTGAGACTTTAATGGTTTTTGTGGGTTGTACTAAACTGAATGCCGTAGTAAAAAATATGAATGAATAAATAGATGAAATGTGCAGCTTTTAGTCTTGCAAACGGAAAAAATTGTTTGACAAGTTATGGCAGATTCAGAAATCGGAAGATGACTAGTGCAGTCAAATCTAGTTAATGGGGAAGGAATGCGGACCTGAACACATTTTTTAGAGATGCAACCAATTCTCTGAAGCCCGTCCTCATAGTCTGTGACAGACCATAAAATGCTGACTTGAGACTAGCACTCCCGCATGAAAGATATAATCACCAGGTACGCCGAGCAATATCTCTTGATTTACTGAAGTATTGATTTTGTTATTCTACTTTCAAAATGGTCACATATTGGACAGCCGATGAAAGATAAATGTTATAAAAAAAATACAGTACACACCTGCAGCAACCACGACTTTCTCAGTGCATCGGTGTTGTATAAAGCAAATATGAGGGAGGAACGGGTGAGGCATGGAGGTGCAGCACATTCATCCTGCTTGATTCTCTGCAGTACCCCGCTCAGTTCATGGCATCTCTGAAAAATAAATAATAGATTTATAGAGTGGCTCATCAGACACACAAATGTAATGTTCTTCAAGTCCCACTTCAAAGAAGTCACTTAGGATTATTTACTTCAATGTACTGATGAATAATTGATGTAAAGGCATAACACAGTCTGTTCCGTCTTTCGTGAGTGTCCAGAGTGGAATAAAACAATATTTATGCTTGTTTATTCTGTGTCTAAATCATACAGTCAGTGTCATATTTTTTTTCATGTTACTTTTTTACCCACCAATGCTGTTCTGGGCAGTGGGCTTATTCACTCTGTAGTCACTGCAAATACAGCAGCAAACAGAACACTTAAAAGAATTTGATTGTGATTTACTAAGACTATTAAAATGTTCCATTAGTGTACCCCAAGCAAAAAGGAGCTTACATGGAGTAATGACTATATAAAGTAGTGAGAGCCTGTACTAAATGAAAAATAGATACACTCTCTGTTAATACAAGGCATATTCCACGGACACGGCAACCCAGCAGAAAGCAGTGCTGTAATTGTTTCCATGCTCAATAAACTACCTGGCTCTTCTTTTAAAATAATAAAGTGCACATTATTAGCTTCCGCACTGCAAGCGATCGTGTTCCGTCTGCTCTGCTCTTCAGAGGTCCAGGCTGGACAACGATGTCTCCCCGGAGGATGAGTAGTTGTAATACACTGAGTTTTTAAAAACAATCGAGATAAAGGCTTCGGTAATGGCCAGAGCTGGCGTGTTTTTACTACTATTGCACATAGCAATCCACCTAGATCTCAGAAGAGGGTAAAGGACTGGTAATCATCCATCCATCCATCCATTATCTACACGGCTTCATTCTTTAAGGGCCACGGGGGGCCAGGGTACACCCTAGACAGGTGGCCAGCCCATTTCACAGAGCTAACATTCAGGGACAAACGCACCTATGGTCAGTTTTAGAGTCTCCAACTAACATAACCCCATTCTGATTGTGGGAGGAAGCCGGAGTACCTGCAGAAAACCCGCCAAGAACGTTCTTACTGTGAGGCGACAGTGCTAACCACTGCAGCACAGTGCCGCCTACGCTAGTAATCACATATAATTAAAAAAAACATATATGTGTCCATATTTGATGGAAGTTTGGAAATAGCTGTGGTCAGTGATGCTGGCAACAGTTTTTCTTAGCGTAAGAGAAAACCTTTTACTGGATGGTCTAAATGAAGTACGTCAGCCAATTTGTCACAATGTCACTAAATGATGCTTTATTGTGTGTAAACATCATATGTTTTATTCAAGCCTCTGTGTGTTTGGCTGTGAAGTAGTCTACTCAACTTGAGATCAAATATGAGAGGGATTCGCATTTAGTATTCACGTCTTAATGTTTATTGTGGTCGATGGAATGGGATAGGAAACAGAAAAGTAGCGAAGCTCCTGGAAGAAATGTTTAAACCCAATTTTGAGAACATCGATGAAAGAAATTATGATTTATGTGCATATTCACTATTGTTATGAGGACATAATTAGCTGCTTCATCGAAATGAAACAGTTGCGGGAGCTACTTCTCTATCGGTGCCATTAAACAATTGCAAAAAGAAGATTGTGCAATAAGGGAAAAGAGTACCAGTAAAATAATACATTGTGGAAAAACTGAAGACAACAAGATGCAAATATAGTTTGATGATAATGTGGGGAAGGTTCCAGTGTCCTGTTTCTGTCTGCAGCTTTTCTTTTCTTTTTGTCTATTCAGTGGAACAGAATCTTCACCATTTTGTCATGAAGGGTTATGTTCTAGGGAAAGAAAGCTTTTAACTGCAAAACAAATTATTGGTATATTTAAAACATAATTTTCTACATTTTTAACATTTTTTAATTCTATAAGCATCACACCTGGATGTTTTAAAACCACCATCCTTTACTTTCTTTTTTTATGTTTGTGTTGCTTTGTTCTCAAAAAAATCCATTTACTTACCTGAATCACACCCCTTTCTCTCTGCCCGTCAGGGAGCAGGTTTGTGTGTCGTGTCTAAGAGGGAACCTGCAGGTTATTGCTATTGGATATTACCCATTTCCTAACTGTGCATCTTTCCCAGGTGAAATCTGGAGACCGTCGGCCTCCCATGGTATCATCTCCAATTCAATTCATCTCACTATGCTCAAACTATATTTATATTGATTTTTAGGGATTTCCGACTACAAAAGTCAATGCATAAACTTTAAGGTGGCCTTTAAGGACCATGAAGCTCCACCTTGACATGATAGGATTCTTTGAAAATAAAAAAAAACCCTCTCATGTGGTATTGTCAGGTAGCAATAGTCTGAGCCATGGTGGAGCTTGATTACGAGTTTAGTCTGGAGATTCCCATCAATAAAGAAAAACGCTGAGGTCAAGCCCAATTAAATGCCCGGGCCCATTATATCAGAGCTGATTGCATCGACAGCACACAGCTCCAGACTCGACAAAGACAGCCGTGATCAATAGACCACCTCATAAATGGATAGGCTTAAGATTGTTGATTTCGAGTCGAGAAGTAGGATTAAGACTGATTTTTTTTTTTTTTTTTAGCCTTGAGTTGTAGTTCTTTGTGTGAGATGGGAAATTATTGTGTGAGATGGGAAATTATGGGAAATAATTAGATATTATTATTATCTATGCCTGTAGAGTCTATAAGGAGCTGATGGGCAACATTCAAAGATATATGAGCTTCAAGTTCATGGATAAATCATGTGACGAGGACTGACTTCATATACATGTGTCCTTTACTTAAATATCATACTAAAGTTCGAGCAGTAGTAATGTAACACCTGCATTGACTGATGAATGTTCTGTCATTCCGAGTGTCAAAATTATTGTACCATTGATTTACTGTTGAATGGAGCAGTCACTTCCACAACAGAGATTTTTAATTGAGCCATGTGTATTAATGCAATTTCATGCACTGGTGGATTTATCCTTAGTGACCCTTTGGGCCACTGTTTCAAGCTGATGGATATTACCTCCTGCAATGTTTGAGATTTTCTGACAAGATATTTGGGCAAATTGGGGAGACGTTGACATAATGACCAACAATAAGTTGGTGGTGCTGCTCTCCTCATTAATCGCTGAAATATATTTGTGTAGCCTCATCAAAATGGTTTCTTGTGCATGTAATGTATAAAGCGCAGTGCAGCTAATTACCTGAAATAAACTGTTTGCCAATTCAACCAGTCTAATTGCTTTTGAATTAAATGAGAGAGGTTCTTTGAAGTACTTGTTAACATGTCATTTGTAAATATGTAATTTGTGGTGGTCTGGTGTGCATAATAATAAGCATTTGAAAATATGAGTATTGGATGTTTCAGTTTACATATTTATCCCCCTGTGTATGAATGAGGCACAAAGATACAGGCAGCCAGTGCATCTCTCTTAACATTATTACAAATTTGTGCCACGAGTAAAGTTTGATAGTAATGTTTGGTGGTTTCAATGGGCCATCGTCAAATACATCAAAGGACAGAGGGACAGAACTGACTGGCAGATTTGTTTATTAGTAGGATTTCATTCCATGAAATAAAAATGCCTTTAAAAAATCTCAAATTTAACATTGTGTACCCTGCAGAAACCCTGTAAATGAATGTGTCAGTATCAATACGAAGCCCAAGGCTAATATAGCAGTTAGCTGTTTTCCGCTAAATGCAAAACACTGGCAAATTATTATGTTACAGCTAAAGCAATCTAACTATATAAAAAGATCTGAAAACCAATAGCCCAACAAAGATGAAAAAATTGCATAAGTACAAAAATGTGGCCATGGCTTATATGATTAAACATGATTTTATACAGCATAACCTCTCTTGGATAGCATTCCTCATATACCATTGGAAATGTTTATTAGAGAGATAGAGACGTACATGTCAATCTAACATGTTATGGTGGAATGTAAATATGAGCTGTTTTGTGCTCTAATCTATCTGGATTAGATATCTCCAGCACAGGTTAATACCCCCTATTCAAATGGTGAAAAGAATTAAGCAACTACTCTTGTGTATTGAGACATTTCATCGTCAGGATTATATTTAGAATAATCATTTAAGTGCGTTCTACTCTTTCTTTCTTCAGTCTCTGCCGTAATACAGTATAATGGTTGGAACAGTGCTTGGCCTTCTCAGTGGGACTCTTTAATCAGCCTAGGGTGTCAGGACTGTGAGAGGAGATGCTGAAGAGATCCAGTGGCCTGAAGCTCTTTGTCACTGGAAAACAAAACTTGTTTGTGCTTTAATTTCAAGTTGCTCACTAATAGCAAATCCCCATTGCTTTTCTTTCTTGCCATATTCTATTGTTTCCTAAACTGTCCAGTCTGTGCCCTTTGTCTCATGAAACTAGCCAGTCTTTTTCATTCAACCTATGCCTTCAAAGGCTCCAAGGCATTTTTGTTATACCCTCACCTGAGGGGGTAACACTGTCCCTCACCCTGTATTCTTGTTATCCCCATGTGTCTTTGAAAGTTTCATAGAGAACTGCAGCGTTGCAAACGTTTCTTATACACAATCTGTAATTAGCACACAGGAATGCATGGGAAAGCCACACAAAGAGGTTGTTTAAATAAGATTCCGAATGCAGAGAATTGCTCATGTTCAAGAGAAAACACTATCAGCATCACCATTATGATGTGGGAAAAGAGGTGTTGCCACTGTTAACATACATTTTTGTTGACAATTAGTGCAAATGTTGGCATGCTAACATGCTAAGCAAGGACATATTAGCATGCTAATATTTGCTTATTAAGATAATCTTACAGTACACTAGAATGTTTTACAAAAATTTGACTTGCCTGCCAATTCTCAGTCCCAACCATTACAATTACCTTTAAAGTAGTGAGAGCCTGTCACTTTTTTTTACTTTGTCGTGATTTGATTTTTAACTCATAAAATTGCCATTTGTGCTTATAAGTCTACACTCAATAACCCTTACTGAGAAATTGCAAATTCATTAAAAATTAAATTCCACATTTACATTTTAAACCAGTTGCTGTGGCAAATTGTCCTCAGGTCCTGACACTATCCTTGAGTGCATCAGTTCAAAAGAAAATAAATGAAATCCAAAGAGCTCTCTGTAGACGTCCACGGTATGATTGTCACAGCACAGATCAGAGTAAGGGTATGAAGCCATTTCTGAAGTTCCCAGAAGCACAGTGGCCTCAATAACTGTGAAATGCAATCAGCTTGGTGCCACGACTTTAGTTTTTTCCCTTGTGTCTCTCTGTGTCTCCTCCTGTCCTGTGTGTCTGTCTCTCTGTGTGTGAGTACGTGTGGTGGGCGGGCCCTCTCTCACCTGGCTCCACTCTTCACCTGCAGTAAATCATCTCAGTTCAAAAACACTGGCTTCCCTTCCACTTGTCGCCAGATTTTCTATTCTAATACAAGTAGTTATTTTCCTTGTGCCTGTCTCGAACCTGTCGTCCCCCACCCCCCCCTCCCCATCCTCAGGATACCTGTCTTCAGCCTTGCCGCCTCAAATACAAACCACCCTGAGTTCACTCAAGTTGTAATCATCCAGCCGGACCCTGCCACTCTTCGCTTTTCTCTACCATCTTTTCATTTAACCTCCTTAAACTCTCTCACCTCGTCTGTCTCTGCTTTCGGGACAATAAAACTACAAAAAAAAACAACTATCAGATTCGGATGCATTAGGATTCTTCCAAGAACCAAACTGAGAAACTGGACAAGAAGGGCCTTGGTCAGGTGGAATATATGGGTTTGTTGTGCTGAACGGTCTCAGCAGCAAGACCCGATGGGAGAACATGATTCAGTTAGTCAATACGTACGCTGCTTTAAGCAAGCAAAACTTTGTCACACAAGTGAATATTTAATAATATGAATCATTAATGTAATTCATTAATATGGCTGCCATTTAGATTGGTAACATAGAAAAGGCAAGATTATCCTCCATGAGTAATGTAATTTGTGTGTAAGTGTCTGCTGTGCTGCTCCTCAGGCTGTGGGCCTCAGCCCCTCCCTCATCCGGTCATTGGCTGGAGATCAGCACATGCTCCTCAATCGCCTGTCACCTGGAGCATAAAACGACTGAGAAGCAAACGCCTCGCCCTCTTTGTCACATGCTGCCCTTATGCCTGCTTGATCGTTTGTATCCAGACCTTTGTCTCCTTGTGCACACAAGGGTTGTGTAGAGTATCCCATGTTCATTTATACGTTTCAGTTACTGCTCATAGTTTGTTTTCTTTTGTCTTTGCCAGAAAGCTCTGTGGGGGAGAGATCCTATTTTGTTGCAACCCTCTTCTCCTCCTGTTTTGGTTAAGGTAGGAACCATCCGAATTGTTTATGTTGGCGTTTGCTCTCCCTGAAGATAATTTTTAATTTTTTTGTCCTGGCAATAAATGTTGAGCTTTTTGCATCTACAATGACTTCATACATTTGTCATCTGGTATTGTGTTACTTGGGGTAGTAATAGTCAGTGGAGGACTAGGTGTTGTCATATGGCTATTTCCTGGATCCAGTACATACCAGTGTAGACTCAATTTGCATCAAACCCATAAACGTACAAGTAGAACTCATTTCTTCATTTTTTGAGCAGCGGCTAACATGAACAGATCATGAAGTGACAGAATAACATCTCAGGCAAATCTCATGCACACACATACTGTATCTCTTTTCAGTCAAAATTGCCTGTAGAGCACAGTACAAATTTTTCCCATTTTACCATTGGTGGGAAGATTGAATGTGTATTGTTAAGCAGCCCAGCTGCAAAACATCTCAAAGGAAGTGATGAGTCCAGTTTTTCCTTATAAATAAAACAAGTTGACATGAAAAGTGGTAATCCCTGTCCGTTTGTACGTCTGTGCATTTGAATAACAATGTTTTTGTGCAACTCATTGGTTTTGTGAAAGTATCCATAAGATTCTGACACCTACATGCCGTTCGTTACGCCCTTGACCCGCTCAGTTCCATTTGAAAAATGTAGTTCTTTTATTTGAGGGAATACTGACCGTATCTCATAAGTCAAGTTGCTATGAGGGCTAGCGTAATTGCTGATGCTTACTAGGTTTGACATTTCATTCTGTCCAATATTCCTGGGATCAATTTGAATTTGACTGAATGCTGCGTGATAAAGACATAGAATGTTGACTGTCTGATTCAGGTTTGCGTCACACTTTCACCTCTGAAACACATTTTTTTCCAAGACTCCAGGTATTCCTTTCATATCTCATACTGTTTTGCTGACTTGCTCCTGTCTGAGTCTTGAAAGATTTTTTCAGTTAAAGTTTAGAGTCACGTCAGAAATCAACTTTTTTCTTTTTTCTGGAATTCTTCTTCTTCGGGGAGACAGTTATCTGACACGCCGGTGTCACCTCAGAGTTTTCTGTTACACTGGAAACAAGAGATGTGTGTATGTGTAAGACACGTTTGTCTTAAGACAAGGGGAGGGAGAAAGAAGACGCACCCTTCCATCGAATTTCTCCCCCCTCCCACACACACAAATTTTCTCTCCTCCCACGCCATCCGTTCCATTACAATGATAATAGGATTTGGAGGGGCTGCATTATTGCTGCTGTCTGAGCTGAGCTTTGTGATATCCCTGTCCACGCCACTCGTACTGACTAGCGTGTTAGTCTCCTGATTCATACCCCATTCACAGGGGCCCCCATTAAAGACTGAGGGGAGTTGTTTGGTTCAGGGTCGTTATAGCCGTCTGCTATATGGACTGCTGGGTTTTTCTTCTTGGAAGACTGCACAAAAAAAGGGGATCTGAGCTACTGGGGACTCCCATTTTAATGGCTGTGTTGCTTTAGCCCCCAGCAAGTCATATTTGTTCAGACAGGTTATGTGTATGGACATTCATATAGGCAAATTTGAAAAAGTCATCATTTTCAACACATTGTGCTGTCTGTATGGTACGTTTACATGAACGTTTACTTGCGCAAATAATTCACACCGCGTCTGGTGTAAATGCACCTTTAGAGTCTCACTAATCTTTTCACCGCTGACTAGTGGAGCAGAATTACTATCACAAATCAATATACAGTATGCTGGCGAGTGACAACAAAATGACTGCAAAGAGCCACCTCACAAGAAAGAGTCTAGCGCCACGCTGCCAGCGTTGAGCTAAATGCTAATTTCAACAATGCTATTTGCATGCTCATAATGACTATGCTTACAGTCAGATGTTAGCAAGTATAATGTTTAAAGGTCACCAACTTTGCATATTAGGTTTTTATGCCAGCATCATTAGCAATAAACACAGGAGTACAGCTGGATGTATTCATTAAAAAATCTCACCTGATACTGGGTGAAAGGTCAGACGATCGAAAAAATATACAAGTCACCCTGACACAAATTTCATGATAATCCATCCCATTATTTTTGAGACATTAAACCACAAATTGAATCTTAAATTGGCCCCCGAGGAAAAGTTGGAGACTACTCGTATTTGGTTGAGTCGGTGACCAATGACCAAAACTGGCACGCAGATCTGAGTGATTTTTTCCCCACTCAATTTTTCCAGCCTTGACTCCTCAAGCATGATAGAAAAGGGAAGATTAAACTTGTATTTTCACCATGGCAGGGATCGCATAACCTCATGCTGCATTCCAACTGGCCAGGGCAGCAAGTCACAGCGTGCAGTTCAGAGGTAATCACCTGCACAAGTTTTCAGTTATTGTGTGGCGGCATTTGGCACTTCTAGCTGGGTGCGCCATGGTAAATCCTGTCCAAGTCACAGCTAAATCAATCTCTCCGTGGCATTAAGTTGTGGGTATTAATCACCATCTGTGACTTTTCTGAAGTGTGAGGAATTGGCTTGATTTAAGGAGTCTCTGCATTTCAGAAGCCAAGTGATATTTTCATAATTAACTCAGTGAAAAAAGAAAAGATTATATTCAGGTATTTGGGAATTCATGTAATCCTCGAAGCGCCAGATTTGTTCTCTTGTTCCAGGTCTATAATATCTTGCAGCAGCATTGAATATCTCTTTCTCTCTCGTGTATAAACTGAGCAGACTGCAGCAAAACAGCCAACATCAATTGATTTTGTGTAGGAGGTACGCATTTTGGTACTAATTGAAAAACTGGTTAGGCTTGACCAGTCGTGCTGTACCTTAGTCTGTGCCAACAATCGTCTTACCTACCGAAACGTAAAAGAAGTAGGACAAGTTCCACTTTCCTCCGCCCACTTACGGGCAAAAATAATTGTTTGTGGGGATGACAGACAAAATGCGTAATTTTTAGCTCAACAGACTGTAGCTAGGATCTAGAAAATGAACACTTAGGAACTTGTTTTTTGTACCTCTTGCTCCCACTCCTCAGTCCACCTATCAGATTCTTTAAAAGAGGACCATCCATTGAGCTCCTTTGCAAATTGTGTGTGTGATAAGTTTAGATTGTGAATTGAGTCAGGTTAACCATAGCCTAACATTACATATGAATTTTCAAGCTCCCTTGCTGGGTCCCTAGTCATTTAAGTTGGCAAAGTAAATGAGTCATACATGGTAAACTTTCATAGGTCAAATAGCAAGAATTGTAAATGTAATGAGAGGAGCAGAACATGACCCACACAGAATCTTACCCTGCTCATCTGATAGACTGAGACAGTGGGTTGCAGCAGGAGCACCTTAGCATGATGATGTACAGTATGTGTACACAGCTGCTATTTTTGATTTTTTTTTTTTTTAAATAAAGTAATCGCCTGAATGAAGGTTGTCACTTTCAATTTATCCTGTCCCAGTTTTCGGCTGACACAAGACCTCCCTGCTCACATATGGTGATTGAATGTGAATCATGGCTTCGCTTTTGGCTTGTGCAGATGTGTACTCCAGGCTAACACTATAGCTCACCTAGTATGATTGTTTTGTCAGTACAATGCCCAAAAACTGCTCTCTGTTGAGTTTCTCGCCTTCTTTTTGCACTTACAGCTAAAACACATTGTGTTTAGTCTCAAAATCCATTTACTCAAGTGTGAATGGATAATGATCTCAAATGAAAAACTTGACCTAAATATGCAGATTTTTTTTGCACCCAATAAATATATGAATGCTAAAAGCGGTAGGTCCTTTGGATCCCTATTGCAGTGCCAGCACTAAATGCATGCACTTTCCATCTAATACGAAGAATTTCTGTAAAAAAAAGAAGCCAATGTTAACAGCAAAGCAAGAAACTGCAGTGAATAAAGACACCCAAAAGGGTCATCTTTCATTTGACTTCTTTTTCAGAGTCATCCTTCCAGCTTTGTTCAGGCTAGACAACATTTTTTCGCCGCTTTATTGTTAAGCGCAATCCACTGAAATTCTAATTTCTGTTCACCGAGAACAATATAGTTCTTGTTTTTACCATCTGCATATAGTGCTCTTAGAAAGGTAAATCTGTTTTTGGCGTTGGCATTTAAAGACTTAGGGTTCCATGATCATATGTTTTACAAGCTGTGGATCAATATCTGAATGTAGAGAAGCAAAGCACAATATAACGGCCCCAGCTGATATTGTGGCAGTGTTACCGATCTCTGTAACTTTTTTAATTCCCCCCGAGTGACTGGGAGGGTTGGAGGTGTGGCCTCTGTTTACAAGTCGTTATTTCACTGTCGGCAGATTCCACACGCTGGTTTCGCTAGCTTTGAACTGCAACTGTTTGAAATAATTCTGTCTTCCCCCGTCTTGTGTGCAGTGGTGTACCGCCCACCAAAATTCAACAAAGACTTCATCCATGACTTTGCTGATTTTTTATCTGGGCTTATTGTAAAATATGATCACATAACAATAAGTGGTGATTATAATGTCCATGTTTGTTGTGAGTCACAGCCTCTGACCCAGGACTTTTTGAACCTCCTGGACTCATTCAATCTTAAGCAAGCTGTCACCGGCCCAACGCACGAAAAGGGTCACACACTAGATCTCGTGTTCTGTCTCTGTAAATGAAATCTGTGCCATGTCTTTCTCCGATCACTCCCCAATTCTGTTCACTGTGTCAGTCCCATGCTCAGGTAGTACCCCTAGTGTCTCCAAACGGGTCTCGCGCATGCTTAACTCCTCGACTGCTGGGCAATTTTCAGCCGCTTTCAATGACTCCCCCTTGAGTAGGCCGTCACTGGGCTTTAGCTCTGAGTATACTGCTGATGAACTTCTTTCTATGTTCTCATCAGCTTGCACTGGCATTCTGGATTCCTTTGCCCCTTTCAAGCCCAAACGCACTAAAGCACAGTCAACACCATGGCTCAACGATGCAACGCGCGACCTCAGACGCGCCTGTAGGCGGGCTGAGCGCAAGTGGCAGAAGAGACGCCTTCACGTGTCCCTCCAAATCCTCCGAAGTTGCTTGGCGGATTACCACTGAGCCGTTAAAACCGCTAAATCAAAGTACATTTCCTCCCTGGTCTCCAGAAACAGTCACAAACCCCAGGTTCTTTTCAATACACTAAATTCTCTGATAAATCCCCGTAGTGAATCCCCTGTTGTGCCCTCACCCGCCCTCTGTGAAAGCTTTCAAAAATTCTTCATCGAAAAGATTACAGCACTCAGGCCTTCTGATACCTCTGCCACCCCATCCCCGCCCCTCCCCCCTCCTCCAGCTAGCTGTTCTCGAGCAGTTTGAGCCCATTACCCTATCCTCCCTCTTTGATGCAGTCAGACATCTGCAGCCCTCCAACTGCCCCTCTGACTGTCTACCCTCCCGCCTACTCAAGGATGCTACAGTTTTCGACACAGTTGCCCCCTTCCTTCTACTGTTGATCAACATCATCCTCTCCTCTGGTTGCATCCCGGCTGCCTTCAAGCATGCAGTGGTGCAGCCACTACTAAAGAAACCTTGACCCCTCTATCCTCTCAAACTTCAGGCCTATCTCCAAACTACCCTTCCTGTCTAAAGTCCTTGAGTGAGAAGTTTATGTCCAGCTGAAATCCTTTTTAACTAACAACAACATTTATGAGAAATTCCAGTCTGGCTTTAGAACAGCCCACAGCACAGAGACTGCTCTCCAGAGAGTCCTTAACAACCTACTCCTAGCTGCCGACTCAGGTAGCCCTGTGATCCTGGTGCTTTTAGATCTTACAGCAGCCTTTGACGCGGTGGATCACAGGATCCTGCTTTCTCGACTCGAGCAGTACATAGGCATCAAAGGCACAGCCCTGTTCTTTCAGCTCTACCTGGCCGACAGGACCTTCTCTTTCCAGCTTGGAGATTCCACCTCTTCTGTTGCCCCCCTCACCTGCGGGGTCCCTCAAGGCTCTATACTAGGTCCCATTCTATTTCTGTTGTACATCTTACCCCTAGCGGAAATCCTGGTCAAACACAACATCTCCTTCCACTGCTTTGCCGACGACATCCAGCTGTATCTCCCCCTAAGGGTTGATGGGCAGGCTGCACTCCATCCATTGCTTGACTGCCTGGCTGACATCAAGGCATGAATGGGTGCAAACTTCCTCAACCTCAATGAGAGTAAGACAGAGATCATTGTTTTTGGCAAATCATCTCTGGCCTTCTCCACCGATGCCCTGGGCCCTCTCGCCTCTAACATCAGGCCTTCTGTCAGAAATCTTGGCGTGATTTTTGACAGTGCCTTCAAGCTCAAGCAACAGGTCAGTGCACTAGTTAGGAAAAGCTTTTTCCACCTGAGAACCCTAGCTAAGATCAAATCCTACCTGCCCCAGAGTGATCTAGAGAGAGTCATCCATGCCTTCATAACATCTCAACTGGACTACTGTAACGCTCTATACACCGGCATTGATCAATCACAGCTCCGCCACCTGCAGTTGGTTCAGAACTCAGCCGCCCGACTCCTCACCTGCACAAAAAAGCGCGAACATATCAACCCGGTCCTCGCATCACTCCACTGGCTCCCCATCCTCTACCGCATTGATTTTAAACTTCTACTGACTGTTTACAAATCCCTCCATGGTCTGGCCCCCACGTAGCTGTCTGATCTTCTCCACCACCACATCCCCTCCAGAGCACTACGCTCAGCTGACCAACTGTTGTTGGAAGTGCCCAGGTCCAGGCTAAAAACCTTTGCAGAGCCTTTGCAGTAGCGGCCCCCAGACTCTGGAACTGCCTCCCCCTGCACATCCATGCAGCCCAGTCTCTGAATATTTTTAATTCCCATTTAAAGACCCACCTCTTTTCACTAGCCTTCAATTAGTGAAAAGAGGTGTTTCTTTTTTTTTTTTAAGTGCCAGTGCATAGTGTTCCCTGGTTACCTTTCAAATTTTTCTTTTTTCTTTTTTTGCTTTACTTTACCTATTGTATTATTCTTTGTTTATTGCACTCAAACACTTTCTTGTGAAGCACTTTGGTGCGGCTCAGCTGTCTGTAAATGCGCTATAGAAATAAAATTGACTTGACTTGACTCTGATTCAAACCTAAGAACAGGACAAAAGACAGCTGAATGTGATTCTCGTAGTACTACATTGTACTATTTTCTGGATCAATTGCATAAAAACCAAACCATTATTTATCTACACAATCCATTAGAACATCACACAATATTAATACATGATTTATTCATACATGTAATGCCTTTTTGATGTGACCATTAACACTACATTGTATTTAACACTGGATACTTGGCCTCCATTTTATGTTTAGTATCACCAAACAATTAAAAATGTATAGCTGTTCTAGTTCGGCTGAAAGATTAGAATTCCAAAATGAGTGCCTTACCTCTTCTGAATAACAGTATTAACCATTTAATACAATCGCTTTGCTAATTTTATGTTTTACACATATTGTTTCCAAATGACCCAGTTGACATTTTACTCTGCACATTCAGCAACTTCTACATGTTTAACAAAAAAAAATCACACAGCTGAATGTGTGGCTTATTCTGCTATTTATTTTGCTCCATAACTCTTATTTCCAAAAATGTATTTATTATTATTCTCTGTATTATTTCCTTTTCGAAATGGGAAAGTAGGAAAAAGCTTAAAAACAAAATACACAGATTTGACTTATGGATTCAAATGTGATACAGTTTCCATAGTCCTGTCCAGCAGCAATGCTATATCCCCCTTGTTCTATGAGCTTCAGTCTGAAAGGTCAGTGAAGATGACACATTCCCTCCTCTCGCTACCAGTGCAACAGCTGCATGTGAGAAATGAGTTTGACTGAAACTGCAGTCTGCAGCTTCCCGTTGTGCCAGCTCCTCTCTACCCTGCCATTACCCCATCCACAACAAGCCGGCAGATGTGCTTGTTCGGCGCAACCTCTGGCTCATTAAGCTGCTTTTATTGATAGACTTGAGGAGTCCACTCAGGGCTCTTCTCAGCCTAATTAGCCAAGTCTCTCCAAGGATGGGATAATTGTAATTACCGTCTTTTTTGCCCACCACTTTTTGATTGAAAATGGCTCTGATGAGGCAACTTGTTGTCTCTAAAAGAAATGATGATCTCATTGGCTCATTGTATGTGAGGACTGCTTATCATCTCTGGTCTCATGGCTACTTCTCATATCTTGGCCTCCGTAATTCTAACTTTCTGTCGACTGTTTAGCAAAGGTCGTGTGAGTTTCAGGATAAATAATGAGGCAATCACCTGGACCAAATAAAAGGAAATGTCATTACATACCCAGTCTGCAATATAAATCTGCCAGTGGTGTCTTTCTGAGAGGCCGCCCTAATTTTCCCTGAGACAGGATTTTCTTTGGTCTTTGATATCCCACTACTTTCTCAGCAGATTATATCTCCAGCCATGACCCAGAGTAAGAGATCACTTGTACCTGATGCAGCATTTTGATAATTGATTAAAAACATTTTTAAGGTGAACATTCGGACGTACACGCTCTGTGGTCCGCAGTTCTAGCTGGCAGTGGTTTTCCTGGCTTAGCCGAGCAAGAGAATAAGTGTCCCGTTCATCACTATAGCAACAATCTGTAGACTGTAATTCACTCTCCTTGTATTGTTAAAAAACCCATGATGAAATCTTTGCCAATAATTCCCAGAACAGAGTTCAGGAGCAATTGGTTTTCTGTCTGTGTGATTCTTGTCTATGTCCTTGTATATCTATATATTTTTTTGTGTGACCATTAGAATGAGTCATGTCTTATTATATACAGTAGTTCCCCATTTTGTGGACATCCTCAAACTAATACTGTTGCAATGAAATAATGCAACAAAATAAAATTGGGGGTGGACCCACCAGGTTTGGGCCGCGAGAACTGTCCAAAAATGTCACGTCACTTGTAGGTGTTCGTACAGTTCGTTAAATATCATTAATATCAATCTCAAAATCAAACCGTGATAATCAATGTGGAATCATTAAAGATGCAGACATGTGCACAAATCAACCAGATGACAGATGGTGAAATTACATTTCCTCTGTGTGTACCTGACAAATTCTCCCTACACTGAATGTTTTCAAATTTAATCAGATCCTCAAGGACCCTCTGAGGTCTTGTGTTAACACAGTGAGTCTAAGCAATTAATTACAGTCTTTTCTCTCTTTGTTATAATCCTGCCTGAAAAGATGAGCTCAGTGTAGATCACATAAGAGGAGTGTAGAGTAAAAAAAGTTATTTGTGTTTTTGAGTCACAAAGGTTTGTTTAAAGATTTAAACTGGATTTATGGTTGGTTCTTGGCCTGGTATCACCAAATGGCATATGAATATTATGAAATGTAAGACAATGTCATTACCACTAGTAATGTTTAGCTAATCACATTTCATTTGAAACCACGTCATTTGCCTCGTGCGATTAAATCTAACCGTAACCAAAACACAATGAAAAGTCCGTCAAAAGGGCCATGATATACGTGGCGCATTCCCAGTAATGCATTACTTTAATGTGATGCGTGTAATCTAATAACTTTTCTGTGGTATAAGAATTTGAAATGAATTCCAGTGATTTGATGTGTTTGATAGAGTTGAAATTAATTTGGTTGGTGTGTGTTGGCTTAGCTGTGTTAGCTGGTGAGTTAAAACATAGTTGGTGTGAACGTGAAAAATTATTTGTGAATCCTGCCAACAGTGAGTCCCTCCGCTCCAACCCAAACTCACAGCTTAGTGTACAAAACGTTCAGCTACCAGCTTCTCATTTGTAACCAATGCTATCCATCATTTTCACCAGCTACAATGACACGCAGAAGGTCAGCAGCAGGTCATATCAACTGTCAGGAATAAACATGGATTCCAAAAAGGAGGTTAATGACAGACCAGAATAAAACTTGGCTGTTGTCATGTTTGCGTGTTCCCTGCAGCCGGTGTTTTCACTTAGCCAAAATCATTTGTGAGGGAAGAATCTCTGTTCACCTGTAAGTGTTAATTTATTTCCAACCCCTCAGGCCTATGTCTTCTCTTTAGTGCATTGCATCACGGCAGTTTTTAGGAGTCTGATCCTTGAACTTTTCTTCAAATCAGTTTACCTGACGTAGGCCTGAAATCATTTTGTTTCTTTGTGTTCAGCTGTTTTCTTAGCTGGCTTGCTATTGTGAGCTAATGCTAAGCCTAGTGGGGGATCATTTGGTTTTGTTTACAACATATACACATCAGCGCTGTTACTCTGACAGTGTTGCTTTGGCCTCCACTTTGTGCTGACACTTTCTCTTCTTTATCGTTCCCGTCAGCAGAGGACTTTTTCTGCCTCATTTGCACGACTCTAATCCATCACGCTCAATGCCGCGAGATTGGGTAAAGTAAACTTACAGATTTCTTTCCTGGCTTACGAACGCCTGCCTGGCAACCCTGCATCCATCCATTTCTGCAGCCCTCCCACGAACCACCTGCAGACCGTGTTTCACCACAGTTCAGTTCATCTAGCCTTGGGTGCTGCATTTATTTTACTTTTGTTACGACAACGCTGCACTGACTGACACGCTTTTGGGACACTGGGGGGGCTTCGTGACAGCTCTACATTTGACAGTGTACAGATTTGTTCGAGTTCATGTGAGATTTGGTAAGAGAATGGGGAGCGACAGATTTCTCCTCCCCAACTTTCTCTTCCTCAGTTATCGACTAGACAGTCAGCATCTGTCAGCTGCTGAAAAAGGGAGCAGAGTAAATTGGGGCCGGAATTTGTGGTTCCTCTCCGGTGACTCCTTTAGGTCACAAATCCCCAGGGCAGAAGGAGTGTTAGTTATAATCCGTGTGTGTGTGTGTGTTTGTGTGTGTGTGTGTGTTTGTGTGTGTGTGTGTGAGGTAGATGGAATAATGAAAACTTCCGTTTCCATTCCATGATGCCACCATAGACTCATCCCAAAGGACACATACACAGACACAGGATAAATCATCCACATGTGATACATACACGCAAACATATCCACGCTCACAGCCCACAGTTTCAGGCTATGAGCCCGTATTTTTAGGAGACTGTATCCCTACAGGGCCAAGAGCAACAATATGATGTATACTTCGTCGTCTTCGCCCAGTAGGCTGGGAAAAGGAGCAGATCCATCTGAGGCACAGGGTTAAACACCCCGTCATCCCCTCGCACATCATCCCACACCACTGACAAACCCCCTCGGCCCAATTCAGCGATCCATCAGCTCGTTAATAGTTGGTGGAAGACATGTACGTCTCCCCATTGGTTGTTCCTCATGACTCAACTGTAAGCTCCCCCTGGGAGTTTGTTGCATCATGAGTGAATCTGTCACGGATATGCTGCTGTGAGGCTTAAGAGTTGCAAAAAGGCATCATACAAAATCTGAGAATGTATATAATTCAGCAGTTTTGTAGTGTGATTTCTTCATCTTGTCATAGTGCTGATTCAGTCCCAAAGACTTTAAGTCTCCCCAGTTCTTTTATTAAAACTTTTCCGTCACAAGGGAGCAAGGTAACCTTGGGTGTATGTAACATGTATCTGTTACCTGAATAGAGTTAGTAAGTCCTTTTTTTAGCTGCAGGGCCACAATGCACTTAGTCTGACTCACCGGATGAAGACTTGGGGCGAATGCCTGCAATTGGCCGCATGAGTCATGCATCATTCTCCTCCCCTTCTGGCCTGTTACCATCTTCAAAATCCCCTTTGCTATGGGAAATAACGGAAACCTCCAAGCTGCAACCTACATGGAGAAAATGGCGAGTTTTGAGAAATATTTGGACTGTACAATCACACAGTAGACAAATACTGTGACTTCTACTGTGATCTTTTTTTGGGGATGCATTTTTTTTGCAGGGGAATTTATTGTTCCAATCAGAGTGCTTGCCTTCCCCAGACAAATGTTCCACCAAAATAAGTTCCTCCCTCTAGTGCTATTTTGCAGGGGGAACGATCACTGCATCCTGGGTTTAGTGCTGCCCAAGACAACTGTGATTGGTTTCAAAGAAATACAAAATACAGAGTGGGGGGTTTCTCCCCTGCAGCAGAATGACGATGGCTGCAGCCAGACCACTCTCCAGCACTGAGAAAGGACTGTGGGGATCAATCTTATTTATGTGTGACTAAAATGTAATGTAAGAGCATTTGGAGCAAAGTCATCCTCATTCAAAATATCAGATTCAGTGATATTCTTTTAAAATGTACGCTTACCTGTATTTACCAATATTTTCAGATTCGAAAATGTGTTCTAAATGACCACATCAGAGTGATGCATTTTTGCCCTGCTCGTGTGAGTTAAAACGTTTTATTAAATGACACTGGGGCAAGGTTTATTCCCTCGAAAAAAACAACATGAGAAATAGAAATTAAAACTTTATGACCTGGCATCAGACTTTTTGCATCTACAAAAAATGCGGCAAATAGTCAACCTCTCCATCGACCCTCTGACATTCACCTGACATCCTCCTATGCTTCCCATCATAATTACTACAGCCGCTTGGGAATTGTCACTTACATGTTGACATTTTGATTACGGGCTTTTGCGGAAACGAGCGATGTTGTTCCACACAATTACCCTTCACAATCAAACGTAACTATATGGATCATAATAAGCTGCTCGCACAAACAATCTATGTGGTAATTTTTTTTTTCTATGTGGATTTGATGCCAGATCTGCAATTCTAAACAACTGATCTGTGCACTGAGCTCCTCAGATAATTTGCAAATACCTTCATGTCCTCACCACTCAGTGTGAAGTCATGGAAAAACAAGCTGCATTCTTACACAGTGATTCATTCATGTACTTATTTGGCACTACAGATGCTGAATCAATGTCAGGAACTATTTACACATAATGTTCATTTATGTTCAGTCCAGGGACATGCTCAGGACGTTGCCTTGGTTGCCCGGGAAACTGCCCATTTGCCCTCCTTGACTCAAGTAGCCCCTCTGAGAAAAATATATAAAATTATATAATGTTTATAGCAATTGTGATAAGAATCTAAATTAAGATTTTAAAACAGTGCAATGGCTAAACAATTAGAGAAAACTAAGTAGAGCGCGAAGGAGGCATGATGTGACGGCAGCCTACTGCCGAACAAAAGCCAGGCCCTTTCTGGGGGGGGGGGGGGGGGTCACTGTCGCTGTGTGTGGTCTAGTCTAATGGGGAGCGGTGCTGGTTGTACAGTCTGATATGGCAGGGAGGAAGGGCCTGCAATATTGCTCCTTTGGATGGGTGAAAGTCATTCCCCATCAGAGATGACGGTTAACTCATCATTCCCCTCTCTCCCACCAAGGTGTTGAGGGCGATGCATTTCCTTTTCCACAATACACCAGCGAGGAGGGATGAGTTCATTGCCCTCCCCAAATCCTTGGTCTTCCCATTTCCATTCTGTGGCCATCGGTGGATTGAGAACTTGCCAGTTGTGGAAAGGGCCATAGTACAAATAATAATGAAACTTTATTAATATAGCACTTATCAAAACATAGTTACAGGGTGCTGCACAATATATGATAGAATAATGCACACATACATGATGAAATATTAAAGGTATGGCCTTCACTGATGAAGTATGTGGATGCAGTGAGGACAAAGAAGGTTCCAAACCCTGGAACAGCCTCATTTGACACCATAGAAGCAGCCCAGCAAGATCCACTCATCTTGCCTAAGCTACAGTTCTTCATGGCTATCTATAAATATATATATATATAAATATATACTACTTACTTTGCATTGGTGCAGTAAATCATGAGCTGTTGCGTGTCCCATGAATTGCGAGCCCAAGTAACGTGAATGCACTTGATCTCCGTGCACGTCGAGCTGCTTATTTTTAGTGGCGTGGTTCAAAGTCTCGTCGAACATTAAAACAAAAAAAGACTTGTTGACGCTGCATATTAGCTCGCTTCTGATGAAAGGCGCTAGTCCAAAAGGAGTTACATAGGCATTCTTGTCCTTTCCTGAAGTAAACATGCTATCTCGAGGACCTTCATTCCCATTCTGACAAAGTATCAGACTGACGCACCAGTCATGCCATTCCTTTGCAAAGACTTGGCGGAGTTGTTTAAGGTAATCAAATTAATAATGAATCAAAACAAGTTGAGCGTGTGTGGGCATTTGTCGCTGACCAGAAGATCTGGGTCAACCTGAAGGAAGCTGACATAGGCTTGGGTGCAGAGGCAGCCCTGAAGGTAATTTAGATGTATTACTTATTACTTACTTTCTATCAAATGATGCTCCATATCCAGGCAGGAGAGAATGCTGTGTTAGGCCATTCAGCTGTATTTACAACACATTACCCATCTGTCAGGACTTCCAGAGAAAGAAGAGGGTAGGAGAGCTCACTGCCCTAGAGTTTAGGAAGGACTGCGTGAAGGGTATGTCAAATATCCTAAAGAAAGTCCAGGACAAGAGCCCCCTGAAGTACCCCATTATGAGACAGGTGGCATGCCTCGACCCCACAGTCATGTACTCTGCCCCAGACT
Source organism: Scophthalmus maximus (assembly GCF_022379125.1). Taxonomy (NCBI): domain Eukaryota; kingdom Metazoa; phylum Chordata; class Actinopteri; order Pleuronectiformes; family Scophthalmidae; genus Scophthalmus; species Scophthalmus maximus. Next base: position 18,087,691 of record NC_061529.1, on the reverse strand, counting down.
GGTGGCCGGGAAGAATGAGAAGTAAGGTGCAGAAGTTTCTGCAAGACCAGCAGTTGTCCGGAGGTGTCTCTGCTGGTATGAATAGTAAATAGAATAGTTATAATGTTGTTCTTGATTATCAGCCATGGAACAATTGGACATGAGCCTGTCTGCTAATATCATGATTAATCATCTAAATAATATTTCACACATTTCCTTTCAGCTGTTTTGTTAGAGGTGAAGTGATTATCCAACAGTTTGGGAACTTCCTGTCTGTCAAGGCTAAAGGCGAGCACTTCCTGTCCTTCCGGCCCATAGAAACCAGGCTTGATGTGTTTCTTCATGGCTTCCTCAGCCAACCCTACCCTGAGCTTTGGGGTTTCTGTCAGAATCTTCTACTCTCATCCCATGGGTAGGCAACGGTCGAGAGAGGCTTCTCCATTAACAAGGAGGTGGAGACTGTTAACCTTCAGGAGGACACTGTCATTGCCCAGAGACTGGTCTGTGACTATGTTGCAGTTTGTGGGGGGGTTGCCAATGTCCCTCTCACCAAGGTGCTGCTGACCTTGATGGGATCAGCAAGGTCAAAATACAGAGAACACCTTGACCTGGAGGAGAGGAAGAGCCAAAGCGCTGCACAAGGGCAGAAGAGGAAAGCTTTCAGAAGACCACATCACTGAGCTTAAAAAGAAAAAGCAAACTCTCCTGGAGGTATGTGGCTCTCTGGAGAAGGATGCAGACGTGTTTGCTGAGCAAGCTGAGGGTAAGTCCGGCACCTTGATGGCTCAGCTCATCACAAAGTCAAACGTCCTCAGGAAGAGATACAAAGATTAATTGAGTGAGCTGAAAAATATAGAGGCAGAACTGGAGATTAAGGCCACAGAACTGAGGTTCACCTGAGGCTCATCTGTGTTCAGTAGGTCCAATAGTTTTTTTTGTTAGATGTTTCCAGTTGCACTTGTGATTCTGTGAACCACAGAGCACACTACTGTTTGACTAAATGTACTATATTCTTTTGTATATTTTGTATTTTTGTATATTTTTTTGTATACTTGGTCGGAAACATGCAGTTAAACTGCACTTGTATATACAGCTATTGAACCAGAGACCACTGAGTATCACTTTATGTTCAATAAACAGACAAAAAGTAAATTTGAATGAGTCTCATTGAATGACACACATGCTATGCTTGGGTTGTAATACAGCGGGATCCCCCAACTATCGCCTATATTTATAGTGTTTTCGGTCTTAAATTTCATTCAAGGTGGCATTAAAAAGGTCTTAAAAAGTCTTAAATTTGACTTGCTGAAACCTGCAGATACCCTGTGAACAGTATGCACAACCCATATAACTCAGTCACTTCATATAAATATTCGCTGTTTACTGCATTTCAAAGTTTCCCACTTTTTCCCTCACAAATATTTCTGCAAGAGATTGGCAATATTTGTCATAATTTCCAATTTCTAATCTTAGTGTCCTGAAACAGTCAAACTGTTCAACAGTCAAACCTTTACCTGTTTGACTTTCAGCGTGATTCATCGGAGTGACGCTGAGGGGCTTGATAAATACAAGCCCAGATCTGTATAAATGTTAAAGGCATTATCCTCAGAAGCATTGTGTTATTTTGCTACTTAATTTACACTGTCAAAAGGAAACCTGAAGAAGAGGTGACAGGTCTAAATTAGCAGTGTTACTTGGTCGTCTCTTCAGCTGTTAGCCTTTCACTTTCTAGATTGCCCCAGTTTCCTCGCTTACAACCCTTCTTGACTGTCTACCTTCATACCATCACCACAGGGAATAACATTTGGTTTCTCTTCCCACCTACACCTTCCCATCTGTTGTCACCTGCCCTAAGAGTCAACAGATTTGTGAACTAGTTGAGAGAAAGTGGCAGAAGCCCCAGCTCGTCAGCTGTCCTCTCTCTCTCACTTCTCTCAGTTTCTTCTATTGTTCTCTCCTGCTATCAATCTTTTGGTTGGTGTGTGTGTGTGTGTGTGTGTGTGTGTGTGTGTGTGTGTGTGTGTGTGTGTGTGTTGCTGCAGGTTAGAGGAGGAAAGACAGTCCACAAAGTCTGAAGTTTGTGGAATAATACCAGCTTGAAGGCTTATTAGAGGCTGAAACGCCGCACAGCAATCGATGGTACCGTTTTACTACTCTGCAAAAGTTTCACATGGCATTAATTTCTCTTCCATCACAACAGCTGCAAAGCAAGTAAGTAAAGGGGTAGAAATATGGGGTTGAGGTGACAATTTCCTGGAATGTGCAGAGGCGTTATTAGAGAGAGACAAACCACTTAAACAATCCTGAATAGGAAAGTGTGTTACGCCAAAGATGGTGCTTGTTTGACACATCTACCCAATACGGCAATTGCCTGCCTTATAACAGCCCAACGGGAAACATATCAAACTAATCGTGTGACACAAGTATAAGCTGTGGAAAACTATAAATGGACGCCAGGGGCCCTGTACTATGAAGTAGGATTTGTGGTAATTACAGGTCTAACTCTGGGTTTTCAGTCCAACAAAGCTGTTACAACACTTAAACCTGCTCCGGGTGAGGTTAAATTCATGATAACATCGTAATCTGTCAACCGCCCAACTACTGACCATTCAGATCAATGAAAAACCAGAGTCATCAGTCTACAGGATCCTGACAGACACAAAAGAGTTTATAGTAAAGTGACAAATATGTCTATTGAACAAATATTCTTTGATTCCTGACAGTATTGATGCTTATACTCTTTCATTTTATCACTGCAGTTCAGAACCACATGAACAGACTGTGTGACTATAAATCGAAATAAGAACTAAAGCCTCTCATGTCTTTTATTAGAAAAATTATACACACACTGTCCAATTTATCCCGTGATAATGAATTAACAATTCAGACTGACCTAATCAGAAGAGTAATCTCTGCTTTGGCAGCCAAAACAGTCTAACACTACTTTAGTAGTGTATGATAAATTGCCTCGATCAATTCCTGACTCCAGTTAGCTTTTGTTGATGTCATTAGCCGAGGGGGTTTACATCTTTCTTTCCCCCAGCCTACAATAAGTATATGTTTTAACGAAATGTTAGTAATACAAAGATTTTTTTTCTTGCTGGTTTAAAAAGCTGATTATTTTTGAATAATTAACATCAGTGCTCACAGAATTTTCCTTGCCACTGTTACATGCGACCCTGAAAGCGCAATACTGCCCATGTCTTGTAGGTGTGGTTATTGGCTTTCTCTGTTCTCTCTCTCTCCCTCTCATCGTCACAGTACCACGTGTCTATCATTTAATCTGATCAGAGGAGTGGGGGCCTAAAGGAGCAGTGAAAAGTGCCAACAGCCGTATAGGCGCTGCTTCTCTGGGAGTTGTTGTCCCAGTTCAGTCCTTAATTAGTTATTTTCTCCCGGCATGGTTTAAGAGTATTGGGTTTTGTTATTTCATTCCAGTGGGTCTTCAGGAGACAGGATATGTGTTTTTCTTTTTTTTAATATATATATATAGTTTGACTTTTCCAGGTAGTTTAGGGGGGATGAGCTGGGTGCCACAGTCCCATCGTGTGACTGACTCATAGCTTCCCTTTCTTTTGTTCTTTTTGACTGGGATTGAGTATGGTTATTATTTGGTTAAGAAAATAAAAACGCATAGCTGTTGATAGCACTTCCAATATGTTTCAGTCATATATTGAGCCATTTTTTAGTTAACGCAAGCCTTAACATGTTTTCGGGAATTGGACCAGCGAGAGTTATTTTCAGGTCAGCCACTGAGAAATCTGTAGAAACCGATGTCCAGTCGGTAATCAAGTCTATATCTCCACATCATATGCTTCTTTCTCCTTTTTTATTTCAAACAAGCTCCCTTCAATCAGCTCTGTCACATCAGCTCTGGCTGCAAACTGCTCCACCATGTTTTATTCTTTGCTGTCATTGTCTGTCTTGGGTGGCAGAAATCACTGCTGCGCCTATAGCAGCGGTGTCACTGGTGTAATTCAATAAGATATCTGTGAGGTTATGACAAACTGTTGGAAGAAGACCTCCTGAAATGTCTTCACATGTGTTTCACTAAAGCTTCTCCGGGCTAAACCCGCGGTTCACTTGTGTTGAATTGAATCCTGCATCCACAACATTTATCACCATCTCTGATGCCATTCCCTTTTTTTCAATAGCAACAATGCTTAACAGAGCTTTCTTTCTTCATGATGTGAGTTACGGCCGCCTTGCAGAACTTTCAAGTGCAGCCGAAATCTAATCATCAGACACTTCCCACTGCGCCTCGAGCTTTAGCCATCTTCAATCTAAAGTGCAACTTGCCCCCGAAAACACAAATCTACAGGTCACTGAGACCTCTGCAAGCCACCTTCCCTTATTCCACCGCAGATTATCTTATCTCACTACTCTCTTACAGTCCCTCCAGTGATGGCCTGTGGCCGCTCAATACTAAAGCCTGATGTACACGGCTGTTGAATGCAAGTTTGATTAGAAGTTTGGGTAAGTTACCACTGCACCATAGCTGCTTAACATATCAAACTCTTAGTCAAGTACAATATTGTTGCATGTTGTCCTGGTCAGCAGGAGGTAACGGGCCTTCCATAAGGTATCAAAAAAGTATACGTGAAAGCGTATGACTCTATAATTGCATCAGAAAAGTCCCATGCTACTTACAAACAAAATCATGCTTGACAACATGCTGGTGCAGGAGCTCGCACAGGTTTTGCAAATCCTGGATACTGTACTCCGCCCCCCTTTTCACACTGAACGAAAAAGAAAAAAAAACACTAACACCCACTAACATCTGGCTTTTGTCTTCACTGTGAAAGATACCATTGGCATCCATTTTGGAAAGAATATCTCTGCAGTAGTCAAAGGGATCAGATCAGCAGTGTTGAAAACGTAACACCTGTGTGGAAATGCAACATTTATGACGCAATTCAGAGCACAACCACATCTTCGGCCTTCCCGCCACGGTGCTGTTTCATGAACTCCAGAAAGAGTCCGGAACCAATTTTCCGGACATTTTCCGGGGTTTGCCGTTCATTTTTAAGAACGTAGCGGGAGATTGGTCCGAGTGAGACACTTTCACAGCAGCACAAAAATTGTGGCGCCTGGGTAGAGCGCCCACTAGCTCGCTGTCAATCTTTCGGAGATTTTCCTGCTGCATTCTGACTGATATTTTCTGGACATTTTACTCGATGGCAGGCAGGTAAAGTTCAGCATTTGCAGACATTTGTGTTCACAGATAATGCCCCCAAAAGAAAGGAAAATGTCCGGACTTCAGTGCATGTCTAAAAGCTCAAGTGTGCTGCAGCCAGGGGTGGAAAAGTACACCAACATTTACGAATCGGAGCGTCTCACACGTCATAGGTCCATCACTGGCTAAGATTTCTGTTCTTGAACAGGCTTTTTACATTAGTCTCACTAAGTCACCTCACCTCAACTCCGCTCACTTTAATCCAGCTCAAGAAAAAAAAGAAAACCTTCTGCTCCCCTTGTCGCTCTTATTTCTTTCCCTGGTACTTTTCACTTATACGGCAATTCAACATTCACAGAAAATTGTAAGGTCACCCTGACTTTGGGGTTTTGCAGTTCTTTGCAGTTATGAATCTGTGTGTGTGCGTGTGTGTGTTTGTGTGTGGAATGGCTTCCCGTTGTAGTTGTCACACTAAGTGTGATTAAACATTCTCTTTGCAATGGCAGGCACTGGTGGAGCGATACAGTAAATGGCTGCTCTAGGGGCTTGTTTTCCCTCCCAAAGTTCAAATGTCATTCAGATTGGAAAAAGTATCATAATCACGTACTTGTATGTTGTGGATTCATTAGGGCTGATAGAAATTGATCAGTCACACACAGTAATAGTAAGAGCCCTCCACTGTCCACTGCACACATGTAGTTTACAGTCATTACAGTTGCAGCTCGACCAATCAAAAATTGTGGTCATTTTAATGTAGGTGTCAAATTTGTTGTTGGTGTCCCCTGATTTGACAACTGAAATGACAGTCACTGGCAGATTTGGTAAGCTTTTGCAGACTAGCTAACTCCAAGGGATGGTTGACTCCGTCTTTGGGTTTTCAGTGTATTCCGCTGAAACAATCTTTAGGCTAATGATGCCATGCTAACTTTGTGCTGTGTAATGATGCAAAAAAAGACCAAAGCTAACAATTCCCAAAGTCACTAGCTCATGTTACATATAAGCTACAGTACATTTAAATAAAGGAGTAACATTGTTATTGTATTGCAGTATTGATCGTTACCCCTCGTTTTTATGTATTGTAAGAAATTGAATTACATCTAAGTTAAGTTAAGTAACTTAGTTAATTCTAAGTTACTTGGATAATACGAAGGTTGGATATATGCTTTATTCTAAATATTTTATTGTATAGTATAATACAAATGTTTCAATAGGTAAAGAATTAAGGATGAGCACAATGTCATTGACGTAAGTTTAAGGGAAGTTCACTTAAAATTACTTTTTCCAATCGCACCCTCTACTGTTACCTAAATGGATGCATCCATTCTGCTCAAGACCTTTTCCAGTGTAACACAGAACTCCACACATGGTTTCTATTTATATGCTAACTCTTGGCATTGGAACCAAATGCTTTGATTCACACCATTCCTTTCATTTTCGCTTTGGTTTTGAGAAGGCAATTGAAGAGCTTTCAAAATCTTCAAATGCGGAGTATCGCTCTTCTCAGTCAATGCTCACTGCTCTGACATGTGTCATCATCATTACATACATGTGTGTGCATATTCTCCTCTATGGCGCCGACAAAACCGGGTGCTCCTGTCAACACAGCAATAAGATCAAATCCCTGTTGAGAGACGGCAGAAATCCCTGCATTCTGGTATTTGCAGGCATCTGTGTTTTTTAAGTCGTAAAATGCAACTGACACAGGGCAGCAAAAAGTCAAAGGAGAATAAAACTCTTTGAATAATCTGAGAGATTCTGTGTCTTTCAGTAGAGAGAGAGATGGAGTCCAGTTTACCTCCACTACGAGCTGTTGGAGTTTGACATCAATCGATGGCAGGAACAGCAGCGAGAATGATGCAAGAGGGCATTTGTTATTACCTACTCAGCTATGAGGGTTTAAAGGGGCATTTTGAGCAGCTAAAGTGACTTGCTCTCTGTGCTCAGAGGAGATTATGAATTATTTTGCATTTCATTACATCTTGTCAGAGTCCAAGCAAATCTTTTACGAGCCACAGTGCACTGGTGAGGAAAAAGCAACAAAGAGAGGCAGATGCACAGTTTGGCCTCGGAGCAGCACAGCGAGCCAGATGGCAGAGAGTTTGATAGCGTGGACTGTTGAGGGTTCTGCGGCAGACACCAGCGCAGTGTCAGTGACACAGCGAGGCTGGAAAATTCCATCCGGTGATAAGGAAACAGCCAGTGCCGACAAAATGATTTCCATTAAGAAGTGTTCAAATGCAAAACGTGTTGCAGGATCAAGCTGAACTTTTACCACCAATGTTTTTCAGTTGGGTATTTCGTTTATTCCTCACATGGCAATTACATTAACAAGAATCTTGTTGAACATACACAATCAGTGTATATTAAACACACACGGATCTCCTAATCATGTTTTTTTTTTCTTCTGGTACCCAGTCCAATCAGATAATTGTTTATAGATATTTGAATAAATAATGAATAATATTCTTTTTCAAGGAAGATCGCTCTGCATTAAGAACAATAGCCTGCATCATATAGCTTTCCTGGTGTATTAGTGTCCGCTGCAGGTTTCAACCAACATATTTCACTTAGTAACTGATTATTTAACCAATGCAAGTCATTGCTTTTATCTTATTACTATTAATTATTGATTTATTTTTTTTACTTGAACACAGTACCGTACGTTAGGAAAGGTCCTGTGCGCTGCTTTGCACCAATTCACACAGAGAGAAAAAATGTGTACATGTACAACCATCAGTATGCATGTAGCAGGAGAGCAGAATTACTTGCTAGTAGTGAGTGGGCATGACGAGCAGGTTGTGAAAAAACAGCCAGCTGAACACGCTCACTCTCTGAGCCGGACTGGACTGGGCGTGGGGCTCCAAGCAGAGTTTGATTTGATTTTTGACTTTTGTCAATGCTCGATCTTTCACAAGCCCCCTGCGAATGTAACACACCCATTGCAATAGTTTGAGCTGTGTTGCTCTGACAGAGGCAGCAGGTAATAATTAAACCAGTAGTAGTAAGTAACCCGCATTTCAAGTGCTGTGGGCCGCAGCGGCCCTAAGCAGGCCCTTAGTCTTCCCAAGGGCATATTGGTACATGTAGGGATTATAGGTAAAGCTGTTAATGCAGGAAAAAAAACCTATTTTCTCTGACAATGAAAAACACTAGTATGGTTTTTTATGGATTACATGTTCACATTATTAGCTAGAAAACTGTTATCAGCCCAACACATTTCCAGAAGAATTCATTTGAGCAGCCCTAGTAGTCCCAGATGGTATCTATGCAAAGAGCATTTTTGTATCCACCCATCCAGATTCCAGATTATTTATCGAAATGATTTGCTTGCAGGCAGTTGCTGTGCGTCGAACACCATTTGAGAATATAAAACAACAACAAACAGGACCAACGAGCAATGTTTCAAAATCTGTGAAGTGGGAGTGTTCTCCTCCCACCTAGCAGCATAGAGACGTGTGGAGTGAGGAGGATGAGTCAAGAGCTTCACAGCACTCAAAGCTGTTTTAGATAAAACAACTGTTTTCCCCTTTTTTGGACCAAGATCACTTTTTTTTTTTTCCAGGACCAAGTCTGTCAGGGGCGCCGATGCAGGGAGTGTGAGGAGGTGTGCTGTGTTTTGATGGCACAGGAATAAAAGAGGTTGGTGCGACATCAATGTTTCCGTCGTCCTTTCCTGAAATACAGAAAAGAAAAAGAAAAAGGACTTTTAAAAAGTTGAAGAGAGACAAAAATAGCTCTCGCTCACAGGCGTTGTACGTAGTGTTTAAGTCGGGTCCTGAGCAACCGGCAAAGGAAAGAAAGGTAAGAACATGGGTTTCGTTATTTTCTAAAAATACGCAGTAGGTGAGTCACAAAAGTCCCTGCCTGTTCTGGGAAGCTGTTACAAATTGCGACACTTTCCCCAAATTTTTTGCCAAGACATTAGATTTCACTTTCAACCCATTTGCCTCCAATGATGATATCAATTTTCTATCCACTTAAATTGTGGAAAATCTATTCGACAACTTGCAAAATGAGTATCTGGCAGATAGCAAGTAATAGCGTACAAAATATATATAATGCGTGTTGCAAGCTTTCACAACATGCCCACACTTTGCCACCAGCTTTTGAGGTTTGTGACTCATAGCTGTTATGACATTTGCTCATTACATTACATACACTCAAAGAGATTTTGGCATACATTCTCTGATGTGCTTCCCTTGAAAAATGTCATATTTACTTTGCTCCTCTAGATTGGGGATTGACATTTCACTTTCTGACCTGAAATTTGTCATTTAAAAACTACATCACTACATTAGTTGTTGATATTTGACAGGATGGTGATGCTGGAAAAGACTCAAAGTATTTCAGCTTCATCCTCAAAGAACCATGAGTATTTGTATCAACATATGTGCCAAGTCATTAGGCAAATAAAAAAAATGGTGCAATATATTAGTCTGTACTAATCCACTGGATCACTGTCGAGACACAATAAAGACCAAAAATCAGCACTTGTGGTTAATGCTGGATGGAAAGTCAGTGACAGGAGAAACACATCTATTACCCACCAAGTAGTTGTTTTTATTTTTCACTTATTCACAGGGTTTTGAAAAGGTTACAAAAGTACAGGAGGTCAGAAAATGTTCATAATTCACAAAGACCCATAAAATCTGAGCAATCTCTAGCTCTGTAGAGAATGCAAATAATCAAAGAGCGAGGTTACATGGTTCAAAATGTCACAAGCCACAGCTACAATGTCCTGCAGCAAAATGAATGCCGCTGCTGTCGGGTGAGCGAGTGGTGTTGTACATGTTATTTAGCTGTGCTTCTCAGGCTTTTTCCAACTCCTTTAAAAAAAACAAAAAACGAACGCAGCCTCCACTCAAGACCTCGCATGACAGGCTGAATACGCCCACGAGTGCTGGGCAATGATTCACCCTCTTAAGTATGTTTCATTTGATTAATTATCACAGACCTGGAGGCATAGAATGATTCACTGGCAAAAAGTAAATGCTGATATTCGATAATTTAGCATAGCAGAAATGTGATCTTCCTTTACTCCTCCGTTGCTCTTTTCCGCGACCCCTCTGGCTTATCTTGCGACCCTGTCGCGGGCCTTAACCCCCAGCTTGTCTACCGCTGATGCTTCCAGCTTTCTTCACAGGTCCTGGCAAAGTGACAGGCCTATAGATCCAGGTGCCAATTAAGTTTCCACTTGGCTGGAAGTCAGCCGTCTCCCTCTGACTGTGGTTCTGTGTGATGGTACCGGGCAGCTACTTTACACGCACGCACACCCTTCCATCAGACACTTTGTTGATGCAAAGTCAATGCGCCCATCACTCTCCGCGGCCATAGTCTCCTTAACATTCACCCCAATCTCACATACACATGCGCACACGCACACTTGCGACAGTGTGTCGTTGCTCTTACACTGATGAACGACGCAGACATTTATGTTGGGAGAGCTGGAGGTGAGATGTCAAAGACTCGACTGTCAGACCGGACCGTGGTAAATCGCTTCACGTGCCTACATATGATCCACTGAATTCTGAGTGCTGAGATTGTAAATGATTTTTCCTCCAAAATGTGTGCGCTTTACTCTTTCAGCCTTGTTCTAACCTTAAACTTTCGGCAGTCCTCATTGTTTACAACCCAGTTGACTTTCTCTTCGTCCTCTCAAAATCTATACAAACGGACACTCAATTCATTTAACCCTACTGGTCCCAAGCGCCGCACCACCACGCTCTCCGTGGGTCTTAGACTATCTCACTGTCTATCAACACATCAGCAACCCTGTAGCTAATGAACAAAATGAAAAATCACACTTCTTTGCATGATACTATAACAATCCAAAAAACATTTGACATCACTATGAGGTGCTTTATTCGTGGGAAGTGAGGCTACACAGAGTATACCAAACAGTTGCCTGTGTTATTCAGTGGCTATGATGCCTCGGTGACCCTTGACCCCTATTATGTCGGAAATAAAATTGGCAGGGTTTTATCCTGCTTATTAATTAGTTATGGGTGTTGTAAGATCATATTTAGTCCGTCTCAGATTACACTAATCAATTGTGTTAGGTATATTGTGTATTCACCGTATGTCAATAGGAATAAATATTGAAGAGTATTTTCTCTCTGCACCATTAGCACAGATATTGTGCTAATTTAAAATTCGCAAAAATGTAATTCAGTATTCTGAGAGTTTACATCAAATCTGTCCTTAGATCAATTAATTAACCTCCAATTCCTCTTTTTTCTACGGCATCTGTACATGGCAACTAGGCTTGGGTTATGTACAGAGTATGGATAGATTGTGGTTATAGTTTGGTTTATGTTACTCTGTACAGGTTTGCGTTGGGGTTACCTTACTAAAACTAATTTAGCTTAGGGAAAATAAGAAAAGGGAGCAAACATTAAGCCCAGGTCTCTAGTAGAAAGGTAGAGAAGCTACTCAGATAATGGACTGCAAAACTACAGGTCAGTAACTGCATTGCTTAATTTCTATATATGAACGCGTCCGCCTCTCCCATGGACATCACTGATGGTGCCACACGTGAGATCATGGACACTTTTCACTCAGCTGTAGAGTTTCCACCACTTGTCAAGAAGTTAAACATTTTAAGGCTCGTTTATTTTTTTGCATCCTGCTCATTAGTCTGGACGGAGACTGCAAAGATACAGAAGGAACAAGTCAACCGTCTTGACAGCTGAGACTGCAACGACAGCAGCACGGCGAAAAAGTTGACTGTGGCTCCGCTGTAATATCTGCATCTTCACCGTCTACACTGCATATGTAATCACCTCTGCTGATGGTAGTTTTCTCTGCGGCGTGAGCTTGGCATTGAAGAGAAGTCATATCTCTTTCTACCCCTCAAGCAATAGTGTGTAGTGGTGTGTGTGTGTGTGTGTGTGTGTACATAGATGTCACCCTATAGGAACTGCTGTACCGAGCTGCAGTAGAGAAACTACTTGAGTAGGACAGACACTTACTTCAGATCCTCGCTTCTAATGGATTCTTTTTATAAAAATTACACTTTTTGAAATTAAAAAATGCGGTTCAGCCATGGGGACTCACTTTTATATTAGTTTGTGGTATCCATAAAAAAATCTGAAAAAAATTCAACCCTCTGTCTCATCAACGATAAAAGATAGTATTTATAAAAGATGATTGTGATATACTGTAGTACAGTAGCGGCCCGTGGTCATGAATTGTATTGGGGCAGACACTGGCTCCGGGCACTCAATCGCTAACCACACCAACTGCAATATCGTTATTATCGTTATCGTTATTTTAATAATTAAGTATATTACATATACTTATTATAGTGATCAAGTTTGATATTTGATAACATTTGAGAATAGACAGTACATAAACATATCAACCAGCAGCAAACATAACGCTGCAGTAGTCAACACAAAGATAACAGGCTATAACCGGAATGTGTGTGACAAAGAACCACCCACTATAAACTCGGCTGAACAACACACAAAAAGAAAATATTATCTGTCCTGTGACATGGTATTTCATGGTATATTCGGGGCTGCAGAGCAGGGCAGGACTCATTCCTGCCACAATGTGCCTCTATTGGCGCTTATTGCACTTCCTATCTTTGACCACCACTTACTATCATTGACCTGGTGGTCAAAGATGGATACATCTACCAGCGACAGTGGGGTCCTGAGGCCTCCTGCTCCAATATTGCACGACGCACTAAATTGAGACTATTTTAATTTTCAAAAATAACAAAAAATGTTGACTATCTTACAGAATAGGAAGCAATATAATCAATGTATGATGTATTAACGTGGAAAAGTAGTTTATGAGGAGGAACTATGTTTTTGGGTGGTTGATTCTTTTTTTTGTGGGGCATCCCACCTGCCCATTTAAGTATAATTTATATATATGGTCATCTATGGAGAAGGCAGAATGAAGATAGTCCAACATATTTGGTTTATAAAGCCTGATGTAGTGAGGAAAAGAGGGGACAGGTGTGAAGTGTATATAACTGTCTAGGACCAAGACGCTTTTTGGACCTTTGTGAAAGACTTTCGGTGGACTTTATTGTTGATGATGTCTGTAATTACCCTTCCCTATGTGTCTCTGTTCATGTAGAGTTACTTTCTTGTGATCCCTTGTGTCTTGTTCATCTTAAGACTGGTATTTCCCGTTTTATTTTGTAATTCACCTCCTGTGCTCCTGTGTCTGGTTTTCTGTTCCTTCACGTTTCTCGAGTTTCCCTGCAATCGTCTGCAACTGTTCCTCATGTGTCTCACCTGTGTGTCTGTGTTTACCCCTTGAAACATTGCCGGTCTGCTTTTGTTTCCTTTTATTAAATGCCTTTTTTCCCCCTAACCTGCATTTTGGGTCCTGCTCTACCAAACCGTGACATATAACCATTCAGCCGCAGAATGGAAGGGACATGTTGACCAGGGCTGTTTGAAAATGAATATTATGATAGATTCAATATGTTTAGACTTTATGCTTGCCTCTGAAGAAATGTCTGTTGCATTCTATTCAAAGTGTGACTTTTCAAAGACAGCAGTAAATACCAGAATAGAAATTGCAACAACAAACCATTATCCAAACCTCCTCTACAAAGGGTAAAAAGGAAGTAAGAATAGTTTACAAAAAACATATTTTAACAGCAGTAAATTATTCAGTGAACTTTGCTTTTACAGCATTGTAATGGCAAAGTTTGGTGTGGACACAAAATCCCACAGCAATTTTTTGTGTCTTGATATTTAAGAAGCGATGGTCTGGGGCTCATGGGGAATTAAACATATGGGGTGAATCACACAATATCCTGTTTGTAGAAGGCTCTGTTCCAGGAATGCATATTTATCAATGCAGTTACAAATTTCAGTTGCACTTCATACTTCAGGAAAATAATCTGGAAGTTTTGGTTTCACTTCAGCTCTACTGGCTCTAAGTTTGGGCTGGACAAAGGCTAACACTGGCCTTCACCTTACTGTGTGTGCACTTTAGATATATGTGCCGTTTTTTAGGTTAACATTTCATTTAGCCTACCTACAGTTGACATGCATACAGGGAAACAAAATGTTTTTTCTTGCTGACCTCAGTACAGCGCGGAACAGACATTCAAACACCACACAGAGGGCAATTGTGTATTCACACAAACGCTAAGCAAATTTTTGTCATACAAAGTCAATGCAACGCGAATAACGTCGAGATACAAAATTAAATTGAGTGTAAATTCTTTAACCTGAGCGAAATACTCTGTCTCAGTCACTGTCCGAAACAGAATGGGGGAATGTATGCAGGTTGTGTTTAATTCGGCAAGTGAACAAAATTATCCTAGAGCCAAAAGTGAGGCATCGAGAAAATCCGAGAGTGAGCTCTCATTTCATAGCAACATTGACATGCTGGTGGAATTTCTGCAAAACTGTCTTTCATGATTTGTCATTTAAATTGCATAATCGTAGGTCATCAGAAATGTTTCTATGTAAGAGTGTTCTGCAACCAGGAAATATCTATCATTTGTCTCGACCTGCTCATGTGACTTTTTTGGCAGCAGTTGTCTGTCTCGCATGGTGGGTTTACATGGGGAGTCATTTTGGCAGCTCCTGCCATCACAGCTCGCCAGTCCTTTTCCCAGCCACTGGCACACAGTGCCAGAATGAAGAATGTTATCTGTAACTAATACAGTCCATCTCTGCAGAGGGATTATCTGACATCTCAGGCTGTCTGCTGCACTTCATCCACTGAGTGAAGTGCTGCTGAGTGACCTGGAAGGCCAACGTGAGAGGCATACTGTCTGAAGCAAAAGAGCAGCTATAAACCTGTTTGATACTTTAATCAGCAGATTAAGCCATGACATCACAAGGCAGTAAGCTTCTTTGTGAGATGTTCAACCACCTGCACTCTCAGCTGAAAAAAAGGACACATTTCAGTTTTGCCTTGCACTGAAATATGAAAAACAATGTTTTTGACAGTGTACATTTTCAAATGTTGACCTGTGCCACACGTTTGAATGTAAAACATTTAAAAATGTAGATTAAATGGCACTTAACTACATTTTTTTCTCGCTTACCCTCTGGTTTAATGCAGAATTCTCGAAAGGCTCACTCGTGCATTTATTCAACTTTTCATAGCAGATATGAAGCATTCTCTCCTCTGCGAAGCACCACTTTCTCCAGAAGTAATATCTCCATGGACAGAAAACAAACAGCAAACAGACGTGTCTTCCGGGCATGTGGTTGACAAAACTCCAGATCAGTGGGTGTCAATTTATTTACAAAGCACATCTAAGTTAAAGCTTGGAGTCAAATTGAGGGTTCAAAATGTATGGTTTGTTTATTTGAGTGTTGCACAAAGTGGTGCCCCAAGGAAGGCTAAGCCATCCTCCTGTTTGAGGGGCTAATGTGCCTGAGCTGAGGACACACAACATTTGGTCTTTAAACATGGACAGTGGATTTCCCCATTCAACTTTAACCATGTATGTGTTAACACCAAGGGCAGGCCCATAGGGAAAATGTGTTTATTCAAGCTTTATATTAAAAGGGAAAAGACTCTTTAGTCCTTTTGGCAGTTTTGCTGTATATTTGAAAGTTTATATATATGTATGTATGTATATATATATTATTTTGCAGTTGTTTTGAAGACAATCAGAGTGCTGGTATCTTACAAGTTTACAAGTCTTACTCTCTGACCCACAGCAAGGAATCTATCTTTAGGTATACCAAAATCTGGCAGCATTTCAAAGTCAGTATAATCCTCTGCTGCTTGGTGTGATCTCAATTGTTTGCTGAGCTTTTGTGACTGAAATGGCTGACTCCAGACCTGATGTGCATAAAGATGAATATTTGATTCATAAACAAATCCTTTAATCTAAAGTTTTTTAAACTTTCAATTCAAGAAAGTAATTGCTGCATATGAATTTATGTTTTTTTCGTTTTTTCAATTGTGCCACAGTATTTCACAAATGCTGTTTCAGGCCAAAATAACTTGATTTAACTGATAAAAACATATATGACAAACACAACATATTTTACTGTGTAGTCTCTACAAACACCACAAAGGTGCATTTTTTTATTGCATTTGCACCTTTGAAATTTCAATCTAGAAATCATCTGTACAAACGAAAAGTCAAGTTCTGAGCGTGACAATGGATTGTCATAATGTGAGTGAGGTAGGTGAATTCCTTCAGTCACTTTCTCTGTGCTCTGGGAAGCCACAGCTCTGCTTTCTCTCACATCTATTGCCATTCTCCTGTACAAGCAATGTGTATGAGAGAAATAGAAAGAAAAATGTTTTCAGTGTAGAGCAGTGTTCATGGTCATTGCATGATGGCGAATTTCTAAGTCATCTCACAGATGTGTTTGGGTTTTTTTCAAACTTATAACTTTGACTCCTGAACAAATGCTAAAAAAAGAAGCAACGTCTGGCTATTCACCATGACACTCATATTTATATGACTGTTGATATTTCTGTAAAAGTCTGGACAGTTCTTGATACAAATATTATTATATTGATGTAGCAGTGAAAATTTAAATCACACTGTTGAGATACTGTTGCTGGACAGATCATTTTTCAGGACTTTAGAGATGACCGAAAGATTTGAAACCGGCCCGAGATTGTTAAGGATTTGGGGAAAGGGGATGAGCAGGGTTTTAATCTTGCTCCTTTAAAAGGGTGAGGGCAAAACACCAGAGCAGAGAGAAGAATTAATGAGGATGAACAGCGGGAGATCTCCTGTTGAAAAAGAGCCTCATAATGAACTTGGTGTTGACAGTGTAGAATAGTCAGCATGTTGGTTTATTGGAAAGTACTAATTTGTTAAAGGTATCTAGAGATACTATCCAGGGAGGCTGTCTAGAGCTGAGCACTTAGGGCACATTTTATAGTCTATGGGCTATGTACAACACGGCTATGCTAATGATGCTAGCCATGCTAACTAACTTCTACAATGCCATGTCGGCCCACTGAGTGTGCTGTGCTTTAAAAAGACACATGTACAAAGTCCAAAGTTTGCGAGATTCTAAATAGGTCACCTTGCTATTGATTCTTGATCTCATTCAATAATATTTTACATGTTTTCTTTATTAGATTCTTTAACCAAGAAACGGCTACATTACTGGCAAGTGTATTTATGTAGAAAATGGCAGGGTTGCCACTATGATTGATGAAAAATAAAGGGGAATGAAAAACAATTTGCATGTGGTACAAGGTACAGTAAGTCAATTGTAATTAAAGGTTTTTGCATCTGAAGTTGGCAGGGGAAGATATTCAGTCACTTGTAGAGAAAAATCCACAGATAATTTTCACTTAAAAGTGACATATATTTGCTGATTGGATTCACTCTCACTGCTCTCGTAAACCTTGTTTCCAGTGACACCAAGCAACTGTTTTGAGCTCTGGCAAACTTGAACGCTACCTTCCCACCACCACACAGCAAGCAATCAATGTTTACGACTAGCCTGTGAACAGAGCGGAGCATTTATGCAGCCAACTAGCCAGATATAGTTGGTGGAGAACAAAACAGAGCTAAAAGGTGAATGCTAAAGTTACTGATGGTCTGCTGGTTGTGTGAATAGGCCAGTGTTGGTTAACTGCTTGTAAAACACTGTTAACAGTCTAGTCTGCTGCCCCACAGAGGTCATAAAAATACAGCAATGCAGCTTTGAAATTGTGATCAAAATAATACACTGGATATGAAAATATGATGAGATAAGTATGAAGGTGTTAACAAACCATAAGACAATGGTGTGACATAAAAAGACAAAGTCTAACAACCTGAAGGCCATGTGGGCCTTGTAGTTATCCTCATCAATACAATACAGAGAGAACACATATACCTCCCTCAGCTTTGCATTAATGAGATGCCCAGGAGGGTAGAGGAGCCATACAGCTAAAGCTTTATCATATGTGTCAAAATTAAAGCTCCAAAGACTGATGCTTTTACACCACCAGTATTATTGCTTCCATTTTTTTCTCATTAAGCTATTTCTGGAATGTAGTTGTTTTTCAAACTTCAGATTGCAAATGCAAACTGAATGTGTGGAGAGGGTGCACAAGACATTGTTTTTAATGGCACTATGGGTGAGAAGTAGTATAAACGGTGTGCAGCTTCTGCGTGGTTGAAGAGACGAGCTGAATGAAGGGGAGGACATGCTGGTGACCTAGCTCCAGACGAATTAATCAATGTGTTCCCGGGTTCAATCAAGGATTTTCGAAGGCTTGTACCTATACCGTTAATCTTATTTTGCAAGTATTAAGAATTTTGGAATTATACCAATTTCGTCACACAAAGACTTTCCCCTGGTTCAAGCAGTTCCCCTGGAACTGCGCACTGTCTCGGAATGAAAATTCTTCAGCCAGGGAACATTAAATCTTTCCATTCAAACCCTTAATAATGAACTTCTTGCAGCAGCAGTTTCCTTAACTCTTCCTCAAACTCTTTGAATCACACAACTTTAAATAAAAGTTAATGTCTGAACAAAATCAAATTTCATTGCAGCTTTTACAGGGTTTCTGCACGCTTCAACTAGTTAAATTTAAGTTTTTTTTTTAGACCTCTTCACTCTTAAGAACCCACTGGCAAAACATTACTCTGAGCTCTCCTCCCTTGGCAGCAAACGCCAACTCAGCGTTCTTGAGCTAGGGTTAGTCCAGAGCACCTCCACTGTTGAAGTGGACCTAGATCCAAACACTGGTGATGCCCTCATTGTGAACACGGAACAATCTTGGTTGATGGCAGGTGTTTGCTGGCGGCTCTTTGTGGCAGTGCAGCAGCTTTTAACACTGTTATTTTCAACCGAGCATGAAATGCCAGATCTCATTCAAGCTTGTTTCTGTATAGCTGGGGAAATTATTTAAATGCATAATTTAATTGATGAAAAAATGTTTTTGCCAGTAATATTTTTTAGGGATCGCAACATTGGTTGAATGAAGATATTGGTAGACTAAAAGACTGTTAAAATGATACCCTTGTATAAAACTGGGTCCATGGTTTGTCCTAAGCACTCCAGCACCTATTATCTCCCACGCCACCTCCAGCGACCCTCGCAAGGTCCTCCACCAGTCGTGGTGTTATCCCAGCAGATAAGGTCCCCTGTCAGTCACGGCGACCCCTGAGACTTCATGACATTTTGTGAGTAGAACAACGTCACAGCTTACCTGACCTTTCTCAGGATCCCGCAAGACTGTGGGCAAGGCGATCCCGAGCGAGAGAGGCGTGCTCTGGACTTAAAGGTTTAACGATGTTGTACATGCAAGTTTCTTTCCTTTGCCACATTCTGACTGTCTTATACACATTCACCTATAAAAAAGCCCAAAAAGAGCGAGATGGATTATTGAAGATATTGTCTAAAAAGAATGGACATTTAACTGGAACATCTAATGTGTCACACCTGCAAAACTCCCATGTGGGTTTGGCTTTCCACGTCCTCATAAAGGGGCAGGGTAATATGGGCAACGGATGGCGGTGAAATGTGAGTAAGCAGAAGACACGGTAAATGAGACTTTCCTGGTATATAACGACCAACATTAAAGACGTGTAAGGGACCGTGCCGAGAATCCATTTGCCAACACTGCCACCCAGTGCGCAGGGAAATTGTCACACCCATTTTTCTGCAAGGTAATACCACATTTCAGTACCACAGTGGGTAAAAAAAAGACAATGCATCTGCGATACAATAACGCATCTAAGTCGTTTTATTGATTCTGTTTATGAGTAACCACGGACCCTGTCTAAAAGAAAGAAACACACACGCACACACACACAAACATATACAGTGCTTAGTTGACAGCATTTATCTTATCAAACCCGCTCTTAGTTTGCCAGTCTTTTCACTGCAACCGCCTTTACAGACCTTGAATGCTAATGGTATTATTGAGATGCAGAGCACACCAGCACTGTGCTGGGACCCCGGCCTTCATGCAGTGAGTATGGACAAAGTCCAGAGATGTATGCGCACGCTCTTAACTAATAGCTTAGCCTATACAATACGAACACACTATTTGTCTCCGCTGGTGCCAGAGCTTCTTTAAGCAAGAGAGATCTGTTCCGTATGCAGATTCTTTGTTCCCTCTGCTCAGAATGATAACGCTGACCTGCTTCGCCCTTCCCTTTCCCTTCTCTCCTATTTCTTTTCATTATTGCTCATTATCATACAGGAAACTGATTGAACCTCTTCCAGTTAATCATCAGTTTTCAACCTATCATCACTTTGACAATTAAGCAGCCTTAAAAAAAACTCAAACTCGTGTGTCATTGCAGATTTTAGATTCTAATATCTATATGCAAATGACCCATGAAATTCAACTGTGGCTCAGTATAGAGCTTTGGTTGGGAACGCTGTACCAACAAGCCTGCATTACTGAACATCGTCTATTAGAAAACAGGTCACATATTCGGTGTAAAAAAGCTTTCAGGGGTTATATTGTTTTTTTAATTTGCAGCATCCTCGCATAACTGCAATAGCAATATTAGGCCCCAATATAATCAACACTACTGTGTGTGGGTGTGTGTTTACAGTTAGCTGCAGAATACGCAGCCTCACCCTCTCTTCTAGAAACCTTATGATTTCCAGGGTTATCTGAGTGCACACACACTTCATTAACAGAGCACAGCAACAGAAAAAACAATCCAGCGGTGACTCAGGCGGTAGAGAGGGTCGTCCACTAACCTGAAGGTCAGCGGTTCGATCCCCGCGCCCCCTTGTCTGCATGCAGGAAGTGTCCTCGGTCAAGACACTGAACCGGACAGCGCAGTAAATTGCAGCGCGATACGACCATGTGTGGTGTGAATGGGTGAATGTGACGTGTACTGGAAAGTGCTTTGAGCGGTCGATAAGACTAGAAAGGTCCTATCTAAATACAGTCCATTTTCCATTTCTTTTCCTTGACCTCGAAAGGCAAACGTCACACAGTCAAGGAAAGAGGTGAAGGAGAATTTATGTGGACAACAAGAGAATCCGATTACACTCACAATAGACTCTTCTTGACTTACAATACATTCTTATCGGACATGTACGATAAGTACAGTGGCAAACTGTAAAAACAAAAATAAGAGCAACTCAGCTGAAACATTGAAATAATATAACAACATGAAAGGAAAAGTGCAAGTGGAGAAAATGGGGGCGTTAAAGTAACAATAAAATATAGATGAGGAATTCAGCAGGGGGCCTGAGTCAATTATTTTCAGACATGAGTGTGTAGAGTTTTCTACAAAGGGCTCTTTTGACCTTTTATGCATTTGATAAATTTCATTTTTAGTGAATTCCTCATTGGAGGGGGGGGGGGGCTTACTGAAATGGGATTTTAAAATGTATTTTGTTATGATGGTGGTATTAAACCACTAGATTTTTCAATATGCTTATTCTTCAACCTTACTCCCAACGTGACAGATTTAAAATACAGTATGAAGACTTTAAAGGATTTGGGGCTCAGCCAACCAGTCAAGGATTTATTTAAGTTTAACAGTGTCACAAGCATAAATCCGGTGTTTTCCATGTATTCCATGTATGCCATGGGGAAACAACACAAGTGAGTTGTTGCTGGTGCAGGATGCCATTGTGTCCTCTCCTATTCTATGCTAAAGGAGATAAGGAAGGAAGCACCTTTCCTCAGCATTTAGAGAGTTTCGACCAGCTCTTATCAAGTCTGCCACTGGGTCATTTCACTCAGGTAGAAACCTTCCTGAGCACCCCAAAAAATATTTGACTGTAGCCCTTATCTCACAATAGAAGGGCACGAGAAAAAGAGGAAATCAAATTGAATGCGATCTCATATCCTGAGATTGATTGATCGTATTAGAGGTTATATATATAACTGATACGCCGTAAAAGAAGCTGCATTATGCCGTTTTGTATCCTGCCAAGGGAAGTGCGCCTGCCATTGCACAACCAAACCAGGAAGAGGGGATTTTTCTTCCCCATAGCTATTAGTAGTTTTGCGCCGGTGGTGGGAATGACAGATGGTGGAACAGCCAGAGTATCTGTGGAAACTGCACCGAGCAAAATAAAGAGCTCCGCTGTCAGGAGGAGGAAAATAAAGTGAAGAAAAGAGAGCGATAGAAATTGAGGGAAAGAGCTCCGCACCTTCAGAGGCTTCCAAATCAACGTTCAATAGATTTGATTCCTACTAGACAAATAAACAACAAACATAAGTACGTATGAACGTACTACGTGTTTAACTCTGCCTTTAGTACTAAAAATAGGAAACTGATCTTTTCGACAGCAGCACCAACACTAATACCACTTGTGAAACACTATGGAGGAAAACATGAACAGTTTTCTGTTTCTACTTCAACCTTTCTAAATATCCCCCCCCCCCCCCCCTTTTTGCAAATACAAAGATACCAACTTTTTTTTAATTCCACTCTACCCCTTACAATTTGTCTACAGTCCCTATCAATACTAAAATAATTTAATAAAATGCCATTTACATTAATATTAACACATCCAGTAACCGGTTTGATTGCGCCTAGGAAAGTAATTGCCATCACGAGACTCTGTGTGAGTAACAGTGTCTGGAGATGAAAGAGTGCGAGTGCCTGAGGGCTCACAGACAACAAAACAAGAAGCGGCTGATCCGCAGCGGATGCAGGACAGTGATGTATGCAAGTGGTACAAAGATGCTGCTTGTGAATACATTAGCAAACGGTGGATTGATATCAAATCTGAAGACTAACATACTTTAAAACAGATAAAGTGTGTGTTATATTATAACCCCTCTTGTCTTTTTTTGTTCAGTGGACATAATAGAGGCAATATTTTCAGTTATCTTTTAATATCTCACTTCTGTTCCATACACAGGAGTGAATGGAACCAAATATTGCTGCTACATTTGAGCTATTGTTGCGGTAGTGATGAAATAAACACTGTTGATATTATTTTGCCTGCACAGTTAATACACTGGGCCGTATTTGCAACTGGTTACTCTTATGTAACACATCGCTGCACTCTTTATCAAGAACCCTGGGAACAGAGCATCTTTTGCTCATATTTATTTATGAGGGTCTTCTAACTACCCTCATTTCTCACCGTCAAACGGGTTCTGCCAGCTGGCCTCAGGTGCGTGCTTCGGCAAGGAATTCTCAGCCTTCACTCTCGGGTGTTTTTGCGACATCTTTGTGGAATATCTTGCAATACAAACTCAATACTCTTATGCCCGTTAGAGACATGACAGAGGGCTCCTGTTCCTGTGTTTTTTAGGAGAGTTCATGAAGATATATCCAGCGTGAGGAACATTTTGCATCATATCACTCTGCTCCACCAATCTTAAACATCGCTCTCATTACATGCATGTAAGGTGCGCCACAATATACAGTATTGTCCCAGATCTAAATTTAGGAGCATATTACAATACTGTATACCATATGTAAATACCATGAATTAAATTGTGTTAAATCTACAGAATAAATCTTCTCAAACTGAATCTCATGTCACAGTCTTCCCTCTCTTTAGATGAGAGGTCCTCATTTCAAAGTGGATGAAAAATGGATCTCATCTTACCTCACATAAGGCTCTAGACTGTAGTAGTAACAGATATGTTTTTTCAAACATTAGGCAATAATTTGCTCAGAGCATCATATAAATTGATATATTATTACATTTTTTAAATTAAATATAATAAAAGATAACTGAATAATACAAAACAACAATTTCACTTTACTAATCCAGAGTTAGAGATCTTTCTTGTGAGTTGGGAAATTCAAAAGTCTGTTCTACTTTTATATATTATATTATACATTTGGTAGTTCTCATCTTATATCTTATATAACAATTTTATATCGCAAATTTGAAGAAAAAAAGGCAATAGAATATGCTTCACAACAGGTAAGATGCACTAAGACAGATGCAAAAAGTAGGAATCATGGAATAATGAATAACAAACAGGAGGTCAGAACGTGTTGATACCTGCCAACGTATAGTAAAGATATAGTAAAGTGAGATCTGATGTTTGTTTGTTTGAACTGAGTGTGGAACTTAATCGTAATAATAACCAGTTACATAAATCGTGATTATGTTGATGGATACACAACTGCATCCTATGTATAAACATAAACTCTTCCTTTGGTGACACGACAAACATCATGCTGTTGATTTGTCTTGATTGAATCACAGCGTCCATGAGTCACGAGACAAAAAAAAAAAAAAGTTTTAATCTGAGATTTGTCAGTGACTCAGGCGGATGAAATGTTTTTCGCTGAGCCCTCGTTGCCAGCGATTTTCGGCATGCGTGTCACGCTCAACCCTCCCATTAGGTCGTGTTTTCTGCATCTCTGCATCTGCATCAGAGCTCACCTTCAGGCTACAGCCATTTCACACAAGCGGTTATCAGAGAGTATTATCCAGGAGCTGCCATGTCCGGGCCAACACTGTGCACACACGGGGTCTGATAAGAGGCGTCCATGGCAGCCGGAGGGTCATGTTGTTTTCCCGGCCCCCACTGGAACACAGAGTTCAGCATCTGCCAGGCAGCGGAGTGAGGCTGTGTACACGGGATGCAACAAAAAAAGCGGTAGTGTGGACTAGTGTGTTTTGCTTTGGTCTTGGAGTTTGTGTAATGAATGGAATCTGGGGCGGCTCAAGAGGTGGGGCGTTTCAGATAATGGTAGTTCGGTTTACTCCTGTGTCAGGGGTCTCCTGCGACGACAGCTGGCGCCATCTTGCAGGAGTCATTGGACCATATGGCTGCAGATTGGCTTTCCACGACTAAAATCCTATTATGGCATTGAAAATAAAAGACAAGTCAGTCGGTGAACATTGAGGTAAAGGGTGTGAAAATTATAAAAGCGTTTCTTTTTTTCTTTTATTATTCATACCGGGATTGACCGGTTGTGAAAATTGAAGCTGCATACATAATTGTCACAAGCAACTCTTATGAGTGCCTTTTCGCCCGCACTCAGGTTGTGTTTCCTGTATTATAATTATGAAATATTGTCTAAATTTGGGACCTTCCCCATGTGTTTGCGTGCACTGGTTGCACATTCAGGGTTCATCACGGTTAGCTGGAAGCCACTTAATCCCCCGACAGCCGGCAGTGCCTACCTAAAACAATGTTCAGTTCTACAATGATTAGAATCAATATTCAGTTATACTGTATGCCATTGTGAATGGTTTTCCTGTGTGCGTAGTTACTGGCTGCTTGTCTGCTGCGGTTGTTCTGCCGGGCATTGGATACGGTGCTGTGTGACGTCGAGGTGAAGCCGTCAGATCCAGACAACAGAATGCGATTGTGGGAACCGTGACATCCATTTCAGAGCTTTGAGAGCAAAGCAAATGTTGATTTCACGTCCTGACAGGCTGTGCAAACATGCGACAACAATGCGGTGTCGACAATTATGTGAGGAACTCGTTCGGTAAATATCACCTCAGCTCCATGTCATTAACAGGGAAACAACCCCAAAAATAATGAACAACGCTACTACATCGTTTAACTCATCATTTACCGCTAATAAACAACGTGGCACATTCCACATTTTGACTGAGGAGTGTGGATATGATGGTAACTGCACTGGAAACTTTCACTGTACCCGCCTCAGCGGCCTGCTTTTCTGAGCGGCGCCCACACATTGGTTTCCAGATCGATTGAACCCCAGGTGCGTTGGCAGCATCTGTGTTTTAAACTTCAACTTCCTGTCAACACCCACTCAAAGCAACACATTTATAGCTGCTGATTTTGGCCTTTTAGTCTAGTTGAAGAATCAGAAAATGCTTCAATAAATAAAATTCAATAAATTATATACCATTTTATCACGTCTATCTTTTTCTTTTTTTTAACATGCATTAACATATGCATAGCAATGATGTTGCCCACTCTGGTAGGTACACAAGCAAAGGGTTATTGGGAGGGATTTTTTTTATATTCCATTCTCGCAGGTCCTATCATAATTCAATTTCATCACTGTGCGTCCGCACGTGGTGGTGGTCTTTGTGCTCCCTCTCCTCATATTGTTGCACCTGTGATGCCATGCCGAGGTCAAAAATGCCCGCTGATTGCTGTGTGTAGGATGAAAACTGTTTCTGGACATGAGCAATATCGCGTCTCCCAGGAGGGGACAAAGAGTTGCTGTTTCCCAAACTGTGTGGATTTCGCGGCAGGTTTTGTTCTCCCCTCTGAAGCTGTGCACAAGCTCTTCACTCTGCACAGTATCAGTCCCACTGTGAGCAGCCCCATTTCCATGCAACACAAACGAGACGGAACATTTCCTTTTAGCCAGTGGTAATCGACATGACTAACACTCATGAGGACCTCTGTCATTGATACGTGTATTTACGCAAAGAGTGCGCTGGTCAGCAGCTAGTGCTTCTCCTGGGTAATTTTGTTTTTGTTTACCCCTAAGATAAGATGAGATATGTATTTTGAGACGAAATAACAGAATCTTGATTGTTGTGATTTGACTCCATGGCTAGTCTCTACTTGTTGCCACTTGTGGCCCCAATGGCTGCAGTTTAGCTTAAGTTACATGGTCTTACTTTGACGGATGAAAAGGTCAAAAGTCTTGCATTGTGTTTTGCATTGCCCCAAAACAATACAGAATAAGGGATAAGCTTTCATT
Organism: Scophthalmus maximus; assembly: GCF_022379125.1. Classification (NCBI taxonomy): domain Eukaryota; kingdom Metazoa; phylum Chordata; class Actinopteri; order Pleuronectiformes; family Scophthalmidae; genus Scophthalmus; species Scophthalmus maximus. The sequence goes on along the minus strand of NC_061529.1, from coordinate 18,061,028 downwards.
TTTATATCCCTGAAATTAAACTGACTGGATTGTGAAAATCTTCAATATGTGTAATCAAGAACTAATGCTGCAGGCTAACCGTTCAACTGGTTTGAGCTAGTTTATTTGAAATTTTGTTGTTGTTTGTAATATTATGTTATCAGTGCAAATATTTTAAGGTAGATAAACTGCAGCAGCAAATACAATATGTAGGAAATGCAATTGATAGTGGAATATGTTTTCTCTAGATATTTCTCTATAAATGAAACAGGGATGTGTTGTTAATTTATCTATTTAGCATGTCGCAAATATATTTATGCTGAACATATGAGTAAAATATTCACAGACAATATATATTGCACCATCAGATTTGTTTAAGTTCACCAGAGATAAGGTTTCACCATTGCACTTAAGTTGTCATCGCTTTTTCATTGCTTTTTCTCCCAAAATGTCTCAATGTGTTTTTCCGGTTTTCCTGTGTGACTGATCTGTGGAGAACGGTAATTGGTTCCTGTGTTTGCTGAGTTTATATATATATACGGAAGAGACAATGAATCTGATTATGATTATGATTCCAATGGTGAATTCTAGTAGAGATATCCTCGCTGACCTCTGACTCCTTTACTGATCCCATCATGAGGTTGATAATATGAGCCAGAATTTTTTTCCCCATACGACATCAGGGGACGCTCAGCCTTGCACATCTTCAGCAATGTATGTTTTAACACTTCTCTCATTCTTAATAATTCAAAAACACTTTTACTGTTACGGTGACTGTGGACAACAGAAATGAGGCTGTGGAAGAAGTTGCAAGCATCAGAACTGTCACAGTTTTTTTCTGTCGAGCGGGTTCCTCAGCTGACCTCAGGCAGTCAGTCAGTCAGTCAGTCAGTCAGTCAGTCACTAATCAGTCAGTCAGACAGATGGCAGAGGGGCAGGGAGGGAGTCTTAGCCCCTGACTTTCCCAGGACAAAGGCTTCATTTTGTTTTAATGGCCCGAAACGCTGTCATACATATGCACCCATGCTCTGATCATCTCTACCTCATCATCTCTAATGTTCATATTAGGCTTATGGATTTGTTTTTCTTAAAAATAATGTAATTACCGTAAGTGTCACTTCATTACTATTCAAGAAGAGTCCGTAGTGACATTAAGCATGCAAGAGAATAATCTTGATTGTTGATTAAAGTGTGTTAACACCGGTAGAATACAGGACAAATATAGCTTCACTGACAAATATGATATGAAAACTAATACATTGATTATTTTTTCCCCCTGTTGCTTTTTCATTCCGTATAAGTATAAACCTCATTCAGCACATTGTCTGACACATGAGAAAATGTACAGTCTATGGAATATGTTAATTTCATAATCCAAGCATAACAAAGGGAGATTTACATTTGCATTCCACCTGTATCTTTGCATCCTAACCGGATTTCATTTGGTTTGAGATGATGGGAGAGGGGTTGTTGGGGCGAGACACTCCCCTGGTGGAAAACAGGTTTCATTGCAGCCATGACTGCATGCGGGCTGTTTATATACAGTCTATGGGGCTGTTCCTGTTACCGAGTTAACCCGTGGACAGATAATTACTAATCCACAATGAGATTGTATTGGGCTGATTCCATTAAGAAGGAAGAGGTTAATAGTTTTCATGCAAAAGTTAATGTCTTATTTAGGGGCACAATATACAGTATGTATAGTAGAAAGTATTATTAATATTTATAAGCATTGTTTTGTTATGTCCCTTCTGCTGGAGGGACTAATCTTTTTTCAATTAGATAATGTTATTCTAGATAAAGTGTTTTTATAATTTATACTAATGATATGATAATGATAATAAATATTGCACTGTAAGTATATTAGGAGGTGGGTTAAAAATTATATAAAGAATAAAGATTATTACATGACAATATTGAATATAATTCTGAGAACATACAATGATGTTTGGGGAACACTGAATAAAACGTTAAGAGTATTGAAGCAAAAGTTGAGGGTACATGGATGGCGTGGATGAAAACGTGTAAATATTGATGAATGCCTGAAAACAAGTATTGACACTATAGTTATGATGGTAACTGCAGATCATCATCTTTGATGCTCTCTTTGAAACTGTCAGAACGACAGTGCCTCCAAACTTCTCTGCAGCCTCGATGTGAAATGCAAATCAACAGAAAGACAATTTTCTTTGTTTATTATGTGAAATGAAAGTATTTGTGTTGGTTCAGAAATATTTGAGCTTTTTAAAATTAACAATAAATAGAATAAATCATCTGCACACATAATTGCAGTTCATTTTGGGTAGGGCTTTACACTATTTATCAGTATTATAAATCTAAAAAAAGAGATGATTTTTGGCAGATGTGAATTTAATATACAGTACAGTAGCACAGTAGGCCACAAGTGCAAATATAATGTTATATAAATATTCAAATGGAAACTATTGGCCCTGGTGACAATTATAGTCGTATCCTGAATTCTTTCAGTTCCTTTAAACCTCACATCAAAGTGTTACCTAATAATGTTGAGTTTTTGGTTGCCAACAATATACTATGATTGCATTATTTCACATCTGATTTGAATTGTTTGAAGGAAGCAAATGTTTTATTCAACAAAGGGGGAAAAGAATCTTCATTGCAGCGTCACTTCAATGCGTGACAGAAGGAAAGTACAGTAATTATGCAGATGCAGTCACAGGCACTGGACAGGAAATAATTTGACTTTCAGGTTCTTCATCAGCACGAGGCAAGGTGCAGACCTCATTATAATCTGTAATCAATTATGTCGCAACAACCACTCTGCATGGGTAAAGTGTTGTGAAATGAGTGTCAGCGTGGAGACTGCTGGTTTAAAAGTGATGATGATATTGTTGACACTGCAATCTTGAGCGTGCCTCAAGAGAACTCAAGAACTCTGGTCTCAACTCCCCGTGACATTTTATAACAAACCATTTCCAGCTTTACAGAATCGTTCCTGCTCAAACCACACTCTTGATATTTGAGATGATGATGTTGTCTGTGTGCTAAAGGTCTGTACCACAATTACCACTGCCCAGTGTGGACTTTTAGATCACAGTTATCGCTTTCCCCTGTGCTATTTGATGCCACAAACACTCACCTTTTCTCCCTAACAGTGGTAGTAATTTAAATGGTTGCTGCTAAAGGGCACCGTGCTCTGTTTGTTCATGGATTTGTTCTGCTTGAGGGCCTTGGCCACAATGAGCTTTTGCTGTCCACAGCAGTAATGAATTTATTTTGCGAATGTGCTTAAAGAAACAGTTTTTATGTTTTAACACAAAGCTGGCATCAAATGCCACATGAGTACATTATTAAGGAATAAGAAAATGTAAAATAAGACAAATTAATTTAAGAAAAGCAGGCTTTGTCAGGACAATATCACTTTTATTGCTGTTTCTTTTCATATCAGGTCTTATTGAGGATGTGGCTCCAATTTATTTGGACTCTTGACAAAAGCATAATTTCCCCGACACTTAGCTATGTCATTTCTGAGCCTTTTGAGATCCAACAAGTTTTGTTTGCAGATTCTAGAAATTGCCATCTGCTTCTTCTTGCAAGCAAATGTTGGTGGAACTGAACAGGCACATGAGCATATTTCCAGTTCGGGACATGTTTGGAATCCAGCAGCTCTGTGATCATTTTCAAAATGGATTAATCTGGTAATTGTGTGATCAATCAATCAACTGACTGGTTGTTTAGGAAAACTTTGGAAAATTGTGAGAAATGTCCATTACAACTACCAAAAGCCAAAGTGATGCCTTCAATGTGCTTGTTTTTTCCTGATTAGTCACACTCACATTACTCGGTACAGTGTAATTTTAAAAAAAAAAACTGGGAATCAGCAGATCTGTAGATTGAAAATGTCCCATCAATTTTGAATAAAAAAATGATTTAAATAATGTTATGTAATGTAATCATTTTATTTTATTTCTGCTGATTGGCTAATTGATTAAAAGACTCGTCAACTATGTATGTTATGGTATGGTTATTTAATCCTTGATGTTCCTAGTTGCTTTCATATGAATTATTTGGTTTAGTAAAACGTAACCTTAGCTGTAAAATATATGTAGTCGGCTAAAAAGTAAAATATCACCCTTTTAATTGTGTAGTAGGGATATAAAGCAGGAAGAAATGAAAATCCTTAAGTGCAGTACAAGTACCTCCAATTTGTAGATACATACTCAGTAAATATACTTAGTTACATTTCACCACTGGATAGAATAGTAGTCCAAACCTTATTGAGGGTTTGGCCCAATTACTGTGTATAAAACACGCAAATTGATTGTGTGAAATGATTGTGTGTGCTTTTTATTAATAAACAAATAGCAAAAAGGAAACAGATAACACAGACAAACTTGAAGATTTTGTTGGACAGGTTAGGCTTGCAGTAAATAAAAAGAGAGAGAACTGACATCTCACTGAAATAATTAGCACACGCTTAACAACAATAATGTGGTATTCAATTATTGGTGATGATATAATTGCTTGAACCAATTACTTCCAAAAAACATCGACACAAAATCCTGCAATGATTCTGGTCCCTTTGACCAATGAGCCACCAAGACATGTCTGGATTTTTAAGATGTAAAAGCTGATCAAAATGAACTCAAAGCATGAGTCACTTGTTTGGACACTTGTTGATACATTTATGCCTAGTGTGGACAACCTGTAAAATCACATGAAGCCCCAAGATGAGTTTCAGATATTGTAAACATGAAATTGTGTCTTATAAAAATGTATTTCTCTTTGAAAGACATGAGATGCAAAATAATCTTCAAAAGATGCAAATTCAAAAGCATGTTTAAGCACATACACATTTTAGTCCACATGTATGCATGCAAGTTTCACACACACAAGAAATAAACGCTGAAACACATTTTAATCATAAACATGGTGGAGGTGTGTGACAGCAACAAGTTGATAGAATTAACTCCTCCTCTGTTCTCAGTGGAATAAACACCATCACCACCTCCTTAATCCTCTGTAAAGCTTGCTAATCCTTAATCCCACTGGCCCTCCATTGGCCCTTTCAGTCTCTGTGAAAGGCCTGACCAACAACACACAGATCCGGGTGTGATGCAGAGCGTGGTGTAGCTCTGAGGTCTGATTGGCTACCCCATGATTCATCGTCCCTGGTTGGTTCATCGTCTAGCCTATAAGAATGAATGGAGAACGTATCCATTAGCAAGTGGGCCAAGTGTGTTTGTGTCGGTTATAAGCAGTAACTGTGCATTACTTTGATTAGCAAAGTAAATTCACTCAGTTACCCTGAAAAACCAAAACACATTTAAGGCAACATAGGTGCAAAAAAGCATTCACTTTTAAGGTAAGATTTTGATGGACTATTTTTAGCTGCTATTTCAATGTTTCAGTGTTCAACATATATAAAATCAAAGCAGCATTCAGTAAAGCAAGAACAGGTAGTGGGGTGTACGTCATTACATCTTGAAAACAGGTCATCTTGTAGTCCAGCTTGAACAATAGCATAAAAAAAGATGGTTTAAATTGACATCAATGCCATTATATTGTCAAATCAGTAACTCTCTATGAATAAGATATGAGTTATGAGGCAATTACATTTGCTTAATTCACATTATTATTATTGATTTATTTTGTGTATGTACAGTAGTTGAGTAATCTCATACTGTGGGGTCCAAAACTCAGCTGTCAGTTAAGAATCAAGAATCAGAGTTATTATGAATTGTATCATATTGACGGCTTCTTATAAACCCACATGCCCATGCCATATTTTTCCTGGTAATTTCTGAAAACACCAAATTTAATAAGTGACCACTTACCATCTAAACTAAAATGATTCTCCATGTTCCCTCATGATTAGTGCCAAACTGCATAGCTCAACATGGGGAAAAAAATAACTTTTAATTTAACCCAAATAATCGCTTAATTTTCCAGAACTTTGTATGAAAGTTATGTACCTGTAATTAAAAAAAAACACTATCAAAGATGTAACAGAACATCACATTGAAGGACTCACAATGTGTACCATGAAACTTGTTAACACTTACCCCTGCGAACATATTAATGGCTCACTTCCACAAGTCTCAGCAACTGAGATGCCTGGTGATCTTGGTGGCAGACTTAGACTTGGCCTTCGATCTGAATGGCTTCGTCGGATGAAGGGTCGAGGTCCACGAACAGATACAGGAAACCTTGCGCGACTTCCAAAAGGACGTGGGAGAAAAGACACCCCAGTAGATGACCACGCTTGAGGGGGTCGGGGAATTGAACAAGGCTGGGATTCAAACAGGGATGGGGACACAGGGCAGAAGACTGAACGTGCATTACTGATCATCCGAGCACTAGGTGAGTCTTCACCGCTGTTTTCTCTTGTCCATCTTTGTACTTTTGGCGAGGCAGGTGGAGATGGTGCTTTGAAAGGGTACGAGGAGGCTGTGTTCGAATTTAAGATGTTCTGTTTTGCAACAGGTGGACTGGGGAGCCTCCTCTGAAGTGCTGGTGGTGTGGGGGAGTTCTTGTTGACAGGAGGGCTTGCTGAAGTTGGTGGAGTAGGTTGCCTCTTAACATTTTGGGGACTGGGAAGTCTTCGATGTAAGCTGCTTGGTGTAGAAGGCGTAGTTGGTAACATTCGACTCCTAGAATTAGGTGGGGTGGCAGGTGGATGGCTATTGACTACTGAAGATGGAGGCAATGAAGACACTGTAGTGTTGGGTCCAGGCACTGATAGGTTGACACCATCTTGAAAATCTACTGATTCTTGTTGACAGGAAGGTGAATTTGTTTCTTCATAACTTGTTGATGTTCCTTCTGTCTGAGAGTCTGAAGAGTGTCTTAGGTGTATAATCTTTCTTGGTTGGTTGTACAAAGAATCTGTTTCCTTCCCTGGGTCTACCTCCAGTTCAGTATTTAGTTGACTAAACTTTGATGGAGTAGATGTGTCTTGTTGATCTGCTCTAGCAAGAGAAACAACCTTGGAAACTTGTGGAAAGCCTCCTTTGCTTGGCAATACTGTCACTGACTGAACTGAGGCCCTCAGTTTTTGTGATACTACAGTTCTTTTTAGGAGAGGTGATTTGCCAACTTTTGTCGCCTCATCACCTACTATACCGACAGAAAGATTCTGGGCATCTTCAAAGGAATTGTCCATTAATACTTCCAGTGGAGGCGGAGGTAGACTATCCAGATCTAAATCACAATTTTTCTCTGATGAGATGGATTCAGCCCTACAGCTGGTTATGCCAGTACTAAGCACAGCTTCCACATTTCCTAAACCAGGCATCACAGGAACACCACACTTCCGTACTCCTTTAAGAGGCCCCAGAGCTTTAGGACTGTCAAGTCCCTCTATTCCTTGACTAAAGGTATCAATCAGTTTTTTTACAGAATTCCTGCCTCTGTGAAGACCTGAAGATGGCCGTGGTGATGGGGGAGGGCTGGGGGGTGGGGTGGCTTTTACAGGGCCCTTGGATGTTTTCTTGTTCTTCTGTTTATCATCTTCCACAACACTGGTGACCTCCTGTTTTTTATTGTTGCTCCTTGTTAAGACAGCTTTGCCTTTAAGTAGTTGAGGATTGCTGTGCCTTTCCAATAATGGCTGTTTGCGATGAATTGCTGGAGACTGTGCAGGTGAGCTTCCTTTATTCTGCTTAGTTGGAGCTGTTCGTGTGGTGTTTACTCCAGCCTTGCTTTTATTCAGCCTCTGTAACCTCTGGTTTAAATCCTTCTGAGTCCTTTCTAGTTCAAGCAGAGTAGGATCTTCGCCTTTGCTACGCAAGGATTCTGCTGACCGTGAACGTTGTTGTCTAGCCCCTGCTGTCTGTTTTATCAATGCCTTTTGAACAGGCGCAGCTGTTTTGGGTCTTCTTGGAGATCGTTCCTCCTCATCTGTCCACTGGCGTCTACTGGTTTTTGGACTGCCTGCGACCTTTGATTTGGCACTAGTGTTCTGTGATGGGACAAAATGTATCTTACCACTAATTGCATTTTTCATTTTGAGGGTCATTTCCACATTTTGAAGATTCTCTATGCGCTTTGGAGGTAGGCGGCGTGGGTGCTGTTCGCGGTCTACAGGGGAAGAATTTGATCGCTTTCTAAACCCTACTTGAATACGTCCCATGCCTCTCTCCATTTCCTCTTCATCATCGTCATCTTCCTCCCCATCTTCCAAGGAGGCTGATCCTAGTAACGAGTCTCTTTGGTCATTAGCCATTATGGTGCATGTAGAACCTAGTGAGTTGAGTGAGGTGAGGGAAACACTTGGACTTATTTGACTTAGAAGCTTTTTCCTTGACACTCCTTGTGTAGTGTTCATGGAGGTGTATCCCATTGGACTAACAGGTGTAGTTCTATTTGTTCCAGTGGACTCACAACTCTCTCTTCTTTGGCGTCTTTCAGATCCAGCAAGAGATTCACTCTCGGCCCCAATACCACTGTCCTCACTAAACAGAGCAGAGTCCTCTGGTCCAGGCTTGCGCAGAGAGGCCTTTTCAATACGATATAAGACTTGCATCAACCTTGACTCTACTGCACGTTTGACTTTCATTTTCTCCTCTAAAAGCTCTGACACTGAGGCAAAGTAGTCCACTGCCTCTTCCAAAGCAGAATCCCCAATTCCACCAACAGTCTGACTCACATTACGCATTCTCTGTGTCGTGTACTGAAGCAGCTGCTGCAACAAATCCGGTGGGGGCTCAATATTAGGAGAGCCAGACTTCAGAGGTGGAGAAGATGAAAGATTTTTCATTTGACTTGTCCAAGCAAGATGTTCTCCATTTTCTTTTAAAACTTTTTCTCCCTCATCTGCCATCTCTTCCAGTCCCTGGATTATTTCCTCATAGCGTAGGGCCATAAAAGCAACCATAGGCTGTACAGAAACCTGAGTTTGGGTTGCTTGTTCCAAAAGTCCAAGCAGGACATCATACTTGTTTATGCTAGGATTCAAATAGTTATAAGCAGCTTGGTGAGCTTTGACCAGAGGTTCTGGGAAGTCCACTTTATGCTCTGTGGATATTTTTTCTTTGTCTTTCTTTTTAAGACCTTTCGCACCTCTGGTGTTTTTTTTTTGTTTTCTGACAGACTTTTTCTCTGTAACATCCTGCCTGTCATCATTTTTCTCTTTTCTCTGGGACACTGTGTTGTTATCCACTCCTTGACTCCCAAGTTTATCCATGTTTACTGCTTCTGGCACAAGCTCAGTCACAGATCTCTTTTTCTGTGGTGTTATAAGTGCATCTTTTTGAAATACCTGAGTTTGTCCAGCTTTCTTCAACTCCTTTGTATCCCCATCTGTAGAGAAGGTTGAAATACGATCATCTCTGTCTTCAAAGAGGGACTGTCTGGGGCTTTCTTGAGGTGCAGGGGGCAGCATTCTGCTCCTCCTCAGGGAACCCAGAGTCCCAAAATTATTACCTTTGGATGGTGAGCAGCCCATTTTAAATGTTTTCGAAAAAAAGGCAGAATATTTGGTGTTCTTGAAGACACATTCACTCCTGAGCAAACAGTGTAGTGAATGATGCAAATAATAGTCACAGTCCTTAGCCACCTGCTGTAGCTGTCATTTTCAGGTGCCTGAAGTTGTTGAGTCTGACAAGAGCCCTTTCCAGGAGGAAGCTGACAAAAAAAATATTGATAAATCCATTTTACAGATCCCTTCCACTCGTCGTAGATAGGCAAAATAGATCCCCATACTGGTGGTCATGTTTAAAAAGAAATTCCTTTTAGCGTGCTATGAACCACATCCTTCTGTATCTTACAAAGGACGGGCAGCTGAGAGGATTAGTGGGGCTTTCAGTGAACTCCTCAGCGTGCACATATGTCACGTTAAAGCATATAAAACTCACCTACTTGTAAGACCATAAGCTCATTTGGGTAATGAGGGCTGGCCTCAGGTGGCTTTTTATAGCCAAGTAAACAATATCCTTCTATTCAGAACTTGGGCCATTTCTATTGCAAAAATGAAAATAATAATACTACTAATACTAATAATGCTAATACAACTATTAATAATAAGAAGAAGAAGAAAAAGAAGAAGAAGGAGAACAAGAACAAGAACAAGAATAACAAGAAGAAGAAGAAACTCATTCAAAGTACAGGTGAAACTGTTTCATTTTAAATTGCACTGGAAAATATGTATTTAAAGTTCTCTTCTATCATCACTTTTATGAAACAACATCATGTTACTATAAACTGTGAATGGATAATGATGTTATTGGCCAAATAACAAAAAGCCTAAACAGTAATTTTTGGAGATGAACTGATATTCTTTTAGCTTCAATATCTAGCATCAGCTGTCTGAAAGAGTGAAGGTGCTTTACAATTATGTGAAAAATTTCTGTCTCATGTAGCGGACACCAACTGAAACAAAAAAGAAAACAAAATTTGTAATCTTTTCTCTTGGGCCTTCCTCTAATACATTATCAATACACACATCAAACACATCAATTTATACATTACTTGATATTGGTGCTTGATATTTGGATGTTTTATGGGATTGTCTGAATTTAATATGTTAGATTGTCACATCACTAGCCATCTCTGTAGAGGAGACAATATTGAAACCAAACTTTATTGTTTAAAATGTATCTGTATTCACCTTCTTCTTTGCATCCCGCTATCAAGACTTTCACTCATGAATGTACATTTCATGAAACAATATTCATTCTACCACTTTTAGAACAACAAGAAACTCATTGACGTCTGCATTAACAAAATGCCAGACTAACAGCAGCCCTATATATGTTTGTTCACCTGCTAATATATAAATTTAACAGATGCAAAAAAAATGTTTACTTGATTCTTTCACTGCTGCTGTTGTATAACTGAAACTGAAACTAACCCCTGTTTAACATTATGGGCTTTCATCATTTAAACCTAGTTATGTGACACGAATTGAGGAAACACCTTACTCTCCACCTTACCTCTCATACAGCATCATCCCCATCCCTATCATAATATGTCCTCTGGATCATATAGCCTTTAATGTTTGCTTGGAACAAGTATCCTGGTTGCTCATATGTGATTCTTACATAGTGGTGTGGGTACATGTGAGGTTGGGAAAGTGGAAAAACTGCATCTTATGTGATCGTTAATCCCCAGCAGTACGTTCTACAGTCTCTCTGTAGTCTCCTCACAGTATCAGATGTTAAGACCAATGTGAGTATTTTTTTTCAACAATGTAAATGTCTAAAACTCAAAAAAAAATTATTAAAAAAATAATTATTCTTATTTTTCCTTTTATTTGTATCTAACTTTTAAACTCATACTTGCACAAGCGTCAGTTTGCTTTATTTGTTCACTGCTTCCATTTGTCTGTTGCTGCTTATATTTCATGTTTGTTCATTCATTGGCCCATGCAAAATTTCATTATACCTGATAATTACCCTATCTATACTGCTGTTATAATTACTGTACATATACTGTATATACCCTTACTGCACTATACTCCATACTTTACTGTATATATCTGTCTATACTGTTCCATTATATGTACATACTCTGCACTTTACTGCTTTTTGCACTTCTTGTTAGACGCTAACTGCATTTCGTTGTCTCTGTACTTGTACTCTGCACAACGACAATAAAGTTGAATCTAATCTAATTTAATCGAATAACAAAGATCATTATTATTATGAAAATGCTTTACTGTCAAAAGTTATTCTATGTATGATACAATGCTCATAGTCATTACACAGATTCTCTTATGTAGCCTACTTATTTATGTATTTATTTGTGAATTGAAAATGATACAGCATAGGCTTATACTCTGTTCTTCGGCCTTACAGATTAAACAGAAAATAAAATGTACTGTCCATAATAATCCCGACTAAATAGAATTTATATAGAGAATAGAAATTCTGATGTTAAATTTTATCAGCGAACTATGTAATGAGCACCATTAGGCTATTGTGGATATTGGAACAAGAAGAAGACGAAGAAGAAGCAGACGAAGAAGAAGACGAAGAAGAAGAAGAAGAAGAAGAAGAAGCCGACGCCGACGAAGAAGAAGTCGACGAAGAAGAAGAAGAAGACGAAGAAGAAGAAAAAGACGAAGAAGAAGAAGAAGAAGAAGAAGAAGAAGACGAAGAAGAAGAAGAAGAAGAAGGAGAAGGAGAAGCAGAAGAAGGAGAAGCAGAAGCAGAAGCAGCAGCAGCACCAGCACCAGAACCAGACGAAGAAGCAGACGACGACGAAGAAGCAGACGACGACGAAGAAGAAGACGACGACGACGACGTGCGCGCGTCCCCACGTACAGGTGTGCCGCTGGGCGAAAGGCGCGGATCCCCGGATGCGCGTCCCCAAACTACCATCATCTCTAGTCTTTTCAGACTGCAGCGACTCATGACTTCTTCTCTTTCAACTCGATAAAACATGTGAGTTGTTCGCTTCCTCTCCGCCTCCACAAGGACATTATTCGCCCCGGCATTTAGCGGCGTGTTAGTTATCACTGCAATTCAGTCAGAAAAGAAGCTACGCGGAGTTGAGGGGCTTGTTCTAGTCGCGGAGGTTGAGGTAAACTTCCACTTGCAGCGCAGCTACTGTCGCTCATATCACAGCTAATACCGTCGTCCTCTATTGCCAAGTCCTAGCTGGCACACCGTGTCCACACTTTGATGTCAGAGTTAGCTTCGTAAGAGCTGGGGGGGGGGGGGCTGTCTTCTGTTTTGCTAACTAGCTTAGTGTGTCAGGTTGACCACTAGCACTTTGTGTGTGTCAAACAAGTCATGTGAGGGAACTTCACTCTGGATTTCCATTCAAGCTCTCAATGTTGTATGCCCCCCCCCAGACTACACCCCCTCCTCTCCTCAGGTGACCTACGCTGCAGGGCTATGAAGCACACGGTCACGGGCTGCCAGACCCCCCCCTCTGTGACTGTCCGGGTCAAAGCCAACAGTGCCCAGACTCTCCAAATCAGAAGAGGTCTGCGGCTCAAAAGGGCCAACGGCCAGAACGCCCAGGGTCCATGGGGGGAGAGCCAGCCGGGCCGGTGGCAGGATGAGGGGCACCGTGCCAAGGCGACGGCCGTGACTCCCACTATTGTCATCCAGCGGCAGGAGCTGGCCTCATACTTCAGACTCTTTGGTGATTAATCGTGAAAAAGATAAACGGCGTGTTTCAAGTCGGTTGCGTCCACGCGATTGAGCTACATTTTAAAATGAGAGGACAAAAATAAAATTTGCTGATTTAGAATAAATCTGGTTGCAGATGACGATCTCATTCAAGACTTCCTGTGGATGGACTGCTGCCGGAAAATGACCGACAAGGCAATTACTTTGTCCTAAAATTCTTTCCGAACCTTTATGATGCCTGCTATTACCTGACTCTAATTTTGCTCTCCAATTCACCAGTACCTTCTAGCCATGACCTTTGTGTACTTCAAAAGGGCCCGCTTCACTATCGCTGAATACACCAGGAAGAACTTTTTCATTGCACTGTAAGTATTGGAGAAATGCAAATCTTTTGTGCCACCGAATTTACCCCCCATCGCTGATTTCCTGGCAGGAATTAAAAAAAACTAGCTTGTGTGCTCCCATCTCTAGGTACCTCGCCAACACCATGGAGGAGGATGAGGAAGAGAGTAAGTACGAGATTTTTCCATGGGTGCTGGGCAAGAACTGGAGGAAGCAGTTTCCCCGCTTCCTCAAGCAGCGAGACAAGCTGTGGGTTCGCATCGAGTACAGAGCTGCTGTCAGCAGGCGCTGCTGCGAAGAGGTACACAAGTTAAATTGCCCGAGGATACCATTAAACATTGTTTCCCTGGGATTTTTTTAAGGGTATTGTTTTCGCTGCCAAGGGCAACCTTTATTTCTTTGATTTAATGCCAGGAGTTGTGTTTTTGCAGCGATATCTTTTTACCCGTTCTATTGGATCTTTCTTTTCTTTCTTTTTTCCGGTGTCTTCCTGTCTTTCCTTGTCAGGTGATGGCCATCGTGCCCTCTCACTCCGTGTGGCAGCGAGAGAGATCAGCGCACCACAGCGGAGCCCAGCGGCAGTACACTGACAGAGATCACATCCGTGTCCCCCGCGGGCCCTTGGCCTCCCCAGTCTCCTGTGCCCTCTGTCGCTGCGACACCGGGTTAGATCAGGACCTGGGGCCCTCTTCTGCGCAGACCCCAAATGCCACCTATCCACACCTTTTCGCCTCCTTGCTGCCTTTGGAGACCACCCCACCCAGGACTGCAGCATCTTGCAGGAAGGCAGCGAGGACTAAAAGTCATGTGCAGCCTTCCTCCTGCTGCTGTGCTAAGGAGGTTCCTAGTAGGTATCACAGATATGCCTCTCTCAGCCAATGATAGTCACACACTGATGCTGCGACCTCAGGACGATGTTCATTATTTTGTACCTATTCAATCCTTAAAAGAAAAGCACAAACCATATTTTTCCTGGCACCTGGCATAGGCTAATCCAGTCCGTTTGAATGTTTTTGTGTTACAGCGGGCAAAGAGACATATTTCTAGGTAGCCAGAAGACATTTGTTGAATCCGCCAAAAATATCTTTCAAGATATTACCTACTGATGTACAACAGAAAAAAAACAAAATTTAGATTCAGGAATTAATTTAACAGAATAGTCGAGTACCGCATCGAGTGTAGGGGTCACAACAAGCATGACTAAGCCTGATCTGGGCCCTGTTTCAGACAATCAGCTCAGATAATCGTAACCATCTCTTTGAGCTTAACGCAAAATTGCAAAGCAGTGCAATTTTTTTATTTGCTCTTAGAAGTGACTCCTACCAGCTCATACTGTAGACGTTAAGGGTTAAGTTGCGCCAGAGCCTGCAGGAGCCATAAACTACACATTACTCTGATGCTTTAATGCTGCTTAGTGCATGTTGTCATATCTTATACACAAAGTCTAATAACCAACTGAAGATTGACAGAATGACATACAGTACAGAGTTGATGATGCACAAATCATCACTGCTGGCTTTGAGGTATAATATAAGCTTAAGAGAAAAAAGTCTTGAGCAGCAGCAATCGTCAGAACCATAAATAAAGTTTTTAATATGACACGAAAAAGAAACACTGATACATGCAGGTCGATTTGGTCTAAGCGACATGTCAAAGTGACATTCCACAAAGGGAAAAGAAAATATAATGTAATCAAACAACTAAAATAAAAATAAAAACTTAAACCTGTGAAAAAGATCTCACCCGAAATCCTATAATTATGGACGTTATCTTACATTCACACATTAAGCCTTTTCCTTATTCTATTGGGAAAATGCTTTATGTAAGATGACGTCCATAATTATAGGATTTAGGTTTAGATTTTTTTCACAGGTGTAAGTGTTTATGACGAAGCATATCAAGGAGAAAGGTGGTGATTATTGATTGCTGCTTTAGCACATTAAGTGACGTTAAGCCCTTTCACGTTAAAGGTTGGTCCTAAAACTAAAATGAATCTGTCGGGAATCAAATACTCTTTATTGAATTCAAATTAAGCTCTAGTATTAATGTGTCTAAGGTTTTATTTTGTGTAATAGTCTTTCCCTCTGTTTATTTGAAGCTCAGAGTGGACACATGAAAAGTCTTGAACAGCAACATGATTCCACTCATTCATAAATATCTGCTGCGCTCTATTATTTGTCACGTTACTCTAAACTTGATCCTGACGGGTTCCTGTGAATGATGACGCTGGTTTCCAGTGATTTGATTGGTCAGTAGTGGGGCTGTTGACAGGTTTCGATCTCGTATCTGGAACATAACCTGCTCCGGAGCAGGTTAGCCGTTCAGCATAAGTAATCATGGTGATTTATGCCGATAAGAGAACCGGCTTCGTAGGACGGAAAACCCCGAGTTAAAGCTTAAGTTATCTCGATAACCGCAAATCCAGCTTCGTAGTACAGGCCCCAGAAGACTGACTGCACATTCAGCTTTGTTTTTTTTGTTTTTCGGGGGGGGGGGGGGGGGGGGGGATTCATACCAAGTAATTCCAAGTACACAACATTTTTTTGTTCTGTAAGTTTACAAGTGCTGCTTTGGAAATAGTGTGTTTTAAGAAAAAATACATTTCTGAGAAAATCTAACACTGTTATTGGGAAACAGCCCTTGACAAGAAGGAGTGGAAACATGGTTCTCAGACCTCCTATTTCAGGGAGTCTGTATCAGGATTGTGCGGAGATGTGATTTAACTGGATTATACCTGTAAAAGGGAGTTTCACAGCGAAGGATTAGAGACGTTAAACTGGGAAATATTGCCATATCCCAGCGAAGCGGACTTAAATTTGTAGAGCCTGAGTGTCATGTTGAGGGATGGGATTTATTCTGGCATATTGATGACCTCATGTAATACGGTTTTAGAGCATTTTTCACATTTCTTTTCAAAGTAATCCCACCAGTGTCTGCTAAGTGAGACGCCCGACTGGAATACGTGTGGAGTCAGTTGAAACTTTGAAATGGAGTCTGTTCGCCAGGCTGCAGCTGCTCTCTCTTTTCCTCTGGTAATATCTGGGCCCCTTGACTTTTATTCACCAACACTGGACAATTGGAAGACTGTAAAATTGTAGTGTGATCTGATGACTCTGGATTTCTGCTGGTAGGATCAGAATTTGACATTAACAGCATGAGTCCATGGACCTAACCTGCCTCATGTTAACAGTCCAGGCTTAAATATCATTCAGTCATGGTTTAAATGCTGCACTCTGTCTGAGTATTGTTGCTGACCCCAGTTTACCATCTTCTAATGGCTAATTCCAGCACAGCAATGCATCATGTCACAAAGCAACGGTCCCCATCTTCCACCCAGCACAAAGGTGTCAAAAGACAAGTGACTCTGCGAAATTTCAAACCAACCTGGTTTTCATTTATCCCGTCCACCATCAAAGTTTAAATATCAAATGCACGTCTTGCACCCATCCAATCACCCAAGGTTGTGTTGATCTTAGAATTTGGTGTGGTCAGGAGCATTGATGGTGCATTTTGATCGTGAGGCAGTGTAAAGCGATCGCATTAGTTTAAATTTAAAACCTGGCTATGAAGTCAGTGTTCCAATATTTAAATTTAATTTTCAGGGTACATTATCAAGAAAGCAGCACCAACATAGATGGCCGCACAATGCATTCATACACACACGTTCACGTTACACACACACAGATGTTCTGTTTGGGCACTTTGCACATGCGTAGATCTGTTTCCTCTGCAGGGATGCTTTCGGTCTTACTACCTTTCAAATCAAACATTATAATATCAGTCCGCCAAGGTGCAAGCGCAGATGGCTCTCTGATTGGGTTATTGTATGTTCCACCCATGATTGGTTAAGAGACTGAAGTACAACTCTTTTATTTGCTTCATGATCTTAGATGGTTAAAATAGAGCCCAGTAAGTTCAGTGTACCTCAGTGACCTCCCCACTCACCAGACGTGAATCCAACAGAGCACCTTTGGTATGCTATTTAACAGGAGTTTGGCTGCATGAATGTGAAGCTGACAACTCCGAAAAAATGATGTGATAGTCACGTCAACACGAGTCGCTTGAGTATCTCAAGGGAAAAACAATCCTGTGGATTCTATGCTAGGAAGAATTTTTCGAGCAAAGGCGGCAACTAACACGTTTCTGTGTCTGGTCTTTGTTAGGGGCCCAGTCCTGTGGATCCGCATTGGACACTTCCTTGGACTGGATCAGTGAAGAGTAGAGTCGCCACCTTAGCAGTTTTACCAAGTTCTCCTTCATACTGCCAACGCAGTGGTGTGAATTCTCTTCTCTCCTCTTTAACACCACTCGCATTTTGAAGCAAAGGCCTGAATCACAAGTGTAACTCACTAGTTTGTGTTCCCGCTCATGTTAATGATTTTATCACGACTGGTCAAAGCAAAGTCGACTGTTCAAGTGATAGTGAAAAAAGGGCTAATCTCATTCTGCACATAATACTGTGATGGAAACACGCAGTGAAATTAATCTGATGTGCCAAAGATTATTATTGTAACGGTTGTTGTTTAATACACTGGAGTTACTGCTATTTATTTATATGCATATATTTATTTATTTATTTATCTACTGAAGCACTTTTTGATATTTTTTTGGACAACCATATTTTCACAAATGGTAAAAGAAATGGTCAATTAATGAGTTTTGCCACTGGCGGTCTTCAACAGTCTGTGTTTTTACTGATGTTGCCGATGTGCCTATGATCCAACACTTGCCTCTTCTGAGTTTTCAATAAAAGTTTGATCTTGAAATTTTGTTGCAACAACCTGCTTTGTGCACTAGATGATACACTGACATTGATATTGTAATGTTGTTTTTTATTTTATTTTCCAGATTTACAGTCATTTAGTTGACATATTGAAGCATAACACAATCATCCTTGTCCAGGGTTCCTTAAAGGAAGGGCAGTTACTGAAAACACTTCCTCAGTTTCACCAGAAAAGCTGAAAAAAGAAAAGTAGACAGTGAGCATTTGTTTACATCAGCATATATTATATAAAGAATATTCATTGGGACTAAGGGAGGTGTGGTAACATCTGACCTGTGTGGCCTAATTGTTCAGGGTGAGGTCTGGCAATGTAAGGAATACTCCCAAAGGCTGGCTGTTCGTCTGTGGTCAAGTCTGTTGAAATAGAAACATTTCACAGGACATGCACAAAACCATCAGGATTCACATCAGATAATGGAAAAACATCTGTGGTGTGTCGCTAAATCACCTTTGTCAGTTTCATCTGCCGTCGTCTCCTCTTCACCGCCGTCTTCCTCCAGGGCCGGATCTTTCCTGGTGCAGTACTGCCTGTTTTTCTGCAGGGCGGGGGCCACCAACCAGTGTCGGACTGGAACCTCAATGATGTGTTCACACAACAAAGGGAGTGGCAAACACCGGAGGCCCTCCAGCAGGTCAATGACCTGTGTTATACTGGGTGGTAGGGGAGAGTCGGGAAGCGGGTAAGTTCTCTGCTCTGTTACTGCAGATGTAGGAATAACTGTAACTAAAGTTAACATAAATAATGATGTTTTTTAAACATGACTTGCAGAAGAAGTTAGCAATATAAAAAAAACCTGATAAACTGTTACTTTTAGAACGTTATCCTTCACACTACAAACTAAACATGTTTATTTCTGTATCAACTGTATATGTATATGGGAAAGGTTTGTAGAGCACATTCAACTTAGTTTTGTTTTTAAGGTGGCAGACTGCTTTGGTAATATTTGTTAACAGTGTCACAATAAAATGTGATCACTTATGAAGGTTGGACTTAGTTCTGCATACCTAAATAGTAAATATGAAGCATACTTTAAATCCATAATGTGATGTACTTTATTTGTGTATCTCCATTTAATGGATTCTTCGTATTTCTACTCCACTACATTTTTCTGACAGGTGCAAGTTAATATCAACTAAAAATATGATGATTATTCTTTTTAAAGTTTAAACTTCCCAAAGTATATAAAGCAGATACAATTGGCTCAAGCCCGAGTACATTATGCTTTTTGTGTTGCCTTTAAAAGTTTTGAATTCAGTTTCATTACATTTTACATGTAATGGGAGTATAATTAGTGTGACACTGTAACTTCTATTCAATGATGCTTGTTCACTGTCTTAACAGTAGTTAGTATGTTGCACTTTACAGTTTTTATAAACAAATTAAATGATGTAATGTCTTAAAGGGGCTGTAAGCGATTAAGGAGAAAGATTGTTTATTGTTGATTTTCTGACTGCACATTTTTACAGCCTTATGTATGGAACCTGATTCAAGCCCTGGTGTTGGGTATATGTTTTGAAAGGCATTTAATATACACACTTGGCGAGGTAGACGGCACACACAGCTCCAGGGTGCAGGTGCGGAATCACAGTGGTTAAAACCAGGTGAGGGTTGATCAGGTCAAGAGCAACCTGCAACAGACACAATCCATCAGGTGAATGAGCCGGTGTCATGAACTGTAATTCCCAGAGTTGTTATGTATTGTATCTGCTTATACAGTATAATGCTACATACAGTAGTTGTTAGTACAAACATGGTCTCTGTTTTCTGTTTAATTAATTGCCCTGTGCAGTGCCACCTTTGAACCAGACACTGACCGAGTGGAATCCCTGACCAGCGAGGAGCGAGGAAGCCGTGCAGAGGTCAGCCTTGTGAAACTGGACGTTGTCGGGCCACTCCTCCCCCCGCCGCAGGTTCCACGATGTCCTCCAGCGCTTGTAGTTCAACGTGGCTCTCCTGTGGTGGTCCTCCCTGACCTCCAGACTCAGCACGCTGCCCTTAGAACCGACTGAGCGAAACAAGAGCACATTGTGGAAAGTCAGTGCTCCGTAAGCTTCAGACAGACACTTCGTTATACCACGCAGCACATACAGCAGGTTGAATACTGTGCATTACTACGTATGTTAACCTTTTCTGGATCACGTTTTTGAGACATTCAGTCAGTAGGAAATAGGCACTTGAGAAAATGTGACATTGCACCTTAGCCACCATTTAGTTTACCATCATAGAGGAGCAAAGAAACCAGAAAACATTCACATTTAAGAAGCTAAAACAGAATTTTTTTCATAATAACTACCCGATTAATCGAAATCATCAAAATAGTTGGTGATTAATTTAGTATTCGATTACTAATCGATCAACTGTTGCAGTTCTATTGAAATCCCTGCGAATGAAAAAAAACTACGTGTTGTTAAAGATCCTGAAAAAATGACAGTGAACTCAGACCACACATGGGAAAAATCTGAGAAGTCCTTCCGAGTGTAAACATTAAAATTAAAAGTGTATCCATAAATTATGAACCTACTACACTGCAACTGTTTTGTTCACCTCTACCCGTGCCTCATTATTAGTTCTCTTACAAGTCTTAATGCAATGCATCATTTGTGTTAAGTCTCTATGTTGCATTCATTATGTCTCTCGTGAGTGAGTTCTCCAGCCTCATTTCCCAATCAGGTTTTCCATCAGTCTTATGGAACTCATTTTACTAACTTATGAATTTATTTTCATTTTTAATACCTTGTTCTACTTTTGACCTTTGGCTTTAACAGCACACACCATGCAAGATTTTCCTGTTCTTTTATTTTGTGCAGTACACAGCCCATAGATTTATTATTACTATATATAACTATTCAAAAAGTGTTTTCAACTAAAATCATAGTTTTGATGCAAAATTCCAAAGTTACATCTCTTACTGTACAATTCACGGTGTCCACTGTTCTTCATCAAAGTAACCACCAGCAGCAACTGTGACACCATAGTCTTCAAGCTATGTATGTTATAGTATCCTTTTATATGTTTTACAGTTTACTGTATGTTTTTGTGATTCCTTTAACCAAAGACAAGTTACTCCTTTGGGAGATGATAAAAGCATCCTGGAAACTTAAACCTTAAACTGTAATGGGTTCGAAGCCTTGTGGGACCAGACAGTGTGTGCTCTCTTATCAGCCTTAATGGAAGACAGTCAAAGTGAGACAGTAGATTGGGTGCAGACCTGCTCTGGACAGGAACAAAGACATGGCCCCTGACCCAGAGCCTGACTCGAGCACACGGTCTCCCTCGGTGACGTCCATCATCATCAGCATCCTGGCGGCATCCTGGCAAAACAGGGCGGCAGAGAGAAAGAAACAAATCACATCATGTCTTTGAGACGAGCAGAGGATTAGTGCAGCCCTGAAACTGGCACACATCAGGGTAAACAAGACACAAATAAATACCTTTGGGTAGGCGATGGCAGGCCCCCTCTTCATATACAGCACATAATCCTCCAGACTGGCACGACGGATGAGGACGGGGGCGCCCAGGCTTGTCTTCAGGAACTGACCCGCAGGCTGCCCGGCTATGTCGTCATGCGGGATAAATCCCCAGCTGCTGTGCAGACGAGTCCCCGTCTGAAGATTGAACATCTTCCTGTACTCCATCCGCCCTTTCTTATAAAGCTCAGCGACGAGCAGCTCCCCGGGCACAAGCAAGCTCTCCCCCGGGAGAGTGGCTGGTATCAACCTCTCTGAAGTGCTCGGTTCTGTAGTGGCATCCGATGAATGATCGTTATCTGATTCATCCTCTTTAGGTGTAGCCTCAGTTCCTGCAGGTGTCTCGGGATGTCCGCTTTGCTCTTGTGTGGATTGTGCGAATGACTCCTGGACGTTGGCGTCCTCCTCGGCTTCCTGCTGGTTCTGCTCTCTCAGCTGCATCACCTCGGGACTCAGGGCGTCCCGGGGCAGCAGACCACTGATCCTCTCCAGAGGGGACAGGGGTCTGCTCCTCCTGGCCGGAGGTGCTTGTCTGGATGTCAGCTCGGCGCTCAGGCCTGAAGAGTCCGAGTCCTCATGCTCACTCTCTTTACATTTAACAAGACCAGTGGAAAAAGTTCTGATCTCACTTCTTCTTTTAGTGAGTCTTACAAGCACGTCCCTGTGTCTGAGATGCCTTTGACTGGATGTGCACATTCTCACCAGTCTGTGCATACACAGAAATCCACCAAGGGGCATTTGCACAGCCATTACTCCAGATTATGAGATAATAGATAAGCAATGCAAAGCAGGACGATGTCCTGAAGAGCCCATTCAGTGAAACAAGCCTAGAAAAAAAACTGCAGTTATTAAATACACTATGCATACCTGCTGAATATATAGCACAGCGTGAATCTCCTAAATCCGGCTGCTTTCACAGGAAGAAGGTCACCATGCTGGAAAAACACACGCGATTGACGTCATAAGTGAGCGACAAATGAAGTAAATCAAATCTACCAGCAGAGGGCAATGTTGTAACTGCTTTTCTTCTTTTGCGTTTATACCAGTCTATGATTTACTATTTAGTACGGTTTATACCATATAAGAGGTTTATACATTCCAAGCTTGAAGCGTGAACGCAATTAAGCAGATCATACTGGTAACCGTTCATTTGTGTTATGTTAATAGATGTTTTGTTTAATATTTTTAAGGTATTCTTCGCTGATTTATGGCATGTTTCGTAAATATTACATGGATTTAAAGATGTCTGTTTTGTTATGACATTTTTAATGCTCTTGTGTTTAGGAAATTGAGGAAACAAGAAATCGCCCATCTGCTACTATTGGGGATATCGGATCCAGTGTGTTCTTGCTGTTTGAATACCCATTGTAACGGAACAACATGCTGCATTTCTGATCGACAGCTGGAAAATACATAGTCCAATAGCTGCGCAGGAGCCACAGGGCCATAGATTCAGATTATTCAGATGCCGACCAAATGTAATACATTAAACTGTCCGTTTTAATGAATTAGTGTAAACTGCACCCAACAAAATTTCAAGGTGGAAAACAACCTCAAATACCTAAGTGGTACTGTCTTCCTGTTTTTCTTTCCTCCTCTGAAAGAACTGTAACTTTCTATTTCATGAAAATTAAACTGCATTTGTTGTCGGTGCGTTCAGGTACCCTCGAAATATGAAGAGCGCACCTTAACAAACCATCGGGATGTGATGCAGAACGAATTGTATTATTTTACTGGTAGTGATAAAAAAAAAAGTATTGGAATACTGGTGTCAGTTTTTTCAACAAAAAAAAAGTCATTACTGAAGAAAGTACTTAAATCGCATGACTGCGTTTTTTTAATAAGTTGTGAAATGTACAATACAGTTCCGGCCTTTACGTGGGAACGCGAAGCAGCGCGGAACACAGTCGGCAGCAGCCGATTGGAGGGCGGCGCTCCCGACGCAGCCTACGCGCATGTCCGCACAGGGGGCTACACGTGGTTCGTGTAAACCAGCGTCGCAGACGCAAAGCAGGCGCTTCAGAAATGGCGGCTCACGCTGGCGGCTCCACGCAGCTGCTGCCTTGCATTTTCTCGCCCAAACCGCGACAGTACTTAGCGCTGTGTGCCCAGGATGGCCGACTTCGCGTTTGGAACACAGACAGCAAATCCCTTCACCAAGAGTACGTGCCTTCAGCCCACCTGAGCGCCACTTGTACCTGCATAGCCTGGGGACCATGCCGGACAGTCAAGGTACGTGGGGTGGGGGCGGCTGATGAGGAACACCCCGCTGCTAGCTGCGCCAGCTAGCGAGGCCCGAGGAAGCCGTCCGCGAGAGTGGCTCTCCTAGACGCGCGCACATCACAGCTCGAACGCGTGTCCAGTGCTTTTTTTCGCACAAGGCCCCGGCGCCGCCGGCTCCGGGTGGACGGAGGCGCTAGCGCCGAGCTAGCGAAAAGGAGTCGCGTTAGCCGTTAGCTCGATTTCAACAGCTGCGCAGGACGCACATGTTGGTCCCACATGGCGGTCCCGTGAAAGTCCCGGACAACGTGCTGGTTTGGGGTTTTTTTGCCGTTTGCGGACAAACCGGACCCCGCGCAGAATGCGCGTCTCCGCCGAATTCACCCGAGCCGCGATTTGTCACCGACTCCGGCCCGTCACGTGCTGCTAATAAACGCGTTATTGAAGTTAGCATTAGCTCGGCGAAGCTTCCAGGAGCGTGTGCCACCATGACACTCTCACGGAGGAGGAGGGCTTCACAAAAAGTTTTACACCAGGAGAGTCTCTTCCACGTCTGTGAAGAGGTTGAGTTTATGACGAATAAATAAATAGCAAAATCAATTATTCGAGCGCCGTGGTGAATGGGATCTGTTTTGTTGCATCTATGATATTTATACATCAGTAATGTTCATGATCTCACCTCGGGTTGTTCAACCCAGATCGCCATTTGATTTACCAATCTTAAATCAAGAGGTGCAGACACCTTTTGATTTAAGATTGGTAAATCTGTCTGCACTTCACCGTCTGCCAGTGGTGCTGGTGGGGAATTCCAACCCAGTGTTAAAAAGGCTTTGGGATTTGACGTGAATCCTCCAGTTGTACCAAGCATGCTCACACTCCTGTCATCACTCCTGAGTTTTTTTTTTTAAAGTCCGGCTTTATTCTACTTGTGTGTCGTTTCAGGAGGGGCCCAAGAAGAAGAAGAGGCGATCGGAGGCAGGGCAGTCGGAGGAGAAGGCAGACCTGCTGGCGATGGGCACAGCAGCGGGAACTGTGCTCATCTACAGCGCAGCAAAGGGGGCACTGCACTGTACCCTGGTGGGTTCCACACTTCTCACACTGATTTGTACATTCTTTTACATGCCGCATCCCTGCGACCGTGGAACAGAAAGCACATTTTAACCGAGGAGGTTATTTTCTGTTAAACCCCGTACAGGTCCTTCAATACTTTTCATAAAACATGTAAATTAAAAAGTACTTTTTCATGTAAAAGTAAAAAAAAAACCTTGAGCTGACCCGCATCCACACTGGTTTCACTGAGCTGATGGCACACTACACATTCGAAGATAATGTAGGGGAACATATTCACTCGCTGAAACTGTCAGACATGTTCATTTCTGAGGCTGTAGTTACTGGTTGCACTGTACCAAAAAACTGATTATGGGCCTATTGTGACAATGTCCTTGACTGAGGATACATTTGCTTGACAACTTGAAAGTTGCTAAAGTTGTCTATCACCACTTATCGGCCTGTGTTCTTCTTAAAGTTTGATTTAAAGTAAAGATATTTCTAAATCATCCACAGAGGGCTCCCCCTCTCCAAAACAAATGGACCAGGTATTTGAAACCAGTAATAACACTGAATGACGCGGTTTCATATTATAAATCAGTGTTTGTCCAACGCTGTTAGACGTCAGAAGGTGCCGCAGGCAGTTAGTTGAGCTGCTCATCGCATATTATAAGTGCTCAGTTTGTTTTTAGGTTTAGAAGTTTTCATCATTCAGAAGACAAATTATCCATAGAAGCCTCCTCCACTCTAAAAAAAACAGAGCAGGTAATTAAAACTGTATAAATCTGCTGAATTAAGCACTTTCAGGAAAAAAATTAAGTTGTTTCAGGTAGTCACCAGAGGCTTTGAGAGGGTCTCTTGGTTCCTCTGATTCCTCTGATAACTTAAGATTCAAACACCAGATAACTAAAATCCTTCATTTGGCTAAAGTTAGGGGTTAGGGTTAACTCTAAAGATTTCTGATACGACACATCGGCCAGTATATATATATATATATATATATATACACACGATTCTTTGTCAAACCTTTATGACAAAGAACTGCAATTGAGGCTTGCTATTTTAGTTTAGTAACCATAAACTTTATCATAAAAAACTATGAATCAGAAGACAAATACAACCATATATAGAACTTGAATTAAGAAAATAAACATAATTAATGTTAGTCAACACAAATGTAAATTTCCCCACGTTGTTTGTTCTGAACAATGACAGATTTCATATCGGTAAACATAAGCGGCGATATTATAGACCAATTGGTCAACTTTGAAACAGTTTGAAAGTAGTTGGCCGGAAATGATTGACTGTCTGCCCAACCGCCAGGGTTTATGATAAACTCAGATAGTATTTTAAAATAGAGATATTGTGTAATATAATGCAATCAAAATTCTATAGCACAACAAACTACAGCCTCAAAAAATGGCCATTAATTTCAGTCAACACCCCTGACACGCAGTTACTTACACTAACAAATGTCCAGGGGGAACCCTGGACAGTTGAGCAATAACTCAGTGCTACATTGTCACTATTTGAAGTCTTTACTGTTGAATTATGGGACAATTTGTTTACCCCTGCTAACTCTGTGATCTGTCTCTGCCAGGATGGAGGCCATAGTGGAGGAGTGAATTGTGTCCAGTGGCACCCTGAAGACAGTTTATTATACAGCGGCTCAGATGATACAAACATTATTGAATGGGATCTGCAAACGGGGAAGATGCGGAGGTCAGTATATACTTTGCTTGTGAAGATGGTTTGTTTAAAAAAAAACAGCATGGAAAAGAATATAGGAGCATCTCCTGATTATTTAATTTGAGAATTAAATGAATGTCCACACCTGACCAAACAAGATCAATCAGCTATATTGAGTCACAATGTTAAGCTTAATATCTAAATGGGAATAATATTGTATAAAAAAATCACAATGAAATGGTGACGGAAAATTAGACTTTTCAGTTCTTTACCTCTTAGTCAATCTGAAAGTGAAGTTATTGAAGTGAGGTTATTTTCTGTTTTGTCTGCTCAATTACCTACTTGAGAAACTTGTGACCAGAAACATTCATCATCTCATGCATCTTAAACATGTCACAGTTTTCACCGTCTCCTCTCTCGTGGTCCTGCCTAACTACACAGGGACACAGTCCAGCCGTGACATGTCTTTACAATCACAATGATCTGTATAGGCACTGGCCTTCAGGGAGGACAGTACCCAGATAACAGTCAAGCTTCATTTTGTTCTTTATTGAATAACCGTCAGTTAGTGACAGCTAATAAGACTTTAGCTTTGGCTCGATACAGACTCTTTTGGGCGACGGCAGTGACTGTCGTGGCCCCCCCCCCCCAATCTGATTTTGACTGAGTATTTCACTCGCAAACATTCAGATAAGACACTTGTTTTGCTCAAAATAGTTGCAGGATTGCAAATGTACAACGTGGTTGAAGCTTCTGGTTGATTTGTATTTATTTTGACTGCTCTGCAGTTCACTCAACCATGGTGATACTTACGGTTCCAGTGTTTTAATACAAATGTTGTGGAAAAGGACCTGTTCCAGATCAACTGGCAGATTTCCTTTACATTACAGAGTCAGAGAGTCTGAAGTCATTGTTAATCTCTCAAACGGAGACTGCATTTGTGGAGCACAGTAAAGTATAAATATGTCCTGTCAGAAAAGACCAATCTCATTCACCGAACTTTTTCACCAAACGTACCTGTAAAAGTACAATCCCTCAAACTATTGGAACGGCCAGCCCTGTTGTTTCTGTTGTACACTTAAGCTGAAAAGATGAACATGAGACAAACGTTCACAATGAAACTAGTTTCAATACTGAAAAATAATTAAAAAACACAAATAAATATATCTAGGAATGAACAACAACTACTTCCTTTAAATAGCTGTTTAAGTGCAGCCACTGATAATAAAAATATAAAAACTTTACAGTTGTAAACAGCACAGTAACAGCAACAGTCAACATAATTAACAATTACGTCCTTTTGAAAAACATAACGTGCAGCCACAGTTGAGAAAAATAAAAGAACCTGGTCTATGCATCTTTTCACAGTAACAGTATGAAACAACCATATTTTTCACGTCAGTTTTACTTGTGGGACTTTCCAGCATGAAATATTGCCAGATTTCTGACATTTTCTCTAGCTCTGGCTAACACCAAACTAATGGAAATCACTTCTTTACTGCTCTTAAGAACTGTGCCTACCTGTGGCAGTACAGCGCATCAGCTGTTTTGGAGCTGTGAAGAAATGGTTTCTGAGGAAAGAAAATTGTTTTATCTGGGTGAAACTTCTGTACTTTAAAGACTAAGTATCGGATTGGTACATAGATTCAGGTACACACCAATGCCCAAATTCTCTGATTTTAGCTTCTTTAATGTGAATATTTTTAGTTTCTTTGCTCCTCTATGAAGGTAAACCAAATATCTTTGGTGTGTGGTCAGAACAAAACATCATCTTGGGGTTTGGGTAACACAATCAACATTTTATGGGCCATTCGATTAAGCGAGAAATTAATCAACAGATTAATCCATAAAGAAAATAATCGCTAGTTGCAGCCCCATATGAGACCGTTATATTTAGTTGGGTCCCCAGAATTAGGTGCCACAATTCATTGATTGAGTTCAACTATTATTTCACAAAGGCGTACGTGGGTAACTCTAAAAGGGGGGGAAAAACACACGGGTGTCTTATTCCTGAATAAGAATAACTGCCAACTGCTACTCAAATGTTTTTGTTTCAGCTGCTTAAATGTGCTGTATGTTGGAAGAATGCCCAACTCCAAAGTAGTCTCAGCTTCTCCATTGTTTTTTCTAATGTAGAAAAGGGACTGATGGTATAAGTAGACCGCTCTAGCGCTGGGGTTAGGACTTGAGACTTCACTCAGAAGCACTGAAACGCACCAACAAGCCATATCATGCTTTTAGTTTCACAGTACCTCATCATGAGGACTAGTTCTCTGGTGGCTGATATATTAGCAGCACAGCCAGTTGGTTCAGTCATGACCTCTAACGTCACCATAAATCCTCCCCTGATGCTCAGTGTAAAGCCCGTTTGCGGTGGACAAAATGGTTTTGGAGAGTGTTGAGAGCTGCGTTACATCTCCTGCTGATGTCAGGCCGAGTGCAACAGTAACAGCTGAATGTGGCTGTAAAATTTCAGGCAAAAATGCAGTGATTGGGAACGCAATATTGGAAGTGCCACTTGGAGGTTAGCGAAAAAAGGACAATAAAGCAGTTATTTTTTTAAATAACAGAATCCAATAAAAATAGTCAGACCAAAAACCTTCACCAAAATGGATGAACACATGCTCCAACCACCGTCTTTTTCTGTCCATTGTTGACAAAGCAAGTGGAAGGCAGACCGTGCTGCAGTGACCAGTTTGTGTGTGAGCCACGATGGGAAGCTGCTGCTCTCGGCTGGACAGATAATCAAGATGTGGGACCTGGACACCAAGGAGGTTTACAGGGTGAGTGAGGCTACAACATACATAAATATTTATTGAACAACTTCTAGCTTCTGTTTTTTTATGCACATATGTTAGAAGCTGCAACCTAACCACAGAGCAATGGTGGTAAATGTTATAAGCCAGACTCTGACCTTTCCTGTAAGAATTTACTCAATATTCCTGCTCTGTTCTTTTTTTTTTTCCCTCTGTGCAGAAATTCACAGGCCACTCCACAGCTGTGACGACCCTGTGCTTCGCCACCACACGACCTCCCGACAGCAACGGCCTCTATTTCCTATCTGGTGCCGCACATGATCGACTGCTCAGTGTATGGTGAGTGCTCAAATCTTAAGTCGTTGTGGTGATGCCAAGTTGCGTGGAGCTGTCATTTGGATGGTTTCAATGGGTGACGCTCTTGTTATCGTCGGGCTGATACTGAGTTGTCTCGCTGCAGGCAAGTACGAGAAGACGGAAAGGACAAGAACTCGGTGGTGTCCTTCACACTGACGGACGAGCCTCAGCACATCGATCTCGTCACCTCCAACAGCAAGGAAGAGGTCAGAGGGCAGACAAGTGTATATCAGGATTTTAACTTTGCCCGTAGTTGTACTGAAATGCCTCACCTCATCAATTTAGCAACTGCAAAACTGCAACCTTGAGCTAAACGTCCATGTAAGATACAGTTAAACCCAATTTGTGTCCCATTATTCTGTTGAGATGACAAAACAAGTGAAAAGTAACTGCATGTGCTGCCATTTACTTTTTGACGGGACATCAGATTTAATTTTCTCATAGGGACCCTTTGATCACCTGTTTATCATGTGCAAACGCTTATCTGTGTGTGGCGTTTGTTGTTTTACAGCCGGTGAAGCTGGCGGTGGTGTGTAAGGATGGCCAGTTGCATCTCTTTGAGCACTTTTTGAACGGGTAAGCCCCGAAAACCCCGAGCAGGTCAACTTCTGAATTGCGCACTTCAAACTGTTGTATAATTTAGACACAGCGCCTCTGTGGAGTCTTTAAGTCATTTTCCTATTTGTTCACATTTAAAGTTTGCGTGTTTGCTTCCTAATGGCTGCTAGGGGACGTTGCACCACCAGCAAATGGGAAATATGAGAAATATTCCCTCCCTCCCCGATGCAGTAATTCTAAATTTTATTACGCGTCATGTGGCAAACTCATCGCTGTTACACTTTAAATCTCAACGAGGACATTTTAATCAGCGTTGTACACTTCCTGCGCTCACAGCCCGTCTCAACATCTGTCTCCACAGACCCTGCAAGAAGCCTTTGTCACCCGTGTGTACGGTGCAGATGTCGGACACAAAAGTCTCCCCAGTGCCCATCCCCCTGCTGGCAGCGGTCCTCGGGGCCGATAGTCGGACAGTCCTGCTGTCCTACGGCAACCACCTACAGCCTGTTATGGAGAAGGTGGTGAGTATACAGGAGGCTATGATAGTACATGTGTGCAGTGTACTAGAATTTTTTTATCAGCAGCAGTGTTGTTATGCACGCGCCCACTCGTATTTTTTTTATGCACGTTGATGAAGCAAACGGGCCTAGAATCATATAGTATCGTACCCATACAAATGTATGATGTTCACATCATATTAGAGAGATTAAACAATAAGTTTGGCCTTGTCTCTTGTCCTTCACATGTTATTTAATAAGCTTTCATTTTGTTAGATTGTTAGAAATCTCTCTTTATTGGTGTACTTGTCTAGCTTTGGTAATTTAAGAGGAAAGAATTATTGTCAGCCTTGAAAGAAACCTGTTGTTCAGACTCTGCATTGACCTGCCACCTTCCCTCCATCTTAACAGGAGATTAACACATCAGAGAGACATGTCTGTTTGACCCGGGATGTTCAGACCAGTCTGTCCCTTTCCATGGAAACCACAGTTTCCAAGGTAACAATCTGACCTTTTGTTTTCTTTTAAATTAGTCAACAAGACCATCGTGGTCTGGGCATGTTCTTCAGGTCTTATTGGATGTTATCTTCCAATCTATGAGCACGTCAGATAAATTCAAACTGTAACTGTGACTAAAGTTAAATGTGAAACGTGTGCCTTAATCCAGGTGAAAACCCCGATTGTTAACACCAAGAGCAAAGTGTTGGTCCCAGGGCTTCCTGGCCACCAAGCCCCGGTGAAGGGAACCGCTCGGGGATCAGAGAAGAGGAAAAAAGACACAGACACCAAAGAGGTGAGATGATAACCCTTCGAATCCAAACATTATGAGCAAAGGCTCATAATTTAAAGTGCCTTGAGACAATGTATGTTGTGATATGGCGCTATACAAATACAAATTGAATTGAAAGGGTACAGTCACACACTTATCCAAATCAGCCAGTAGACGGAAGATGGTACATGATCAGAAGGATCAGAAGTTTTAACTGCAGTTTGGAGTTTGATGGCATTATGTCATCTGCATGTACTATGCTCATTTATTTCTGATCTGGTGTGTTTTTTTTATTTGTTTGATGTAGAAACTTTAATGTACTGAAGAAAATTAATATACCTCCATAAAATTCGTTCCACTTGGCCTGAATAAGTTATTCAAACACAAGAACATATTAAAGGTCGTGTCATATTGATGTTTCATGAGGTATAGGTAGAACTCTGGGTCAGGTGGATACAGTTAGTATGTGAACTGAGCCAATTCCTGTTTACTTAAAAACAACTTTCCCTCTTTAGATGTCAATAGCGGAGCGACTTGGTGAAATTGATCTGTCTACAGTCACCTCTGAGAAGGGAGCTCCCAAAGGGATGGCCTCTTTGCAGACGGACAACTTTGCCGTGCTGCTGGTTCAGGGCCTGGAGAGCGACGACCCCAACATCCTAAATGTAAGTTCTCCTCTCAGCTGGCTTCTGAAATAAAACATTCAGTTGATGCTAAGTTTGCTTGGCTTGAAGATGCTGGTCATTTTTTCTATTCAAGTTAAGTCCAAATTAAACTGTTTGATAATGTAATGAAATTTTAACTCAACCCCCAAAAGAATCTTTCAAAGGAAGTCTTAAGGCTCAAATGTCCAACAAGTTGACCTGACTGTACTGAATATTCATATGCACTTGGTGTAAACCCCTGCATCTTCGATTTGTCAAATCAGTTTAATAGCTTTGTTTTTTCCCCCTGTCTCTGACAGAAAGTATTCCAAACTCGCAAAGAGAATATAATAAAGAAAACGGTTGCTCGGTTACCCCTCCCTGCTGTTTTACCATTATTGGAACAGGTGAGTGTTTTGTCTGCCCAGGTCTTCTCTGACACTTTAAGGATTTCTAAGTAATGTTGTGTTTACTCTAGTTCATTCAGTTTAAATTCAGCCATTTTCTTCCTCCTCTGTAGATCACCAAGAGGCTCCAGGGCCATCCTTTTATGTAAGTAAAAAAAAACTGACAGTTGCCTTTGATTGGCTTAAGTTCGGTGTTTGTACACACTAAATACTGTGAATAATGCAAATACTGAGTGCAATATAAATACAATCAGAAAGCAAGTTTCCTTCTTTTCACATCATATGCATTTGTTGCTTCCTACAGGGCGGCTCTCATGGTACGGTGGCTCAAGGCAGTAATCATGCACCACACATCATACCTGTCATCGGTGAGTCCACATCACACTGTGCTTGTACTGCTGATACGAAGCCATCAGCCTCTAGTTTGTCAATGCTTGTTTGACTTGTGCTACGCTGGTTTACAATGGTGCAAATCAAAATCCCAACAGAAGTGATTCTAAGTGATTGAAATAGGAAAAGAAAGACAGGGTGACGTGCCGAACATGACATGGTGCATATACAAAACAATCAAGAGTGCAGACCTCCGCCAAGGGCTTGGGGCTCGTACCTTTATGCTGTTTCACGCAAAACATTGCATTTTCATCTCCCTCTGACCAATGTTTTTGTGAAGATATCTCACAATAGTGAAAAACCCTGGATTGTCTCCAAGAATTAAATCATCTGTTACCATGGCAAAGACCGATAAAAAGTTTTCATGATAATATGTCCTAAACTTTTTGATTAATCCTGCTAAAAACAGACAAACAAAACCAATCACATGAGCTCCTTCGCAGAGGTACCTGCGTGATAACATCAGTATTGAAGGTATTGTGAATGGGAGAAGATTAAAAAAAAAATGATAATAAAAGAATTACCTAGAAGGGCGCATACATACGCCAAGGGTTAACACGCTATCTCACCATGTTAAAGAAATTGCTAAAAAAATTCTGGGATCTGCTGGTTTATCCGGATCAACTCGAATATTTAACAGGTCCTCACTGGGGTCATGTCCCACCCCTGTGCAAAATTTCATGGAAATGGGTTGAGTAATTTTTGAGTAATCTTGTGGACAGAAATTCACAGTACAAACAGAGACAAACGCCGATGAAACTACAAGAGCACTCGCAGAGCTCACAATGCTGAAGAATCCTTCAAAAAAATCCACATCTGGATCCCTCCTAAAATTTAATCACATCTTTGATAAAATGTTAATTTCATTAAAATTTGAGTAACCCTGCTAACAACAAAACAATCCCATTACCTCCTCGGCAGAGGTAAGGAATATTAGATATTTAATATAAAAGGAATGCTTATTGATTTATATTTGCTATTCAGGAATGTGAGCTTTTGCAGTTGATTGAAATCTGATGGGGCTTGAACACTGTTTTTTAAACAGTGAGGGGAGTGGACGGACATATACACACACACACACACACACAGTCTTTCCATGATCCAAACAGTTCATGTTTTGATTTACCCTTAAGCACTGCACACAGCAATTTTAAAATACACAAGCATACAACACACAGCACCCTTCTGTGCAAAGCTCCTCTCCTTGTCAAAGTTCATATTTCATCTTATATGAAACTGCAGTCATTGCCTCCACCACTCGGCAGAGATTAAATAATTGCCTCTGACTCTGTCGGTTGGTGTGACAACAACCAACATATCTCCAATGCTCTAAGATGGAGAAGGCTATTGATTTTTTTTCATGATGGGGGGGAAACCCAGCGACCTGAACTATAGCACCATCACCCGACCAACATTTAGATTTTCCAGTGACATATCCCCTGACCTGTGAAGTGGTACATACAGACAGAACATTTACCGTTATCCATCATGAGGAGACAAAACCTTTCGGCGACCCTTTGGCATTTGCCCATGACCTTCTCGTCTAGTGGCAGGCTGAATGCATATACTATATGAAAGCAGTGGTGAGCCGGGGAGCCGGGGCCTTGGCAGAGGTCTCCCCTTTTCATCGAGTGCCGTCTTGTTTGTGTTTTCTGCTGCCGCTGAAATGTTTTCACCTTTAACTGATCGATCTGTGTTTGTTACAGCTGCCGGACCTGGTAACCCAGCTGGGAGTGCTGTATCACATGATTGAGAGCAGAGTGAAGATGTTCCAGAAGCTAACCAAGCTGCATGGGAAACTGTATCTCCTGATGACGCAGGTCGGTGTTAACACGGACAGTATCTTTGCCTTGATGTGTTTTAAACGGCTGGACTCTGCAGTGTATAGAGTTGAGTCGGATGGTAGGGATCACTTGGATGCACGTACTCAGGATGAGGATGCCGATGATGAAAACCCCAGCCGTACCTTCAAAAATACTGAATGTTACCCAACAATCCGCTGTTTAAAATTCAGCTGGGAAATGTGCGGAGACCCAAAACATCATCTGTGGCATACATTACTGTGGCAGAGGAAATATCAAAACTGTCTCCAAGATCACAATGAAGACTAATGCTCAGTGTACATGCACTAGCAGAGCACAGTGAGTTGTTCAGGGCGGCTCTGCTGAATAACAAGTGTGAAATGTTTCAGGTTTGCACTTCTTCTTGACTGATTGCTCCAGGATTATTTTGATTCAATTTTGAAAAACCGAATACATTTGTCAGTCTACCGCTTGGATTTTTTTGTTCTTATTATTTTGCATTTAAACTCATGCATCCCGACCCAGTCCTCGGGGCACATCTGTCCTACAAGGACCATTATCATCATAAAAAAATGCAATGTTGATTCTATTGACCTTGTGGTGGAGAGATCTGCTCATTAAGGCAAACGGCGATTGTTCTTGGCACGGTCTATCTGCGCTCCTGACATCAGCATCACAATAAATGCACATGATGATGCATCCACAGAGTTTTACAAGGACAAGTGGGATTATGAGTCTCAGAAAAGGAAAGTTGATACTCCTGACCTTGAGAAGAGCACTGCTTGTAACTCTACCGTGCCTGGGTGTGTGACATTAAAACAATTAATCCACAGATGTAAATGGTCCAAACGCAGTTGGGAATCAGCTCAACAAACTGCATAAGTCAGTATTGGCGAAACGTCTGGCCAGGATGTTTCTGCTTTTACAAACCTAATGAAATAAAGGTGTTTTGAAAGAGCACATATCTCATGCCCCTTGGTTTATGTGAAATAAAAATCATGTGCACAAATCTGTCATTGGAAGTTTCATGCCTGTCTTCCCCTGGACCACTAGGTGGCGACAAGTGACAGTGGTAACACAGTTGCAGAGGTTGACCACACAGCAAAGCTGGTGTATGAAGAGGGTGAGTACTGTTCTATTCATATTTGTCCTTTGTCTTCAGTACCACTGACTCTCACACGACTGAAAAGCTGGGCTGTCTTGTTAAGAGAACATGGTAAACATGCTGTTATAATGCCGTGTCATTGATGATGCTTCCTGACTAGTTTCCTTGTTCTTAAAAGTCTTTCTTCCTTGGTGACTTTGCAGTCCCCTAAGCCGTTCAAATCACGTCTAGCACCGGGGTCTGTCTCTGAGTCCTAGTGATGAGTCGGTCTGGTGAGCAGTAGGGCTGTCCCATACCATACCGCCCACGAAAATACCCAAATACATTTTTGAATGATAAAAAAAGGGTCATATCGGGATATCAATGATATAGCGACGCGAATGACACATTTGAGTTACCTAGCTTGCATTATTTGATTAAGTGATTTCATTGGGCAGGCTCCTAAAGTAACTTTAGTTATTGTTCAATTTAAGTGATAAGCAGTTACGTATACTTTTTTTGTTTTCACTATGCTGCTGCCTGCAAGCGCCAACTAAATGTTCAAGGTTTTTATTCTATGCAGTCATAAGTATCGTTATTGCAAATGTCCTTAAAATATCTTGATATGATGTTGAGGCTGTATCGCCCGCCCCCCTAGTGAGCAGTGTGTGAGGATCTCGTATGAATCCTTAACTCCTCAGTTGCACACGTCAGAAGCATTGAGCAGCGTCAACATGCTGCAGAGCAACAGGTCACTCTGACGCTCCTCATTATTTAGACTTGCATTCAGTTTGTTGTCCATTCACCTCAAGTCGTGTGGGACTCTCGATGGAGACTTCACTGAATCAGTTGAGTTTCATGAAAGCAATGTTGCCCGTCATTCAGCCATTCTTGGCGATGCACCGCACGCAAACATGACTCCTGTTGCCTGGCAACCTGACCGGCAGTGTTCAGATCCTCCCCTTTGAGCAGAACAACAAGGCCCCACTCTGTTTATTCTCATTTCTCATTACAGCACTGTAGAAAACGCTTTATTGAACCACATAGAAAAATTGGCTTTCACAAAATAATTAAGCTGTGCCTTTAGTTCCAACTCGTAAGGATTCATTTGGAGGAAAAAAAAATGCATGAAGGGAAATGCTGTGCAGGACGTTGTTACCGTCCTGTGGATGCTGCTGTGCACTGGGCTTATTATGGCTCCAAAATGGGAACCTGACAGGAAGCTTCAGAGCTGTCGGACTAGTTAGTGAAACAAGGTTTCAGTTAGAATGGGTTTTATTAATTGATCTCTCAGGTGCGAACACTTGCTGTGCCATTCCAATTGTTGTGGTGGTGGCCGGTATAGGAAGCATTAATTATACATGCATTAA
This sequence comes from Scophthalmus maximus, assembly GCF_022379125.1. Taxonomy (NCBI): domain Eukaryota; kingdom Metazoa; phylum Chordata; class Actinopteri; order Pleuronectiformes; family Scophthalmidae; genus Scophthalmus; species Scophthalmus maximus. Next base: position 18,023,805 of record NC_061529.1, on the reverse strand, counting down.
CAATTTCGCAGCACGAGCTGGTGTAATTATATCTGTCAGAACATAGGATGAGATTTGGGACTGTAAAGTCACCCAGGGGAGATGCAGATAATAGGGCTGCCAGTTTCAAATTTGTTACAGTATATAATGGCTGCATTTTCCCCAACATGCAGCAGCACTTCTAAAAATGTCTGCCTGGCCTAAAATGGTTTCATTCATTGATTTTTGTGGGGTACATTTTGTAATATTAGCTTTAGACTCAAGTTTACCAGTCTCATCCTCCACTTTGCTTTCATGACACTTAAACTGGGGAAGTGTGAACATGTCAACCACCATTGCCGGAGGAAAATCAAAGTCCACTCCCTGTGACTGATCAGAGAAGGGGGGGGGGGGGGGGGGGGGGGGGGGGGGGGGGGGTCATGTTAACACCACATTGTATCGCTGATAAGCTCTGCAGCATATAATCCTATTTACTACTGAGATATGCACTGAAAATCTGCATCAACGTCCACTGGTTACTGTTTGCAGCCGGTGGTGACCTGCCGACCTAATGGTGCAGATAGCCTCAGCAAATCATTTTGACATTTCTCCTGCTGCTGCACAGTCAGTGTTGTTGTCATAACCAAATGACCCAGCCGTTGAATTGGAATGCTAATACCTGCAATCTGCCCACATGGAATTTATGAACTAGTGAAAGTGTGGAAGGCTTTCCCCTTTCCTTTCACTGTGTGCATTGTCATGAAAACAGTTTTGAGTCATCAGCTGAAGGATTTGTTTCTGTTTACTTGCCCCCTTACAGAGTCATCTGATGAAGATGAGGCCTCTGGTGACGAAGGTCTTCCTGGTGACGACTCTGATGTAAGTGGTACAGTCAGAAAGATGTCATTCAAATGTCTAATGGCGACGCAAATTACTTACACAAGTAGATTACATACATGTCAATGCAAAGACGCAACTACATGTGAATTTCCCAGAAAAGTGACGTCTGTCGACACGCAGCCCGCGCAGATGCCTAATTAGTGTCAGTGGGTTTAGTTGCTCAAGTTGAAATATTTACCTCCAGCGAAATATTTGCAAGGCGATATGGCCTATTAGCTTTGAGATCCTCCCCCGCCACTGTCGACGTCCTGTCATTGTACCAGAATTCTCAGAAATGGAAGATTACTATTGTCGCTGTGTGCGGGCAGCCAGGCTGCGTTGCTGTTTGTATCATGACCAGGCGAAGGAGAGGAAAGTGAGCAAGGAAGTTGGATGCTAGCTTTAGCCCCAGTTAGCTCTACCGCTTTGTTTGGCGTTCCCATTCATTCCTGTCTGTCCTTTTTTATATTCAACAGTTCATGTTTCTCATTAGTAAGCATCACTAATGCTAGAAGAGGTGTAATTGGATCAGTAGTGTTATGACAATAAACTAGTTATGTTTACAAATGGAGATGTTCACGTTTGTGTCCTCCGCAGAACTGGGAGGAGGATGAGGAGGTGGTGATGGACGAAGATGAGAATCCAGACAGCAGAACAGAATCCAAAGCCAACGGAGAGGAAGACATGGAGCACGAGAATGAGAGCGAAGAAGAATGAATGAGGAAAAATACAAATCACACACAAAATGGACCTGAAAGAGTTATATAAACTTTCATTTTATTTTTCATGCTTTTGATTTTATTATCAGAACAACGTGTGGTTTTACAGAATCAAGGGACACATGTTGAATCCATGGCAGGTTGGTGATGTCCTGCTCCCTGTCTTTTTGCCCCCGTCTGAGGAACAGATGCTCCATTTTTTTGGGAGGAGGGCAAAACGTGCAAAATAATAAGTGATGCCAGTTCTCCTCCTGCTCTGTCTGATCAGTCTGCACACCAACTCTGCAGTCGGAGTTTGCATTGAAAACGACTCAACAGATCGTTTGGTGGCGTTCCAGTTTGCCTACACAGCAGGCCGCATTCCTAATTTCAGTGTCGTTATATAATAAATAGTATTAGAGTATTTTGTATATCCAGCATAACAATAGATGAGACAGCACTCTGTCTGTAATTGGTTTATTTTAACCCAACTCTGTAGGTCATCTGAAACGCTGCTCGCTGTAGGTGCGGAGTTGAGATGCAGAGCCTCCGGCTCTTTTGTTGTACAGAAAACCGCTTGATCCGGAGGTGGGCTTGCCAGGCGAGACCATATATCATGTCCCCACACAATGTAAATCTTTATGTACAGTGAAGTGTTTGTATGAGCTCTTCCCTCTACAGTTGTCCCCTAGAAACCCCTTGGGATTAAATGAACTCATGTAAAGTCTCCTGACTACTGGACTTTATTTTTTTTTTATTTTTATTTTTTTCCAGATTTGTTGCAGCCCTCTTGTTTTAACGGTGTTCTTTTTCTGCGTTGAGTTTCTGGGCCATGTCCTGATGTCCACCACCATGAACCCATAGTCACAGTGGCAACTCAGATAAGATGTGAACTTGTCCCAATTGGTGAATAAATGGGTTAACAAAACGGCTTACTGTGTGTGGTGAGGGGTGATGATTTTAAGTTGGTGAGAGTTATTGAAAAATGTTGCATTTAGAAAGCAGTCCATTTTTTTATTTTTTGGTGTCAAGGGCATATTTTAATTGTTGCCATTTTTTTTTTTAAAGTTTGGTGGGAGCATGCCAAGGAGGAAATGTGGATGAAATGTTACATCTTCTTTCTTCAAAAAAAAAATCTATAGAATAATTATCATACGTTAATGTATCTATTTTTGTCAAAGGTGTCCTAGTGCAGTGAAGCCAAAATCTATAAACGGGACATTTGTGGCTCGGCAGGGCGCCTAAAGTCGGTGGTTTGATAACGCGACTCGTCCAATCTGCATGTTTTTAGTGTCCTCGGACAAGACACTGAACCCTATATTGCCAGCTGCACACTGAGCCACGTGAATGGGACTAGAGGAAGAAGTGTTCCATGAGTGTTCAGGGAATGGGTGAATGAGACTCGCATTGGGAAGCACTTTGAGTGGTTGAGACTGGAAAAGTGCTTTATAAAATGCCTATTATCCCAAAAAATACTATGTTGCAACATCACCCACCGAGCGTGTAAAACCCAGGATACATGGTCTGGAAAAATGTTGATGGGCTTGAACTTTTTATTGTCTCAAGAGTACATATAATCTGTTGGCTCTACCTTCTTAAAGACTTTAATTTGAGTGTATCTAGTATCACAAACTTGAGACCAAACTGCAGAAAGTCTGGCAAAAATATTGTCCTGGAAAACAGTGAAGATTTTCAATACGAGCAAAAAAAAATCGAGGGCATGAAACTTAAAAAAAATAATTAAAAAGTCAAAGAGAAATTTGTGGTTCCAAGTCCTTAAATGTTACTATTCTGTGCAAAACAAGAAACGGAGGCTCTTGTGATGAATAATTTTTAACTTCACACTGCTGTCGGCGTGCGTTTCCTGCCTGCCCTTCTGCTCCTCATCTTCTCAATAAGTCGCCGTCGCGCGACTGGCGCAACGCATTGCTTTGCTGCTGGAGGAGGCAAGAGAGCGCATTAGTCTGCGTCACTGGCAGTGTTAATAGATTCGACGCTTTCTCTCGTTTTAACTGTTTTCCTCTGGCTTCTGTAAAGCTGCAAGCTCTCAAAAAAAAAAATCATTAATTAACCTTGATCTGCGTCTCAAACTGTGCCTCGATGGGTCCTTTAAATTGAGGGAGTTGGGCTTGGGAAGCCCTTGAATTTCCTCTTTAAGAACAGCCTTTCCTGTCATTTTAATACCGTCCTTTGAGGGACCTAATTAAACGCATCACACTAACTTCTCTAATTTGATGACTGGAACCGCTTCCCTTTGGTGAGGCGTCTGATGCCGGAAGAAAAATGATGGTGATGATGCTCAAAACAACTGGTTCACGGCCATCCTCACGTTGTGGTGGTCTCATGCATGGCTCGAGAAGACAGCGTTCCCTCCGTCATTTCAAACTCAGCAGTGATCCAGTTGGACGGTATCCAATCTGTCATCGCAGAATGGAGAGAAAAAAAATTTTTTTCCTTTTCTCCATTGTCCTTCAAAGTGTCTTTCTATAACGTGTGCCATATCGATAATCCACTCTGTGACAGTTTCTCTTTGAGAGAGAAACTGCTCGATGGCCACTAACTGTGCAGTAGAGCGTTAACTTTATCCAAGAGCATCTGTCCTTGAGCGCGTCAAGTTTAGCTGCAATGGTGCTGGGATTGGTCTTTTTTTAATCTCCAAGTCCCCACAAAAATGAACATAACTTCAAAATCATTTGTTAATTTATCTTGGGAAGCGCATTATTCCACTTTTTTTCTAAGAACAGTCACCATGATGCCTGTCAGCCTATACTGCATGGGTTTTTGTCCCACTGACTGATTTAAAAGGCATTCAGCCTGAGGGGGACGACATCCTAGTCCACTGGTTCTACATTCTTTGTATTTATGAACTGCCTTGCGAGCCGGATCAAACTGTCTATGTGAAGAAACACTAAAACTCTGCCGCCCCAGAAGGGCAGAGTGGTTAAAAGACTGAGACATATACAGAATGAAAGGTGAAGCTTTCCCACAAACAGCGCGGATCCTGATGTGACAATAAATATTCAAATTTATGTGCACGCAGTGTAATAAGGAGCAATTGCAATGTTCAAAATGTGTGAGTTGTGCGAATGGGCCGGGTGTGCAAGTAGCGGCTTCGGGTTGTTCATCACTTGCTGTTCATTGCCCTGATGGCTTGTGGGGGAAAGAAAACGCCTCCGAGGAAAAGAGCCTTTGCTGAGTTCTCCCGAGGATGGGGCTGGAGTTGATGAGAGTGTGTCGAGGGGTTGGACGCCCGGGCACCTGGAGCTGCTCGGTGTCACCGAGGGCGAACGGGAAAAGTGCAGCTGGAGGCGAGTCGATAAATGATTTCCTTTGTCTTATGCTGAGAGAAATGCGGTCGGCCCGGCACCAAGCGGCGGGGACGGCCACCTCTCTCCTTGTACGCCGACTCTTCACCCGTGCCTCATGAGAATTTTATCACTGCCGCGTTGGCCCACTTTGTCATAGGTATTCCTGCGGTGTGCAGCAGGGGACTAAGGCAGCAGCCCCCGCGGGGAGGCGGCGCCGCTGAGGTCAGCGGGGACGATGTTCGGCCGCTGGTCCTCTCTGTCTGGGGCTTGTTGGACAAGGAACTTGTTGCTTTTAAGTTCCTTGTTGGACAAGGAACTTAAAAGCAAGTGTACTGTATCTCTGGCCGGAGGCAGCTCTCTGTGTTTTCGGCACAGGGATGTTGGTTGTGTTTACAGTGAATGCCATTATTAAAGAGGTTTTCAGGAAGAGAATATTTGAATCTCCTTCTGTCGAGAATTGAACTTAATTACCTCCTGGAAGCGTACTTGACTTTAATGGAGTGGATTTGTGTGTGGGATGAGGACACTCAGTGTCTACTCTGGTGTTTCTGATGAGCTGTACAGGCCTTATTAACATTTACTCCCCAATCCTATTGTACTGTGCATTTTTGTGCGGAGCCATCATTAGTGTTTCTGGTTCCCCAGGCTCTTCTCCTGCTGTTGCACGTCAAAATGTCTGCTTTGAGAAAGGGCCCGCTGTCGGTGTGGGGTGTACAGGAACAACAAATGTTGCACAAAGAGGTTCCTCAGGAGACAAAAGGCTGCGGTTTGGGGACTTATGTCTCCCGCCGAATGTTATCCATTGATTAAGAAATGGTTAGAAAGGGAGCAGTTTCAAGGTGACCCCAGCAAATATTAATAAGGCTTGAAACATGTACCGAGAATTCACCGTTCTTTTAGTTGATGTTGTCGTTGTTGGCTCTGTTTTCGCTCTCATCTTTCTTTCCCTTTTTTAACCCCTAAATGAAGTGTGCTAAGCTGTCAGTGATCATATATACAATATCAGAATTTAATTTGGCAAATGGAGGGGATTCACGACGTCTGAGTCGGAGGGGACGAGGGCACTGTCCACCTTGTGATTTAGGCTGACAAGACAGGTGGAAGGCTCTGGACGTCCCGCAAAGTGCCTCTTTTGTCTCGGTCCTTTTCCACGGTGTAGGGCGAACATCATCCGGCCTGCCTTCACCCGCTGTTGTTCTTTTGTGCTTCCCCCCCCCCGGGAGCCTCGGCCGCATGCCAACCATCCCATGGGCACAAACAGAGAAAACGGGGAAGTGCAGTCATGTGTCGCGTTGGATATAGTTCGGAATCATCCTTTTAGTGAAGCATCACTTGATTTGGCAGGAAGCCGCGGTGTGAAAGGAGCTTTAACCAGAGTGCATGAATCACATCTAATTCTCTGTGTGTGCACAATAACGGCTGAGAGAGAGTCGGCCATGGCGGAGGTGGCGGAGCACGAGAGCTCCACTAGTGGGGCTCCTCGGCTACGAGAGGATGGCGAAGAAACGCACACACGCGCTCACACACACTTTTTTGGTTTCAGTTTCCTTCATTCACTCTCAAACCCACAAAATCCAGATGGGAGAAGCTTTAAGTTGATCGGCAAAATGCTGAATTTTGTTTCACAAAATACGGTGCGGGAGCCTGACCCATGTTACCATGGTAACCCTTTCCCCTCCAGACTAACCTGCTCCTGGTCGTACTGTTCCTCCCGTTCATCTGCACCTCAGGCTGCTCCTGCTCCTGAGGGTTTCCTCCTTACCGCGAACACCAGTCACCGGTTTGCTGCCGGTCAAAATGATCGCGCTCTGTCATGGTCTGCGTTTTCTGTGCCCAGTCGACACGCAGCGTTTGCTTTTAAACAGGTTACAGTCACCATGATGAGGCCTACTGACCATTTCTTCTCTCTCGCACTCGGATCAAAGAAAAAAAGTCACCTAGAACAAAGAAAAACTGCAGATATTTCTAGTCAAGTACTTTACACCTTTCTGGTGTTTTATTTGCAGTTTTGATATCCTTAAAAATGTATTTTTGCTTTATTTTGTACCAAAAAACATCTCAATACGGTTTTATAGCTCTTCCTTCAAGAGCTCTGGAAAGGAACGAGGCGATTTTGGCCTGTCTAATTAATATTCACGAGCCTCTCTTCTGATTGGCCGACTGTTGGAGCAGCGCCCAGCTGCGACTGCGGCGGCGTGTCTGTACTCTCTTGGCCGCTTCCGCTCAGCCACTGGTCTCTTATATTAATATTCTTAGGAAGCCTGTGCCATGATTAAATGATAACAACTAATAATGACGCCTGTGCAATGATGTAGCTTCCTGACATCCAAAGACTGGAGAGTGCTTGCTCGTCATTTTCGTATTGTTGATAGCTCCCCGCCGGCGGAACGGCTGAAGGCGTCGACCGTGTAGCTGTGACATCACATCTCTGCGGAAGTCCCGAGGGCCTCGTATAAAAAAGCAGAGCTGAATGCAGGCTGTGTGTGTTTGTCTGTTTATTGCAAAATCTTGCACATTTTATGAACTAATTTCAGCAGGTAAGAGTTGTTTTCCTCTCTTGTCCAGATTGCATGTTTAATTCGAGTCCAGTTTTGCTCTGTAAAGACACCTCACTTCACCGAGCCTCCGTGAAACAACCCCCCGGTTCGCTGACTTTGTTCAAATCTGACGGGGGCCACAGTTCCACGTTGAATGGCGATAAGTTCACCTCGACGGAAGCGACCGCGTGGCTCGACTGCTGCCAGATTTCCCTGGCTTAAATGTCACATTTTCTTTGTCCTTGGACCTGCCCTCGGGGTCTCTGAGATGACGGAGCGCTGTCCAAAGCACTCATTAAAGCCCCCAGGAGAGACGTCTTCCTGTCGCGCTATTGACACCTCTTCCTGGACCATCGCCGTGGATGACGGCGAGGGGAGACGTTAGCTCATTAACGGGGCTCGAGTGAGACGGGTTCAGCCGAGGGAAGAGATTTTCATTTTCCAAATGATTGTTGGTGACCGGTTACCCGGAGCCATCGGGTATTGGTGGTTAACCATTCATGAACTGTTATATAAGATGTCAGTGTTCCACTAAAGCTATAATTGTGTGAATGAGCATATCAGACTTTTTGCAGATTGAATAATGCATTTTTGAGTGTGCATGAATAATGAATGGCATGCATAATTCACTGCTCAGCTACAATAGTTCAAACTTTTTAACGGTACAACATTTTGTACTTTTAAAGCAGGAAAGAAAACAAAGAACGCAGGCAGGCTGCGTTTTGTGATCTCGCCGTCGCTCCTTGTCACTGCAGCAGAGGTAGACTGAGATCAGCGCTTGAAGCTCACTGGAAAAAAGGAAAATATGTATTTTTTTTTTTTAAGGCAGAAACTTTTACATTAAAGCATAAGCTGACCTGGAGACCTGGCTCGATAAGACGCTGACGTCATGCAGACAGTCAGTATAATCAAAATGGGTCCGTCCACTGCGGTGCATCTGGATGAGTAACATCCACCACAGGCTGGACAAACACTGCAGCTGATACACTGAGGGACCATTTGATAAAAGGCAAAGAAACCCCTGCAAATATAAGATTGAAAATCTGCTGTAAATGGGCTTTTCTATTAACAACATTTTAAACACAAATATTGTTATCCAACACTAACAGATGTAATTTTGCTATCGCAAAAGAAGATACATCATCCCCAAGCCCCTACGAGATGCCTGATGTATAACTTAATATGTACAGATTTTTGATGATTGGACAAATGGTTAATGACTAATAGCCAATATTCTGCTTAGCCCCGCCCTTTGCCAAGACATTTGGCTAGCAGCCGCCATGTTTCCCAATCTTGCTCATTTATAATAGAAATTTGTAGTTTAATACTTTGAGGCGTACAGAGTGCAGTGTTGATAAAGTGAAAAGTTTCAAAAGTTCTATTCATATTAGTATTTTTCAGTTTTTGCTAATTAGCGCAACATTTCATCTGAAGCTTTTTGTAGAGAACATTGAATTTGAAGTATGTGTCAAATTTCAAATCAATCTGAGTCACGGTGTGAGGGGCGCGGTCTTTCCAAAATGTAATTTTGGGGCCTTCATTTTAATAATTTGTATAATTAGGGTTTTAGAACTTAACGCACTTAATTTTCAGTTATTGCACATATATTCGTAGTTCTGGCTTATTCCAGCTCACAGGAATTTGAGGTAACGCGGAGTGATAATAATTAATGATTTCTATTGATAGACACAAACAACAATATAATACAATATAATAAAAATGATGATTTCATCTATTTTATATATTTATATTAATTAAATTGTAGGCAACAGATGTTTTTTACAGACACACAGTAGCCATGGCTGGATTAACATGCATATCAGCCGCTGGAGTTGCAAAGTTGTAGGAAGCATTTTGTGTCCCTGAAGGAAAAAATTACATTGGTCTCTTGTACCGTTTGGCCTGGCACAAAGCTCTCCCGGGTTGGATCCTGTGCACCAAAGATGAATAATTACAAGAACAAGAAAAAGCCCAACTGTACAAGCCTGAGGACATAATGCGGAATGACAAGTGGACTCCTCCAAGTGTACAACGAACCGCAGATACAGCCAAAGGTGAACTTTGGAGTGAAACATCCAATCACTTGTAATTCTGTTATGTGTGCCACTAATGGCAGGAAGAAGGTAAAGACGACTCTGCAGAAAGGCTGCTTCAGCAATCTTGCAGCCACAACGAATTCACATTTTGGATGGATTTGACACGGCGTGTCGCGACTGAGTTCTCTACAGCTCTGATTCCCACCTCTGACTGTCTTCTTCTCCATAGCAACCGGGCCCATTGGTGTTCGTAATACGTAGTCCCAATCCACCATGCCAAACAGATGGGGGGAAAACATATCTCAGAAACAAATTATTATTATTGTTATTATTTAAAAAGCATTATCCAGGAGTGTCCCATGTTTCTATGTCCAATAACATTGAGGATAAAACACTGCAAAAGGGAATTCACAGTGCGAAGGTTCCTGGTTCGAATCCCAGAGAGGCCGGAGACGTTCTTAATCCAGCCTCAGCTGTAGCCGATATGACCTGTGTGGTAAAATAACATTACATATCTGATATTAAAGATGGTGTCATAGTGGTGTCATCATCCCGTTTCAATTCAGTGTCTTTCGTCCAGTGTTTTAAAAGCTGTATTCAGTATTCTCACATGTTATTTCCATATATGAAGTTTAAAGGGAGGGCCCAAAGAAATATTTAATAACTATGTGTATCTCATGGGGAGTCCAGGGATGGAAGTAACACTTTTTGATTGACCATCAGTTTCTCCTCTGAACATCTACCACCCCAATCCCAGATTGTGTGAGTTATTGTCAAATACAAAGAGTTCCGTTGTTACAACCCACCCCACTTCTTGGGTGAGTTGTGAAACCTAACCGGGGATAGACGTGTGAAAGAATATGCGCTGAAATGTAATATCCTGAAAACACAATATCCAATTCATGAAAGAACTTTCTACATTAAAGATTTAACAGTTTTCAACAAAGTGAGCAATTTGAAGCAACCCCAAAAAGTCTTATTTCTTGTAAAACTTTGAATTCCGCGTGTCCACGTATGTGTGTGTGTGTGTGTGTGTGTGCGTGCGTGCGTGTGTGTGTGTGTGTGCCCGCGCAGAGAGGTGCACTATTCATTGTAGTGCATGTCTCAATCACAGTTGGGGCAAATTAAGATATCTGCACCTTGGCTGCAGGCTTTGTAGGCCCAGATATGACTTGACCCACAAAGTGCTGTTGTCAGAATCCTCTTGGTCCTTTTGTTTGTTGTCTCAAAAAACATTCTGGGTCATCTTACAGGGATGGTCGACATTTTAAATTAACTGTCGTCCCCCCCCCCCCCCCCCCCCCCCCCCCCCCCCCCCCCCCGCCCAGGCCCAGGTTCAGGTTACTTTATTTGTACCCGGAGGTAGATCTGGTTACCCCAAGCAGTGATTATATAGCTTACGTCTTAACCATGTGGCCTTGAAGTAAGCATGAATAAGCTTTACACTGAACTAAAGAAACTGCCAGTCTAATCTTGAAGGGGAAATGGGAGTGTACCACATTGATGACATCCCTGCGTCTCCTAACTGGTCGAACGGACTGTTTTACAACTGACCCAGTCTTACAACCCTGCCCGCTCTCTCCCCTACATGTCATATTCTCAGTCCGCCATTCAATTCGTAGACATAAACTGCAGCCCTGCAGGCAGTCGGAAGTGGTGAACACAGCAAAAATCGGCACTGATAAGAGGAAATAGATTGTGTTATTGGGAAACGTTCATCCTGTTCAATAATAAAGACTACAGCAAAGCATGAATCTATAGATTCCACACCAGGTGCTGCAGGCGACAACATTTGATTTCCTCAGCTTCTGCCCGCGCGCGGAACAGAGGCGTGGAAACGTTTTTTCCTCGCCCAATGGCTTCAGATGTCATTGTCTCCATGCTTCCAGTTCCTTGTGTAGACGTGTGTAACAAGGTGATCCGCCGGTCTCCGGAGGCGATCGCGATCCCACAATGCCGTGGCACATCTGTCAGAAAAGGCCCCGGACGGGGCACCGCTGGAGTTCCCCGGTGAATTTCTATAAGCGACCCCCCCCCCCCCCCCCCCCCCCCCCCCCCCCCCCCCGCCCATTTCAGCTGCACAAACCACAGGAGATGAAGGGGGCAAAGTGGCAGCGCTAGATGTGCTTCAACTGCCAATAGGAAATGTCAGCCCCTCTCAAGAATAACAGATAGCCTCTTGAGTGTCTTGACAAGCGTTAGTGGCTGCTGCAAACTTCCCTCGTCCCCTTGTCCACGGAGAATTATGCCTGACGGGGGAAATAACCCCCTCCCGCTGCCTGGCAAAATTGATCTCATCTAGTGCTTGAAGACGCTTTGACAGGAGTACCGTACATATTTCATCACATGTCTCAGGTAATGCAGTCAGCACCATGATCAAGAGTCATAAACCCGGGAAGGTCTGACGTTATTTACCTGCAGTCTGAAAGCGGAACCCGGGGTTATCATTCATATCACAGCGCATCAGCAGAAAGGCAAATCAATTTTTCCCCCCTCATTTGATTCAACATTTGACATTGTAGTCGGATTCGGTTTCAGTTGTCACTCCGAACTCTCCACTGCCATCTCCCGTTTATCAATTTGTTTTTCCGACTGCTGCTAAATTGTTGCAGAAACTCATTTCCTGCAGCTGCACTTTCAGTGATGGAATTTTGACACGTAAAGTTGGACCATCTTAATCTTCACAGAAATGACATGGACTTCGCAGTCCGGCCAACTTTGTGACGACACTCCTGCTTTTCACGCCCCCGTCACCGTCTCGTCCGGCTGGAAGATGCGAGGAAATGCACTTTCATCCAGGAACACAGAGAAAGGAACGCAAGCTCACATCCATTGATCACTTCTAAATTAGATGTGCACGATAAAAACCTACATCTGACCACTACAGTTATAATGCCATCTATCACTCGTGAGAAGTGACAGCCCATATTTTATTCCCCCCCCACACTTCTTCTTATTGATATAGAAAATTCAGTCACGTCCCTCACACTGTGTCCTGGGCTCTGATGTATCAGTGAGTCTGGATCAGATGGGGCCGGTCACACAGACTGAGAATTTTTTTTATAAAAAATGTATTTAGCACAAAGCACAGAGCCAATAACATATGTGTAGACTCTGCTCATTATTATTCACGTTGATATGTGACACTATTTTAACAGTATTTGCTAAGAGTAGTGGTTTGGCTCACTGGAACATCACGTGTGACTCAAATGTCCAGTTTGCAGGTTCTGCTCCTGATCCAGATTTCCTGATTTGCTTTAGTATCATCTGTTACAGGCATCATTTAACATATTCCTCAGCCATAATAATTGGTAACACTACTACTTCAGAGAAACTGCAACAATGGGACCTTTGAGTGGTCTATATGACTAGAAAAGTGCTATATAAATACAGTCCACTTACTATTTACCAGGTATCAGGTCAAAAATAAATCTTTACCTGGGAATACCCAAAAGTTGTGCAGGTCAATGTTGGTCTTTTGGACCTTTGAGAAAGACTTTGAGAACTCTTTAGAGACTTTTTCTTGCTTGGCGGACTTTAATGTTTGTGATGTCTGTGGTTGTCCTTCCTTGTGCGTCTCTGTTTATGTTAAGCTACTTTCTTTCGTTCCGTTCATCTTCAGTTTGGTATTTCCCGTTTCTATTTTGTCATGCATTTCCTGTGTCTGGCTTTCCGTTACCTCACTTTTCTTGTGTTTCCCTGCGATCGTCTGCACCTGTTCCCAATGTGCCTCACCTGTGTGTATGTAGTCTCTGTGCCTCCCTCTGTTCCTGTTGGATCGTCTGTTCATCTCAGTTTAGCTCTGTGTAGCCCGGTGTCTGTTTTTTCTCTGTCAAGCCACGCCATGCATCAACCTCAGTGCCTTTTTATGTCCACGTTTCGGTGTTGAAGTTTATAAGACTGGAGGTCTGCCTTGTTTCCTTTTATTAAACACCTTCTCCACCTAACATGCTTTTTGAGTCCCGCTCTACCAAACCTTAACAAATGTAACACTGTTCAACCAGCTCTGCTCCCAGTCGACCACATGATCCACATTCTGCACTATAATCTCACTCAGGTATATATATATATATATATATATATATATAAACTATTTTTTTAATTAACTACTTAATTCCTCATGTTTGTGTAATATAACTTTTAACTGCAAATAGGATGTGGGTTATCATATATTAGGCATAACGAATCAGTCCATAGTTTTATACTGAGCTGTTAAGTTGGAAGTATTTGTTTTGTTTTGTCATGTTTCCATCAAACCGATGAGTTGTCTAATGGCACGGCTAATTTGTACTCACCATATGTCAGTTTGGGGTTTGGCATTTTAAATGTACAGAGTTTCCCTGAGATCAGAACTCAGCAGAGTAAAAACAAAAGAAAAAGACGCACACAACGTTTCATAAGGAATTTGAGATCAGCGTAACATCGTGTGACAGTCACACCACAAATACCCAAGGCCATTGGCTGCAAATGAAAACCAGCTGCCGGAACGCAGAAGGTCAAGTTACACAGTGACCAGAATGAAAAGATTCTATGCACGAGCTGCTCGAGGACAGCTCCCGCTACTTCTCACTGTTTTGACGTGCGTGTGGTTATGTGAGCGTGTCTGACCGTGTGTGTGTGTGTGTGTGTGTGTGTGTGTGTGTCGTGCTCAATCACTTAGAGACAAGGACAATGATTATCACTGCATGCTGAATGTGATTCGAAGCATCACTTCCTTACATTAATGCTGATCGCAACCTATTTCACCGACCACTGAAACCACTGGAGCGTGATGCAAAATGTAAAAGCTAAGCAAGAAACCCACTGGACGGAATGAGAGCCCAGTCATCCCCTCAGCCGTTACCATCACAGTCAACATTATGCTGCACAGACAACAACATTTGTGTTAGGGAAGATAAAGTTTGGCCTGATGGTGGTGCTCAAGGAGAGGTCACAGGGTCACCAGAGCCAAGAAATGAATAAATGAATATTATAGTAGCCTACTGTGTGTTCATGTGTGTGCGTGTGTGTGTGTGTGTGTGTGTGTGTGTGTGTGTGTGTGTGTGTGTTTATCTCCAGAAGGTGGTGCAAACCTGTGCTACCTGTTGGGGAGGGGGGATAACAGATTTTAGTGCCATCACTTTGTCAGACTAATGGCAAAATAATTGTGAGTGTAGAATGAGCACACGGTGCTGAAGTGACTCAACATCTGCACTAAGGATATTTTTGTTGTTGTTGTTGTTGTTTAATATCAGATTAGTTCCATAACACGTACTGTTGATTTGGCTAGAGCAAATGAAATGAGCTCCCAGAATTCATCTGGGTCCCAGAGAATGTTGAATGAAGATATTTTATATTTGTTTTCCAAAAGCTTCTTTCCTCATCTACACATGTGGAGCAGGCTGTTGGGAAGGGCTCAGTTCCAAAACTGCCGCCTCACTACTTAAGGCATGAAACATTGTTTGGAAAGACCTACACATGTTTAAGCAGCCAAACAAGGTTATATCAGAAGTAACAGTCAGTTCTTTAAGTTTTTCCTTAATAGGACTAACCAGCCGACCAGCCCACTGCTACAACAATGCTGGTTCTTTATGTGAAGTCCTGCACGGACCAGACGGTTAGGGATGCTGAAATGATTACCTAACACGTGCCATTTCAGACTTCAGTCTTTCAGCATGATATCATGCACAGTATATTGCCACCAAGAGCACAGTTAACCTTTTGAAGTTCTCGTTTTAAAACGAGTCACCTTGAAACATTACAGTCGGTGTTTCCACTGTGTTCACTGCCTTGGAGCTAACAGTGGTTAAATGACTGTAGCTGCAGCTGTTACAATCTGCCATTGACGGTTTCATTTCATTAACCGGTCACCGGTTAGGAATAAGGAGTTTGCTTTTGTCTGCCACTAACATCTGAAATAAAGGGACTGATCTTCGAAAAATTCTCCTCTGAAACTGTGCAGGAAAGCTTGACAGGCGTAGCAACAGTGGCCTCTGTGAGCGTTCAGCTGGATCCCAACAAGCAAATATTGTAGAGGAACAAATGTAAATAAATGAATAAAATGAACGGAACTATCAGTGACAGCAGCATGTCAGTGATCAACTGGCTCCGGGTACAAACCACACCTTAACAAGAACCTACTTGGATCATTTATTAAAGAATAAAGATGCAGCTGGGGGGGGGGGGGCGTTCTGGTTGAAAAGACTGAGATCCTCTGAGATCTGGCATCTTGAAGTCTGGTCTGCTTGAAGTTCTCTTCCCCGTCCCACAGGAGAGAAGAGACAGAAGACAGACGAGGGGAGGAGACGGAGAAAGGGGAGTGAGTGTGAATTAATCACGCAGAGACAGAGACTCGCTGAATTGCCGATCCATGTTTGTAGATGTAGATTATTTAGATGGCTGTTGCACCAGTGTGGTTTGTCTGCCGAGCTCCAGTTATGAAAATACCACTTAGAGCTGTCATCTCTGTTCTCTCTCAGACAGACAGGACGGGCAGATGTTGTCACCCAGCGAAACAGGAACCTTATATTTCTCCGAGGCAGAGCTGTCGGGAGTCAGAAGTTGGTTCAGGTAGAAGCTCGATTGGGCAGGGGGAACCAGTTGTTAAGTCTGCCACAGGATGACAAACTGATAGGTGACTGGTAAAGCAAATAAATATAAAAGACATTTAAAAAAAAGAAAAGGTGATTTCATTGTGTATTACTTTCGTTCATCCAGAGTCTACATCAGTGCCAAATTGGTTCCCCAGTTTTTTTTGGTTTTCCACAGCCCTTTCAGATGTGCCCACGTACCCCTTCATTGACACCAACTGACTTTGACTTACTCCACACGATAAAACTATAATTAAAATAATCAGGCACGGCCCGTCCTTATGGGCAGGTGGGGCAGAGCCGTCTCACCCCAAACCTAGTTCTTCCTCAAACTAATTTTCCACGTTAATAGATCATACATCGATTATATTGCAATAAATATGACCCTGCTTTCGCTGGCCGATTCACCACATCGCCTAGTGGTCAAAGATAGGAACTGCAAGTGCCGATGAAGGCTCATCGGGGCAGGAATGCGACGTGCCCTACTGATCTAGGCTACTTGAGTTAGTCCGCGGCGCGCACGCGTAGACTGACTGCAGAAATGGCGACCATCAGCAACGCAGCATCTGCTTTGTCTGATACTGTAGAGTTTCTTTAGAAATCAACAACATTTGACTCAAATTGGAAGAGAAGTTGGCGATCAAGCATCTTGGCCCTGATCAGACAAGACATTCATTCTGGTATACGTACGGCCTATTCTCTAATCTAGTAATTATTAAACGTGATTACTATAATAAGTATGTAATATACTTGATTATTAAATGACAATATGAAAGTGGGCGTGGCTAGAGATTGAGTGAAAATAATTGTTAGGAACTAACTAGTGAACATTGTCCTGGGTTTATGCATTCTCCCGCCTATTTTCAGCTGAGATAGGATTTGCGGGCTCCTGCAACCCTTCAGGATAGTTCTCTTTTTGCTGGTTTTTCACTAAGTTTTGTCAAGTTTATTAAATTCATACTGTTACTTGGAGTGACAGAAGCTGGATATTCAACTATTCTTTTTGTTTTTGTAATTTTGACATGCTAGTTCTTCTTTTTTTTTTACAAACTTTCAATTGCAGCCGTTGGTGTTACGACTGACGATATCATTAAATCATGCTTATGAAGAAGACAGGCAGTGGTGCAGCAGTATTTTTTAAAAAGCCAGGAATAAAACGGAGAAATTGGACTGCTATAAAATAATGAGCCGTCTGTGTTGTCCCATTTTCAGAAGGAAAGAAATCTGATGATGCACTTCTTCACTCTGCAAAAGAACTTCATTAGATCCCTGTTTTAACCGCTCAGTCCACCATTCATCATGGACATCAAGGAAAAATAAAAGACTAAGAAGAATATAACTAGACTGTTGAACTGAAATTAGGTTCATTGAGTTTCTTTTTTCACTCTGAGCAAAAGTGACGGACCAACTGATGGACTGACAGTACCATCTCTCCAGTGGCTCAGCCCAACCACATGACCTGGAGGCCCATATTTATCGCATCCACATGGTGGAATAAGAGAGAAACGTTTTGGCTTATTGGTTGAATGATATCAAATCTAACATGGATCTGACTAATTGGATAACGGGGGGAAACAGGAAGAAGAGAAAGAGCTTGAGGCATAAGTGATGAGGAAAAAAGCAGAAGGTAAATTAAATCACCTTCCGATTAACTTTGGGCTCAATTGGAGAGCTCATCATGGCTACATTTCTGTAATGAGACAGATGCATGTTTTATGTACAGGAGAGAATGAGAAATGCTTTCCAGCCAGTCTCGGCCTGGTACTCAGTCATTGAGTGTCGGGGTCTTAATTAATGGATCAGCAATTTTCTAGTCGACAGCGGAAAACAGTTTTGCTGAAAGCTTTTCGAGCTGCCAAATTGTTTTTGCTGTGACAATTCTTGTGCAGCCCATCTCACTACAAGAAAAAGCCCACGTCAAAACGTGAACCAGCGGCCTTGACACCGCTGATTGCGGCTGCAGCAAAAGTGGAAGATTCAGTCCAAGAGGAAGACTGCAAAAAATCGTTTGCCATTGTTGTAAAGAGATTGAAAACCCTGGAATATCCAGAATAATGGGGAGAGACCACGGGCGACAGTGCAAATCACAGTGTAACACCAACGTGTAAATTAAGTCCGAACTTCCTTTCCCTCATGTTCACACCTCAACACTCGTCACCCGTCTTGATGAGCTGTCTGCACTGAAATGGCATCGCGCCCGAGGCTGAGATAACCAGAACCCATAAAGTCAAAACAGAGAGGACGCAGATGGTGAACATTGCCAGTGTGCAATGAAAATAAAAAAAATGAAAAAAACATTTGATGTCTGCCACATTTGGTTAGATGTTATCTCCTGTTCATTTTTGTGTCTCTTTTCCTTTTTTCGTTTTCCATCCGTTTTCCTCAAGTGTGATGTTAGGACGTACTTCTGCAACCCAGCTCAACGCGAGGAAAGCCCACATCCAGCGGTTTACTGCCGGGAACTTGACAAACGAAGGTCACACATAAGTACATACTTAAAATTCATGTGCAACTTTTGTCCGTCACTTAAGAGTCATATTGATTTATGACGAAGACCAGCACACAAGACGGGGGACTCGAAAGCCCGACTGGGAGCATTGCAGTAAAAAATCAGCGTGTCCTTTAATTCAAAGAGGTTCGGGTCACGGGCGGGCAGTCTGAACATAGGCGAGCAATCCAGAGGACGAGGCAAAAAAGGCTGAGTCAAAAGTCAGGAGGAAAAAAAACAAAAAACTGAAAGACGAACGGGCACATGGAAGAGGGCGCACAAAGACTAAATACACCAGAGAGGTGCGGATGATTGCACGTTGGCTGGTAAAGCCAAGACGTTGGCTGGTAAACATAGGTCGGGATCATTTCTCTGTCAGCTCTCACACGAAGGTCTGCAGCAGCCACTTCGTTGCCAATCAGCTGACGAAACAGCGCCATTGTTGAACCGAACCGGAAACAGTTGAGCAGTGCTAAGTGGAACCCGGAAATGGTTTTGCAAGTAGCCCATTGCGCACACGCGAAACACATTGGGGCGGGGCCGACAATCACATTGGCGGGAAACACACAATGGCAGGAAGTCGGGATGTGAAACAAGAGGAGAGGTGAGCAATACAAAACAAGAGCTATGGTTGCGTCCGTCTTGTAGGGGCCACGGTACAATAAGAGATCGCAACCCCATTGGTTGTACAGTAGATTCGAATCAGTTTCTTCTGACAGTGGCAGATATTTAAAATGTAGTGAAATTATATTTTTGGAAACCATTTTGCTCTTCATTTTGATAGGTCACACTAAAAGTTGTCGTTCGATGTTCACTTGAGTCTGCAATGACAAAGATCCCTGACCCGATTGTAGTTCAGCGCAACATTTAAAACTCTTTGAGAGTGTAAAATCAAAGAAAATGCACAAGATGTTGTGTGACATCTCATGACTGTCCGCCATCTTTACAATTCCATACGCATTCGCAAGCGGTGAACCAATGAACGACCTCATTCTTATCCCGATGTCGGGCCCAGACATACCTGCAAAATAAAACAGGAAGAGAACATGACGTGTAAAAACAGGAGAACACAAGACCTAAGCAGCAGGAGGAGACATGACAGATTTATGCATATTGACTAAGGCTGTTTGGCTCTGCCTGTTTAAAGTTTGACTCAACCAGTGACTTTATTTTCCCCCAGAGCAGCTGTTTGTGTCTGTGGTTAAATCAGAGGTGTCCACTCAGCAATGAGTGATGCTTGTAGACCTTTTTAACAAAACAGTAAAAACATCAAGGTCTGTTTGTGTGAAAATGTTGCTTTGTCTGAGCCAGTTTCTATAGAAGTCTATGAGAAATGGCCCTAATTCTCACTTGATTTATAACATCAGTAAACATTTCCCTGAGGAGTTTATGGTCTCAATTGATAGTTTAAAGTCTTACTCACTACAGCACGCTGTTCATTTTGTAAATTGTGCTCTCATTTGGAGTAAAATGGATGCTAAAGGGTATGTATTGGGGCGTTGCTACGTGGAATAACGTGATTGACAGCTGGTCCACAGGTGTAGGTGGGCGCCGTGGATGAGCTCTCAGTCAGACGAGCGCTCAGTCAGACCCACCCCCAATTCTACGCCTGGTGGCAAAAAACGCCAAAACGGCGCTACATGAGGTGGACTATGGAATGGGAGGTGCGCCAACCATGGTTTGATGAACTTATTTCCCTTGAATTGGTATTGTAGATAATTGAATTTTACTTGTAGTTGGTTGGTTGGCCTGCCCCCACTACTGAAAAAATTATATAGAGGAACCACTGTACTGATATATCACTAATTACTTGAATAATTATAATTTACCTGACAATCCTGGTGGTAGTTTCAGTGTCGTGTTATGGGGATATTTAATCACATTTGACTTTGAAATTAATTCAATTATCAATATCACAATGAATTCAATTTGATGTGTACAAGACAAGATTGCTATTCCCTTGGATGAAAGCCTGGCATGTGCTGTGGACAAGCTCTTCAAGCTCTACTGGGTATGCAACTTGGCCCACCCAGCCCCACTCAGCTCTGTGTTCTCATTCTTCGAGTACATTTACGACTGACCCATGTCAACAAACAGGAGAGCAAAGGTAATGGAACTCATTTCAAAAGTCAAGTCTCTTAATTAGATCCCACCAAAGAAACTGACATGGCATCTTCGTGAAATGCATGTATTGTCAGAGGAATTGGAGTTCACACTTAGTTGCGGCCAAGATGGTTGTCCAAGGACATACCACAGCATTAATTCATTTGCGAAGCAACTTTCTAGAGAGCACCGAATAACAGGTACCACTGTTGTTGAGCCTTCTCTTCAGACCATCCCAACATTTACCGAGTCCACAGGGACCATCGACACAACTCTAGAGGAAAACATAGCTGAGCCTTCTGAGGGTGTTAAACCTCTTTCTTCAAGTGACAGTGCAGCCTCATTTGTGGCAAAAATGTATGCTGGGTCAAATGTAACACTAATGGATCTATAACTTGTGTTAAAGAACTCGTGGAAACAACCATAGCTACATTACAAAATTCAGCGTCATCCGTGTACAACAATATGGGTGTACCACATGACCATGAACTTGTGCTACCACTAATGGGACAGTTTGAAAGTGCCAATCAAATGTTTGATGACATAGACACTTCTTTTAAAATTATTACACACTTTTCAGAAAATTTCACCTCGTCAAGCCAAAGGAAATTTTTCTTGGTCACAGGGCAGATACTGTGCGGAAACAGGGACAAGTGAAGCATGTTTTGGCACCAGACACTTGTCAGTATATACCAATACTTGAAACAATCAAATTTCTATTTAGTAATGACCAAATGCAAGGTGTCTACTTACAAAGCAAGAAAAAGAATGACAACATGATGCGTGACTATAGTGATGGGTGTCAATTCTCAAGTCATCTACTATTCCAACTGTATCCAGAATCCCTGCAAATTCAGTTGTATTATGATGATGTTGAGACAACAAATCCTCTGGGCTCCAAAACAAAAATCCATAAAATGGGTGCTGTTTACTTCACTCTACGGAATTTACCTCCAGAATGCAATTCATCCCTAGCTCACATTCACCTATGTGTGTTATTTAATTCAATCGACACTAAGATACTAGAGCCACTTCTTGAGGACATCAGAGTCCTTGAAAACTGCGGTATAGAAGTTGAAGTAAATGGACAAACTCAAAAGCTGCGTGGAACTCTTTCAATTTTGACAGCAGATAATTTGGCAATACATCCACTGTGCGGCAATGTTGAAAGCTTTTCTGCAAACAAATTTTTACAGTTTTGTTTGATTGATAAGCAGGAAACTCAGTCGGTGTTTGATGAAGACAATGTTGTAAAATGCAACGGGGAGAACTATGAGCAACATGTTTGGTTCTGCGATCCAAGCTCAACTGGTGTTAAAGGGAACTCTTGTTTGAACAGTCTGCAATATTTCCATGTAACAGAAAATACATTTTTGGACATAATGCACGATGTATTGGAAGGCGTGGCTCCTTTGGAAGTGAAGCTGCTGTTGTTTGAGATCTTCTGAAAATGCTGTGAGGCAAACTGCCTCCCAAATGTGGTGTCTCCTTCAAGTTTTTTTAGTGGGAGATTTCATTAATAGGGACGACCAGTTTTGGAATCTGTTCATTTTGTTGAGGGAAATCTGCAGCGTCATTTTTGCACCTGTTGTCAGTGTTGGGCTTGCTGTGTTTCTTAAGCAGCTTATCATAGATCACCATATGCTTTACAAGAAGTTGTTTTGCAGAATTCTAATTCCGAAGCACCATTTTATGGTACATTATCTAAGAATGCTTTGTTTGTTTGGACCTCTTTCTCAGTTGTGGTGTATGAGATTTGAGGCAAAGCTTAATCCAATGAAAAGTCAAGCACATGTGGTATGCAATTTCAAAAATATTGCCAAAACTCTTGCTTATAAACATCAGGTTCAACAAATGTACAATTTCCAGCTTGGTGACCCATTTTGTAAAAAATACAATGTCGACAATGCCTTTCCTGTGAACATTGGTGCTTTAAAGAAAGCTGTTGTTATACTTGAGGGACTAAAGTCAGCCCTACACACATATTTCACAATGAGTAGCATCATTACACATTCGCTGACTGTAAATGGCCAGACATACAGGACTGGATCTGTGCTGCCACTCAAGACACAGCATCAAGGGGAGCACTTATTTGGAGAGATCATTCATGTTATACCCCAGGGTGAGGCATTCCTCTTTCTTATTAGAGTACTTGAAGTTAAGTACTTTGATGAGCATTTCTATGCATATGTTGTGCAAAAGACTAAAGACTTTGAAATGATCAATTTAGATGATGATGCAGATGTTAGACCTCTTGGCATAATGTCAAATTTCAGCACTGACGAACTCTATCTCAATCCGAGGTATAAGATTTTGTAGGTGTGCTTCTGTCGATGGTTATTGATGTCATGTTCAGAATTCAATAACATGAATATTTGTACTTTTTTTATATATATATATATTGTATTACAAATTAATTTATTGCATGTGAAGTTTTGAAAAAAGTGTGCTTTTTAAAAGGGTTTAATATGAAATCTTAAATAAATGACTGATGAATGTATTCTTGCTTTTCATTATTTTTAAATGAAAGAAGACATTACAAATTAATTTACACACAATTAACACTTTTAAGTGTTTATCTGGTTTACACATGTTTTACACATAATGTGTAAAACTTACACAATTATGTGTTAAGCTGCGTAACACTGCTGTTGTGTAAAATGGTTTACACATTTGCTGTGTTGACTTTAACACAACATGTGTTGTCCCTGAGCACACTCAGTAGATGTGTTGAAATTCAACACATGTTGTGTCATTTTTAACACATCACTTCTTAGTGTGCATAAAGTGTCCCGTCGGCTGCGGTTTGCCACTTTACCGCCGGAAAATGACAAAAATTTCACACTGGGGCTTTAATGAGTTTTAAAGCAGTACATTAGCCTGCACTGAGTAATATGATTGATTCTGACCACATCTGCTGTCCACAGCTGAAGTTACGTCCCTGCAGCCAAAGCGAGGCAGCAGGACACATGCTGTATGTTAATTAACGCGCAGCCTCAGGCCCACACGTCTCCGGCATCGCGAAAAAAACCTTCTCTCCGACTTGGTTGGCAGTTTCTCGGCCGCGCTGCAGTCTTGAAATGCCTTACAGTGCCGGCGCTGTTGCGTCATGATGTGACGTATTGCAAGAATCAGGACTGAAAAAGCTTTTCTTAAGATCACAAGTATTTCTTTTTTTCATTTATTCATGCATCCATTTAATTGCAGCAGATTGTGTTCACGCTGTGCCGCTCGTCAACATCCGGGCAACCGAAGTCAACACTGGCGTTGCTTTCCACTGCTGGAGACTTGACGCTGAACTCGTAAGTAGTCAACATTTCTGCCAGACTGGTGAGTAAACAGATGGCCGACGCTATCGTTGACTTATGCGGCAACAGACCAACACTTTATGCCGAGCTCCTGCTCACACACACAGCCCCGGGAAAAGTGTCTGCTACAAGAGGCACTGCCAGCAGCGGAGCCTGCTGCCACATGTGTTTTCTTTATTATATTTATTTATACACAACACCATGTAATCACACAGGCATTTTTGTCCAGGCTCTGGAAATCACATATTCTGCTTTTTCATGCATCCCCAAATGTTTCCTTCACTTAGGCCCAGAGCATATGCTCAAATCAGATGTAATTAGAACAGGACTTGCTTTTTCAAAATAGATCCCAATTGAAACGTCGCTCAAGCCAGACTCCAGCTTCGGTGACTGTCTTTCATGTCACATTAAAAGTCATGCGGCACGGTGAAGCGACGGCGTAACTGCTGATTGGGACGTCGTCTCTCCAGACGAGCGCGACAGGAAGCGCACGCTGGCAGTCACCCCGCCCCCCCCCCCCCCCCCCCCCCCCCCCCCCCCCTCTGCGCACCATCGCGTGGGATGGCGGGGAATGAACTATATGCTCCGGATGGAAATTGAGGTAAATCAATTTTCCATTTTCTTTCAGGACTTCACTTCTATCTGGTGTCAGGCTAATGACAGCATGAGCCGCCGGGACAGGAGTCATTCATCAAAGGCGTTTATAAGCAAACGGCGAGTCGGCCCCTCTCTCACTGCTCATTAGTTCAAACAGAATTACCTCTGAGGAGAGCTGCTCGCAGCTATCCCGCTCCGCTTGTTCGGGGAAGAGAGGAAGGAGTGAATGAATGACATAAAGACAGTGGCTTCCTGGTTTGACATACTGATATATTTATATAAATATATATATATATCATTATGACAAACAGAAGTCAACCTTCATGAGTGATGTAGATAAGGAGGGTTAAGGAATGACATAAAATCCTCAACATAAAAACCACGTAGGCCCTACACACAGGAACTGAAAGTGGCCCATATTATGCCCCCTTTTACACCAGGTATATTGGTTTTCAGGTGTGTGCACTACATGTCTTTGCCATTCCATGTCAAAACACCTCAAGGATCAAGCCACACAGCACCCTCCTCTTTCTGTATGAACAGCCCTGTGAGACTATGGTCGATTCCAGCGCTTTCCTGCTCACATCTCGCCCCCCCTCCCTTCGTGTTCCGCCTCGCTCCTCCCCGCGTCTGCTGCGCAACTACGGCGTTGCGCTGCCATGACAACAGTCGCACGCGACAAGGCACAAACACGACGTAGAGACCCGGGAGGCACAGCGAACACCTTCTCCATAATTACACACACAGCACATTAGGGCTGGGCGATAGAACGATAACGACATGTATCGCGATAGACACGTAATCAATATCAAAGAGCAAAGAGTCTAGCTACCACACTTATATCGTGATACAGTTGTCAGCCATATCGCCCAGCCCTAGAGCACATACAATCTTGAAAACTGACATTTGCCTCCTCCGGAGCTTCGCCTCGGACAGTTGGAAAGGCTCCGTCTTTCAAAAAGAGTTGGGTTGCCAGTCCGGCGTTGTATCGAAGCATCTACATTTAAAGGGTACCAGATCCGACGAACAGTGCTTGGCACAAACCGGAAGGGTTTTACAAACTGTGGCTGGAACATTTCCATCATCAATGAATGCAGTCCAACCAGCTCTTGCGTCCTCTGATGCTGGGAGTCGATGTACAGACTTATGTTGGTTGGGTGGGTTGCCCCAGTAGCAGGAGTCAACTTACATCACTTGACACGAATGGCTCGTTCACAGACCGTCTGCACGATCAACCCAAACCACGAATCAACGACTCATTGTTTTTTTTTTCATTCTTCGTGGGCTGGCAGACACCCCAGATAACCAAATATACGTGGTGCCAGGCTGAAAAGGTGCCTGGAGCATGATATGGGCCCTTTAAATGTAGATGCTTCCATACAGGGCACAAAGTGGTCACTGAAGGTTTTTGATGAGTATGAAAAAGATATGAATCATACTGTAAAATCAAAGTCTTCACAGTCACCAGATTACAGCCCAGTTGAACAGCTAAAACGTCAGCGCTGTACCCCGCCTCTCGTCCAGTGTCAGCTGGGACTGGTTCCAGCCCTGCAGACCCCCTCGAAAGGATAAGCGCTGTAGCTAATGGATGGATGGATAGTTCACTGTACGATTTTAAAGATATTCCAGCCCACGCCGTGATGGCCCTGGGCCGTGTGATACTCTGTTTGGCCTGCCTCTGGTTTTCTTTCATGTCCTTCTTGCTGGTCGGGTCCCTCTCACCTCGTAGGGGTACTGACTTCACCTGCTTGAGACCCATATATGTACAGTGCTTTCAAGATGGTGTCCTCCTGCCCTCTTGCTCTCTGGCTCTCTCCCTCCTTCCTGGAAGTCTGGTTGCGGTAGCTTTGAGTCGAACAGCTGATTTGCGGAGTGATTCTCTGCCGGCGCGAGTTGGTGCAGTAATACATGAACGGATATGGCTGAAAAAAAAGTGCAAACTTAAAGAGCTGTCTGGCGGCAAACTGAAGCAGTTAAAAAAAGACATCCTTTAGCGTACAATTGAACGGACGTTTTTCGGTGGTCCCCTCTTCAACAGTAGAGCTCCCACTTTCCCTACTTCCACTTCTCCTCCAAACTCCGTTAAATGACATCGCTGATCACCATCTCCATAAGGTAACATATTAACTATGCATAAGTAACTCATACAACCCCACTTCAAAATCACTGAACTATCCCTTTAAGGCCTGGGACCCAGACGGATTCTGGGAGCTCATTGAACTTGATCTGCCAGAATACAGTCTGGATCTCCTCCATTGGGAAGTGTTTCCCCTTGGCAGATAACTTGCAGGTCCAATCACAACCTATTATCTGATAATGGGCGGAGTTTATACGAGGCAGACGGAAGCGGCTTTTGTAAACAGCCAAGGCTGCCGCCTATGAACGAGCATTTGACTTAGAGGGCCCGATATTTTCACATTTCTCCCACAAAAACGGCAACACTCACATGTTCACAGACATTGTGGAATCATCAAAACAGACATCTCCTCTCTCGCTCAACAGACGTCACATGATTCGTTTGCGTCCGTTGGCAACCCCTCTTCACCTAAGGTCCCACACTAATACGGGTTTGAGCATTAGTCTGGCTACGCCAGGCTACCTTTGTTCATGTACGAGTAAATCATCCGCGATGAAAAGCCATCATCCCCTCCGGACGCAGTCTGGCTGTTGTCAAAGAAGAAGTCAAAGTTGGTTTGCTTTCGCATTACCACCAAGGGAGAATTCTTAAAATGAGCAGTGTGTCTCGGAGAGTTGGTCAAAAGCAGGCTCAAAAAGCACAGTGTATGCCCAGTTTAAGGGCATACTCTTTTTTTTTTGGTAAGACCTGAGAAAGGCGGCTACAGTGTGCCCATACTTAAATCCACTGATTCCTGTTTTGAAAGTTGGTGTTATGCAGGAGTAGTTTTCAATTTGATTCAACTCACTTGTGTCCTAAACCCTTTTACGCACACACCTTTCAAACAACATGCCCCGAGGATCACAGATTTGTTTTATAGATTTTACGTCTGCACTCTAGGAATATTTCCATAATCAATGAATTTGATGATTATGTCCTTGTGTGCCTCTCCGGGAACCATCACCTTACCGTGGTGGAGGGGTTTGTGTGTCCCTATGAACCTGAGGGCTATGTTGTCTGGAGCCTAGTGCTCCTGGTAGGGTTTCCCATGGCAGAGTGGTCTCAGGCGAGGGGCCAGACTAAGTATGGTTCAACAAAGACACCATGGACAACAGAGGAAGAGGAAAAGGGACCCAGCCCGGAGGAAGCCCAGGGCCCCCGTCTGGAGCTAGGCCCAGGCAGCAGGCTCGTCGGCGAGCGCCTAGTGGTCGGGTTTGCCACGGAGCCCGGCCGGGCACAGCCCGAAAAAGCTACGTGGCACCTACCTCCTCTCCATCCTGTGGGCCCACCACTCATAGGAAGAACCGCTGGTGTCGGGTGCGCTGCCACACGGGTGGCAGTGGAGGTCGGGGACCTCGACGAACTGGACCTGGGCTGCAGAAGCTGGCTCTGGGGACGTGGAACGTCACATCTCTGTGGGGGAAGGAGCCGGAGCTTGTGCGGGAGGTGGAGCGCTACCAGTTGGATCTGGTGGGGCTTACCTCTATGCACAGTTTCGGTTCTGGAACTGTACTCCTGGATAGGGGTTGGACTCTTTTTTTCTCTGGAGTTGCCCAGGGGGAGAGGCGACGGGCGGGTGTGGGGATACTCACAAACCCCCGGCTGAGCGCCGCTGTGTTGGAGTTTACTCCGGTGGACAAAAGGGTCGCCTCCCTACGCCTTCGGGTGGTGGGGGGGAAAACTCTGACTGTTGTTTGTGCATATGCACCAAACAGGAGTTCAGAGTATTCGGCCTTTTTGGAGACCCTGACTGGAGTCCTGCAAAGGACCCCAGTAGGAGACTCCGTTGTTCTGCTGGGAGACTTCAACGCCCACGTGGGCAATGATGGAGACACCTGGAGAGGCGTGATTGGGAAGAACGGCCTCCCTGATCGGAACTCAAGTGGTTGTTTGTTATTAGACTTCTGTGCTAGCCATGGCTTGTCTATAATGAACACCATGTTCGAACATAAGGATGCTCATAAGTGTACATGGTACCAGAGCACCCTAGGCCAAAGGTCGATGATCGATTTTGTGATCGTTTCATCTGATCTGAGGCCGCATGTTTTGGACACTCGGGTGAAGAGAGGGGCGGAGCTGTCAACTGATCATCATCTGGTGGTGAGTTGGATCCGGGGGTGGGGGAAGACTCTGGATAGACCTGGTAAGCCCAAACGTGTAGTGCGGGTGAACTGGGAACGTCTGGAGGAGGCCCCCATCCAGGAGATTTTCAACTCACACCTCCGGTGGAGCTTTTCTGGCATTCCTGTGGAGGTTGGGGGCATTGAACCCGAGTGGGAAATGTTCAAAGCTTCCATTGCTGAAGCTGCGGCAGTGAGCTGTGGTCTCAAGGTCTTAGGTGCCTCAAGGGGCGGTAACCCTCGAACTCCGTGGTGGACACCGGTGGTCAGGGAAGCTGTCCAACTGAAGAAGGAGTCCTTTAGGGATATGTTATCCCAGAGGACTCCGGAAGCAGTTGCAAGGTACCGACGGGCCCGAAGGGCTGCAGCCTCTGCCGTGTCAGAGGCAAAACAGCGGATGTGGGAGAAGTTCGGAGAAGTCATGGAGAAGGACTTTAGGTCGGCACCAAGATGCTTCTGGAAAACCATTCGACATCTCAGGAGGGGGAAACAGGGAACCATCCACGCTGTGTACAGTAAGGATGGGACACTGTTGACCTCAACTGAGGAGGTAATCGGGCGGTGGAAGGAGCATTTTGAGGAACTCCTGAATCCGACTAACACGCCCTCTATGGTAGAGGCAGAGCTGGAGGCTGATGGAGGATCATCGTCAATTTCCCTGGCGGAGGTCACTGTGGTAGTCAAACAACTTCACAGTGGCAAAGCCCCAGGGGTTGATGAGATCCGCCCAGAAACGTTGAAAGCTTTGGGTGTGGAGGGGCTGTCTTGGTTGACACATCTCTGCAACATTGCGTGGAGGTCGGGTACAGTGCCAAACGAGTGGCAGACCGGGGTGGTGGTTCCCCTGTTCAAAAAGGGGGACCAGAGAGTGTGTGCCAATTACAGGGGTATCACACTTCTCAGCCTCCCGGGTAAAGTCTACTCCAAGGTGCTGGAAAGGAGGGTTCGGCCAATAGTCCAACCTCAGATTGAAGAGGAACAATGTGGATTCCGTCCTGGACGTGGAACAACGGACCAGCTCTTTACCCTTGCAAGGATCCTGGAGGGGGCCTGGGAGTATGCCCATCCAGTCTACATGTGCTTTGTGGATTTGGAGAAGGCGTATGACCGGGTCCCCCGGGAGATACTGTGGGAGGTGCTGAGGGAGTATGGGGTGAGGGGGTCACTTCTTGGGGCCATCCAATCCCTGTATACTCAAAGCAATAGCTGTGTCCGGGTTCTCGGCAGTAAGTCGGATTCGTTCCCGGTGGGGGTTGGTCTCCGCCAGGGGTGCGCTTTGTCACCAATCCTGTTTGTGATATTCATGGACAGGATATCGAGGCGTAGTCGTGGTGGGGTGGGGTTGCAGCTCGGTGGCCTGGGGATCTCATCACTGCTTTTTGCAGATGATGTGGTCCTGATGGCACCATCGGTCTGTGATCTTCAGCACTCACTGGATCAGTTCGCAGCCGAGTGTGGAGCGGTTGGGATGAGAATCAGCACCTCAAAATCTGAGGCCATGGTTCTCAGCAGGAAACTGGTGGATTGTCTACTCTGGGTAGGGAATGAGCCCTTACCTCAAGTAAAGAAGTTTAAGTACCTCGGGGTCTTGTTTGCGAGTGAGGGGACAAAGAGCGTGAGATTGGCCGTAGAATTGGAGCAGCGGGGGCGGTATTGCACTCGCTTTGCCGCACCATTGTGACAAAAAGGGAGCTGAGCCGGAAGGCAAAGCTGTCGATCTACCGGTCAATCTTTGTTCCTACCCTCACCTATGGTCATGAAGGATGGGTCGTGACCGAAAAAACGAGATCGCGAGTACCAGCGGCCGAAATGGGTTTCCTTAGAAAGGTGGCTGGGGTCTCCCTTAGAGATAGGGTGAGAAGCTCAGTCATCCGTGAGGAGCTCGGAGTAGAGCCGCTGCTCCTTTGCGTAGAAAGGAGCCAGTTAAGGTGGTTCGGGCATCTGGTAAGGATGCCCCCTGGGCGCCTCCCCTGGGAGGTGTTCCAGGCACGTCCAGCTGGGAAGAGACCTCGGGGTAGACCCAGGACTAGGTGGAGAGATTATATCTCCACACTGGCCTGGGAACACCTCGGGATCCCCCAGTCAGACCTGGTTAATGTGGCCCGGGAAAGGGAAGTTTGGGGCCCCCTACTGAAGCTGCTGCCCCCGCGACCCGACCACGGATAAGCGGTTGAAGATGAGATGAGATGAGATGAGATGTCCTTGTGTGATTGCTTAATTGTTTTGCATGTAAAGTGACATAAGATCGGTTTAGAGGTTCAGTCCAAGCGGATGTCTTCATATTCTCTTTTTTTTTAATCCAACCAAGAGTCCAAAACAAATCCACCATTGTGTGATGCAGGAATATGATTGGCTCAAATGATTCAGTAATTTTGAGCTATTAGAATAAACATCCCGTTTTGAAATAAGCATGATGACATCATCCTGTTTTCATTAAAAGTGCAATACACCTCATGGTGAATAAACCAATGTGGTTCGTGGATTCTACATTTTATAAAAGGCTGGAAACTCTCTGGAAAAGGAGAGTGAGTATTAGTTTGCATAAAGATGAGAGTCTCCATCACGTTGAAGATCCGGCCCAAGATAGAAGTCACATTTTGCCTGGGATTACTTATAGCTCAGCCAGCAAACGATAAATGAGAGTTTCATTTATTTGAGATCTATGTATGATGGAGTATGAGGATAGCCTGAGAGCAGGGAGAGGACCGTCAGCCATGTGATTGAAAATACACTGTGTTCTAACATTATGGCATCAACCTGACTGACAGTGTGCAGCTTGGCACTGCCATTTTTCCTTCACGTTAAGGCATCGCAGTGCAACACTTAACATGTGAGGCTATTAAATAAAACTCCATTGTACAGATAAAGAAACTCTCATTTAAATAAACAAGCCATTGGGTTTAGGCAGAGAGAGCTGGGGGGTAAATTCTACACATATATTCATCAAGGTTTTGTAAGTACTTTACTGGCTTTAGGCTAGAATTCAGAACCAAGCCCGTAAACGAAATCTGACAAGACCCTCGTGTAGAGCAGCGGGAGCGGGAGTAATCCTCTCACCGCTCATCCCTGCTTGAACTGCCTGGAACCTTCTGGATAGCAACAACACCGAGTACAACATGAAGGAGCTGATATGGAGATCAGCTCCCAGGGAGGTTAAGCGGTTGGTAACCAGATCTACTTCTCCGCATTTGTGCGGCCGGTGCTTTGAAGAAAAAAATCCTCCTGGACGTACAATTGTAGCATAATATTTCTAATGTCGGGTGAGGTTTTGTCAAATCTGTCAGGACAGCAAGGCATTGTGTTATAAATGCTCATATAGTTAAGGAGAGGAATGTTTCTATTTACTAAATGAATACTAATGATTGATTCTGTTGATGTAGATTCTGTGTTTAGCCTTCCGACATTATCAGCGTTGTAATTGGAAGTTATTGCACTGACAAAGCTTCACATTAACATTATCATTCCGACATTACAAACATTATCTCTTCAAATCATGGCTTTATTCTTATTCAATACAGGCACCATAACCAAGCCAATGAATGTCAAAGTACAAGAGAGGTGATCAATAAGTTGGCTAGTTCACAAGATCTCACAGATGACATACATTACTTAAGTTGAAATGTTCACCAATCTTCGTAAACCGTGTCACGACACAAGGCAAATTTTGAATCGTTTCATCAAACTTAAATCAGCAGTTTGTACAGAAAATGGTTGAGCTGACACACTGAATAGGAGTCATAGGGGGAAATCAGATTGTCCTCCCTATCATATTTCCTATCTACTATTCCTTGACCTCAGTGGAAAATGTCATGAGGTCAAGGAAAGGTGTAAAGGAGGATTCATAGGACTTAGGAAAAACCAACACCTCTGCTCAGAGAATCCGACTCCACTTACACTACGTCATTATGCGATGGCGGATGTTATTGACGGGCGTCTGCCGTGGAGGAACTACAAATTTCCGAAGATGAACCTGCAAAAAACGCAGCGGCTCCATTCGCCATTTTTCAGTATATATTACCACTGTGTTGCAACAGATGTAAATGCTTCATATGCAACAGTAACTTACATGATGACGTGCGTCCCTTCTGGCTCATATTAATGCTCCTTAATTATCCTTTTCCTTCTAATTCGGATTTAATCGCTTACGTTTGTGCGTGGCGCGTCACTTTTAATATCGCTGGCGCCATGAATTGTGGGGCGTCTATATCTCCTTACCTTTCGCATAGGAAGGTCCAGTGTACACTCTGCTAAAGGAGATAGGAAAGGAAGCATTGGAGCTCCTTTCCTATGCATTTAGAGAATCCGAACAGCTCTTATCATGGTTGCCGATGAAATACTCCCGGGTCACTTCAAGATTTAGGAAACTTCCTAAGCCAATTTGACAATTCGACCGCACCCAAAGATGTGCTTACCAGTTCATCTGGTAAAAAGAGTTAAGCATAAAGTTCACTGCTAGTTGGCTGCATTTTAGACTGGTCTCATTTCCTCTCTGAATCAGGTCGGACTGTGCTTGGGTCCCTTTCACATCAGATCTCCTTTATTTATTTATTTATTTGCTAAATTAGGTTCTGATTTATCCACAGTTCTGTTTTGGATCGTGTCCGACATTTTGGGAGGAAGACTATATTGTCTATAATTACAAAATAAACTCAACAGTGAGCTTCATTTATCACCGGAAAATCATGACACCAGAAGTTTTGAATCAATAACAGGGAACTCTTACTCTGCAAACGGACTTGCATTCAAGACGTGATGTGCCAGCTGAGCGTCTGTCTTCTTTCAAGCTTCGGAGGAGGCTCCTTCAAAAGTGTGCGTTGGTACTCCAGGATAAACATTTGTAAATACGTAAAAAAGAAAAGAAAAAAGGATGCTCATAAACTTACGTAGACTTCACGGCTCAAAACCTATTTGCCAAATTAAGCCTTGTCCTTAATGTCATCTGGCCAGAGGCCCACTTGTCAGAGAAACAGACCTTTAAAAAGAAAGGAGGAAAAGTAAATAAACAAGATTACATTGGAGACAGGCCTTTAAGAAATGTTCTTATCTGCTCCCATTTTACTTCACTAATGCTGTTTGCTGTATCTACACGTCATGTTCACCTGTTATCTTTGGTCGATTCATAGCTTTCCACAACACCATTTCCATCAGTATGACCACCGATTCGGGTCCCACTCGCCACTCGGCGTCTGTAGGTTTCTCTTTTACAACAGAAATTCTGTTTTCACTCGCTATAAATTCTTTACCTTTAGCTGGGTTTGGATCGCTGTTGAACTGTCATCAATTAAACTTCACACTGTGCAGATTGTTTCACCTTGGGCTCTTTGCTGTTGCACGAAGGCTTTTAATTTTACAATGTTCCAGGGCTTCTTGTGCTTCCCCGGGGAAGGTGATTGGAGGCCGACTCAAAGACACTGCCAAAGGCGGTGATTAAAAGAAAAAACTAAACTAAACTAAGCTGGCAAAAACTCAACACGTGTTAACTTAAAGCAACGTCCGATGCACCCGTTAACGTTAACTCTTAACAAGGCTCCACGCTTAAAGGCTGACACAATATTTCACACTGGGTGTAAGATAAACACATGCTGTTGTCTCTTTGACTGTAACTCAACAGTACCTGAAAAAGTAGGAGAGACCGGAAACGTACGTTTGACGTAGTTGGCGCTCACCACACCATCATTGGAACCAACGTTTCCTTTTTTTATTCCAAATCATTTTTTCCAAAGGCTGTTTGTGAGGGTGCTGTTTTGAACTCCCGTCACCATGACACCCGGGGGGCTTTACACAGCTTGAGCTCCACTGCTTTTTCATTTCAAAGGGCGTATCGTTCGTAAGGTTGAGTGAGGATTTCACCACACGCCCGTTTAAAAATGAGTCGAGGTGCAAATTCGACCGAATGCACGAATCAGACTCCACCATCACAGCCTTCAATGTGAAAACTTTTCACCACTTTGATATGTGGTTATACTTTGTTTTGGCTCTTAGGTGATCTTGAATATGCATGATGGTGTCAAATCATCCCAAACCAAACGGCCTTCCTCTACCATCTGACATATCGGTCAGCGACGGGTGCAGTTGCCACCACTATTTTCCCAAAAGCAGAATTAGGTAGTGTTTTTTTTTGTGCAGCTTTACTGACCCGAGGCTCCGAAAATCAGCATGAAATGATCAGAAATTCATTTTAAGCAGTTGGAAGGTTTCATTCTGAGGTGGTGGCTGTGGAAACCGTAACGACTTCCTCTGCAAAATGACTCCTTGCATTGAAATGCAAGTCATTCTCAGTTATTGAGGGTTTTTTTTCATTTTGTTGCTGACTCACTCTCCACTATCTTCTTTGGAGAAAAAGAAGAAGAAAATCCTCCTGGAAGTAGGATTGCAGCATAATATTTCGAATGCCAAATCTTTCAGTACAGTGTGATACAAACAGCCATGACTGGGGGGCAGACTGTCCATTCTAAGGAAATAAACTCCAGTGAGCTTCATTTATGATCGGCAATCATGACACAAGACGTTTTGGATCAATATCTAACTCTAACAACGGACATGACAAAGTGCAGGTTCAGGCTATGAGTTTTCAGTCGTTCCAAATGGGACACAGTTGCAATTTATAAAGTATATGATATACTGTATATCAACTGAGGATATACACTGAACCAGGATCGCTCACTGAATTGAGCTCAGGTATTGCAACGTTGAGTCATCCGATTGGACACTGGACTGGAGTCTTTCATTTGCAGTTGAAGACAGAATGGCGGCAGGGAGAAACAAGTGAGTCGCAGTGCAGCAGAGAGTCAAATTGGCCAATTTAATCCCAGGGAAGGTGCCACCGGGCCATCTTCTGCTGAGCACAGTCAGAGGCACCTGTCGGAGAGAATAAATTCTCTCCCTGATGAAGATCAACAAATCATCCCACAAGTGTCCGGGAGGGCAGACAAAGACCTTCTCTTCATAGTGAAAGTGGCCAGCTCTGGGCTTAACTGCAAGGATTGATGAAGTCGTATAACAGGGAAGACAGTTTGCTGTCCAGAGGGAGTGGATCTCCACAGGACTGTGGCTAAATACCATGCAGCCTGCGGGGCAGCATACAGAAGCCTCCAACGCAGGCCGTGTGTTAGTTCTGTCGTCAGCAAGATCAGTACGTTGTCATGTAGTAAGGCCAGTTTATAAACCCCTAAAGTACTACCTCCACATATATTAGATGTACTTCAGCTCATGGCCAGGATATCATGCTATTGTCATGAAAAATATTTTTAAAAAGCATAGTTATTTGAAGTCTTTTAATTATTATTATTATTATCATTTTCCTGACTCAAATCTGTAGCTTTCCCCTCATTCTTGCCAGTTTCGATAATATTCTACCTGTATACATTCAGTATGCTCAAATATGGACAGACAGT
Source organism: Scophthalmus maximus (assembly GCF_022379125.1). Taxonomy (NCBI): domain Eukaryota; kingdom Metazoa; phylum Chordata; class Actinopteri; order Pleuronectiformes; family Scophthalmidae; genus Scophthalmus; species Scophthalmus maximus. The sequence goes on along the minus strand of NC_061529.1, from coordinate 17,987,694 downwards.
GACATCAACAAGGTCAGCTGGGCCTGTTGATGGGGATGAGATGTGTCCACTTTTATGTGTAAAGGGAGTGACGTGTGAGCACACATGAAATGTTGATAATAACAGCTTCTACTACTCCTACTGCAACAGCAAGAAGAGCAGCCAAAGATGAAGCAAGCAGGTAGTCTGTAAACTGTGATGGATGTGTACAGTGAAAGTTGACAGCTGGGTAATAATTGTTCTGTTTAATTTCAGATTCAGAGACCAAAAATGCCTCTGTCATCATTATCCTGAACTTAGTAGACACAGTAACATTTTGTTACCACTAAAGCAAACTATAAACACATTCACTTTATATCTCTTTATTGACTGAACATGAACATTCACTTTTTTCTTTCGCTCTGTTTTGGTCTCCACCAGCTCGTAAGTGGAATAGCTGGCTCTTTTGCTGTTATACTGCTGTTTGGTTGCCGGTAGGTGGTATACTGTGTTTTTTACTGTTGATAACAAGGGAACATAGTAATCATGACTGTTGAATATGGAAAATCATAAGATCCGAGTGGTAATAAAGCAAATCTATCCTTTAAATCACCATACACAAATACACTTTTAAAGTAAGTGTCCCCGTTCAGCACATGTGTACCTACAACTTTACCTAATCAACAATGTTTTATACTTTGACCAAATTTCAGTTTGTTTAATAAAAAACAAACATTCTCACTGTCATTTCAAGGATATATATATATATATATATATATATATATATATATATATATATATATATATATATATATATACACAAGTGAAATAAAGCACCAGAATAGATAACAAACGCCTGACATCCCTTAACACCTTTGTGAGGAACTATTTGTGAAACAGTCTACGCACATGACGTTAAAGTTTCCAAGAGCCTAATGAAGCCCCTGGGTCATGAGCTATGCGGGGTAGAAATAAAACTGTGATGAATCATTGATCTCCTGATGGTCCTTGTTGAAAATTCTAATGTTTCCCTTGTAGTCCGCCACTGTGGTGGAGCGGAAGCCCATTTTCATCAGAAGAGCTCCCTCGTGGCCTGAGACAAATGTCACAATGCTTGTAGCGCTGGTAGAGCGGAGCTCCCAGGAGCTCTGTGACCTATATAGAAAAGCGGCTAATTTGGATCTTAAAAGTGTGTTGGAGGGTGGTCACAACAATCATAGTCGAGTGCATGAGAGAATTCTGGATAGTTACATACTGTACTGTAGTTGTGTGGGGGGGAGAAAAAAGCAAATATAATGTCAAAGACTTATACTGGACATTGATTTTGCAGCTGTCCCCTTTTTTCGATATTTGGCCAAAATGGACATATGCCGACCGCCTTCCTCTTTTCGTCCTGTCCAATCCTTTTCATCCACATATTATTTATATTGCATACCGTGGCATCGTCTGATATAATCCTCACAGGCGGGGTGTGGGTGGATTTGCGAAGTTTACTGACATACATTAACTCAACAACTTGAGTTCACATGTGGGCAGTTGCTTGTAGGGAGAGATCAGCCACAGGAGTAAGTGATGCAACAAATCATACATGCTCGTGGGTGAGATCTGTGTTTTTACATTCATGGCCCGTTGTACCACTCTCACCTGACAGTGCCAATACAGTAACTCATTAGGAACGGATAAAACAGTTGATCAGCAAATATTAGCATGCCACCTGTATATCGGTGTGTGTTGTGGGTACTAAATAACAAGAAAATGCAGTACAGAAATACCAAAGAGATGTGTCGCTGTTACATAGTTTATCCACCAGTGAGCACTTGGTGGACTATCTGTCAGTTGTAATGTCCTGCTGTCGTCACATGGTCTAAAAGCACAGATCTGCTTTTGCTTGTGGATTTGGAAAAGGTCACTGCAGGCGCATGGTTCAAATGGGTCGTGCATCGCCTCTTAATTAATCATAGCTGTGTTTTGACACATGCAATATACCAATCACATTACCATCTCCCATTCCCCCAAACCGTGGTGGATTGCTATTATAGTCAGCAAATGTGCGAAAAGCTGCTTTGCCAGGTGTAGCCAAGAATACATCAGTGAATGGTGATGAAATGGAATTTCATATTATCCGTGATTTCACTGTTATACAGTATATTTTAGCCGATAAAATATAGCGGATAAGATAAAGCTCAAACCCAGGGGGATAATTCACTGTTGGTCCAATACTCTGAGCAATGCACATTTTTTCGCATTTCTAATTATAAACATATTGATTACAGCCATTTTAAACGGAGAAGCTTCAGCCTGCTTAATGAACACAGCATCTCTGGCTATGTTTTATTTCCCCCCTGTATATAAAACAGAACGCATGATCTGTTCATGCTTGTGGCCTGTAACACACATGTACATAATTATTGTTAAATAACGTGATTTGTGGCATCTCAGGCAGATAATGCTATGTTTTAATTTTTTTTAAAGAAATATCGACCACTATATCAGGATTCCCACCCCCTGGTGGCCAGCAGGTGGGACCACCATCCTCTCATGCCCATCCCTCTCCCTCTATCTGGCCGTGTTTTCTATCTGTCTTGACTGTCAACTGGTGATGCCCATGAAATTTCTTTCTCTTCCCTTATACAATGCGGCCTGAAAAGTTTGTATGTGCTGCTCAAAGCATTGGAAATGCAATTTGAAAAAATATTTAAAGACATATTCATAAACATCTATCTTTTAGTTTTTGAAACAGTGTCCTTGTATATCTGGGAAATAAAAACCTTACTACCAACCTGTTCTAGTGTACCTCTAAATGAGAACATTATTCCTTTGGGCGAATCAACCCTTTAACTGTGAACGTGTTTATGTATACCGTGCTTATATGGGCCATTATCTTTCATGGATTTCTATGGTTATATCAATGTCAATGGAGTTAATTAGATAGCAGATAATTAAAACAATCTGTGAGTAACTGGAGGATTTTAAGCTTTGAAAAAGCTTAAAATCTGACCGTGGCTCAATACCACGAATACAGCCCCCCCCCCTCCATATCAGAGTAATCACACTGATTATCAGAATTAATACAGCTTAAAGTAAGGCTGATTCAACGATGGTGCAACTGGTTTCCTCACTTCATTTGTATCTTTGTCAACTTAATTTCAAAGCATACATTGAACCAGAGCCCGCTTCGCTCCCACAGCAACACTCTCTGGCTGCCTGTGTCTCTGTTAACAGAGAGGCGGACAGGGAAGTGGTTTCAGAGACAACAGAAAGGAAAACAACGAATCACTGTCTCTCATGGGAAATTTCAAATATTCTCCGTGATCACATGCCGGAAAGCAAAAATCTAATAAAATTCAATAGCAGGCTCTTTGCACACAATTATTTCAAATTTATTGAATTCCGTCGCATACCCTCAACATGCCTGGAACACTCAGGGAAAAGGTTTTTAACCTCCTTTAAAAAACAGGGGCCAGGCAAACAACAGCAACAAAGACTTCGCTCTGGTCCTCACACAAAGTTAGCTTAGTGCAATGCACTCGAAGCACCTCCAACTCCCGCTCTCCCACCATGACTCAGTTGTTATATCTCTTATCTTGGTTGTCTGAGGCGCTCTCCTTGCCTTTAGAACAATTCCCTCCATGGGGATTAATAAAGTTGAATTGAATTGAATGAAATTGAACATGAGCTGAAGCAGATATGAAGATGCAACGGCAGTGTGGCATCTCTTTTCGCATATTGAAATGAAATATAATGCGCTTATCCTAAATGCCTCTGACAGGATTAACCGCGACGATTTGCGGTTTTCCCCGGGGTGTTGAGCGCGAAACCACCCCAACCCCACACACGTACGCCCCACGTCTGTGGCGTAATTGCCTTGGTCAGAGTGGTGAGGAGCTGAGGAGATTCAGAAGTCTTATTTATGTGTAGTTGAGTCTGCTGCTCCGGGCGGAAAAGCGTCACTGTCTCTGTCAGCAATGTGCGTTGGCGCCGACCGAAAATGTAATGACATGCCTGCTGTTGCTGGTGTTTTTTCCAGACGACTCGCACCGTTTGGGCCAAGGATGAAGGCTGTTACTGCTGGTGGTAAAACTGAAGTCTGTCCGTACCACGGTTTCCGTTTTGAAACTGACTAATAGTTCAAAATAAAGGCATATGTAATAATCATGGCGATAACTGTGTCCAAATGCAAATTACTGTCATCATGGCCACTCTGTGTAATGATACTGGCAGTGAAGCATCATCACCCCAGAGACAGCATAGGGTGACACCGACACCCTTCCCACAAACACTCAATCAAACACATCTTGTAGCAAGATATCTGGCCTGTCTCTTCCACAGAACAGGCCTATTTTGCCCGAGCAGCTAATTTCTGCAGGGTGTATCCCCCAAGGGGGACACAACTGCTCCGACCACAAAAAAAGTGCTGTAATCGATGGACACTTGGCTTACAACAAAGCTCCCGCAGAGCTTAGATTGGATCTCTGTCCACCCAGTTTCTGTCCCCCAGATGATATTCTGAGCGATCGCTTGAACCACAGCCATGTCTTGATCACAGAGATGTGGTAGATAAGTGCGATATGGCTGCTGATACCTGCTGCGGTTCCCCCGGCAGATAGTCTGGGCCACAGTGTTTCCTCTGGTGGCGGGGAGCTCGGTTTAGTCACCGTTCATGAAAATTTCATCAACTTAAAAAAAAAGTATAATTCTCTGAAAAAAAAGGGTTTCAGAGGAAAAAAGTTGTTTGTGTGATTGAGTGTCAGCCACTCGCGCTACCCTCTATTGCAGCCGTTCAACTTGTCTCTGACATGCAAGCTCATCTTTAATTCATTACCTACAGCACAACCTCGGCTGTGATCCCAATTTACATTTTAAATGGAAATCCTTAATGCCAAACAAATCAAGCTACTGTATAACAGTGGGGAATCCCTTTGGTGCCGCACATAAACAGAGGCAAACAATAGCTCTTCTAAAGGGAGGAGAGTCTTATTGTACACTTCAGGCCACACTGAGCCTTGTTAACAAATGAAATCTACAGAAAGAGGTGCTTTGGGCAACAGCAAACTGTTTTCTCATCGTCGTTTGAAAGGATTTAAAGGACTCTACTTGCCAGTGAGAGTCGTTGAGATGTAAAAACTGGAGCAGCTACGTGGCCTGTGTAGACACATGCCCAACAGAAAATGCTCAAAGGTAAGTGAGTTCCAAGAACTTGAGCGCATTTTCATCTTGAGTCACAGGTGTGAACACCCGGTTATGTAATAAATATTGATAAAGATTTGAGTTATGTGGTAATTATAAGAGCTTTAGTTAATTAAGAAGGAGGCATTATTTAGCGATGCAATAGGATAACAAGGGCCTCTCTGCACCCGAGTCAGTCATATGCCAAATTTGTTTGCATTCAAATAGACGCCCACCAATTGAGACATAGGTAGATACTTGTAGCAGAAAGAAAGTAATGCAGGAAGTACTTTCTACCTAGACAGGAAATGAAGGGTAGGAAGGAGGGGGAAGGGAAATGATAAATAAGGCCCACCTGTGAGCCGAAAAAAGGCGGGAAAGTCGAAACAAAGAAACCATGGAGGAGGACAGACTGAAAAAGGAGTGAGAGTACCCATAGGAGAAATTAGCAGTTTAATCTAGCTTTGAAACAAATAAAGAGTAAAAGCTAAGAAAACAGACAAATCATACTAAAACGAACTTGATGGACAACTAAAACCTGGCAATAAAGGGCCCTTGCTGAACTTAAGAGTGGGTTGTGAAGGCTGACCTTTGCATCTTCAACTGTTCTGCGGACCTGCTGGAACTACTCTGGGACCCCCGGAATGTGGTGGAAGAAAAGAAAGCAAAGCTAAGTCGAGTCTCCAATCTTTAATCTCTCCTTGCTGCCTCTATATACCTGCCTCCTATCATCCGTGTTCATCTCCCTTCTTGGACCCCCCCACAAACAATTACACATTCATCCTCTTCATAAACACACCTTCATATATTCATGGACTGAGCTGGACTGGACACACAATCTCTCTCACACACACAGCGACCTCATGCTCCGTATGAACAGAAAGACTGATTATATTTGAGGTCCTTATTAACCTTTGTTTGTTATATGTTAGAATTAAGAGACATTGATTTGGACTCTGAATTTATTTTGTATTATCATTGTTGTTGGAAAATCATAAGTTATTTACCTGTTTTATTATACTGTTATCTAGTAGAATATACTTTATTTGGTGAATCCTTTTTTGATGTGCTGACTTTTGTTTTGTACCTTTTGTAGCCAGGGTGAGTAGGCCGGGCTTTGACCAAATTGTTTATGTAAAATATTTAAAATAGTGACAGGAAAATATCTTATTATTTCTCCTGTCTGGCGCCCAATGAGCAAATTTGCTAATACATACTTTATTGATCTCCAGGGAAATTTAGATATGTGCGACTGGATTATCAGATGTGAAGAGAGATGCAATGACAAATCAGAATTGAGTGGGTAGACTACAGTAGCAACTGTATCCATTGTCATACTTATTACAGCCCTGTGACACACACACACACACACAGTGCGCTATCGTGTGCACCCAATGACCCCTTACGTGCAGTGAGGGCATATGTGCCTGCCTGCTGGAACTGTATGTTTGGCACAGCAACGTGCATAGCGAAAGCGGTACCTACCGATGCTGTGCGGAATTCCGCCTCCCTGCAGAGGGTGTGAAGAGTCTCAAGGAGATGTTGATGGGCCACTGAAGCGAGGGCACAAAGTAGAACTTTTATGTTATCATGATAAGTGTTAGAAATTGGGAAATGAAACTGTGGCGGGACAAATAGAACTTTGGCGTGCTGCCGCTGTCTAGGTTATTCATTGGAAAACTCAACTGACATGATTGGTGAGGTTATAGGTGCAAGGGAATTAATTTTGTTGGTTTTGGACACAGCCAGGCTTAACAGTTCCCACTGTTTCTAGACTCCGTACCGAGCCAAGCTAAGCGGGTGCTGGCTCAGGCAGCTTCATATTTACAATGCAGACGAGGGATGTATTAATCTTTCTCAACTAACAATTGGCAAGATAAGAATACTACCCAGAGTGTCAATCTATTCCTTCAAACCTTCCTTCAAAGTTTTGTTGGCTAATTTGGTGCAGCACAAGTCCTGGCACAAGGCCGATATTGACTGTCTTTTTAGCCCTGTTGTTAGTCTGTATCAAGTCTTTGGCAGTGTAGCTGCTAAATGCTCCACTAAGTAGCCAAAATTGTTGGTGAAAGAGTGATGAATATAATCGGTCTCTGGAGGCTCTTTTATATGAGGGATCTCTCAAACACTGTCTTTGTTATTGTAAAAGTATTACTTAAAGCCGTTCAACAGGAACCTGAAACTGAAATTTCTGTTGTGTCAAACATATCAAGGGATTATATCTTCAACATTGAATACAACTCCTCTCTGTTTGGTATGTATTTACACAAGAGGCTGCCTCCTCTGAACAAGGAAAGAATGAATATAAAGACAACATAACTGCTAATAATGTATGATTTCCCGGTAATGTGCATTAATATTAAAAGATGGATACTGTGGCTGTGACAACTACAATACATTACTGGTTAAGATGCTCAACTATCAATTATCAGAGTAAATGGAGAGGCAGCAGTGCATTATCACAGACATGCGTTTTTGGTCTATTTTTTCCAGCACCTACAAAAAAACAAGAACTAGCCCGGGCCAAAGGCGCAAGGAGGCATTAAGATGTCCATTATTCAGTTGATTGACTACCGAAAGAAGCATTTGTAGTATATACCTCAGAACTAATGAGGAGAGTTGTGCAGATTTGGAGGCTTTGAAGTGAGGAGCTGAAACCCAAGCGGTCGGCTTTCACACCCACTGGCTGATTTAAGCGCATTATCCGCCGTGATTGGTCCAACTTAGCTCCCCATTTCGGCCCTTTAGTGAGAGAGTGGCGGCTGAAAGCAGAGGCTTGATTAAAGAGCGCTGTCAGAACAAACGGCACCACGGAGACACAGACAGGATGGAGGACTAATGCGAAACATTTTGCTCTCCTCACGTCCTGCATGATGGACTTGTCTCTCGTCAAGGACGGCACAGTTTGGACTGACAATGTGTCACATCCCGCCACGAGTGACAGGTTGGTGGTACGTGGGCCAGAGGATCTCATTTCAAGCCTTTCTTCAGTCAAGGCTTTCGAGGTTTCACATAATACAAATGTGCTTTCGTCTTCTCCTCCTTTCTTTGTGCAACTCTTGTTTTAGGAAGGGACTCAACTTTTTCTTCCGATTTGAGTCATTGCCATGTTAATATCCTGCCATGACTGCCTTGGGTGTCGTGAAACAACACCGTAGTGGTGATTGGAAAATAATTAAGGGAGTTATGAACATGACACAACCGGTAATCTTTGGTTAGATTACTGTCACACCTCCCATGGCAATGTGGAGACGGGATAAATAAGAACTTTTAATGACGTAATGAGTGAGCACAGAGGATGCAATTACAGAAACTAAGAGTTGAGAAAGTGAAGTATTTGTACAGGCATATCTGTGCTGGAGATAATTAGATAGGTGCAGCACGTCACCATGTTCAATGCAACTCAGGGGGTTACACTGGAAAGACACGGGCCTCTGTAATGATCCATTGCAGATGTGTACAGGGACAGCTACTGATACCAGTCATCTTTATTATATTCAGCTTGTGAACACCACCACAGCAGCTGATGCCAACATCCAGTGTCTGTCACTTCCGTAGTGTTGTGGCCTTTGCATTTGTGTTGCGGCTTTTGTATTCTGTTCCACACTTCTGGGCCACTGTAGATTGGTGAACCTATGCATGTAGAACCTTAGTGTCTGGTCTCAAAGTCACTCATCGCTGAATCCAAATAATTGCGGTTCACTTGCACACACTAACTTTCACTGGCTCGTGGTTTAACGCAGAGCACAAAGGTATGAACACCTCTATAATAAAGTCTTTCTTTGTTCAAAACACCACAAGAGTCTGAAGTACTTGCACTGTCAAGACACAATTTCTGTCAAATTGACCCAGGCAGCAAAGGAATCATCCTGCAAGTTACAGAAAATTACTATTTGGATTTCATTGTCAGACCCTGGCATTGACAATTTTGTCTAATGTGTGTCTTTAATTGACGCTTTCATTTAGAAGGCTAAAAGAGAGCTGATTGATTGCAGGTATATCTGCCTCTCACCCAGCTGTGTTGGCACTTCACTGCATCCTCTTTTGCCAAATTTGACTTATGAGCCTGTCCTCCTTTTCACACCTGAAGCTTTTGTGTCAAGTGTTTGGTGTTGAATTAGTATCAAAGCTCGCACACATAGAAACCGAGCATGTGCAATTATCATTCTGACTTGTGAGAATAAACTTTTAACTAGGAGAAAAATGTTATTATGGATACCTTAATAATTAGTAATTCCATAGAGGGGTGTGGTTCTATTGAAGGTCAAAACATTTGGCCAAGCTGCCGCCAATTGGACTGGCTGGATTGTGATGAACCAAACAGCCAATCAAAGGACATGGTCAGTATTCCAGTGACCAATCTCAACAGTGGAGACGTCAGCCACTGTGCACGTCTCTGAAGTGTCAAAATTCAATTGATGAGGGAATGTGGAAGAGAGTACACAATATTTTTCATTATGTTTTATACTTAGCTTTGGGTATCTGTATTTGTAGTTGTGCACTGTAGTATACTTTATATATCTGAATATTTCATATATATATATTTTTGTTGCAATGTTGAAGGTGACATACTATGCAAAAATCACTTTTTCAGTGTTTGTGCACATACATGTGTGTATCTGCGGAGCCTGCCGCCTCACAAGTTGTGAAAGAAGACCACCCTGTGTTTTTTTTGGTAGCTGGCTAAACCCTACTGTCTGGCTCTAAACGACTGGTTTCTTCTCTCTTCTGGGGTTGCCCCGCCTGCAATCTGAGAATCTCCACTTTTCTGTTTAAGGGGCGTAACATTTCCGACACATTTTGAAAGCTGATGACCAATCACAATAGACTGGTCCAGCTGGCCAATCAGAGCAGACTGGGGTTTATGGGGAGGAGGCGGGGCTAAAAGATATCCAGGCGTTTAAGACGGGCTGCAGGAATGGGCAGTATGAGAACACTCATGCCTTTTCTGGACATTCGAACATGTACAACTTAAAAGGATTAACTTGAATATGAGCATAATATTTCACGTTTAAATAAGGTACCCCAACATTTCTGGATTAGCCCCTTTAATAAGATCCCCTGATCTTCCCTGGCCCATGCCGCATCTCTCCAATAAGTATGGTGCAAATTGGTACAATACCTTTTGCATAATCCTGCTAACTAATAAACAAACAAACAAACAAACAGAGGAGGGAAAAACGACCTCTTTGGCAGAGTAAGTGATATTGAATCTTCACTGAAAATGCACTGTGCTTTCAAATCAATATTAAACTGAAAATGCTTCTCTTTAGGCTGTACTTCAAGACAACGCTTCTGTAAAAAAAACAAAAAACCTTTCTCCACAAATCTATTCTTATTGTCACATTAAGAAATACCTTCCTATCAGTAGTTTTTAGCATGACGTTGCAGTAAAGAACTTAACCTGCCACAGTCTTGCCAGTGTGAGCACTCGCTCACAGGTTGACTTTCCCTAGACTTACAGCCACACACACACACACACACACACACACACACACACACACTGAGAAACAGTTGGATGTTTAATCGGAAATTGCTGTGAAAATGAAAACCTGCTGAAGTCCCTCATCAAACATTTCCATTTCCAAAAGAGGATAAGCATCTGTGAGATTCCCGATGTGACACTGTAACAGGGTAATTTTTACTGGACCCACCGCTTTAGTCTTCTTTGTCATCACGGGATTGCAGCTTGAGGGAGAAACCCTTCCCCATCGGAAGTGCCACCTATTGATGTGGTTTGAGAAAATGATGTACTGGATGAGAATTTGGGCTGCAGCAGTGATGATTGAGCACACAGGAACTGGGCCAACACTGTCAATGATAGAAAGAAGAGTTGAAGGCATGAAGGTCAGCATAGTCACCTCTGTGGAAAATGTGCCATCCGACCTTCAATAAAATTCACGCTGACATGAAAGCCAGAAGATTTGTTCTGAAATGTTGACATAATGCCATCGTCGATCTAATTGATCAATCTGAACAACTGTCTGATGTGGTGCCGAATCGAATCTCCATATCCACTCGTTGGATGATGGCGGTATTTGGGTCATGCGGTCAGTAGAATAGTATTCCTGTGTCATGTAAGGATGTCACGGGGAATGTTATTAGTAAAAATAAAGGATTTTGATCAGCACACAGCGAGATCGTCGTTGATCTGTCCAGAGAGGAGAGGACTGTTCGGCATGATGAATTTAAGACATATTTCACTGGAAACTGCAATATTAGAGTGTCAGCTGTTTTTTTTAGAAGCAGGACATAACCATTCAATTTTTATTTTAATTTTAGACTAAACTATGTCATAAAAGATAATCCCAGCAGTAACTGCTCAGTAAATCACAGATTACAAAGATGCGTCCATCATCATTCAATCATTCATTTCAGCAGACGGCAAGGAGCTGTATGGAGACAAAAAAACAACGAAAAGTACCTTCTGCCATATTCACCACTAAGAGAGAGACTTGCATCCACAACTTGTATCTAAATACATAATAACTGGGCCAAAGGAGAGGTACCTGAATACAGAATGTGTGGCTCCGGGCCCATTCAGGAAATCTGGTGTGAGCTGATGAGGAACATTGGTTTCCTTTTGAAGTTTGCAGACACAGCAAAGTGCGTTATCTTAAGTCGCTCGCTATCTTTTCTCTGAAGCACTATGAGCCGCAGTCATCTGAGTGAACAGAAATGTGCCACGAAAATGTTCCCTTATTCTTCCCTCCACTCTTGGAGTCTAAGTCTTATGTTCCAATTTCGATTTAAACCAAGTCTGCCCTCCCTCCTGTGAGCCTCAAGCTCATACATTTAACAAAAAACAACAAAAAGAGACACACAAAAACTGCTGCTGCGTGCACATCACACCACCACGCTTTATTACTGATTATCTCTCTGATGTGACAACTCTTTTGTCGTGTGGGATAAGTTTTAATAATGCAAAGGGCTGCCGCGCAGAAACGCTTGAAAAGGAAAAGGCCAGAGCTGGAATGAGAGTCCCACAGGTTCGGCACACCTTGTGCAGCTATTGTAGTCCACATAAAGCTTTTGAGTTGATGAACTTTTTTTCTTTTTCTTCTTTACAGAAGGACAATAGAGAGCGTTTGCATATTTTGTCAGCCCTCGCGGTTCGTAGGAAGTGAACCACGACACAATGTAGTTCACTCTGGGTTTAGTTTTTATCGTGCCACATGCAGATGTGCTTCTCTGGCTCTGTTACAGTACCAGTGGTAAGGGGCTACCAGAGTTTTTCTTTGTCATTCATTACAACATGGTCCAGGCTACTCCACACGCTGAAACGTGGCGCATTGGTTTACAAAGTCCTTTTGTGTTAAGCACTAATCGGGACTGTCTCATTATCTTATGTCTAAACTGTCTCTACAGATGACAGCCTCATCTAGCTGAAAAAGAAATGATGCCCGAGAACATGTGCCGTTTATCGAGGGAAATGAATACAGCAACATGAATGTGTTTCAAAACCTAACAAGCACTGGATCAGTATTCATTCATACCATAAATGGGAACAGTTATGTGCATATTATTGATACATTTTGCTGTGCAGGCTAATGTTGCATGCCGAATCAGTTATTCAGTTCACAGATATATTAATAATGCCTCCTGCACAGCTTGACATCAGAACATTTGTTCAGAATATCAGACAGACTTCAGAGGTAAAACTCACCTTTTCTTTGTGTGCTCCTCCTCGTATCCATCTCAGCCATCACGTCGTCAGAGATTACACCACACGCGGATGCTTGACTACAATTTCACAGCGATCCATCCCAACAGTTGCGGAGGAATTTCTCTCAAAACCACAGGCGTCAACGTCAAAGTGGTGCTAGAGGAGAAGCCGGGAGGATTCACTATGTGCGGACGAGGAATTTCTTTAATAAATCCCGTGGAAATGTACTGAATACCTGTTGGGGTATTAAAGTGTGGGCCAACGGAACGGAACATTAACATCACTAGATTGTGAGTGAATACACGGTATTTAATGCTTATGGTTTGTATATAATTTCATTCTAATGTTGGCAGAATAAAAAAGAAAAAAAATGCATGGTTGCTTGTGAACTTTTGAAAAGACTCTGGTGAATGGTTTTATATCTTGGTGGACTTTATTGTTTATGATTTATTCGATTGCCCTTACTTGTGCGCGTCCCTCTTGTTTATGTGAAGTTACTTTTCAGTGTTGTTCATCTTTGAGTTTGGTGTTTCCTGTTTTATTTTGTGTTCACTTCCTGCTCTCCTGGGTCCTATTTGGTCATTTTATATTTTCGTGCCTTTCCCTGTGATTGTCTGCACCTGTTCCTCATGTGTCTCACCTGTGTTCAATTATCTATACTAGTGATGGGATAATAAATCAAAAAATATATATATATATATATATAATATATCGTGATCCAAAAATTTTACGATCCATTTTGTCAGTCAGAAAAAAGGATATCGCCGTATTACCTGGTAAAACTAAATGATCTGGGATGACAACCAATAATATATCCCTGTCGCAATTACACACTTTAGACAACTGTGGGGGATCATTTTGCATTCCCCGTCTTAGCGAGTTAGAAGCGAGTACTGAAAGACATCGGTCGGTATATTCTGGTGAGCTGTATACAGACGTGACTCTGGTTAGCTTTCCTGTGCTCGCCTCTATATACCTTTCGATCTCTGCAACATCTGTGCCTAGCGAGCGCATCTTTTCAACGGCAGATGAAATTGTTACCTCCCAAAGGTCTCTGCTGGCTCCAGAAAAAAATGTGGAGTATGTGAATTTTCTCCACAAAAATATGCACGATGCTAAGGATGTGAAGTACAGCTGTTCCTCCATGTGCTAACATCTTACAGCAGAGTGTGTGTGTGTGGCCTCAAGCAGTGTATGTATGTTACCAGCAAAATTTAGGCTTAGCTGGAAATTAAATATCAGTCCTGAAGATCCATAAGTCACTGAACTGTTAGTATCAAATCGTGGTGATATTGAATTGCAAACCTCATATCGTATATCGTACCAAATCGTGAGATAACTGTTTCATCCCATCCCTACTAGAGACCTTGTTAGGGGCTGCTCTTGGCTGCTTTAATTTCATCTAAAATTAGTCATTAGTAAGGTAAAACGAATCGGCAATTTTACACAATGTCATCTCCTTTGCTCTTCAGACTCCACTCCATCTAGGAACTCAAGACAAATATTGGAAACCCAATTCTACAATACACGAATAAGAAAAATGTTAAATTAAGGTGTGTGACACTGGAAATGCGTCAGGAACTCTCATTTTGTAACCGTCTTCTCGGTTCTCTCTGTTGGGAAAAAACCTTGAGTTTCTCCCGACTTCCTCCAGTTGGACGTCTAGCTGTGAGAAATTCAAGTTAACAGATCAAGCTGTTATTGGTAAAAGGAAACAGAAAATAGTCGGCATGAAGTATAATGCATAACAACATCAAACGACGCCAAGCGAATGAACAAACCTTCAATACGCGATATTGTCAGCGATGTAAAGACCGCCATTTCCCAGCCTCACATGCTTCAGGTAGGACAGATGGGACTTTGGTCAGTGCAACAAGCAAAAGAGACCAAAATGTTCCAGAGCTCGATGGTGGTAAAATTGCGACGGTTTGAGTGCTGATTTGAAGAGTGCAATAGAGTTTCTGCTTCTTCGATTGCAAGATGGGCAAGATGACTCTGCTGGCTGATTTTGTTTTTTTCCCTTGAAAATCTGATAGCACAAAGAGAAACATTATGAATGGCAGGTCAGATACATAATGGACACCACATACTGTCTATTCAGCCGACCATTACAGTTTGAGTCAACACCGGCATTAAAGGGGAAACTATGGCCCTGTTCAGACCTGGTATCAGCATTCATCCCAGGTCCAGATGAATCTAGATCTAATAACAAGTAGACAGCTCCCGAGCACCCAAGACACAGTGAGGACGTGTTTGAGATCCAATTCATTCGGTCTCATTCATGTGGTCTGGGACACGTGTCCTTCGCCCCATTAAAGGACCACCCACAAAGCTGATACCATTCATAATGAACAGATCATTTTTAAACCTTGTCAGTGTTTCCCATACATTGATTTGTTTGTGGCCACTGGCAAAATATCAACGTTAATCAGCACATATTGATTTTTCTATTTTTACCTCTGCAAATGAAGTTATGTGATCGGTTCGGTGGAAGGACAGAATTCAATGACGATGTTTGGGGGCCGCAGAGCATGCCGGTAAACTGATCGCAATTTACTGGCGTGATAACCGGCCTAAGAGCAGGTGCAACGCAACCACAAGCAACCAAAATCAAATTAAGATTCCTGGTGAGTCACTGTGCTCCGTGGTTAGGTTAAGTTTGACATTTTTGATGTCAAAGGGTTTTTTTGGTGAATCTGGTGAACTTTGACAGCAATTCGGGAGGCTTTATTCTCTTGTAAACAGTTGTGTGCTGTAGTTTTTCCTCATATTTTTAAGACCGCAAGTCTCTTTTGTATTTTGATTTTTTTCATTTAATTTCCACTATCATGTTTTGTGTTCATGTACATATATATACATATATTTAGGGGCAGCAGCGAGGCTGCTCTCCCCTGCAGGAGACATCTTCTTACTAATCTTACTAATAACTCAAGAAATTTATCAGTCAGTCATATCTTAAGAGAAAGTGTTGGCGACCCCTGGTAGAGAGTACTGAAAATCTGTACTCAAGTGCAATTACTCCCAAAAAATGTATTCAAGTTAAAGTTTAAATTCACAGTTGATAAAACTACTCAATTTAAACTAAAAATGTACTTTCTATTTCAATATTTTTTATGGTATGCGGACCAGTGCTAAATAAAAGGAAGATCACTTGTTGAAGACCTTTTATAACGATTTCACACTTGCACTGTGGACAAAATAAAACAATATCCAATAAAATAAATAAAATTCAAACAGTAGCAATATGAAGTTCCCATTTCTCCTATCTTCACATGTCGCCGAATTGTGTTTGTAAACTGAAATTAAGATTTTCACCACAATTATTTCCTTCAGTTTGTCAAAAATATGCCCTAACTTAGAAAAATATAGTCATTGGCAATGGTGTCTCCCCCTGTGCATTTCCTACATGTTATATCTGGAGTCATGTTAACACTATGTATTCTGTTTACATTTGATTTATTATTGATATTTACTGATGTTACTTATTTTTGACACGACCCTTAGCCGCTGTAACAAATGACCCCATAGTGGGACTAATAATACTCCATCCATCATACTAACAGGCCAGTTATCTAACTCCTTTCTTTTGGTGTAGGGTCACACAGGTCGGCCAGACACATTCAGTGTCTTCCCACTCTTCCGGCCCCATATCTGGCTATCAGCTCCTCAAGGTCAGATAAGGAGAAGACCAGTGGTTTGCACTTAACAATTGCTATCTAGTCAAGCAATGTGAATGCAAACATGTAAAATGACAGACACGGGTTTTAGCGACCCAACATGAGCTTCTATGCTAAACCAGGGTGATCAGGATGTGTTTGGTGTCAAATCCAAGTGCTTGGCAATTGCCTCTGATCATGCCCAGACTGATATCTTGTTGCCATACCAACCATGGTCTTTTCTTGTGAACAGTGTGTACTGTCGTCATTTTGCTCATGAGAATAATCTGACTAACTAAATAAACCCTGCTGCTTATTATGCCCCCTGGCACTAAATTGTCCCAGCGCAACAAAGTCTGCAATACAACTTGTTGAAGACAACTTCTCATTTGTTTGAGTTATGACTAACAAGAGTCGTCATCATTATGATTGTATCCTCCAAGGTCCTAATATCGCTCACAAACATGAAGATTTTTTTTATTGATATTATCTCCTATAAGTAGTGTTGTTGCTCAACGAGAAGATGGTGATAGTTGTGAAACCAAATCAACGGTATACCAATTTTGGAGCTGTCGGGATAGGTTTGATGCCACGATTCTTTACACTTTTCTCATCATCTATGTCTCAATGGAGACAGAATGCAGTGGATGGAAGATACTGCAAATGCACCTTTGGCCTTCACTGGGACCGTAATAAAGATGTATGTGATCAGATAATTCATTATTTCTGTGTGAGGCAAATCAATATGACAGTACTGTTACCATGTTCCACAAAGTTCCTTTAGAGTGATAGGTTGTTGTAGCACATAAACTCCTTAAAGTACCGTCCTCTTTTTTACAGTTTACTCCTTAATTAAGCTGCTTTCCCTTTTTTTGTATTAACAAGGTATCAAATGCTTAATAATGTGAAAAGAGTCACTCATAATGGTAAACCCAGATCGTTGTTGTTTTACTGCCTTTCAGCTTGTTTTGGTTTGGTTGCCTGCAGACGTATTGTTTTGGTTTCGATGTCATTGCTCACCACAACATCATTTCCAGACATCGCAGCAGTATTCAGTAAACTTACATAAGGGAGATATATGCGCATGTCCAACAATCTGCAATGCATGTGAATTGGAAAGTGTCTCTTGAGAAAAGAAGATCCAACACGCTGCTCATGCTCAGCATTGTAACTTGTTGGTATTTTGATTTGATCCAAAGTGACTGAAATGTTAGTATGATCCAAAAATTGTGATGCTGAGCAACAGCAGTGTGCAGGGTATTTTTCTCTCAAAGCAGTTTTCAGTGGAAAAGCTTTAAAATCTCAGGGTACACAAAGGACGGCATACAGGTTGATGCTGTGGAGCTATTTTCAGGAGTTGATGACGACCAAAGAGCTAAAAGAAGAGTGAGTGTCTCTCATACTTTTCCAGAATGTAGTGGCCAGAAACACACATCCAAATGGAGGCTAATGAGGCTAACAAGTTTGTCATATAGGAATTTTAAAAGCTGATTATTTGTCAGTGACAAAAAAACTAAATGCCGCTTTAATTTAAGTACCATTATCACTAAATTGCAGTTCTACCTTTTAAAGACATGGTATCGAGATAGGAGAAAGGCAATATACAAAACTATTATGATTTTGCAAAAAAAACCATAACAAAAATAACATTATTTTACTGACCAAATATTGTATCTAATATTGCTAACATTTAGTTTTATGTGCTGAGGTTTGTGGATCTATTTTTTTTTTCTTGTGTTAGTTTTCTGCTGTCCTATCGAACACAAAGGAGGTGAATGGAATTTCATTTGTGCTACTCACAGTTCTGAAAAATTACTTTTAAAGATGTCAGCAGTGTGTCTTCCAAGAAACCATGTCCTTTTACAGTTTTCTTTGGGACTACTCTCTACTGGAAAGAAATGGTCGCTTTGAAAACTGGTGACAGCTTGTTTTGTGGAGTAATGGGGGCACTGTTTCTGGGAAGACACATTGCTGTAAAATCTTTTAAAAAGTCATTTTTCAGCACTACAAATAAAAAACTTTTGCCACCAAAAAATGAGCGATTAATACCTCAAAATGTGCTCAAATGAAACCAAAGACAGAGACCTGCATATCCCTGACTTGGGAATCTGTGTTGCCGTTCCACAAGGTAGATAATCTTCAATAAACTTTTTTTGTAAATGTTTGCTTTAAATTAATTCATTTAACTTTAATGGACATGTTCCATCAAATGTTTGAGCAGCCAAGGACATATCGCAATATGAGTTACCGACTTACCTAAAATTTCCACATGAACGCCGCCTCATTCTTTCAATTCGTTTTGACATCAAAGCACTTGAACGTGACATTCTCGTAATTCTGACTACACAAGTGACAAGTCGGATCTTCCATTAAGCACGTGAAGGCAGCATAATACTTGACTTGTTTCATTTTGTGCTACTTTTTATATCCACACCACAGCATCATTTGCTCATTAGGAGATATTAAATATATCAACTGATAAACTATGATGCATCCTTACAGAATCAACTACCCAGGTAATCAAAATTATAATTGAAAATGAATATAAAAGTTTTATAAAATCCCCATAAAAATGTTAATTTCATATTGCAGTATTGATGCAATGCCCTAAATACTTCCTGCATCAGGAAAAGCGTGTTGCTGCATATTGTGGTCTCCACAGAGTAGTTACCTCTTCCTCTTTCTTGCACTCACTTGAATACAGGTTCTTATTGGGGTTTTTTCATACATCATCATTTATTTGTTTTCATGGAGGTCAGGGGGGGAAAGCTGGGTTGATTTTTTTTGTCATATGTACTTGTCCCTTCACAGAAAAAAACATTTAATAAATCAATTAAGCTCTGGAGTTTATTCATGGTATATTTTTAGGTGAATATTAACTGTGAATAATCAAATGCTAATTTTTTGTTTGTTCCCGAAAGCCCCAGTTGGTTTCCAGTTGTACCCCGCCTCTCGCCCAATGTTAGCTGGGATTGGCTCCAGCAACCCCCCTGACCCTTAAATGGATAAAGTGGTAGACGATGGATGAATGGATGGATGGATGAGTCACTTATGGAGCCATTTTGGCTGACTTTAGCACAGAAGGTCGGGGTTCGATTCCTGGTCAGGGCATGGCTAACATCAATGATTGTAAGTCACTTTGACAAAAGCGTCAGCAAAAATGAATGTAATGTAATGTGATAGTCCACTTTGCAGTGATTCGTAGCTGTACACTCCTTCCCGAGGCCAATCGTGTTCTCTTGTTATGAAAACAGTAAAGTACAATCCTTGTGGTCCTGTAAGCCTCTCTGGCAGTGCTTTGATATCCAACCCTGGCAATATCTGTGTATGTGGTTCAACAATAGTTGACAGGGGAAAAAAATTATGAAGTGGTTTACCATTAAGTAATGACTTTTTCACATCTCCAATCATCTAGTGCTCCTCTTTCTCATCTTTTACTCCCACTCTTAACTCTTCCGTCTCATGGTAACAACTCGTGCTATGGGCTCATCTTACTGGTTGCCAGGCACCTAATGAATTTTTCATATCAAGGGGGTACAGTACTACAAACGAGTGGTGAAAACCTGAGAACGATGCAGCTCATGTGGGCGGGCATGTCAGCCTGTGGAGATGGAGGCATCGATTAATGGAGGTTGAAAGTGCAAACAATTACAGCTCGGGCAGCTGCAGTCTGGGCAGCGCTGAAGCCGAAAAACCTTTGGTTCGGGGACGAGTGAAGGATGGGGGATTCAGACTGCAATTCCAGGTATCAAGTCTAGGGAAATTACAGGGTTGCTCTGGATGTTAGCCCCTCCACTTAATGAATACGTCTAAGCCGCACAACACTGGCTCACATCTAAATGGAAGACATACATAATGGAAGCCAGTGTTCAGGCATGAAATGCATATTCAGCAATTAAGTCTGGAGACAAGCTTACCTGAGACGTTACACCCTATTCCCCCCCTGAAGAAATGTCAAGAAAGACATCAATTTAGAGCCTGACTGATTTAAAGGTTGGCCGATTGAAAATTGGCTGATGTGAGCCTTTCACAGAAATATCGGCACCAGCGTTTACATTTGCCATTATGCATGAAAACTAACTACAGAATAAACATTGCAGAAAATACAATTTATTAATCTTAATCTTATCTTATTAAATCTTAATTCAAGTTCTAATTATTTGGTTGTGTTTGTATTTTCTTTGTTTTTATAGTTATCTATAATAAAGGTTATGCTTAAACTGTAAAATATCAATCCCTAATTACATCTCTTTGTCATTAGAGTTTGATTGCGACATCTCGGGAATCCTAGCCCTTTTTTTTTTTTACAATATATATATCGGCCGATATATCAGACTCTCGGATTTTGTACTTCCTATTATCGGTATGGGTCGGCCACCTACAAGAAATCAATGTTTACTACATCAGAGCAATTGGTTGGATTACTGCTGTCGAATTGTGAAATGATTTTCCTAACACAAGCTTCATTCAACCTTTGCTTAGGTTGTGCTTGCATTAGTCTGCTGTGTTAGAAGATACAGTATGTGGTGTGTATGGAGGCCTTGACAGCCAGACTGACGCTTGTTTTCCTCTCGACAAGCAGAGCGGGGTTGTAGAAACCGCGGTTAAAGTGTCCGTGGGATCGACAACCTTGAGGGGCACTGTTCAGCTGCTCCAATGTCTCCTTCCTGCTTCCTGCCACTGTTGTTGTAAAGGTGTGAGGAGGACGAGGAGAGGCTCGGTGAGAAGCAGACCAACACTGAAACTATAGCACAGCGTTATCGACCGGATGGAAAATTAAAAACCAACTGTAACAACAGGAAGGATTTGATTTTTTGTGGTTTGAATAAGCACACGTAGAACATTGTACGAAGCACTTGCACATCCTACCTGGACATACGAACAATGTCGAAATAAAGCATTACCATGGTTGACAGCGTTTAGCTTTCGTGAAGGAATGTAATAGATACACTTTGCAGTATTTTACAGACCACTTTGCACATCTAAGCGAACAGCATAACATACCATATGCTCTAAAGTGGTCCAGCCGACGTCCAGGTTTATTCCACTGCTCCATCGTGTTCACCAGTTAACCGCTAACCGCCACTGTCTGTTGCTGAGCAGGTAGTGTAGAGTGGGACTCTGGATCTTTCTCACGGACAACAGTTGCACTGCTGTGGCCAAAAAGATGAAGCCGTGAGAGCAGAGAGAGTGAACCAAAACAGGAGAGTTTCAGGTCGGACAGTTAATCAATGAGCTGAAACTCACTATAAAGCACCGTGCAGCTGTGGGAAGCTGCAGCTTTCGGGGGATATTTCTTCCATCACTACAATTAACCTCTTTCATAATGTCGCGGTGTTTTCGCCGTCATTTGATTTATTGCTTTGAAAAAAATATCCATTATAGCCGCTGTCAGTTTTTCTGTGCATGTTGCAGTTTTTGCTGTCCAGCCAAGACCTGTCCGCTGGGTAAATTCAAGTTCATAGATGGAAGAAGATGGTTGAACTCGAAGTGTGCTGTAAGCGAAAATTAGAGTCGGGGTCCTAATACAGAGTGAAAAGAAAAAAAAACACCTACAGCTACATAAGGGAAAATCCAACCCCACGCGCCGCTACCATAAGTCAGTGAGTGAACTCCACCAGCTGTGGTGCGGACACACACACACACAGATAGAGGAACAGAACAGAGTTAAATGGCTCCCATCTAGCTTCTCCAGCCATAACCAAGCCGACGTGAGCGCTAATCGGCGCTCTGCCTGTCACGCAGGACAGAGCAGCTGTTGTTTCCCAGAGCGAGCACAGGACGGGAATGCTGATGAAGCGGCGTGTTCGCAGACCTCCCGCCGCAGACACCAATACCCATCTCACACCGAGACACTTGTGGGGATAATCAGCTGTTTGCAACAGACAACAGGCAGGTTCATTATTGCACAGCGGACCCAGATGGGACGCGTTCGTGCAAAAACCCAGCGCGTCTCCACAGCAGCTTCACAGCATCTCGGATTCTACAAGTGCCTGAACCTTCCACTGGAGGGAGGAGATGGACACCATGTCCTCATCTGGTGTTCAGACAGTGATGGTGGTGGTAGTGGAGAGGGTTGTAATACAAACCTTCCAAGAGGTGTAAGATAATATGGACTGACAAGTTGGTGTCAGCACTTCTTGTACCAAAGTGGGGAAATGAAATTCAGGAGACTGCCTGAGAAGTCCGCACACTGAGTACATTTCGTAAGGACCGCAGCTGGACCAAATATGTCGCAGACAATAACAAACAGAAATGGAATTGCAAAGAGGCATCGTGTTCTTCTATATATCTTCTATCACTTTTTATTTAGGAACCAACTCAATGTATATGCACAAGCACAATACAGTTTTTTGGTTTGACACCGTTTCATCTTCTCGAGTGATCCCTGAAAAAACATTTCCTCTTTGACAGTTTCTTCCATCAGCAGATGTATTTCACCGCAGTCTAGATTTTAATTTCATGCTGTGTATATACTGTATGTACACATGGTATTACCATGAGATGAGTCCATTTCATGGTAATACTCATCTAAGCGTTCGGTGACCCTTTTCTCAGCCTGTCAGAAACTGGAAACTGGAGAGCAAGCGGGTCACAGAGCATGATGGGGCTTTAATTGTTGAAATTACATCACGCGGTCCACCCGTAGACCTATGGAAATGTCAACATTGGTTATGTTTCTACAATCCTCTATTCAAGTTATTCACTCATCGGCACGTGTGTACAGTGCATAAATTGTGAGTCAATGTCCAAGTATGACAGAGCCACGTGCATCAGTGTAAAACCTGTTAAATTTCCGAGAATACAAACTCGGATATTCTCTGACAGGTCAAAAATTTACTTGAAAACGTAGCAAATCTACGAGAAAAAGAAGTCTGAAAAAAAATATTTTGTTTATCAAGGAACGACATCGCCCTTTTGTAGAAAAGCGATATTTCAATCTCCTCTGTCTACATGCAGTCTGTCATTCACCTCCGCTGTCATACACAAATGAAAGCTGTCTGATTGTTTGCCACAAATCTTTGAATTTAGCCACGTCTCGTAAATGTAGCTGCTGGCGGAAACAAACCAGCCCTTGTCTCTGCCGAAGCGAAATCCACATGGCTAATTGTTATGCAATGGCATCACCGGACCTTGGATGCGTTCTTCGTTCTTTCTAAACTTCACTCAGTATTTTGATGTCAGGAATATGCATATTCAGTGAAGAAGAGCCCCTCCAACCATCAACTCTTGGTCACAAAACAACGGGACATACATTTCATAGATTGCATATTAGTTGTATGAAACAATGAAGCCGATTAAAGCACAATTTTTCCGCGATTTTTTTCCGTTAAATTTGGGGCTTTAATGGCTGAAATTCTGTGGTATTTTTTCTCGATATATTACCCCCCTCCCCCAGCTCCGTATACATTGGCCCTAATACGCCATCGTAGTATGCGTGACTATGGCTGAATAACGGAAATTTAAACAAATAGCAGCAAGTTCCCATGATTTTTAACACGTTTGTGTTTTTGGAGAGGGTAGAATATCAAACATATCGTTTCCTAACCTTGTGAAAATTTCCATGCCTCACATTTTTTTTCTTCATTTGATTACATTTATGCAAAGATAGCAGCTTGCAATTCAGCTTTTCTGGTTTATATTAAACAAATAGGCGAGGGTGAAAACTCTGTAAACATGTAATATAAAGGATGGTTTAACAAGTAGCTGAATATATGCAGACCTCTGACTCAACAGGTGAAGCATTGAGAGCAGAAGATTGTCCTAATGTTACAAATAAATGTCCAATAACAAAGCCCCAGGTACTAAAATGAAATTGCTTCATGCAGTGGATATGCCTTCCCTTGCACTGCAGCAGTAATAACCTCGGATCAGCACAATAAAAGTGGTCAGACATTAAAACCGATGAAATGCTGAAAAACAGAATAATATTTTTCTGTGTGGTTTGGGTATTCACTTTAAAGTACATTCAGGAAGTTTCAAAAAGTAATGGAAAAATATGGAAAGCATGTAATTTGATGATTACCTTTCCGCAGCTCTGTTTTTACAATCCTATGTCATCCAAGGAAAGACTGTCTAACTCCCACAAAGTAATTGTTTTAAAATCACATGTTTAGTTCAAATGGATTATATACAGTCAAATTACTTCAATGCAATGAAGTGGCCACCTGTACACACCTGTCCCCTTCAAGACCTCCAAATGTTCTCAGGCTGCAGTGTCCATGTAATAATAATCTGTGCATATTAAAATGGCTCATTTGAAGGCGTGACAGCAAGAACTCAAAGTAAATAAAAAAAAGGAAAACGCGACCTCATGGTGTGAAAAAAAAATAGGGGGAAGAAGGCAACGACTCTATTCTCCTTCATCCTCTCGTAGAGGAGCAGGGCTTCACTTCACTTTTCGAGTGTCTCACATTTTTTTTAAGATTTAGAGCAAGTCGTGGAGAGCAAGTGAAAGTGGCTCAGGGAGAATGGACCGCTGTGATGGAGGTGAAAGGCAGAAGTTGCTGTGCGAGTGACACAGAGGCGGAGATTACACGGACCAAATCAGAAATGCCCCCTCGAGTACAAGCACTCCATCATCATCTCGCTGTAGCTGAAAGCTGCTGTTCTTGAGAGTTAAACCCTGTTTTAGGGGGCAGAGTAGAAAAGATTCTGGTGTGGCCGCTGATTTTTTTCTTCTCCTTTTTTCCGTGGTATTTTTTCTTCACGTATCCCGTGGGAATACAGCAGCTCAAACCTTAGCCAGGCTCTTGTGCAGACTGACTTCAAATGGGGGACGTTAAATGAATAGGATCAAACAAAGATTCTGTTTTCTTTTGCATCTTCAAACCACGAGAGGCACGGCTCCATGGCCTCCGTGCAGATTCCACGTGTGTCAAACCCTGTGCATGAAAACCTTCTCATCATTTGTGCACAAAAGGCTGCTTCTGAAGGCAAGATGCTGGCGGTGTACTTCTTGGGGGCTCTGCTGTTTTCCCTTTGCCCCAGCGGAGTGTGCGCTTTTCGTCTGCCGGCTGTCGTCCTCTCCGCCACATAGAGCTCGTGTCGGGTGGAGCGACGCCAGAGGCTTGTTTACAGTCGCCCCGTGGGGGGAACACGGTGTGAAATAAGAGGAGCTCTTAGAGGGGCTAAGGACGGATCAGGTGCGAATGTGACTGTGCAATGTTTTAGAACCCCTTTAAAGCCCAGGGGAGTTGTGCGGCGTCAGCGCCGGTGCCTTCTAAAGTCTGCAGTCTCACCCTCCCTATGCAAAGTCTGCTCGTAGGAGCACAGAGTTGTAATGCGACCCCCGGCGAAGCTTCAGCGGCAGCTCCTGAGGGGACACCGCTAGGTTTGCAGCCAAGTGAGGAACTGTATCGTAGTGAAAAACGTCCCCGCCTGCTATTTGGCTTTATCGTACATTAATGACATTGCTGCTGTCGACCCCCCGTCGGCGTCGGTTAACATGAATAGGCCTCCTTTTCTGTCCAGCCATAAAACCTCTTTAGCCCTGGAAAGCAGCCACTGGAGGGGGAGGCGGAGGACAGCAGGAAGGAGAAAGTCAAAGGTCAAATTAAGTCTAGACACTCACTATTCCGCCACTCTTTTCCTTGGGAATCCGGAGGGGGGGGGGGGGGGACACACTGTGCGAACAGACGGCATTGACCAGGACCACAAGTGTCTTTGAGGCTGTCCTGCACAAGAATAACACCATCACCTTGTCTATGAAGCACTTACAGTGGGCTACAAAAGGGAGAGCGTGTCAAGCACCAGAATGTTTTTCTTCTTCTTCTTCTTCTTCTTCATTTGAACCCACGTAAAAGCGGTTTACTGATGCAACATTTCACAAAGATGTCAAAGCCTTTGAGGCGAGGTTTATAAAAGGAAGCGTGGCCCTGCATTATTTCAATAAATGCAATCTCATGGACAAAACGAGTATAATTGTTTCACTGGGTGCATCGGGGACATGTCAGGATATGTGTATTATGCCCTAAACATATTACAGCAATTACACAGTCTGCAAAAAGTCTGAGTGCATATTTGGATCAGCTATGAAAAGATGTATGTTGCAATCACTACACAATATTATACTAAAGCTCCTTTAAAATTTGATTTGATTGGACTGGTGATCTCGTTTTTGATGAAATTGTGACGATATTTCATATTTAATAGTCTTAGCTGCCTCTCTTCCATAGTGCATCTGTGATGCAATGCAAAGGTAACACTAGGACAACACGATGTTTTGAATGTGCGACAACCACTCTCAGCTTCAGGAAAATATATATGACATGAATGAATTAATGTGCTGTGCAGAAGGGCACTGAGGATACACAGCTTCACTGGCGTGGGAGCTTCGGCTTTGGCTCTCTTTAAATCCAAACCAACAAATGGTATATTCCCTAATGGCGGTTATTAAAATATTGCTTTGCTTGATACTTGACCCATTCACAATATCCGTGCTTTCGGTTGATTACATTAATATTACTTATGACAGGATAGCTGGGAATTGCATATGTTGACATAAATTACATTCAAAGAAAACACTCCTGTCGTTATATACAGTGATATGGATATGTCCAGTGGTGCAGAGTAATAACTGCATTTGCTCAAATACCATATTAAAGTCATAATTTTTTTAATTTCAACAATTCAGAAAGGTGTGTGCAATAAATGACTGATTGTAACAGAGGACAGCATCGTGCTGCCCAGCAACGCAGCGTTTTTTTTCTGTTTGTTGGCTGCTGTGGAGTTTATGTTGTTGATACAGCTCCAAATTTGTTGCCGCTTTGTTCCGCTGTTAATTGTCTGGATATTTGATTTCCATTGGTTAATATTATTATTATTTTAAAATGACTACTTCCTCAGAGTCCATTTTAACGGATTTAGTTTGTTCTTTCATGAGAGTTCATTTTTAGACGGGTCATTTTTTCTTCTACTTGAGTAAAAGTACTTTTAAGTGACTCTACTTTTAATTAATTACTGAGGGCAATTCTCCAGTAGTCTTCCCCCTCCGAGGCCATACATAGATGCGCATGATTGTGTGTGTGTGTGTGTGTGTGTGTGTGTGTGTGTGTGTGTGTGTGTGTGTGTGTGTGTGTGTGTGTGTGTGTGTGTGTGTGTGTGTGTGTGTGTGTGTGTGTGTGTGTGTGTGTGTGTGTGTGTGTGTGTGTGTGTGTGTGTGTGTGTGTGTGTGTGTGCGTGCAGAGAAGCAGCGTTGCACACATCAAGGAGGGAATTGGAGCGAGTGTGTGAGAGCAAGCAGACAAAGGATTATGAGCACTAAGCAGGAGACTTAAGTTTCCAACTTGGCCTCCGAGCAAATCTTTCAGTACAAACTTGCGACCAACACTAAAGATCCCAATACTGAAGTTAGATCTTTGTAGAAAAAGAGAGAGAGAGAGAGAGAGGAGATGCAAGATAGTCGCCTGATCACAGCCCAACCAGACGGACGTGGAGTGCGTCTGGTTGGGAAAACCAATGCTGCATCTGGGATGCCTCACTATGTCCCAACAAAAAGACCTGCATGTCACAGTTTAGTTTTTTGCTTCCACAAGGCACCGACCACTGTTCTATGCACAATTGAATACAATAATTGAGTACACACAGGAGGGATGATGTTGTTGGTGCTATGTGGAATTGTTCATGGATCTATGGAAACATCCCCCCTGACTACATCCTTGCTCCCAGGAGTCGGACCCTGGCAGGCTCCCTTCTTCAACCTTGCATGCGGTCATGAGCGACTATGATTTGCATTATTCTGCAGCCATTTAGCATCTATCATCTCACAATCATGCGACCAACTCTGTCCAGATGTTAGCGTTACCTGGCAGCTCCGGCAGCTGGCGGAGGTGCAGTCCCATTTCTCCGAGCTCGTTGGCAGGTTTTGCAGGTCGGACATGTGTGCAGCAATGGAGGGGTTCCAAAGAGTCGCCACGGTTTGGATCTCCCTGTAGTTCTCTTGAAACCCCTTGGCTTGTAAAGAAATCAACTGGTGAAAAAGCTGATTAACAGATGAATGAAACGACATGCGGTTTGTCTTCTCTCTACCAGATCAGTGAGTAAGACAACCAGCCTGCTTCTTAATATGACCAGACTGTTAACTCAAAGTTATTTGTTCATTTATGGATTTTTTTTTTCTGCTGTGGACAAAAGCCAGGTTGCTGGCATTGAGTCAGCCATGATGCTAACGCTGCCGCTAGTTGGCGCTGGGAGCCAGAAAAAAAATGAGGGAGCTGCAGTGTACATACTTCCTTCTTTCCCGCCGTTATCTCCAAAGTGGCGTTGAGAACTTCCTCTGGAGCTCTGAGGAAAAGTACCTGCGTCCTTAACGGCGTTTTGCAACTGCAGCGTCTTTATGACTGTGATTTTACAACAATACCACCTGGAACCACTAGGGGCACACAAGTTGCCTCTTAAAAGTGAAAAATGTTTGCTTATACATCTCTTTTTACTCAGTCAAAGTTCTAAAAGTGATTTATCATAGAACTTTAGGGACTGAAAGTGCGTACAGCCCGGCTAGCAGCTCTGTGAGACAGTAGCCCACTGAGAGTGAGTGATTCGAGCTAAATGCTAGAATGTCAGAATGCTACAGTAGCGTTCACCCAAACGCCCTTTACCTCCATCCCGTCACTGAGGCCACAATACTTTTCGAGGAAGAGGTGAAAGTATTTATTAGTGATCCATTCATAATTCACTGAAATTTAAAGTGCAGCCAAGGACATAGCCTAAGTCACCGGTAGAGATTTAAGACCCCAATAAATTCACAACACACTGGCAAGAGGCACGCAACAGCCACCGCCCAGTCTGCTCCGCTTTTATGCGTGTGATTCATTCAGGGCCAATTATACGGCGAACAACACGGCAACGCTGCAGAGTACAGCCGAGCGACAACTTGCACTGGCAACTTTTACACGTCTGCTATTTATCACGAATGACGTGGGGCGCAATGTCTGCCAAGTTCTCTGCTGTCAATTTGCAGAGTAGCATGTAAATATAATTAAATGATGACATAATCGCATTATGTAAAGGCCTCTAATGGAGTCTCTTTCAGCACTCCACGTGAGCACTGATGTGTCAGTCAGCTTCAGAACAAGTGGACCACATCCTGAATGGCAGAATTAATGAGAGTGACAATAGATTCAATATCTCAGGGAGCCCGGACCCACTCCGACCTGGTTTGAGGGATTGTGGAAGGAAATTAAAAAAACTGACCGTATGAATGAGCTAATTTTCCATGCCTGGGCTAGACAAAGTCCCGGTGACAGAGGGAAGTACGTGGCGAATAAAAGCAGGGGTGGAAGAAAGATGGGGTGCTGAGAGGAGGGAACACAAGTAAACAGGATTATGAAACAAGCCCTCAGGCAAATGAATATCATTGAGAGGTATATCACGCCAAACAAAGATGAGTCAGTGCCCTCTGGGTGTAAAACTTGTCCCACAACTGAAAAAAAAGGGAACAAAATCCTCTTACTTTCTTATTAATGTCAGTAAGAGAAGTAGCCGACTTATTTTCTGCAGTTATTCTTTTACTTTTAAGGAATAAACTAGTCAGATTTGTCACAAATCTGTTTACTCATTCAATGTATAATCAACCCATCCATCATTCCTCTATACTGAAAATGCCAAGAGCCCACCACAAGCTTAAGTCATCATCACCAGTCTTAATAGAGTGATTATTAGCAGGGGGATTAATCGGCCCATTTAAATCCCATGCTGCCCCCTCTGTGATTTACTTCACCAGGTGACATCCAAGTGCACACAGTGGAGGAGACTGCGAGGGGTTAGGGATGGGGGGCGGGGGGGGGGTGGTATGTTTCCCCCAAGTGTGTGCTTACAAAAGCTAACAAGGAGCACGTTAGCCACTTCATCTCCAGACTGGAAAGCTTCATTAGGGTGACTGCGCGAGGTGAAGTGAGGACAAGAAGGGGGGGGAAGGACTGCAAGAGCAGGCAAGGAGAAGAGGGCAATTAGTAACCCAGCTAGGATGCTTCTTAGATCAAGCCCACAAACAATCCGCTGGCCCTGCAAGCCTGTGGGCACATATTCCTGTGCTCCCCTACTTACAGACATTCCCGCTGTCATGTTTATGCCGTAGTATTGCTGCGCTACGTGTTGTGGCAGTTTTATGAGGCAATTTTTTTCCCCCCAGTGTGTGTGTGTGTGTGTGTGGGGTGGTGGGAGGGGATCTTTGTGTCCGAGGGTAGATATATACACCCTGTAAGCACAATGCCCTTGAATGTGGCCTTGGACCTCTGTTGCATTTCATCCCTCTTGCTTCACTGACGAGAGATCACATAACGGCAAAACTAATCACAGAAGTGGCTGTGGTCCACACTTGGTTCTTCCCTCAGACATGAAGGAAGATGCAGCGCTCTCAGAGTCACTGCCTCCTGTTCTCCTGTTTATTGTGCATGCTGCATACTCTGCGGAGATGCTGACATTAATGCAGGGATTACAGTTCCCCACCGCTACAATTGGCTTTTCAGGGAAATTAGGATTTCCTTTCCAATGTAAGACACAGTGCACCTAAATTGAATGAACTGAGAGAAACTGCTGAGATTACTGTATGCCCGTAAGAGAGCTTTAATATAAGACAACCACTTAATGAAATGGCATAGAAATGTAAGGCAGCAAAAAATGCAATACTCATGTGAAGTGGAAGTCAAAACTGAGTGTTTCCTTTTTTTTCCTTTAACCACTCTAGCTGTTGAATTTCAGGCATAATACCATCGTTTTATTTGATCGTTTTATCAGAGTAATGTTAACCTTGTGGTTAAAGTATGGGAAGTAATCTGTGCAAGTGCATTTGATTATATGTTGTGAAACTGATGTGTAGAAAAAGGATGAATGGATGGACAGATTAATCAATGGATCAGCACTGGGCGAGGCAAGTTTATTTGTACAGCACATTTTAACAACGAGGCAATTCAAAGTGCTTTTGCAGTGCGGTTCAAGAAATGCAAAGACAGTATTTACTGAAAGGCAGCGTCAAACAAGAAAAGTCTTCAGTTCTGTTTTAAAAGAACTGAGAGTGGCAGCAGACCTGCAGTTTTCTGGGAGTTTGTTCCAGATGTGTGGAGCACAGAAACCGAACGCTGCCTCTCCATGTTTAGTTCTGACTCTGGGGACACAGAGCGGACCGGTCCCGGGCGAGCTGAGAAGGTCCGGATGGTTCGTAGCAAAGCAGAAGATCCCAAATGGATTTTGGAACCTGAACCATTCAGTGCGTTGTAAACCAACAGTAGTAATTTGAAGTCAATTCTTTGACTGACAGGAAGCCCATTTCAAGATCTGTAGTAATCTGAGTAATATGATCTACTTTTTTGGTCTTAATGAGGACTCGAGCAGCGGCGCTCTGAATTAGCTGCAGCTGTCTGATTGACTTTTTAGGGAGACCTGTCAGGACACTGTTACAGTCGTCGAGGGTTAGGGTCAACTCTAATTCTAATATGGCTGTTGAAGGGTCAGGTCTGAGATCTCTGGCTTGGTTTGTAGTTTTTTAACATTACCGTTTGCGGCTGGGAGCTAACTTTAAATCGCTCTTCCTCGGCTCCAAGTTACTACACAAATCTTCCACAGGGAAAGCTTGACGTTGCCACAGAATGTATCACTCAACCTGCGTTGTTTCAGTGTAGCGGTTTGATGCCTTATGATGGTCTAACTGACGCTACAGGCTGTGTCATTCCCACCACAGGCCCTCCAGCTTTAATAATAAAACACACGCTCTGCCTAATTGATCATGGTTACAATGCAGACTGTATCTTACAGGTCTGACAGCAGCAAAAAAACGTCCCGCTGTTTGTTAGAACAGCCCTCATATGTTACCTCAAAGACGACGGATAATTCTGCAGTTGCGCATTATTCATTCAGCGAGAACGGATAGCCGGACAACATGGTGCCAGAAAACCTCTGTGCACAGGCTGAAAATGTTGAGATTTTTGTCTGAAGACTATGAAAAATAAACGCCATTAAACGACCCTTTTCATGAAAAAAATATGTATTTCAAAGTTTATTATATACACAGTATGCGACACTGTATGTGCTGTAGTGTAGAGGGAACAGGGACTGTGTGTGTGTGTGTGTGCGTGTGTGCGCGTGTGCGCGTGTGCGCGTGTGCGTGCGTGCGCGCGCGCGCGCATTGGGTGGTTGAAGACTAGAAAATCAGGTAATGAACTAATTACAATTCAGAAAAGCGACATTTTCATAAATTATATATATATATATATATATATACACACACACATGTATATGTTTTTATGCACATGTTATTTTCTTCTGTTCACAGGATAACTTGCAATGCACACAAAAAGAGTCACCTTTCACTTTAGGGGCTCCGTGGTTTAAACAGCTGACTGCTGCACGAGAGAGTACCAACATGGTAACATTAAGTTCTGGAAAGTCGTGTAACAATTCTCTGTGGGTTCATCACTAAAGGCAAACCCTCTAACATTATGCATACTCGTTTGATCCATTAAAATATTGATTATAGCCCCTTCAAAGTACATGGCCGCCGCAAGGTAAAGACAGAAAAAGTGAATTAATGTGCATATTTTAAATGTTCTTGCTCTCAATTTACCTTAGCCCGTGACTTAGACACCATTGTTCTTCAGTGAGAGTGGGAGTCATTCATCTCTCACTATGGATCACTTGGATTTAACATGGTTGTATCTTACTTAGATATGGTTTTTCAGTTTTCAAACACCACTCGTGTTATCTGACGAGATCACAGACTTTTTAGCTGCTGATGTCATCAAGTAAATATTAAAACTCAGCGTCAGGATTCTAGATCTCCTCGTGCTTTTGTTGTGTCTTTCTTCAAATGTCAGAGACTACAAAATAAAAGGAGGCAAACTACGAGATATGATATCAATCTAAGAGCACAAACTAGTTTTTTCCCTTTTTTCCCCTCAGCACGCCCCTTGAGCTCCAGAAGTGCTCATGAAAAATTAAACATCTCCATTTCCATGATAAACTCCCTCTGCCGATGAAGATCATGAGATGTGACTGAAAGAACTGAAACAGCCAATAAAGGGACATTGAGATGAAAGTTGCTTTTAACTACTTGGTCAATGTCACGATTAAATAAAATGACCTTTCTTCCTGACTATAACCACAATCCCACAGTATGTGAGCCTCTTTCACATCTCAAAAGAAAATATTGGCAATATTACTGAGTCTTTCTCATTTAAAAGGCTGCGACTCAGAACATATTGTTGACTATAAGCAGCTTCAGTCAGCATCAGTTGAATTGTAACCCCCTTTGTTAATGGTTTCAGAGAAGACAACCAAATCACTGGTTCAATGAGGTATTTGCAAAGTGTGGTAACATCTCATATTTATGGGATTTGTTGAGCATTAGCACATAGTTCCATGGGAATTTTTGCTGCAAGGGCACACACACACACACACACACACACACACACACACACACACACACACGCATGCATGCATAAGGGAAGGACTGACAAGTAATGCTAAATGCCAGCCAGGTGGTCAGCTTCAGGCAAAGCTGAGGAAAAGGTTTTCCCTGTCAGAACAATCCCTCGTCCAGACTTCAGGCAGAAGCACATTTAAATGTCTTTCAATTAGAATTTCTGCAGCTGTGCACCTTCCTTCCTCCCTTCCATCCTTCCTTCCTGCCTGCCTGCCTGCCGCTGCTTACCCTCAGATGATAATCTGTGGAGAGCTCGCTCGCAACATGTGACTTGTTTCAGAGCACTGGTATTCTCTCAGTATGCCCACGTCGGAGCAGGCAGTTCAATATTGAAAAGACACGCAGACTACTGGTGTGGAACAAAAGCGGGAAAATGAGAAAAGCCGATGGCTCCAGCGTTGTTCTGAGAAATTGGGGGCATGAATATCTTCATGAGATTTGCCTCAACACGTTCAAATATACTGTCGTGGTGTTAAGATTTTTGCGCTCATCTGGGAATGACTTCTGAACGCGGGTCCGATGTTGAACACTCAGCCAAGTTCCATCTGTGCAGAGCCAGGACACACGCGACCGAGAGCACCTGCCCACTGACAGGGGAGCAGCCCTTAAAAGAAATGGAAACATTGGGGCACAAGGCCGGTCGATTCGGGAGCTGCGTCTGCTTTCACTGGTAGCAATTTGGAGAGAACAAGATACTGAAATGAGGGCAATTTCTTTTCCTGCCAGCTCTCGATGGTCAACACATGCTGTAATTCCCACGCGGGCCTGTCTGTCCCTTTGTCTGCAAGAGAGAAAGTGAAACTGCATTTGTAATGTGCTGCTTATTACCCATATATTCCTGCATCTGTGCTTCTATAGTATTTATTTATTTATTTATTTTTTTGGGTGGGGTGGGGTGATGAAAACTCTCAGATAGCCACTCGTAACAAACGCTGCGCACAGACGCACAGGGGCACATCCCACACTCTCGCGCACGTCTGTTACCAGGGAACAGGAGAGAGACGGAAAGACGGAGGGGAAGAAAGAGAGGGGGAAATAAACGGATGCCTCTCCCAAGAAGAGAAAGAAGACGCGCGTTGCGTTGAAGATGCACAGCCGAGTAGCACTGCTGCAGTCTATTTTTGGCACTCGCTTCCCCCCTGCACTCCGCCCCAAAATGCCACCCTGTTCTGAGATTTTACCTGATACGAGGTTTGCTCTCTCCAGATGGCATAACCGGCGTGCAGATATCGTCTTGTGCTCACCTCCTCCTTACTGTATCCATCCCCGGCGCTGACCCTCCCACTGCTCCCCTGACACTAGATAATTCACCATTAATTCACCTCTAACCTCTCGCCTGTGATGTATGTCACCGAGTCAAATGCCGGGCGCGCCCCGGATCACGCTCCATTCAGCTCATAGATCATTTTCCACCCCGACGTCGCCGTAGCACAGTGCAGGGCTGTATTGACAAGTGGAAGGTGAAAAATCACCCCGTGGCCCCCCGATCTTGCCTCTCTTCTCCTCTCCCAGCCCCTTCCTCTTCCTGTGATGCTTGATCCGTGAAGGAGATTGAATTGGAGCTCCCCATTCAACCAGCCATCCAGCCGCCCAATTGCCCCATCTCCAGTTCCAGAGTGGGAATTCATCAGATGTGGCGCTGGAGTCGACCGCCAATGGCCCATTAGGCCCCGGCAGGTCGATGGTTAACTAACTGAGGAAAGATCTAACCGTGAATTTCATCCAATCCATAACAGCAGCGGAATGATCAGTGTGCTCGAGCTACCTGGATTGACTTGGATGACTGAGGCACTGCATGGATAATATAGATGTGTAATGAATCTCGCGGATCGGCCGTTCTCCGGCGTATTTTCTTTATGCAGGATAAGAGTGAGTAAAGGAAACGCTTGTCAACTGGAACCTCAGAGGATCTCAGGTGAGCTCCAGATATGCACTGGCTCAGAACAGCAGTGTGTTCCCAGACGGGTGATGAATGATCCTTGAGCTAAACGCATTCCAATGTGTACAATGGCAGGACTGTACTTATTGATATAGGAATATAAGAAAACGCAAGCAGGCCTTTGAAAAATGTGTTTTTACAGACGGAGGGATAAGCCTCAACATGCAGAAAGCCAAATGTGGAATCTTTAAGCATATTAAACCGTAAAGATCTAATCCCATGCCTGATGATAAGCACCCAAGGTTGTGTGTGTGTGTGTGTGTGTGTGCGTGTGCGTGTGCGTGTGTGTGCGTGCGTGCGTGCGTGCGCTCACTTTTGTTAGAGCATGCCCGAGCAGCTTCTCATTTAAACCTACATCCATTTCATTATTTCGGAGGCCTGTGGTTGTAAAAAATTCATTTTCTAGGAAAGATGAATTTCTTTGGAAGTGGTCAGCTTGTCAATTTTTAAACATTCTTCGATAAAGCCCGAAAGTAGCGGAACGAACTGAAGCAATGAATTCACTATGAGGTGCCCAGCAAACAGGATAACGTGATAAGGCAAACACAAGCGTCTTGCAGCTTCTTACCCGCTCCGAGCCTTCACGGGAGGAGACGGAATGAATCTCGAATGATGAAAAGCTCAGCTGTATCATTCCCAATCTATTTAGTGAATAATCATGTAATTTGCTATGAGGGAGATTAATGAAATTGTGTTGCTGCTGAAGTACAGCACACTGCACCGAATGTTTGATTAAAAAAAAATTCTGATGTTCAAATGAAATTATCCTTCTTGAGAGGGGTAATGTATTTTTGCTAAATGTATGTCTGGGCACGGTCGACTCCCGACTCTATAATATAAGTATTCCAGCAATTAAATATTGGCCTTCCATAAAGCTTGAGGAGGACTTGTAAGGGAAGAAGAAAAAAAAGAAAAATTTAAGCACAAAAAATGATTTAACGAGGGCTCCATTTCCAAACTTTCTCCCCCAAGTTTGGCTCAAGTTCCGAAAGTAATGAATCCTCCACTCCCCATGATAAAACGTCATGTTGTTCATAGTCTCATTAGACCTGATTTACCTGCCTGATAATAATACTAAAGTCATCCATCTTCCGAAAGCAGCCTCCACCACCCTAAGAAATATTACATAGAATAAACCATGTATAGGTTCTGTATTTCCTTTTAATGTTTCACATTTAATACAATTGGTTTGTGTTTATTTTTTTCAATTCAATGACATATTCTGCCAATTTCATTTTACCAACATCAAAGTGTTTCAAGTCCCTTCACTGAGACGAGGACACAAAAGCTAAAGCCTTTATGTATTTAATGCTTCACTAATCATCATTTTTTATATTAACAATGGATCAATAGGTCCAAGAACAAGTGTAAAAATGGTCACCTTCCCCCTCAGCTCTACAGTATTTTAGCGTCTTCCATCAGCAGGTTGCCTGTTTTGTCTAAAATCCACGATGTCATCAATCAGGTCAACCAATCGGCCATTCAATGTTAGAAAAGGATTTTAACGAAAGCAGGGCAACATTGTGTTTTATATAGATTTTGACGAATGCAATCTCCTAGGGTATGTTTTCCAAACTTGTCAATAACGTATCTTAAAGAAGGCGATCCGAAACCCGGGGCCTACGAGGACACGGACAACTGTGCTCGCATTTATTTGGGCCATTAACAGAAATGTTGTGTCAATAAGAGCCCTCTCTGATCAACGGAATAATACAGAGGAGAAAAAGATGAAATACAGCAACGCTTTAGCGATGATTTAAAGCCCGGAAGCCGCCTATACACATAATTCCTACCAAAAACTTGACAAAGCTCCCCCAGAGACACTGAGAGCATTAGACAAGTGTTTACTCAGGCTGAGCAGTTCTCCCACTGAGCAGAGTAAATGAGAAGAATGGGTCCTCAATGCCTGCTTGGCATCCATGCCATTCAAAGTGAAAAGACTGTATTTACATCTGATAAGCCGTGATAAGGAATAACCAGGGGACAGGCGGGTGTGCGTTGCCATATGGTCCGATGCAGACAGGGGAGCAGTCGGTCTCGTGTCTGGTTCAGAAGCTGGTGCTCGGCAAACATGAGCGCACTGCTCAGAAGCGAGAGACAGCCGGGGTTGGTGAGGAGCAGAATTTGTCTGGTCCAAGGCGTCGCGATGAAAACACTACTTTCTACAGGTTAGTCCACTTTGCATCCGACTTAAAAATTCCGTTACCTTGCCGAGGCGTCGCTGGCACACGGATTCAGCCTTTATAAAGACTAATGTGTGTCATTAGTGTAACTGTGGCCACTTTTAAAATCTGTCTGAATTGAATCCCCCTGTTATATAGGGAATAGTGGAACATCTAATCTGACATTTGGCAGGTGGAAGTGTTCACACTGCGGGGGTGAAGAGGCCAGACTGAGTCTATAGTCATTTGTCCCATTACTCCAATTATCACTGTCGTCCCAAAATGTTCTGGATGGGGGGTTTTTTCTTCCCCTTTTTTTGTCAGCTAATTTACGCTGCGAAGTTATGCTTTTGGGATATGGGACGAACGTCTATGAATCGGCATTGCTAGTGACCTGCTAAGTACCTGGCTAGAGTCAGGCTCAACCCCTTGCAGTGCAATGATTAATGTGAGTGCTGGTCATGCAGAGGGCTCAGTGGACCGGAGCTAAAAGGCCGACATTTTTCAAGTCCACACCCCAGAGAATTGCCACTTGTCAAAACGTTACCAACCCCCCACCTGTGAACATGCAGTTGAAGAGGTGACCGCTCCAAAATCTCAATGCACCTGTCAAGAGGAAACTGCCAAAAATCCCCAACACTTTCTGTGCAAAACCTTCTTTTTTCCCCCTGTTTTCTTCAGAAGCCTTAATTCGTTTCCTCAACCTGGCAGGTCTTGGGGGTTTGATTTATGGAACTAAGAGAAGAATATGGTGGGAATACTAAAGGAAGCCGGGACTGTCACCTCTGCGTTCTAAAATGTATGGCTCGGGTGCGCGAGACTCCGCGGCCCTTTCCTCAATCACCGCAGACGAGCGCTGTGCGCCCGCAAAAAAACCAAAAGCAGGCAAGAGATAAAAATGGCCGTGGAGGCTGTGAGAAGGGAGAAAAGAGAGTTGAATTGGCAACTCTGCAGGAGGGACTTTTTTCTTTCATTAAATATCCATCTATGCCTTTGCGGTGATAAACTTTG
Organism: Scophthalmus maximus; assembly: GCF_022379125.1. NCBI lineage: Eukaryota > Metazoa > Chordata > Actinopteri > Pleuronectiformes > Scophthalmidae > Scophthalmus > Scophthalmus maximus. The sequence continues at coordinate 17,948,720 of NC_061529.1, read as the reverse complement.
AAACATTGATGGCACATACAGAAAGTGGATGGACCAGGGCCATGAAGTATGATGATGTCGCCGAAAGGGTCACTAGTTGCAGGGAGTCAGCTGCTGATTTATGAGGTTTTCCGTGCACCATGAAAAGTATTGCTCGAGGGGGGAGGGGTCTTTGTAAGAACTTATCCGTCTGTAATTTATCACACTACCACTACTACACCCCCCCCCCCCCAACACCACCACCTTTTTCTTCACACTGACCTGTGAGCTGGATACCAAACATGGTTCAGATTAAATAGACGCTATATGGCCGGTAAGAGTTCTCAATGCTAGCTGCGGTGTGGGTAATGGCTATCCAGGCTTTGGTTCATTTTACACCAAAAGGACTGAAAAGTGGAAATAAGTGATCCATCAGAAAGTAATTATGTTCGCCCCGGTGGTCTGGTATATGGCTTTCAAAGTGCCATCCCTATGACCAAGATTACATCCTATCCGTTAACAAAGTTCAATTCATCTCGGTCCATACATACTTGGGCCATCTCATCCTCTTTAACCTACAGTGTTCCAAATGAAATCATCTGGAACAAAATTATGCACATAAATATCAGTTCATCAAAAATCTATTTAGTGTGAAAAATGGAACTCGAAACTATATAACTTGACTTTGGGTTTTTGCTAGTTAAAAACCAATTTGGCTAACACTACCCACATGATTAATGTATTATTAATAACTCCAGATATTGTCTTGTTTCAGCGAACGCTTACACCATTTCCCCCGAGTTAATGTGGCTCTGCAGTCAAATGATCGAACAAGGAACTCAGCCACACTCTCCCGCAGGCACACCTCAACTCGCGCAATGACCTGGAGGAGTCTCCACTATCAGTGTTCAATATCACGCATATGGAGCGGCCGATGTAACACTGTACCTGCAAGTAAAGCCTGGCAGATTAGATATTAAATGCAGTTCAGTGTGTCTATGCCACCGTTTCTCCCCACTGCTCACGCGTCACACCAGTCCCTCCCATTCCTTTCAAACTTCGTCACCTTCTCCGATAATCAATGAAACCAATTGTCTTGAATAATGTGTTCAGATATTGGGTAGAATACATGATGAATAAAGAAAAAAGTTTCCCCCCCCTGATGTGTTCCTGGATTTGTTTTGCTCAGAAGAGTATATGCGAGGCACGGATAATTCTCAAAATGAAAAATGAAAAAAAAAGAGAGAAGAAAATGAATCTTCCTACACTCTGCTGCTGTTCCACCACAGGTAAGAGCAGACGATGCCAATGATTTCTTTTTTTTACTCATCTATTATATTCATTTGTTTTAAAATGTGTTTTGCAGATGTTAATCCACAACTACAGCCAAAAATAGATGTGATTTTCAATTAAAATACAACTTTATTTACTCATTCCATGACTGAATAGGGGCAGGGAGAGGAACATTTTTGCCAATTACTAAATTAAAAATAAACAATAGGAAAAAAAGAAGAGTGCAATTACAGCTATAATTCACCAACAAATAAGACAAAACATTATCTGAAAATGACATATGGTGTGATTGTGCCTGATGCATGTTCTTGAAGTGCAAGATATCCATATAAAAGCCCATAAAAACCGTTTAGTGGAGAATTCCATAGTTTGATGCCAAATAGTGAAATACACATCTACTTTAAGGTAGTCTGTGCATACTGATGCTGAAAATGACTAAATGACTGACTTCATAATCAGTCAGTCGATGTGCTGCGTCTAGTATGAACTGCTGTGAATAATTCTCACAGCTCCTCTGTGTAATATAAACAATGGCTTTATGTCTCGTGATCTACCACATACTCTGCATAGTTCCGAACAGAAAAATGTTGACATGATCTGCCCCTTCCCTGAATCAATGCATGGACTCTGTGTGTTTATATTTCCTGTTTTACATAAAAGAAGAAAAAAAAAGTTCCTTGTGCTGTTTATTTACTTCCTGCCCTAGTTTGTTTCCTGCCTTTGGGATGATCTGCTCCGCCTCAATGTGTTTCACCTTTGTCTCATTACCTCCGCCCTTTGTGTGTAATTAGCTTCAATGTTTTCAACTTTGTCAGTTCGTCTGTTCGGCTCCCCTGTGTTACCTCGTGCTCTTGCTCAGTTCCCCTGTGTTACCCGAGTCTGTCGAGTTTGGATCGCCTGCTTTGCATCTTGTTGTCAGCCTGCTCTCTGTCTTCATTAAAGCGTCTTCACTGCGCCTACCTGCTTCATAAATTTGTCTGCACGTGGGTCTTGAAATCCATTAACCCTGACAACTGTTCTTAGACACGTGCTGTACGAAATTTCCCTGACAGTTTTGTCAATAACAAAAAGTTCCCTCCCTTTCATCAAACCATCTTGACCATTTCATGTCAAGGCTTTGTGATAAAAAAGCTTTTAATTAATATCCTGAACGAAAAATTTGGGTCCACACCTATCAACACACACCACAACATTTGTGAAACATCATACATGTTGTTGATGTACAAGTTAAAAAGTTTGGGCCCCAAATCTGAGCCTAGTGGAACTCCAAATTCAATCCTTATATTCTCCGGTGTATAACCAGCAGACTATATGTATTTTTGTCTTCAATCGAAATAGCTGTTTAAGTCTCCTCAGACCATTTGTATCTAGGCTCAACACGCACAAAAATACATTAAATTCATTCATCACTGAATGTTTTTCATAACCCTTGTCTTATAAATATTTTTTTATAAATCCTATATTGCATTTCATTTGTAAAGTTTGTTGATAATTTGTTTTCCTTCCTGCATGCATGTGTAAGCCCTTTGTTATCCAAGGCTTTTTATACATTTTTGTTTATGCAGAATTATTGGACCGTGTTTATCATACAGTGATAAATGGCTAAACTTGTGTATTGCTTTGGTACTTCTTACCATTACATATCTTACCCTTACATGCAGTTTCGCTGAGGCTTTCTCTTTATTTGATGATCATATATTGTGACTACAAGTAAATGGTTGCTGATGTCATTTATTACAGCCAACTCTTTAACAGTGTTCTCCATGACATGTCTGAAATAGCCGCATCACAACTAAAACTAATACTGCCTTGTACAATCATGGCAAGGGAGTGCAAGTTAAAGAAACAAGAAAGAAGAACAACAGCCTCTGCGATGGACAATGCCATTATTGGGAAGTAATTATGCAGGGACAGGGCAGTGATCAATCAATAATAAATATATTAATAATTCATTTACTGCATCTCAATTAACCCTTAAGAAACAAAATAGGTTGTTCCTCAATCAGGAAAGAAAAAAAAGGAGTTATCGGTAATACATTTGTAACAGAACAGTAATTAATGGTTCTTTATTCGCGAGAAAGCATGGTGGTCTATTGTGCAGAGCTACTAGAGAATTGAGTCCTTAATGTTAATAATTAATCACAATGACTTGTGGCTTAAACAAGAAATAATGTTGTACAATCAGCAGGTCGCCGCTATGAATATGGAAATCCATCAAGAGCTAAAACTGTATATCCTCGCAATGGCGTTGTTACGGGCAGAAAAGCACAGCTGCAGTGCAGAGCATTCAGCTGTGGTACACTCCCCTGGTGATGGGAATGAACGCAGCAGGCATGTAATAATAGACATTTTCATGCAAATGCAAAAACTATAACCAGTTCATGAACCCCTTATGCCTTTGCTGCACTCACCCCAGCTCTGTGTGCCCTTCCCTGGGGAGAATCCTTTGATGAACGGGTCATGTCAGTTATCATCATCAGTTATTTGTTGGGCATAAATGGAGAAGGAAGGAGCTGCCCCGTTTTTCTCTCTTGATTCGTAGTAATTGTTATATGCATTGTTAATTCCATGTTTGTTTTATTCATGAATTTACACACGCCCAAGCCATTCACCCTCCGCTGAGCAGACAGAAAAGCTCATCCCATTCAAATTCTCAGTTTCATCATGCAGATGACTACCTTTTTTTCATATATCCTCGGGGTATATTTAAAATCTGTGTATTTCACTATATGGGAATGTTGTGACACCAGAATGTTAGTCTAACTCTTTGTGGAAATTATAAGAAATTGCATTGTGAGCCTATAGTTACACATACTATGCAACTTGAGTAGTGTTTTATTTTTTTCAAATTTTGGGATTAGTGGTAATTTTCCTTAATCCTCACACAAAAGGGCATATGCATTTACGACAACATAAGAAACTCACAAATCAAGCATTAGAGTGGAAGACCTTCATGTGGAACTGTAAGTTCATGTGGTCACTTCATGCTTTAAGGTGTGAGAAACAAACCTTTTAACATCGACGCTGTATTGTACACAATCCCTCTTTTCTTTCCCCCTCCAGAAAACGGACTTTATTGTACTAACAGGTTGGACTTCTCAAGAGTCTGTGATTACTCGAGTCGTACAATGATCCCACTGGCCCTGGCCCTCATCTGTAGATGAGGCTGTAATGAGACACTGTTCAAATTCCAGCGCAATTAGAGCATTAATGGATTTGCCGGTGAACCTTTGAGGGTTGTGAATTACCACAAGCATGTGTTGACGCCATCTAGCGGGTGTCTCACCAGATCAACTTTTGGACTCTGGGAGGGAGAGGGAGAGAGTTGTGTGTGTGTGTGTGTGTGTGTGTGTGTGTGTTAAGGGTTTTTCCCTCCTGCCCCAAACACTGACCTCTCGATTCCCAGTGTGTAAGACTGTGTGGCAAATGATTTGGCAAGATGGCAAGGCGACCTCCAGATGTTTTAAGGACACGCCGGGCTCTGCGCATGACAAAGCCAAATGGGCTCCAACCCAAATAGCCTCCCATTGAAACTATTTGTTTTGCACATAACCGGGGGTGTGCGACTGATCCAATCCAATTTCCGGACACACAAATGCTCGGTGATTCATTAAAAAAAAAGAAAAGAAGAATGACTTAGGAGCGGTGCTGCATTTCTAATCCCAATAAAAAGATTACAGGCGCCGTCACGGCTGCGCTGGGGGCGCACAGGACGCGCGTCCATTACGGCGGAGGCTCCCGCGCAGGCTGCTCGCGGCTCCCTCCCAGGGGACTCGTGGTTTCGCAGGAAACGGCTTCTATTTGACGTCAGCTCGCCGAGTGACTTTACCGCGTGTGCTGGCGCGACCGGAGCTGCCGGAGCTGCCGGGGTCCGACCGCATGAGCGCCAGAGTCCTCAGCAGACAGCCAGCCAGCCAGCCAGCCAGCCCGAGAGACCGCGGGCGTGCAAAAACACACTCAGAGGTTGTGGTTGCATTTTTGAACTTTAATGGACACTCCCGCGTCTCCAAAACTCGCCGTGAATTCGCGGTGTAGCCGGGAATGCGGGGAGAGCGACGCGGCATCCCGTCGCTGACAGAGGGGCCACTTGTACCGGCGTCACAACTGTGCCAAGAGACAGGGGGTCTTTGAGAGCGACCGGAGCGGACCCGCGCGGCATACCAATCAGCGTCCCGGAGCGCGGAGCGCACCGGCGATCAACGGCATTGTCTGTAAGGTGCGTGCGTCCGCCTGGGTGTGCGCGTCTGTGTGTGGAGCAGAGAGGAGCAATGGCACTTTTCCCGTATGAAGAAGGGAAGACGGCAACAGTCACCAGCAAACAAATGTAAAAAAAAAAAAAAAACAACCCAAAAAAACAAACCCCGGTTCCCTTCGCCTTGCTACACGGGCGCGCACCGGCAAAGAGGCGCAGGACCCGCAGGATCATCGATTTAGCACTTTGTGATTTTGCGCTGCGCATCTGACAAGAGCAGAAGAGGGAGCGGTGGCCAGCGGGATTGAGGGGCTTCACCTGAAACCAAATACTAGAATTTATTCAGCCATGATCGCCGGGATCTTCTTTTCCCTCGTTTGTTCTGCGGCATTTTTCGCTGGGCTGCAGTGCGCCTCGCCGAGGACCACGGCCAGGATGGATCTCCCCACCGCCGGCTTCAGCAACACCAGCGGCGGCGGCGGTAACAGTGGGGAAACTGGAGGCAAAAGGGACTTGAACCAAACCATAAACTCCAGGCTCAAGAGGAAAACCCTCGCTGTGGATTTTGCGGTCCCCTCTCTATTGCGCTATTACTTGGCGGAGTTCATAAAGAGACCGCTGAACGGCGATTGCCAGACTTTCAGCGGGTGTTACACGGTGCGCGCAAACTTGAAGATGCACTGCATGCCTTTGCAGAAAACCCTATCTACTTTTGTGGACCCCAAGGCTGCCACGGATTCAGCACTGCGGAACACGTCTTTCGATGGACAGCTCCCCTTCTTCCACAAGCGGCCGCTGTCCAAAGTCCTGAAACTGGGCTTGACGAAAGCCAGCAGGAAGTCGAACCAGGTGGTGGTGGAAATCGGAGAGGATATAGTCAGGACGGGATGCGGAGGGCTGTCCGTGTACGAGGAGGCCCCGGCGTTCACGCTGGAAATGGACCTCACAACTATTCTGGAGTGGTGGCTTGGCGCAGACGGGGGCCGCCTCAGGGTCCGGCTCATGCCCGAGAAAAAGGCCCAGGTGCCCGGGATCGAGGATCGATACACCGCGGCCATACGCGCTGCAGACCCCCGCCTCTTCCTCCAGATATCCTCCCGGGGTGAGTTCCGCTCCCCCTCCTCATCTGCCACCCTCTGTGTCACACACACACACACACACACACACACACACACACACACACGTACGTCTTCCTCATTTCTAAAGGATAGAATACATTCCTTGAACCATCACAACTTAATGCTTAACCCCGACCCCAACCTTTTCCTGAACCTGATCCTTGTAAGGTATGGTAAGCCATAATCCTCAACCCCTTAGCCCCCCCCCCCCAAAAAAAATCCTCAGACGGAAGAAGCAAAATTTGTCCTCACAACACTACAAAGACACACACATGAGCAAATAGACATCCACACATACACAGAGGTGCAGGTCTATTTCATGTTGCCCAGTAACGGTTGTGACTCAAGTGCTGCTATGATTGATTCTCGATGTTGACTCAAATGTGTATAGTGGCATTCATGGTGAAATTAGCGGGTCAAGGAATTTAACGACCTGATGGCAAAATGATGACTGACGTGTGTGTGTGTGTGTGTGTGTGTGTGTGTGTGTGTGAGAGAAGAAATCCTTACGTTTAGTTGCTGTGTCTGTTGCTATGATCCAGGGTACTCTCCAGACTCATGTTCCAGTAATGAGGCCCACCCCGGCAGTGCCGAAAGACAAACGCATGTTGATTTCATAGCCAAACTTTCATTGTTTTCCATCGGGTTCCACACTGAATTTATGCAGCATCTTCAGGGGCTGCCATCGTCATCAGTCCTAAGATGTTAGTCATTATTTCATTTGGAGGGAAAGGGAGGCCTCATTCCCCGTTAATAACAAGCCTGCACATTGCACGAGGCCTGAATGCACTGCTATTTAAGTTAAAGGCCCACTTGCCTCCACTGGTTCCCCCCCCCCCCCCCCCCCCCCTCAACGGTACCTTCTGAATTCCCCCGAGCCACCCACTGCTCGGAGGAAGGTTGGAGATGTAAGAGAGCAGGTTTTTATTTTGATTAGGCACGAATTAAGCCGTTATCTCCACGAAAGCTTTAGCACTCAATGCCCGAGGGTCCTCTGCTCATTCTTTTGAGCATCGGCACAATCAGCGTAATTGCTTAATCACTTTGATGAGGGAGGCTGGCCCAGAAAAATGCGACGGAACCCATCGGACCCAAGCAGAGCAGAGGCTGAATCTGAAACAACAGCGCCAACATGCAACACGCTCAAATCAACAGGATGTCACAGGAGGTCGTAAGAGGTCGTTGCATGTCGTAGTTGCTGCACCACATGATTTCGGTTGCGTTTTCAAATGGAAAATGATGATTGACTGTTATGTTTTAATGGCAGGCTCGTTAGTGCTTTCAGCTGCGTGTGTGTGTTTATGCAAAGATGCGCGCACACACACACACACACACACACACACACACACACACACACACACACACACACACACAAACATGGTTTCTACACCTTAAACTGTAAAAGCACCTGGGTGCACCCACAATGCCGCTCCCAGCAGATAATCCAGCAACACAGCTGCTAGTGTTTACAGGTTGGAAGCCAGCGGGGGACGCTGTCATGTTTTTTCGCAGGAAAGACGTGTGGGGTTTTTTTGTTCTACAGCAACGCCCTCAAATTGCAACCACTGAACCGTCAGACCGCTCCAGTGGAGTGGCCAGAGGATTCGGTCTGGTTGTACTGGGCAGCTTCCAGCTGTGTATGTGTGCAGCAGCATTCGTGATCGGCCGATCCACTCTTGACCAACAAAGGTTTGGAAGTACACATGTGATGTCGGTTATCTGAGACCCATGAGCAACGTCGGTCAGTGAATTCACGACAGTGACATATGTCTGTGTTCATGTCAAGTGGCCGTGGTCATAATGGCTCTTGGCACCCTGTGTCTATTTAGTCTCTGTGCTTCCCTTTGTGCTTGTTGGTTCGTCTGTGATTTCCCCCCAGTCTGTACCTGTGGTGTTCCCGTTCTTTCCCCGTGGTCCTGTTTGTTATTTTGTTGAGTTTTTTCAAACTACCTGAGTTTTGGTTCGTGCTTTTTTCCTTGAAGGATTGTAAGCCCGTTTTTTTATCAAATACTTTTCCCCCATACCTGCATTTTGGGTCCTGCTGAAACCCCGACGGTGACATTATCGTGACAAAACATCCAAGGTAAGACATAATGTATGTATGCCGCTGTTGGATACAAACTTTTTTTTGCTCTTCTCCGGCTGCTGGTACGTTGACGGTTGAGTAAAGTGATTAAAAAAAAAAAGAACCCAGCTGGAATCAGTGGACTCTGAGCTTTCTTATGATATGTAGCTTGTGTCGTTAGCAGGAAATATCACAACGGTCATATGAGGAAATCGTGGACATGTACAGTCATAGCCGACCCTAGCCTATATGGGCCCCTTTCAGAATTTGATTTGGGGCAAAAAACAATAAAGATAATTATTGCGAAATTACTTTTCCTCAGGATATTGATTAAAAAATGGGTCTGAGGAATTCAGTAGTGTGGACATATGTTGGCTATTTAAAGTCTGACGAGAAGCAGAGTAGTGCACTGCAAACTTTGTATGGTTGCAATTGACATAATATCAACTTTATAATAAAGTCAATAAAAAAAATCAAGCTTTCTTGTGGGACATTTCAAGCGCTGTTGGGGCCCCCTGGTAGACCACGTTGGCCCTAAGCTGCCCCTTAGCTCTCTTATGCCTCGGCTGGTGTGCGACTGTGCGACTGTGTACAGTTATCGTGTTCGTGCGATATGCTGATATACAGTAGTTGCATCGTGTTTGAATTGTGGTTTGTGGTTGGTTTCTTATAGGTGAAAATGGTTGGTCGCATGTAGCCGGGCTTTTCCCCGTTCCGTTTTGTTGGGCACTGACATGCCACTGCATATCCACAGATACTGATATTGTGTTGTGCAGCAATTTTGGTGAGGTGGCCACAGACCAACTCCTCCTACATTGAGTTCGGGCCGAGAAACGCTCAAAGTCTCCCATCACAAAAGCTTATACTGACCGATCAATTATGTCTCAAAAGCAAGAAAGAATCAAGACATTTTCTCAGCTCGTTGATCAATGCAGACTAACTACTACTGTAAGTGCAAAGACAGCAGCTCTCATTTGAATGAATAGCCTGCCATCAGTTGTGGATAACATCCACGATCCTTTCTCTTGCTTCATATCTCCTCCACCCTTCATGCTCAGAGGAGCAAGAGGAGACTTCCCGAGGGAAGCTTCGGCATGGAGATATTTGGTAGAAGCGTTCGTTGGTTTGAAATGTGTTATGACAATGAGACATATTGTCACCACATCACCTGAGTGAAATTTATTTTGTGTCAAAATACAGTGCGGAAAGGACAGATAACGGCGTCAAAAGAACAAAGCCCAAAACAAAGAACTCAGTGAGGAGAGCACCGATCTTATACAGTCGGCTTTGACAAAAGCAGCTTTGTCTCCTGACTGCCTGAATTACCAGCATCTGCAATGAATCTAATCCCGGGTTCCTGTGCATGGCATGGTTTATGTTTACAAATGAAAATGTCACTGTGACCTACATGGTTGTAGAACAAAACAAGTTGTCCTGTATGCTTTTGTGGGAACAATTCTATTATGAAGACCATATGGCAACCACAACGTTTTGGCAACGTTTGGTTTTTCTTTTTTCTTTTTTTCTTTTTTGTTCATCTGACAGAGTAAAATTGGGAGGGTTGGCACAGTGTCAGTAATTAGTACCTCAGCACATTTTCATACAGGTTATTTGAACTGGCTCCTGTATAATTAATTGTCCTACTGTGGTTTGAGCGCTGCTCAAATATGACTCCTATTGCATTCTTTAACAAGCAATGCAACCCCCACTCATTATCATCCAGTAAAATGTTTTATCCGTCTGGTAACTTATTATTCATCCACAATCATAATATTCATATTTTATGTATGTGTATATATATTTATGTGCTTCAGGCCACATTAATCTCACGATGTTTTCATAGCTTTTAGTTTAAAACAGACACAATTTATCTACTTTATTGCTCATAATGAACTGTCATATATGAACACAAGACAAATGATGAAAAAAATAAATTACAAAAAACTTGTTTGTATTTTCCTGTATGTTAATGTGAGCCGGTATTGCCACATCTGTGCATAGCAGTAATCACTTTAATGTATGTGTTTGTGTTGCATTCAGTCAGCCGTGGCTGTAATGAAGCCTCATTTTGATCAGAAAAAATAACTAAAGGTATGTTTCACACATCTATACCTGAAATCAGGTCCAATTTGACCCAAACACAGCAGGAGGGTTAAATGTAGGTGTGTGTGTCTGTATGGTGTTGGTCTGTGATAGACTGGTGACTTGTCTCGGGAGAACCCACTTATACCCAATGTGAAATCAGGATGGGTTTATTGAGAATGAATTCATAGATTTCCAGCATGATCATAATTTTTGTTGTTGTAATTAATTATTCCAAGCAAAACTAACTGACCTTTACATTGGGAAAAAAAGGTAATTCCTTTTAACATAAACTGATTGGATTATAAAAACTCTGTTCCTGACCTTGAAAATTTGTCAAAATAACCTAAAAAAATAAGGAATTTCTCTCTGCCACCAAATGTGGATTCTCTCCAGGAGCTGCTGCCGCCGCTGGTGGTGGTGGTGGTACAAGACAAGACATTTTAATAAGCTCTCTGAGCAGCTTTACTACCTTAAGGCAGACTGGACGATACAGTGACTGGATGCTACAGGACAAGTGAAAAGGTTTGCTGGGGCTAACTTGTTAGTATGCAAACTGTAGTAGAAGCAAAGAAAAAGTCATAGAAATAGAAGCAAATCCAAGGTTATCATCTGGGGTTTTCACCGCTAGATGGAGCTCTTGATGAGTAAAGCAATGAAGCTTCTGCTGGATTGTCAAATACACCGCTGTTAATGCTAAAACTGGTTATGTTGTAAAATAGTAAAAACTTACAAATAGCTCCTTGAACCCAAGGCCTAATATTAGCTCTTTAGCTGCAGAAGGAGTTTGCTTAGTTGTCATGGAGACGGCTCAGCTGAGTGTTGAACTTTGGCAACATTATAACACATGGCAACACAGTCATTCTAACTATCACCCTGCGCATCAGCCTAGCCAGTAGCAGGTGTGTGTGTGTGTGTGTGTGTGTGTGTGTGTGTGTGTGTGTGTGTGTGTGTGTGTGTGTGTGTGTGTGTGTGTGTGTGTGTGTGTGTGTGTGTGTGTGCGTGTGTGCGTGTGTGCGTGTGTGCGTGTGTGCGTGCGTGCGTGCGTGCGTGCGTGTGTGGGAGATAATTGTACGAATTTTGATTGAACGCAAAAAGGGAAAGCAGCATGTACTGAGTTTATGTTCAATCCTGCCATCCCGCTGAGGAAGGTCAAATCTTTCTGGATGTTTCAACAGGCCACTGATGGCCGTGATTTCTCCTGGTGGCGTGACAGACGGTCAATGTGTTTGTGACAGAGAGAGAGAGAGAGAGCACCAGCTGGGCAAAGAGTGCTGCACACAGCTCCACAATGAAGCAATGGCCCAAAACCCAAAGCAAGAGACCTTTGAAGATGTGCAAAATTTGTTGTGGGGCAACTATAGCATACATAGTGTATATAAAGTAGCCTACATACAACATGCATGTATGTATCACCCCCTCCGATGCTTTTCCATTTTAAGTGTGACTGCATACATTTGCCATATTTTGTTAAACATACAGAAGATATTGACAAATATCCTCACTCATATCATGTTGATCACGTCTGTGTAGACCAACCACAGCTCCATCCTCTTTGTCTTCCTGAAAAATAAGTAAGCACAGAAAATGGACGGCTAACACTGACTAACCATCAAGTGGTGTTGTGCATGCTGTATGCAGGTTCACGCCTTGTCCCTAATAAGATGATTCATATTCTCAGCTGAAAAACAAACTCTGGGAATGCGATGTTCCTTTTTTTCTTCATTGCGAAAATAACAATACATTTGTATTTTAAGTCGGACCGAATTTAGCTTCCCTTCATTTCCTTCCGTGCTAAGCAGACTGTGTAATAAAGGGACAGTTGTCCTGAGTCGTCCTCCCATTGTATTCACACCACGAGTGGACGCCGCTGACTCTGCAGGCCCACTGCTCCCGACTACATTACTCCGCTGCGTGTTTGCGGAGTCACAGATTATCATGGGCAGTTATTACATTATCAGTTCCTGCGAGCCGCACCTGTGTTTACACACTTTGATGCACAGGCAGACACGAGATCCAGACACCTCAGACACCTCAGACACGTACACATCCGTTGTTCCTCGACTCTTTTCCCTTCCTATAAAACAGCCCCTGCTGTGCCAAGGCTCCAGTGTGCATTGTCTCGCTCTATTGCCTATTTTCACAACCCTGATTGGCCGGCGTTTGGCATTATTCTGTGTAATGTGCATGCTACACTTGTTTTCCCAGCCTCCGGTTAGACGCTGGCTATTAGCATGAAATAAATACCCGCCATGGCACCCAGAATAATTTGACGATCAGGCAAGCGTGCCTACGGGAATCAAGGCATTTAAACGCTGCGTAGTACATTTATACTTACTCACCCTATGGGCCCTATGGGGGAGATAATTAATGAGAAATGTTTCTATGAGTTACAGTGTAGGAGAGGGAAAAAACAGCGCTGGGCAGGTGTGATAAAGAGTTGACCTCTACTTTATTAACCTCTGTTATGTTCGCCAAGCGGGGCCATAAATAGGCTGCAAGAGAATCATTAAATGATCTCGGCATTAGAAGCTGGAGGAAGCGGGGGACGCCTGCTTCATTAACCTGCACATACCTGCCACTGACCTCTTTAACATGTTCATGTTCCTCGGCACACCATTGGCAAAGAGTGCCTTCATAAGCACGCCTACAAGGGTCTGATTGACGCCCTGAAGTAAGCGACTGCCGCCATCATGCTCGAGGACACGCTGTGTAAGCTGGGGCTCGTCTCTCCCATGTTTGCCCCTCAGCTCTGCCTCAGAAGCAAACACACGCCGTCATGAGTCTTGGTAGAGCGACCCCAGCCTGCTGTTCCTTCGAGAGGCACAAAGAGAGCCATCCTAGTGTGTGTGTGCGCAGCCGTCAGGCAAATATTGCAATTTTTTTTTGAATCATAACATCAAAAGTAAATTTATAAAGATAGATTACACGCCTGGCACTTTGTTTACCCCATTTAGCTTGTGGCCCTGTTGGAAGAGGTTACTCCTTGAAAGATGAATGCTCCTAATTTCCCTGATCCTAAACGCGTTCCTCTTGTTTTCCTGACTAAGTAGTTGGCATATTAGCCTCAAGAGGAGTTGTGGCGGTTGTTACTGAGGGTGTTGGGGTACGCCAAAGCAGAACACTTGTTTTTTTTTGGTTTTTTTCTCCATTTATCTTTTTAATGTTCACACTGCTTGCTTTATAGAAACTTGTAAATAAGAACACACAGACAGACGCATGTTATTTTGGAATCACAATTTGCATATAATCAATACGATTGCTATGTGAATCCGAAAAGATCGAGCTTATTGGATCTGAGTTCACGCAGCATTAATGCTGAAATTGCGTGCTATTTAATTGTCAGTCCAGACGAACTTGAACCCCATCATGACTTGGCACAAGTCTGAGCGGACTGGCAGCTCATCCATTGCATGTCCACCTGCACAAGTTTGGGCGGTACGACCTGTCAATCACGCTGTATACATCCTCCAGTGCATACCGTGCTTTATCATCTATTTAAGACCATCATTTACTGAACATCATGTTGTATTGAAGAAGACTTGAAACTAAAGATTGGGACTGTAAACTGCTCAGGAAAATGTTTACTGATGTTATAATTCAAGTGAGAATTAGAGTCATTTTTTTCATAGACTTCTATAGAAACTGACTCCTTTTGCAAAATGAGTCGCCCTCTGCTGGTTGTTCCAGGGAACGCGGGCTTGAGGCACTTTCACATTGACTTCCTGACCTGGGGACTACATCCATTTTTATATACCTCATTTTTATCTATCGTCCAGACTGTTTGATCTTCTTGTATTTGGGCATACTAAACCTTCTTGATAGATGCCCATATCCATCCCCCCATACCCATAAACCCTTCCATTTTTTCTCCCGTCTCGAACAAAAGGAAAGAGTTGAGGCATTTTTCGTGAAATCCCCATTACCCCCCTCATTAGAGGAATAAAGTGCTTTTAAACACCTGGTGGGAGCACAGCCTCAACCTGGCTCGATGACACGTGCACCCGTTGACCTTTCATTTAGTTGGTTCAGGTAGAAGGCTCCAGAGCTTTAAAGTGACATCAAATTGCAAGTGAGTGCATGCACTCGTGTCCATCAATGAGGCTCCTGACATTTAAAGCTTGTATCAATCAGCTGCTAATGGGAAAATCAATAGGAAGTCAGAATGACATGCCACTTTATCATTTATGCATTTCTATCATCAATTCAGTCAAGCAGTCGGGGGCGTGTTGTGACACCCCAGAAGACCTGTGAGGCCCTTAAAGCAGATCAATACTGCAAGTCAGACTAAGCGTGGCCAAGTGCACATGTTAGCTGCTGAGTATAGGCCTGATTTCGTGACAGAGCAATTGCAGATGCAATGTTGAGACATGAGAGCCATGGGCTTAAAAATGAAAGGCTGAATCTTCTCAGCTGCGGCTCTGCAGTCTTTGTCAAACTGCAATAAGTACAGTAATTGTGTGGCGGTGGTGAGTGTCGGAATCTTTTTTCAGAACAGCCGTTTCTAGATTCATTGATTTACTGATCTTTACAAATGGGATTCACGAGACATTCACAGCATCTGCAATATTAACTCCATTATCAGAGCAAAGAAATCAGCCTGCCTGACTCAACCGAGGGCAGTGGTATGAGAGGATTACGGCTCTGCACAGTCACCCCCGACACATTCCCATGCTCTATTCACATGTTAGACCCACGTGATGTTTTGCCAACATCGCACGTTCCATTCCAATGGCCCCGAGTTAAGAAAACAGCTATTGTCAGTGTCACCGTGGACGGTTGATGCCCCCTGAGCCTGCACAAATGCATGTGACAGTCAAATTCAACAGGGCGGCCCGTAAGCGTAACGAGACAGCTGATTCTTCACTTGAAGGAAGTGGAGAAACCATTTATTTGGCAGCGTGTGCTGGTGAAGTGTTTGGCCTGTGCACTGGCCCTGACATTAGTTGGCTCCATCTCAAGAGCTCGGGGAGCGCAACTGTTGCCCAAAAAGACAAGCTGTTAGCATTCTGTAGCTGGCCGTACTTGAAATATGAAAGTGGGAAGCTTGCCAAACTGGAAATTACATGTAAACACTTTGACAATGTAAACGGCGGCGGATGCCTTTTATGATTAATATTGTAGTTAATCCTTGTGTCACTGTTTTGTAAATTAGCTGGACTCAAGGTGACTTTGGCTGTGAATTCCCTTTTCACTTCTTATTCGTCGCTGTCTTTTTTTTCACCCTCCTTCCCTCTGATGATTCAGTTATTTATGCCACTTGCTTGTTCCTTCAAAAAAACTCCAAGCTGCCTGTTTGATGAATGGTGGTGCTTATAAGAAGCCTCGGCACAGGAGTTTAGCTCAGAGCTAGGTGTGGAGATGAATGCATACTGTACACCGGCTCACTGTGAAGCTCACACTTCCTCCCTGAGCTGCTCTACTTCCATAATGAGAGAGGTAAATAATGTGCATAGGTGCGCGGTCTAACTTTGAAGATACACACTGCCTGCTCTACTGCATGTGGAAATGTATTTTTGTATATGCGTTTGCCAAATGAAATGCCATGATGCCAGAATGGGCCCAATTTTGCTCTTTTGCAAGTTATATACTAGGTTATAGTTTCTACGTGCATATGATGACAAAACCCTCAAAATCTTCAAAAATGTGTTCCATCAAACCTCCTTGACATAATCAAAGTAAAATCAACCTTTGGTTGATTATGTCAAAGAACAGTGTGGGATAACAGTGTGTCCGCACACTTTGTATATTTAGTTTTATAAAGAGTTTAGTGTACATGCATTATTTGGAAATGCAATCAATGCACAATTAACTCCCTCGTAAAATCTCATGTCTCATGTCACAAATTCTCTCATCTTCGAGATTTAGATGTGAATTTAAATTAGAATAGTGTAAATCACAGCAAATGTAGGAAATTACTAAACAGAGGCTATATGTGAGGCTAGATGCATATGCTGTTTAAACTCATGTACACATACACACAGAGATACACATTTTATACATATCTACATGACTATGACTTTAAAACATTGTTGTACAGTGGGTGTATCTCATATTTTTCCTGGAGTGTTTTTTGGGCTTCCATACTGGCAGAATGTGGGCCTCCTCCTGGCAGGCTGGCAGGAAAGTAAACTTTATGGTGGTGTCTGGTGGGATGTGTGGGATGCAGTGGGGGCCAAGTCTGTCTGAGGTCCCGGTTGGTTGGAAGGTCTGTAATCCACCAGCAGATGGATTGGAACAGGCCTGGGTCAGCTAGTTTGGTGAGTGTCCTGTTCAGGACTGGGTAGCTAAAAATGAATGCAGGCTAATGATTATAATCCTTCCATCAATCCTCCCTTGGTGAAGATTATGATATGCTGTATCTGGTCCTGCATAAATCCTCATACCTGTATAAACCTACTTCACATGAGGGTTCGTCAGAAAGGTGAAGTAAATGTTCTTCCAAATCATTATCAAACTAACTATGTATCAGAGCGTCCAAGAACTACTGCCAGGCAAATAAGAGATAGAACTTTAACTTCTTGCTGGGCAGGTAGCTTGAAGTGGATTTATCAGAGCATCTTGCTAAAAGCAACTGCCCACTGCAGTTTGAAATAAGGTTAAAAAGAGCAGAGTTTGTGATGATAAAACAATGATCCAAAACTAGACTAAAAGGGTCCATAGAGCTGATGGGAATCTGCAGAGCTGGGTAATAACTTTTTCTGCTTCTGTCACAGCATATTACCCCCTCCACAAATGAATAGGGACTGCCGAGTAACTTATTTCATTTATTAACAATATTCGGACAGCTGGCTGGGCAGCAGCAAAATTATTGAGGCAAGTGGGCGTTTGAGTTGTTTCAGACTAACCAATGTGACCAATAGAATTAAATAACGTAACCCCGGGGGGTCTTTTCCCAAAGAAACAATATCTACCTCAGACCAGTAATTACCCAGGTGGGATTCAGGAAGGAGCAGTTTAACAGTATTGAATGATTATTAAAAGAGCCATTAGACACATAACATAAATTATTTCAAAGCTGAGCTTAGCGGTGGAGGGGTGGGCTAAAGGAGGGGGAGAAGAGTTATCCCCGATCACACGTGCTCACGCATCCACACACGCACGCACACATGCAATGGTGAAGGCTCAAACCAGGGGTAATAGAAGATAGCACACATGAAGAAGACCACCCAAAGGCGCCAGCCCCTGCTCTCAAGCAGGGAGAGAACATGTACAACTAGTGGTGGGGGGAGAAAAAAAACGGCGAACAAAACAGAAGCAAAAAGGAAATACAACTTTGTGTTAAATAATCAAATTCTTATCTAAGTTTAAAACAGAAACAAAATAAACAGCAGAATATGAATTTTATGAAATATGCAGCCACGTATTTGCACATCTAACAACACAAACAATAAATAAATTATGCAAAACAATATTCTTTACATAAAGTAGGCAGCCGTGTCATGGCAACCTGAACAATATACAGAAGAGCACAAAGAGGAGCGACTAGGTGGCCACGAGTTTGAAACTCAAAATAAACAAAATAAATCACTAAAACAATAGAACTGAACAGCCACGTTTTTTGGCTCCACAAAATAACAGTAACGAAAATGAATGAATGAACCCGCAGGCCAGAGCGCCGAATAGGATGATCCGGCATGTGGGTTACAAATGAGCCATTAAGTAATGATAATAAACCCCACTCCCTCATTTACACAGTTTAAATGGCCCGAGCTAGAAGGGGCTCACAGCAGTTATGTCAGCGCCGAGAACTTCCTGAGGATCCGGAACAATTGAACACAACACTGTTGCAGCTCCCCAGCAAAGCTGCTAAACATCCACCCGGCCAACAGTCCCTGTGATGCATGACAAAACATAATGTTGAACCCAAGAATGAAAACTGAAAAAACGAATGGCACGAATGCCCTGGCCTGCCTAGATCTTATAGACATGAGTGTACTGGATCTTCATTCTGCTACAAAAGGAAGTAAGGATGAATTTTGAGGGAAGCGTAATGCAGCCGCAGCCGCAGCCTTTTCCGGGCGAGTGAAGCACCACCACTGAGCCTTTCTCTGTTGTCAGACTGTCCTTGGCTTTCGCACATCTTAAGCCAAACTTGCAGTTGCGCTAAATCAAGCCGGGGCCTGTGACGCCGACCGCGGAGCGAGAAGAATCGGACGGGAGCATGAAGAGAAGAAAAGCTCCCAGCATTCACGTGGAGTTTAAAAGCCATTAACAGATGTGGCGCAGTTGCCACACACACAAATCCCGGCAGCCTTCGAGGAGCAGCCCGAGTGCTCTCAGGCCACATCCCCAGCTCCCTTTATGATCTGTAATGGGATTGTTGAGGAGCGCCAGCAGCATCCTCATCACAGGACGGAACCCCCTTAATGGGATATGATTCGCCATGAAAGGGCGAGGAAGAGCAGTTTTTCACTGAACCCGCTTATCCCTTGAAACCCGCACAGGCCCACATCCTCACCCCTTCCATTCACCTTTCCAAGGGGATGCTGGCAGGTGGAGTCCTCTCTGTATCACCCCTATACCATTCCTGTGGCGTGGACGGGGGTGTGTGTGTGTGTGTGTGTGTGTGTGTGTTGGGATGGGGGACTTGGGGTGGGAGTGACAGGGATGAAGAGGTAGAGCAGTAGTGCCATGAGAGATGCTGTTTCTGGCTTATCCGAGCACGAGCCCCAGCATGCTCTGTGGCCCGGACTGGCCCGAGGAATGGAAGCACCGCTCATTCGGTTGCTGAGATCGAATACTGAGCAGCGCAGCTGCTGTTTTTGAACTCACAAGTCGTCCAAACAGCTTATTTTCTCAGCCGGGTGAAAACAAAAAAAATGTAAGCCCCCAACTTCTGCTCAGTCATTTTTTTTGCTAGTTTTCGTCAGGCTTTCTTAAGCAACAGTCACTCATATCAGTCGGGACAAAATTAAAGCAGAATGACTTTCATGGTCGTTGTTTTTATACCTGATAGATAAAGCCACACACACACACACACATATGTGTATATATATATATATATATATATATATATATACCAGAATGTCGCACATTGCAGATTTTACATTTCAAAGTCCATTAATTAACGCATTAGCGTCATCGTTTTATGTGGCTCTGGTCAGCACCTTGCCTAGTTTAGTGTAAATGCCCGGCTGCGCTCATGCTCTGCCTCTTTGATTGAGGATACACCGCGAGACAACGACACGGGTTGCACCGGGGCACCAGAGGCTTACAGGGGCCCATTTTTTGGTAATAGGCCTACTGTAACGTGTCGTTACCTCGGTGAGATCCCTCCACACAAAGCTGGATGAGCACTCTATTCTTTGACAGACACTTAACTCAAAAAGAGTGTCCTAATTTCCAATCGCCTGGCTGCTCCTGTGCACGTTCCTTCATAACCAAAGTCCAACTGTGAACATTGCCGCTCCTCATGTTCAATCGGAGCGGGAGGAGAGTCATTTCTCTTCTGAGAAGTTGCAAAAGAAGGCTTGTTTGGAAAATGATTTTTTTGTCCAATGAGCTTGTTCCTTTTCATCCGCGATATTCGACTGAATGATGAGTGATTGTTTCATCAATGTGCCGTGCATTCATTCATACTGCTAAGGCCTATAATGAGTTGCTGTGCTCCTATTTGTTCTATGCTTATTGACGTAGCCCACGTGTAAAGCTAACTTTGTGTTGATTTGTTAATCAAGGCTGGCTTCAGCCAATTTTGGACACGTGCGTGTGTATGCGCACGAGCGTGTGCTCATGTTTCGGGCGAGGGCCCCAAAACAAAAGATTTGCACCGGGGCAGATCGCAATTATGATACGCTGCTGCTGCGAAGTGACTTGTGACAGCCGAGCATCCCAGAATGCATTGGGCCTCCAACCAGCAGCAATTGCGGAGGAGAACGGTCACAAATGGAAGTTATAATATTTCTAAAACACGTTTCACTCAGTTTTAAGATTATTTTCTAGGTGATTGATTCATCATGATAGAGCAGACTCATCTTATGAAGATGTGAGGTCCCAACAGCAAGACAGTCGCCATTCCTCAATAGCTATCAAGATGACTGGGTGGGTCAGTTCAGTCCTTATGAAATCCGTGGTTAACCATGAGATATAGTGTGTTTTGGGGTATATTTAATCAATGGCTGTTATTGCCCATTAAAACTAATTTAAGCAATGTTTTAATCAAGGGACAACTGAAGCAAGCTGAGGTCCTCACTGACTGGTGGGCGGCCAACGAGAGCCTTCACAGTGCAAAATTCATCAGAAACTTCGATGGGAGTGAGTATTGATTTCAAGCGCTTGTATCATTGCCTGTATGTCTAGGGGAAGAGTTGGATCCAGATTTGGGCAGTGTCCACCTCGAAGGATTAATGTCTTATTGAAGTGGCGGAGTGTCACTCTTTGTTTATGTTCTCATTTTTGCCCAGGGACTGCAGTGGTGCAGTGTAATGGATGCTGCACTCAGTGGGCAGCACTGGATTAGTCCGCCCCTGGTTGTTGACTGCCGCTACAGGTGGCGCACTCATCCGACCGGCCTCTGCCCCCTCTGCGGAGGAAGCCAGGGCCAGGGAGCCGCACAGGAAGGCGCCCAGGGACAGTCGGGACAGAGCAGGCAGAGAGGGGAATCAGAGAGAGATCGGCAGTGGCTAGAGCAGAGGAGAGGTGAGAGAGGGGCTGCAGCACCGGCAGAGTGATATCAGCCTCTCTTTTTGAGAAACATGTTAATCAATTCTAAATGATTGTTGTTCAGTGAAATTCAACCCAGGCAATATAATATGATATAATTTAATATAATAATGTGTGTGTGTATGTATATATATATATATATATATATATATATATATATATATATATATATATATATATATATTTACACACACACATATATTCAATAATGGGCGATCTCTGTAGCACAAGCGCATCAGAGACCCTGCATTGACAATGTGCATATTAAGTAAGTTGCCTGAGGCATCGGGGCCGTCGCGCTGAGGAGAAAAAACTTTGATGTTTGTGTAACATTTCTTCTGGGGCTCTGCAAGAGGAGGAATCCTCTTGTGACACCATTTGATATGATCTTGTGGCACTCTTGACTGAGAAATGGTTTGAATAAGATTTGGCCCAGATCTGGGTTGAGAGACAGCGCACCAATCCTAAATGATAGGTTCGAATGTCTTTGCTTACGTGGTATGTGTACGTTCAAGGGGTTATTGGTTGCTCGTCTCCTTTCTGATTGTGAAGCAAGTGCACCACTGTAAGAAAAGGTTTACTGTACACATCGCACTGTTAAGTTTCCATGTTGTTTTCGTATACTTGCAGCAGTAAGAGCACTGATTACTATTTCAATGTTCATATTGCAAAAATATTATCATGATCATATCATGACTTGAAAAGGGCCAAACCTATCGCTTGATAATAATCTTTATGAACGGATTCAGTTTACTCTGATTTTATTATATATGTATATATATAATGTTTTATATTTTACAATTTCAAATCTGTAGTCATTCACACTGAGTTGTGGCTTCCGTATATTTTCTTTTCTCCAACAGCTCTATTCCACCTCTATGTTTACCTGCAGTTGGACACCCAAGGACCTTTGTCAGGGCTGTTTTAATTCACTTTCCGTGCCCATTTGCCTTAAACATATCGTAGCTTGTCAGGGGGGCTTTGTTACCTGGGGGACCCTGACCTTCACTCATACCCATGCTGCACACGTGTCCTGCCATTAAGTCCACCGCATACTTACCTCATCACGTCACTAGTATTGGCGGATACCGTATCTCCATTCACCATGAGAAGCATCTGCTGTGATCATAATTATCACAAATGGTGTATTTTTACCATTTAAGCTGCAAAACTAATCACTGACTAATGTATGCAATCTGCTCTAATGTACTGGTCTGGCATATATCCCATCGCTCTTGTCACAATTGCCGTAAAACCTCAATTGTGTTTGTATTTGTCCATGTTTATTAGCTTGGCCATGTGCACTATGTGTATGTGTCCACAAACACACACAAACACACACACAAGCGCCTCAGAGCGCACACTCGCATCCGCGCCCGCGTGCGTGTCCCTGTGTGTGTTCATTTGTGTGCGCACGTCCACTAGGCAGCACTGAGGTGCTCTCAGGCAACACAAAGCCTCTTCCTCCTCTGTCTGGTCTCACGGGAACAGTGAGCTGGAGCCAGCAGCTAGCAGCCACATCAGCAGTGCAAAACCGGTAAGAAAAAAACATAGATCAGCACCTCAGTGCCAGTTGGACAACATCATGTTGACCTTGCCTTGATTGCACAGAGTCCATGAAATCAAGCCACTGCCGTGGCGCCTCGTAGCCTTTGACTCCACGCTCATCCTCTCCCTCCACGCCTGACCTCGGTGGTACGTCTCGTGGAAGTAGAGAAGCAACATGGGGTCGCACAAAAAGATGCCGCGCTGCTGGCAATCAGGCTGTGTGAGGGGGAGTGGTTCACGCACCAGGTGACAGGGGCGGGCCGTGGCATAGGTGACACAGGGGGCGCCGCAAGAGAGAATGGTTTTATTTCCTTTGTGCGAGTGCCTCTGCCTGCCTGCTCAACGTCGCCATCCTCAATCCTTCACCCTCTATTGCTTGAAATACTTTCACGGAGTCTGGTCGTCTGCATTTTGGGTCCAAAACTCGTTACAAAAACAGACAAACTGCCCCTGAACTGTCAGTCACGAGTTGACATCATGATGAACACTGTCTACTGTCATGATGTGATGCAAGTAACCAATGCATGAACGTTGTCATGCACCTTCCAAGACTGTAGGTTCTGTCTGCCTTTGAGTTTCAGCTGCAACAGTTCTCAAGTGTTTCTTTAATTATGTATTGTGTGTAATTAATATGTCATTAATATTTTTATCATCATATATGATATATTGCACATAATGTAGATGTTTAATTTCTGGCACTTAAGTGTTCATTTTAAAAATGAAGTGGTGATTAGTGTTGGACATATAATGGGATGGGGTTGTCATCTACTCTCAACACCTTGGGGGGGGGCGGGCACTGATCAAAAATCTCGCTTAGGGCGCAACATGGCCCGTGCCGGCCCTGCCGGGTGATGCTGCTCATTATTGCACTGCAGAGCTTAGCTTATCATAAATGTAAAGGTTTTGCTGACCTGCAAATATACCTTGCAGAAAAGACCACTCTCTTCAGCGATTATGTAAGCAGTCACTACAGGTGGACCTCACTGAAGCTTTGCAGCTGCACAGGCTCTGCAGGAAGGCCCATCATCTGGGTGCCATTGTAAATTATGAGCTAAACTAGCAGCGGTTTGTCAGTCCAATTATGTCCAAAATGCCCCTTCTGTTGTCTGCCTCTTAGTCGTGTGCATTTCTGAGTTACACTAGCTATGATTAGCCAGATGCAGAGATAGGTTGGAATTGTTTAGCTACTGCCGCATGTGCAACTAACATCTTGTATAAGCAAACACCAAGATAAATGGGTCAGAGGTTTTTTGAAGTTAGCCCCCCCCCCCCCCCCCCCCCCCCCCCCCCCCCCCCATTTCCTTTGAATACAAATGTCAAATGCATCATGAAATGATATCAGATCCTTGGAGTGGGTGGGTGTCAGGGTGAGTGAATGGGACAATATGTAATCTCTCTGTGGTGGCACAAGCACTCTGAGAAAAACATAGGAATCAATCTTTCAGTCCCGTCTGCCGTTCTAAAGAAAAGCCTGACTCAACTGTCATGTACTCTGGATTCACGCTTCAAATTTCCATCGGGCAAAGTCACTGACAGACAAGTATGAGAGGGGCCTTATCTGTCACCTTAAAGGCATTTCATTATAGAACTGCTTGACTACTGCACTATCACAGGAAAGATGTTGAACACAGTTAGGCTGGTTGGGTAAAAAAAAGGAGACAGGCTTTGGGACAGATTATGTAACGGTTACAAACTGAACTTGGACACATTTATTTTTGTTTTTCCTTTATCATTCTGACTTGCGGATCTCGTAACTGTAATGTGACATGGATCGAGCTCCAAAGTATCACAGAGGAATGAAATGGGACTTCAGAGATTTGGCTTTGTACAAAGGCGTCAGTGCAGTTCACACAACTCTTCTTCTTTTCTGGGTCGAAATACCGCGGGGCGCCGTAAAATGAGGCGAGTGACTGGGTCCATCTTCCCACGGCAATGACAAATCACATAATGGACTAGCTCCGGTGACTCTGCCTTCAAACTTATGGCGTGGCTCTGCGTAGTGTGACGGTGTTGACATGGTCCCAGGGCAGCGCTCATGTGGTCAGGGTCCCGTCCTATTCAGAAAAGGCCAGTAAGGAACGGAGACCAGCCTGTTTTTCCTCAGCAAGTAGCTGACAGCTTCCTGACATGACTTATCTTAAAAATGCAGCCTGACTCCTTTCCATTTTGCCCCAGACGCTTTCATTCACTGATGAGGAGCCATCCTCATTTAGCTTTGCAATATTTACTGCAGGGAGCTCATTAATGACTGAAGGGGCAAACTTATTTTCACCCCCCAAAAAAAAGTTGAAATGATGATGGAAAATATGTATCTGCAGGACTGTATGTGTGCACGCGTGTTTGTTCTTAACCTTTGGTGAGGGCATGGTTTTAATAAATTCATAGATGGTGGACACGTTCAGGCTGCGGGTTTCATCTCGGAACATGTCAGTTTGACATATCGAAGTGTTACACATCCTAACGCAGCGTTTTCCAATCAGAACAACTTCATCATCCACTGATGAAGTAATTCAGTAGTAATTCAGGAAAAATATGAACATTTTGAAAAATATGAAAATTGACAATTAGCTTTAGCGGAGAGGCAATAAGCCTAGCTCAGCATGTAGACTGAAAGCAGGGGGGAAACGGCTCACGTGGCTCCTTACCAAGTTCAAAAATCATTCATCTTGTTTGTTTAATCTGTACACAAACAGCATTGTGGAAATGACACTTCAGAGGATATATTGTGGTGTAACCATTTCTCAACGACTAACAGCAGTTTATTGATCAACCCCAGCACTTCTCTGCAGACACTCCTCGCTGGTTTTGTGGCAACATTACTGTGACGAGACTCAGGGGAGAAATACAGTAGTTACAGCACATGGGACTCCTCGAGACCCGACAGGCTGTCAGACGAGCTAAGCCAATCACATCCTAGCAATATTCTCAACTAGCCGTCGGAAAGAAACCTTCAAGCATACTTCCCCAAACTATTTCTTCTACAAGTAGCACCAAATAACAGATGTTACTTTGTCTAAGAAAAAAGCATTGTAATAAAATTCAATCATCTGAAGACCTCAAATGTGATTGGCTACACATCTGTTACAGACGCAACTCCGTCTCCTCCTTCAGTTTGTGTCTTTCATTATGGAGCTGTCATTGTATTCATCTTTCATAACGGATTGCAGTCTGCGCTGTAATGACAAAGCTGAGGCCCATTTTCAATTGGCTGCCGCTGCACCATACTACAAATAACCATCACTTGAATTCAGTTTTCTATTAGGAAATTTCTGTATCATCTGACTAAATCATCTTTCTTGGCCACCTCACCCAAGATTGATCTTCTTCATCTGGATCAAGCAGAACAAGCCAATTGGTTTGTATTTACAATGGTTTATCTGCTGTTGACGCTAATTAACAAGTGAACTATGACCAATCCTTTGGCATCACTCATGGCGAGTACAGAACAAGGTACTCTAGTTGAATTAATGGACACCTTTTTCATTTTACTGTGATGTGGTCTGTACTTTGAAACTTTCCTGGCTTCTCCGCAAGGTTGAAATACATCTGCAGTGAATTGCTGGTGATGGCTTTAATGTGACAAGACGGAGGATGCTGGTGTTAATTAAATGAACCCACCTATGCCAAGTCACTTAAATAAAAAAAAGGAACAACAGAATAATAATTTTGATGAGTTTGGACTAAGATTGCAAACCCCGCCTGTGTGTTTGGGTCAGTGAGAACAGACACTGACCAGTTGTGACCGTGAGCCATTTGTCTCCAACAAGGTTGCTGCCTTTGTATTGTACAGGACTCGATCAGGCTGGTGGCGAATGCCAGCTGGCTGTGAGGACGGTAAAAGAAAACAAACAAAAAAACAAATGACAAATAAAGGCCAAAATGAATGGATCCCAGCAGAAGTGAGGCGGGAACCGTCCTCTTACTCTGATTAAACATCAGAGTCGTGAAGGGGAGGAAGCCATTAGAGATAGATTGTATTGGCTCCGTGGCGATTTGTGCTTTTATTTCAAAGAAAGACATGTCAGTGAGTTTGTGGTCTCTCGCCCCGCACCAAGGATATATTTAGTCAATCCAAACAAAAGGGAGGATGTCTTCAAGATATACAGTGTATTGAGTTTCCAAATACATCAAGGCGATGAAAACAAATTAATAAAGTATAAAAAAAAACAGCACGTCACAATTGCTCCTGAAGATACATTATTTGTGGACGTTCGTGATTCTCTGTGGATGTGTCTAGCTGAACAACAAACGTATAATCAAAAATTAGATAAAAATGACCTGACAATCCACAGAATATTATCAATATTAACCTAATAGCAAACATTACCAACTGGTGGAACATAATACCATTTGTTCAGCATTAATGTGTGAGATATAGGCGGCGAATTGTGACACTTTGAAAGATTTTGCTGCTCATTGTAAAAACTGCATGCCATGCCTGTTTGGGTTTCGAAGCTCACTGCCCTCGGTACCTGCCATCTGGTTCATCCCCATGTGTGCCAGCAACTTGTGAGCCAAAAGCAGGGCACTGTGGTTCCTGCCACCAGCCCAAATGCAATGATCGATTTTCACCATGCGTCCCGCGGCCTTGGCAGGCCAGAAGAAAAGGACGACACGGGGTTCCTGAGCACAGTTTAATCTCCCTACGACATGGTGTTTGACACACAGGCAGCTGGGGAGAGATTGTTGAGATTTGCGCATTGAGCTGCACACTGGTCCTCTTCACAAGCTCTCCGTCATTTGCATAAAATGGCGGGAATATTTTTTCGGTGAGCGGCACGACACCCTCAGAAGAGTCAATATGTCTGCATGAAGAACAGACTGGGGGTCGTGATCCACAGGGGACATTTCGAGGAGAATGAGGTGTCGATGTGAATGATTAATGGCCCAAAGGATGATGAAGGGAGAAGATTGGATGGAAGGAAATGGAAGAGATAACTACAGAATTCCTTCAATCGTATACTAATAGCCTCATTGTAGAAGATAAATTGAAGGACATGAGACAAACAGCATTACCGTTTATTTTTTTAACATCAACAAGAGTTATGTAAGGCATTTATTTATATGGGTCCTTTTAAATCTTGACCCCACTTGGACCAATTAACCGGTGAGCCTGGTTGTCAATCTTTTTTTTTTAAAAGTGTGAATATACTCAGCATCAAGCATTTATCGTACTCTCGTGGGTTAATTATTCTATGGGGTGGACTGATCAGAGTTCAAATACGTCAGACATTTTAATTAACATATAATTATACAAACTCTCCATTGCATGTACTTTCTTTATTAGAGAGATGGAGTGGAGAAAAACAAAAGTCGAACCCAGGTAACATTAGAAAGTCCTTTTTTCTTTCCACTCATAAATTTGCTGGGCACTAAGACAAGCCTCTTATCACTAAAAGGTCATAAACTTGCTCGAGGCGGCTGTTAAGCGTGTCCTCTGGCTCTCTCGCTGCGATCTCACCGCCGGCCAGCACAGTGTAGCGCAGGAAAGGAGTTCAAATCGTAGCAACCCACTTGTTCCACTGGCGATGTGGGAACAGAGCCACGTTGGAGGAGAAGGGCTCAGGTCCGACTCCTGCTATTGAGGACAAAAACTTGAATGACAAAGGAAGGCAGAAACGGTTAATACACATCTCAGGTGAAATCCATGTGGAGAAAGATTCCAACACTTCACAGCCTCCTTTAAATGAGTTACAGCCTCACATCCGGCGTCTTACTCGACCCTCTTTAAACACTACACAGTAAAAATCCTGTCTCCCCCCCCCCCCCCCCCTTTTTTTTGACCCAATGGGAACACAGTGATTTATCCTTTGTCTTCCATCTGGCAGGGTTACTTATTTCCCCAGGATGAATGACTACATAAACTGCCTCTGTTTTATCTGCAGTTGGGTCTCCATGCCTCCCAAAGTGGTAATAATTTGAGTACAAATCAGCCAATTTTATGCAATAATTGAAATGATTTTCATATTAACATGTGCATTAGCAGCACTCTTCATGATATGAAAAGACATAATGACCATAGGGCATTCCTGAATTTGAGTGAAAACGGACTGCTTAGAGGTTCGTACACTAAAACGTGGATATAATGAGGCTATGTAATTTTTGAAGGAAGAAATAGCAAACTATCTATTCATAAAAACTTGAATTCATACATGGAACCTCAAACGTTTTGCTGCTGCACCCTGGCTGGGTCTGTCAAGACCATAGAGAGTGGTGGTTGTTAGCCAACGTGTATTAAATCATGTTCATCTTTATAACAGTGTAACAGTAGGGCAAGTCATGAAGCTAGCTAACTGACTTGGTAATGTCAGTTTTAGCAACCCGATCAGGTGAGGCTGCAGCAGCAAACCCTTCCACAGTGTCAAAGCATTGCAGTATTGTACTGAGCAATGGTGCGTTTTGTTGCTTCTAAATTCAGCTTTTCATTTGTAAGATGAAGAACGCGTTAATAATATGTTCAAAGAAATGGCATTGACGCACCTTAAAACTGAATTTGGATATTTTTGGATACTCCAGAAAGCTGCAAATTGCGAACTTCATGATGCACAGTTTGACCTCACGTGGTCACCCATGTGGCAACTTTGTTTGTCATTTCAGTTAACCACCTGTTAAGACGACACGAGTCCAGGTTATCTATTGTCTGACGTGCCCCCTGTTTGATTCGGCTTCAAAGTATACACTGCATGTACACAGTGCCGATGTACATACATGCCCTCCTCTCAGCTCCAGCAGCGGTCTCGTGCGATGAGCAGCGAGAGAAGATCCGTTCCTGTAGGATCAAGCAGCCGTAGACAGACAGGTGCAGACAGACAAATAAACAGGTGCTCAAGAAAAGAGAGATGAAAGCTAAGACAGGCGTAAGATTGGAGGATGGAAGAAGGGGAGAGGAGAAAGAGATATGGGATCCTTAGTTGAATGAACACAGTGGAGTCATTCATGCAGTCTCAAAGAAAAACTTCAAAAACTGTGGGACATATTGTACATCTCTCATGTTTCCTTTCCTTTGTGTTTTGTGAGAGGGAAGAAGGAAGTAAATCTCAGGCCTATGCGCTGGTGAGGCGCTCCTGTATTTGTTTAAAGAATACACAAGTTCCCAGGTTCATTAATTGTCTGACACTTGCTTCTTTCGCTTAAAAAGGTAAAAAAAAAAATTATGTACATGTCTTTTGAGTTTTTGTGAGAGGAATATCCAAGCAAAAACAGTGGTCGAAGGACCCTGAGCGGGAGTGATAAGACCACCAGACTCATATCTACATTCTGTAATATTCTTCTGGGAATTGAATTCTTCGAATTTGATTAGTTGAAATAAGAAACCTTTCCTTCACATGAAACGGCCCCTGAGGAGCACATTCCTGGCCAAGGCTGCAAAATATTCTCCTATTTCTCTTTATTTAGATTAAAGGGTTTAGCATTTTTCCCTTTCTACGTGATATGATCCAGAGGCAGAGTGACTGGACATGTTTCAGACTGCTAATGTAACGTTAGCCGAGGACAATAGAGAATAAGCTCTGCTTATTCATCTAGTGTTATTACTGTGCTGAAAAACTGTCTGAAAAAACGCATTGGTCACGATGAAGCTCTGGTAGCTCTTAGTGGACGTACTTCCACCTGACAGAGGTGAGTGTATAGACTTTATTTTAAACACTATTTACATGCCTACCCATTTCCTGCTTTCATACCTACTATGAACGGTTGAAGCCATTTATTATTAGAACATAAAACATAGAGGAGACATGCTGAGGTTGGCCCTGCTATATTTTATTTTTCTATGACAATGTTTTCATTGTTTTCATTCAGTTTTGTACAAAATACGTAACTTTAATTTTTTTTTTTTAAATTAAGACAAATGATTTTGATTCATATTCATGATGTTTACCATTGTGCTGATGGCCTCTACTGTGGCATGTTGCCTGTTGAACTTTGAAAGTGCACTGACGACAGAGAGCACAGAATGACGGATGTGACAGCTGAACCATAATTGACACCAATGCCGTCTTTTGTACTAAGATAAAAGCATATATTTCTGTATGTTAGGGACTTGGCTTGACTTTTATGTCATTTTGTCAGAAACTTGTCATTTTGAGGTGATTGATCTGTAGTGTTGCACAGTTTGTTCTTTCCAGAATTTAACAGTTGAGTGAAATGTGGAATATGTTCAGGTACCTTTTTCATGTCCATGATCTGATGGAGTTTTTTTATCCTGATAATCGAGCAATAGGTAATACGACGACGTATCAGGGGGAAAAATATTAAAATAAAATTCAATGAAACTCATGAATACATTTCATTAGGGAAATCAAACAACCACAAGTAAACATGTAAAAAAAAATCTCGGTTTATTGTGCTCCGTCACCCTATATCACCCATAGTTATTAAGTTATTTCAGAGGAAAGTCAAACTGGAGCCATAGTATCTGAGGGGGAAAAGGCAAGAACGTGTCCGGGCTTGGATACAGCAATTTTCTCACCACAATTTGTCTGTGAATATTGAATCAATGAGGCATCATAGCACAAAGGATAACCAATAAGAAATTTCTCCCCAGATACTCCGTGGGCTTTCGTCTGTCTGCACCCAGGAGAGAGAGCAGCGTTCATGTAATAGCCGTCATTCAACCGAAAAACCACCAAAGTGTGGCAACCAGTGCTGCTTTCTTCGAGAGAAGCAAAACTCTCTGGAGCTTCAAAGTGGCCTTTTTTGCAGCAAAGAATTGCTGCTCAATATACACCGTCTATAACAAAGCAACGGTTGATGAAATTGTGTAAATGCCCCCACATGATAATAAACAAAGATGAGTCACATAAGGGTTGAGCGAATACATTTTTCTGGGCCTAAATTACAGAACATTGTGAGTTTTCACACACAAGACAACAAAACTAAACACAGCTTCAGAGAGTCCGGAACAGCTGTGGCCTGACTGCTGGTGCAACGGTCAAAAATGCAACTGCTGACAAACACGGACAAAGTGCACTGATAAAGAGAAATTCAAAATGAATAAAGGGATATGTAGGGCACACACACACACACACACACACACACACACAGAGAGGGAGTTGAGGTTGGACGTCTTCTTATTCAATACAACTCAACTCAAAGTATTTTTAGATCGTATATGAAGTGATGCATTTACTGTCGCACAGAGAAACGGTGTTTCTCTCTTTTGTCATACATAGCTTTTGTTATATATGTATTTGTTGGCCATGTCCTCAACCCTTTCAGATTCCGAAATAAAACATTGTGGCCTTCCCTCTATTGATGGGACAAGATTTGTGTCTTGCCAGTGCCCAATTTCTGAAAAGGCAGATCTTGAATGCGAAGAAAATTCAGCCACAGCCCGCAGAGAAATAGCAGCATCTCCGAGCCAGCAGAGTTTCTTTTTTCCCATGCAAAAACCTGGGTGGATAATTTCATGTAATGGAATTGATATGCACCGTCATTAGCCGTACCCACTAGCTGGATCTCCCTTTTTCCTTCTCTCTCTCCCTCTGCTCACTGACTCCCTGCACACACTTGGTGTCCACTTAACTCCCCGCTCATCCCTCCGCCTGAGCAGGAGAACCAGATGATGAAAGATGACCTAGATTGCTTTTGTGGAGTCGGGCAGCGTGTGACAGAAAACTCAGCGGCGTAGCTGGGAAGCTAAGCTAGCCCCAATTCCCCCTGGCCCACATGAACAAAAAGGCACAAACACTGCAATTCTCCACAGACTGCCGGAATTCAAACTCTCGAAAACCACTTATGCGTCCCTCGTCTCCGTCTGCACGCTTCTAGGTCTTTGCACAACGGGGCTTGCCAGACGTTCTTGGCGGTGTGTCAGACTACCTTATATCCAGCCACGATAATAAAGCGTAACTTTGCTAATTTTGCCTTCCTCCCGGGGAGATCTTCCATCCAAATGGGGCAGCCGTGAATCTGTAAACACTGTCTCATGAGGCACATGTCACACATTTTAAAACTTGTCGCTTGAAACAGTCGTGATGCGAAGGAGTTTGGTTTTTTTTGTCCTCCAGTTTGATCCCAAACAAATTTGTCTTTGAACCCAAATTGTTCTGTTTATTGCAACAAACCCAAATTGGCCAATTAGAACAGAGAACTGTGCAACTGCTAATTAGTCGAAAATAGAAGATTTTATACATGAAACGGCGGAATGCATGACTTTTGTGTAAAATTCCCAATTTGTGATATTTGCAAATGTAAAATGGGGACTAATGAGGAGTTAAATAGGAGTATTATATTAATCAGAGCATCCAGTCAATGCTAACTACGACGTTGGGCTGTTCTTCATCTCGATTCATCTCTGTCAAACTCTATCATCACCAAGAGGGTTTGATTTCATTCGGGGGGGTTGCGGTTTCTTTGGCCTGTCCTGCGTCACTGAGATGTTCCCGCTGATGACGAATCTCTGCCGCAGTTTCAGCCTCGCTCTCCTGCCCTGGCGTCGCAGAGCCCTAATGACTGTGTCATGGGCTGAGAGACTCCCCTTAAACACAGCGCGTGCCTCTGCGACTTTCCCGGCAAGCTGACAGCCTCTGTGCCACGCCACCGACATCTGCAGGCGTGATTAAAATTTTCCTCTGCTGGTCGGCGCAACGGGTCTAATTGATCTCAGACGGAGGCGGGACATTCGTAGTCTCGCACGCGTTAATGCACGCGCACAAACACCCTCTCTTGAGGATGAACAGACTGGAGAGGGGCCAGTGATGCTGAACTGTATGTGCAAATGCCTTATGCAAAAGTCGACATTTACATATACATGTGCATAATTTAAAGAGTGCTTAGTGACAGACATTGTGTACATTGGTAAGCCTCCTCTGATTACTAATTCATCAATTGATTAAAACCAAAGCTTGACGGAACAAAAACAAAAATGATTTGCATCTTTGTTAATGCTGGTCGTGTGCTCTGTGAAATCCGCCCACCCTCTCACACCCTTTCTCTGTGTACTCTCTAAAAGTGAAGGTATTTGATAAAGTTGAACAAAAAAAAGCTTTGAGCGAGAGCGAGGGGGAGAAATACCATTCAGCTGGTGGAAGCTAAGAAGGAACACTTGCACAACTGATTCTTTTCATTCCAGGAAATGGGAAATGGAAATCTCTGCAGGTGCTTGCATTTTCAAGGGCACTGGTGTGAAGGCCACTCGACATCCCACCAACTGTAAGCGCTGGAGCAAAAGGAGAAATAAATACTGTAACAATGTGATGCGTGAGAGGCGTCCAGTTCTTCTCCAGAGCCAGGTGGAACTCAAAAGAAACAAAATCCACCAAGAGTGCAGATGTTTGGGTGATTCCAGCTTCCACTGACCGTGGGAGTGAAGCTGTTTTTCAGACATGAACCCCAGAAAATGTGCAGAACACTGGGACCGGGACATCCGAAGAACGCAGCAGGAGATTGACCAAGTCAGACGCCCTCACAGCGGTGAGAAGATGTCCGGAACATCCCGGTGACGTGTGGCGCCACGGCAGAGCGCCCCCAAACCCTATCTTCTGGAGATTTCACTGCATTATTCCTCCGCTGAGCTCACTCTTCCATATATTTTCCAGCTTTCGCAGCTGGTACAGCTCAGTGGGTTACGCCGCTAACCTTGGTACAGGCGGTCGGGGTTTGATTCCAGGTAAACTCAGCGTGGGGCCTCAGGCGAAAACCCCTAATCATAATGCTCAAGTTACTTTGGACAAAATTTATGTGTTGTAATCTACAAGGGGGGCTGGCAGGAAAAGTTCTGTAAAATGCCCGGGGCAACGTTTATGGACATTTATGTTCTCCCTCCAGACAAGTTCAGGGAAATATTCAGTGCATGTCTGAAAGCAGCTTTATCGAAGTGTTGTGACTGTAGTCTTCTTCCTTCCATGTCCCGGTACCTATTGAGTATGATGAACAAATTTTCTGTATTTTGGGCAAACGATTCTCATAATGTGATTGCAGAAGGCAAAGACATAACCACGTTACTGCACCGTTCAATTTAGCAACTCAGAAGGTTTCAAAGGCGTCCCGTGGAGGATATGCAGCAAATATGTCGCTCATCATAAAACGAATTGTCATACCATCCGTCAGTTCATTTCCCAGCCTCTGCGCGCAGGTTTGTGTTAGTTTGCATATTTCATTATCTCCCCTCCCAGCTGTTTCTGATGCATTACTGGGCTGTTTACCATTTTATGGGGGGGACGATTTGTGGAGAAGGATGCTTGAGAATTCTCAAATTGGACTAAGTGAACACATGAAGCACATCAGTTGGCCATCGTTTGCAGCATTTGGGAATTTTTCGCGTTCTGTTAATAAACTGTCAACAGAACATAATCCACAGCAAATCCTACAACTGAAATTGTTTTTGTGTAAGTATTAATATTTTATTGGGGGAAAAAAGAACATTTATTCTGACAGCATGCAAAGTCATTTTTTTTTTTTGCTTTTCCACATGATTCTGCTCTTTCCTTTTCCTTGTCTTCAATGTCTGTAATCTGCCATGTTGATATCACCACCTTCCTCTTCTCTAACTCAATAATTGTCTCCTTTCAGTGCATAAAAGCAACGTCTCCATGTTTTTATGACACGGGAGTGCGGAGGCGCATCAGCTCTACGACGCCGAGCATATTGGTGGAAAGATTTAAGAAGCGGAGCGTAACATGCCGCAGTCTTTGAAAAATTCAATCATAAAGATGATATCCCCTACACAGCCCAGTTGTCTTCCGATTACAGCTGCCATTATAGCACAAGCAAACTTCACAGAGCCATTCTGCTCTGAAGCCTTGATAAGCAGGCTGAGCGGAGTGCCTTTAAAACACACCCAGGGTGTCTTGTTTGTGCTTCAAGTGCAGATTTAAAAACTCCACAGTGACGAGAAGGCACCCGTGGAGCAGCCACCTCCTCTAGCTGCGTGGTCCTTTAAACAGCCGCTTGTAATAACGGGAGATGGTGAGGAAATATCGTATCCATCTGCAGATCTGCACAAGAGCGCACACAGTGGTGGACCATTAGCTTGACTACCAGGACCCTCTATCGGAGAAGTGTCATTACATTTGGCAGGACTGCTTATTGCAAACATGGAGACTCTGTCCATTTAAAGAAAAAAAAGTAACTTTCCACTTTCCAAAAAACATACAATAAAACCCTGCTGCCTCATTAGCTTACCTTTTTTGAGCTCGCTACGCTCTGTGTGCGAACGATCACTCGTTTTCCTACTTTTTTGAAATCTGCTTTTGTCCTGCACCTCTGATTAGGAGAATCTGGAAATCGCCAATCGCAGCGTA
This sequence comes from Scophthalmus maximus, assembly GCF_022379125.1. Taxonomy (NCBI): domain Eukaryota; kingdom Metazoa; phylum Chordata; class Actinopteri; order Pleuronectiformes; family Scophthalmidae; genus Scophthalmus; species Scophthalmus maximus. The sequence goes on along the minus strand of NC_061529.1, from coordinate 17,912,558 downwards.
GAGCTGCTGCTACGCCTGCCTCACATTCCATGAAGGCTCACGAAATGGTAGGGAGATGTGCTCTCCCCTATCTCGGGCTTTCCACGTATTCACATGGAAGGGCAGGGAGGGTCCAGAACAGAGCCGTGCCGCCAAATATATCTATTTGCTATTATTGAAATGAATTGACTTTGTCTACAGTGGTCCTGACTGTAACATTTCCAGTGGGTTAAAATGTAGGAAAAGATTGGTGGGCAATATGTGTTTTTGGTTACGGTAATTTTGCTATGCAGCATAAACCAAAGCTGTTTTCAGACATCTCTGCACAATGGCCACAGAATTGTGTCCGGACATTCGCCGGAGTTTGCCATTCACATATGACGCACACAGCAGATAGTCCAAGTCAGATGCGTTCGGAGCAGCAGGATAATCTTCTGTGGCGTCTGGGGTAGAGCAGCAGGAGATCCCGATGACTCCACTGCGGAAAGCGCGCCCAACGCTCAACAGGCCCACTCACTCGCCGTGGATTCTCCTGCCGTAGTCTCACATGGGCTCACTCAAGACTTTCTCCGCAGATTATACTAGAGGACTGGCAGGAAAAACTCAGGGGAATGTTTCGGGGCAACAGCTTTGTCCATTTGCGTTTAAACATGCAGGCGCTCTGGAGATGTTCGTGACAGCGTTCCAGAATTCAGTGCACGTCTGAAAGGAGCTCACGTAATCCAGGAAATACGTGATACATCCACATAAACGACACATCCACCCCACCACCAATTCATGCATGGCCTGAATGTTTTACCACCTCACATTTTCAAATACCTAAGCAACAAACTGAGAAATAAACTTTTATTATAATAAGTATAATAAGTGGAGTGACGCATCATTCCCTTGTGCTGCGAATTCATTTAACAAAATTTCAAATGACTTCCACGGTGACGGTGTGAAGCCCTCTCACCGGGTGGTGAGCAATGCCGTTCAGAAGCAGTGGTCTTCTTTATGGTCGTTCTGTTGAGTGACCTGTATAGGTGCCTAGTCTTGAGGCACACGCACACACACACACACACACACACACACACACACACACACACACACATCCCTTGAATACCTACCTGTTGGAAAGTAGACATCTTCCTAACTTCCAGACCGGCCGTTGTAATTTGGAACAATCTGCTTGGTAATGACAGTGGGGACAAAATGCAGGTCTGTTTAACCGGAGGCAATAATAGCCTGGCCTCCATGAGTGTGTGCCTCTAGTGCTTTGTGTGTTTGCGTCATTTACGAGCATTTGTTTGTGTGTACGTGTTGGTGTGTGTGTGTGTGTGTGTGTGTCCGAGCATTGAAGAGGGGAGAGAAACGTTCTCCTCTCCAGAGAGCATTACACCGGCATCAAAGCCATATGCAAATGGGACCCAGTGAGGTGCTTTTGGTATTGATTTTGCCCCTCGCTGAGAAAAAGATTTATGTCTCTCAGTGTGTACGTGTTGCCGCCGTCACATTTGTAAGCCGTGTTTTTAAACTTATTCTCTTTTTTGGCAGAGCATCCAGCCGTGTGTGTGTGTGTGTGTGTGTGTGTGTGTGTGTGTGTGTGTGTGTGTGTGTGTGTGTGTGTGTGTGTGTGTGTGTGTGTGTGTGTGTGTGTGTGTGTGTGTGTGTGTGTGTGTGTGTGTGTGTGTGTGTGTGCGTGTGTGTGTGTGAATGCATGAATGCTTGTGCTACTCGTCATTACAAATGCAGGTACAGCAGAGCCCAACTTAATGTTAATGATGTTTAAAGGTCATCCAAGCTTTAGTAATCACAGTGCAGACTCCAGAGATAGAACAAAGCCCACTGCAGACGCACACACACACACACACACACACACACACACACACACACACGTTGTTGTCCCTCTTCAGCTTCCACCAACTATCAGCTGCAACTCAGCAGTTACAAGAATAAAGTTGTACTGTCGGAAATGAGAATTTGGATTCTGTGTAAAGAAAAATAGAGCTCGCACACTGGCCGTTTTTATCAAAAACAACCAGAAGCAAGAAGATGATAAAGTATTGGACAAATTGTTTTTTTTCTTTAATGAGAGGTAACATTTTAATGTAGTCTGGACAAACTCTCAGCTGATTTCAAAGGTCTCCCTCTCTCTTCCTTCAACAGATTCAGTTGCTGCATATTTAATTAGCGCCCCCAGCAATGCGCCAAAATTCATATTCAAATCGGGTGTACATTTTTGATATTGATTGCTGTTGGTGAAAACATTCTGTTTGTGCCAGAGAATAAAAATGTCGGGTGAGAGCGCGAGGGGGCTCGCGTTGTTGGCATCACAGAGCCGCTCGCTGGCGTGGAGAGGAGAAAATGAGCGGGCGTAATGATTTTGGTTTTTGACGGTCTCCAACTGTGTAGGCGGGAGCAGCTTAGGTGAGCAGGCTGGTGTGTGCACGAGGGGTGAAGATGGGGGGGGGTTGAATAAGCTCAGATGGATGTAAGCTCAAGCGACGGGGAAAAGACACCTATGTTCTCTTTCAGTTTTTCTCCTGCATTTTGAATACACGAGTCACCTTTGACAGTCAGTCTTAAGATAGTTTACCTTTGAGATATTGAACTGAACCAGTCAATTTAAAAAGAAATTTGCTATAATTGTAACATAAACCCAACATAATTTATACTGTCAATAGCTGCCTTCGTGGCACTGCTCTTGTCAAGACCTACGTCTCCAGCTCCGGACGGCTTTCGGTATTTTGATCATTTTGACCTTTCGGATAATTCAAACAGCATTTCAACACAAATTAGCGGCAAGGCGGGCTTACTAAATGTGTTATCAGCTCTCACACAGGTTGAGCACATTCAGGCGAGATAGGAATTAATTATTCTTGATAGGATTTATCTTCAATTTCCTCATATCCTGCTCTGGGACTGGAGGGGGAGTGAGGAGAACCTGGCGTGCCATTAGATCCTGCACTACTCAGGGAAAATTGAGATGGAAAAAAAGTGGCACACGGACGGACACGTACACCAACATGCACGCTTGTTTTTTTGAAAATATTATCAAAGTTAATATTTTAGGCTCGCATTTCCTCTGTGTGCACTTGGGGGCACATTAAGCGGTCATATAGGGACGTATGGCTGCTGCAAACCCACAATGATAAGACGATGTGACATGGTATTTGAGGCAACTCTGTGCAGGATCCCTGAAGCCAGTGAGATGCAGACAGGGCCCCATGAATTACTCATGGCACTGTAGGGGTTTGCCAGGTGTCCTCAAGAAACATGGAAAGTTTGGGGGGTTTACCTGTTAGTCTTCTCACCTGTTAAAGTGGCAGTTCAAGTCAAATCAAGTCACATTCAGTTTGATAGCCCAAAATCGCAAATACCAAATTCCCTCTGCACATTAGTAGTCAAGTCAGTTTTATTCATACAGCCCAGAATCACAAATTTGCAGTGCATACAACAATCTTGGAGCGTGGATGGAGGAGACCAACTCCCCCCGAAAATGAAACATTTAACAGGGGGAAATAAAGGAAGAAGCCTTGGGAAGAGCAACCGAGGAGGAGTCTGCCTTTCATTTGTTTCAGTAATAACTGTTCAGAGTGAGATCTATTAGTTCCAAGGGAAGAAATCTGTTTCTTTAATGATTCATGTGTGAACTGTCCATTTAAATAAACTGTAGAGATTAGAATCTTGATCAGCGAGCGACTTTGCAGCAGGAAGACTACATGGGAATTCGATATGATCTTCTCTTTATGAGAAGATTGTTTCTTAAAGCTACAGTGTGTAATATTTAGAAGAACTAATTCACAGAAATTGACTATATTGTCCGTAATTGTGCATTCATATATGTAGAATCACCTGCAAAAAAAGAACCAATGTTTTTTGTCAACTTTGAATGAGTTAAGTATACAGTAGTAACATTAGGGGGACCCGACCTCTGTGTAAGTCGCCATGTTTCCTACGTCGCGTTGTGCTGCGTTCCAGTTCCACTGCGACTCGGGAGGTCGGGAAAAAATCACCAACCCGACTTATATAGGTATAATGGAACGCAGCATTGAATACAGTTGCAGAAAACAGTCCAGAATACGCTTTGAATATCCAGCGCTGCGGGAAACGGGAAATGGAATTAGTGCTAAACCATAAAGTGTCCCCTCCTGTCGGGTGCTCAGTTGGTTGCGGTTTGCAACTTTACCACCAGATGCTGCCAGAAAAGTACAGAAATCACAGACTGGGGCTTTAATCACAGATGGGACATCTGTATACAATCAATTGTTAATATAAAGAATAACAGAAGTACATATACAAATGCAGACTGAAAATATGTCATAACCTGCCTTCATTGTTTTCCAACACCTACTAACATGAATGAACATGAAACTGGGGGGCTCCACAAGCAGCAGGGTCCAGATGCTCCATTCTTTTCAACTCCTTGCATTTATTATTTAAAAAATTTAAAAATCTCAAGTGTATGTGTTTTCATCGGATAGAGGGTGTATTATTAGCCTCTCCAGGGAAAGGCAACAGTCAACCAGAGTTTCTGACAGATTATGATTATCGAAATCCTTTCATTAAGCCATTCACATGCATTACAGAAACTGCTATTAATATTCAATATTCAAAAACACTGGAAGCTGTTTTTGCCTATTGACAGATGATTATGTACTCCATTGATTCTTTCACTTTTTGGTAATATCTTCATGATTGAATGCACTTATTGTGAGTTGCTTTGGACAAAAGCATCTGCTAAATGAATATAATGTAAGGAAAGATGTACAGGTACTGTATCCGATGGGGGGGAAAAATCCGAAGTTCCACTTTACCCGTATGAAGACCAGCACAAGTTTAGCGCTGGTTCAAGGTGCAGATACTGATGTTTTGCAGATGATACGCTTTGATATTTAGATTTTATTACAACAGTAATTATATCTGAAAGCATTTATGGTTAGCGAGATGCGTATGAATTGTTTTCAAACCCTTTTACATTGTAAAACTGATTATTCTATAAAATTGAGAAACGGTCCAATTAAATTCCATATGAATTTTACTTCCCGCGCAAAACTGTCAGGCTTGGCCGTAGGCTATACTGTATCATTTGAGATGACTCATCCTTCACCACTAGAGCTGCTGCAAACGTTTGTTTTTTTCTTTCAGTTTATGCGGACAATCTCAACACAGTGCGTCGTATAGGCCTTTTCAAAGTGTACATCAGTTGCCGCTGTGTGCTATAGATTATTATTACTTAATGAGTACAGGCATTGCAATGCATGAGCAACCTCCTCAAGTCCCTGGCGGTGGATTCATTTGATTCTTTCATTCTTTAGAGCGCTGAGCTAAAGTCAGCGGATGTGCACCAACCTTTTTTAAATATTTACAATAAGTCCAATGGATGTGTGTAATGTAAAATGCAAAATTCATAGTGATGAACTCTACTACTCTACTTTCTACCTCAACTCTACAACATTACAAAGATGTCCAGCATCTTCATGTCTTGGTTTTAGTTCCTGTAACATCACTGTCACTGCAGCGGTGAACCATCTTGTTCACGTTCGCTTACACACACCTGCAAGTAGCTACGAACCTAAATTTATGTGGTTGAGACCAATATATGGAGGTAAGAGAGGATAAATACTGGACTCACATATTGCCAGATAAACTACTCTTAGCAAATGTCATGATATGTAGGCAACTGTTCAACATGTGTGATGTTCAACATAACACCCAACATATGAAAAAAAGATGAATGCTGCTTTAAAGTGAGCTGTGTGAGAGTTGTTTTTTTTGCATTTGTGAGCCATTAGTAGTGACTGAATGAGCAATTTCAGATTCTTTATTGTACTGCATTATTGAAGAACGAGTAACAATACAACTAAGTGCTATTTTACTACTCTAATGGTGTCACATCCTTTGTGTGCAAAGTCTTTATTTGAAACCAATCAGATGAGGTGTAATGGGTCAAAGAGAAGAAAAAAACAAAAACAATTATTCTCTCTGAAATCAAGATTGAAGTATAACAAATCAAATTATTCATGCAGTTTTTTATAATTGTATATAGGTACAGTTTTCCAGTGAATGTACTGATTTTTCTTTACTCTGCTCACTGGGCCAGCGGCAGCAGGGAAGACAATCATTCCTGTATGAACAGTTCAAAGCCCTGTGCTGATCTACAAGATGCATTGGAAGGACTGTAGCAAAACTCATTTTAGAGATCAGCGACAAATTCTTTGTGTCAACAAAGGAGCAGTCATGAGTCTGAAGTTTTTTTTTGGGGGGGGGGGTTAATTCTGCCTGTGCTGATGTGAGGCTCTGCTTATGAGGATAAGGAGGAAAAACCTCATCAAGTTCATGACAGGTTGATTGGCCTGTAAGTTGACCAGCGACGCAGTTACCCCCAGCCTGCCTTCTGATTGATCCAACTATCTAGCTCGGATCTGAAACTCCCACAGTCAGGCGCCGCCTGCACCAGAGTCAAACACTTTCATCTTCATTTGAATTTGATAATAATCCTGATAAGCTCTGAGAAACTGACACTGAGCAGGTCTGGCCCTCGAGGTGCATTTAGAGGAAGCGAGATGATCAGATAAGAGCGATACATGGCTGGGAGACGGGCAAGAAAATTATTTACGCTGCGTGGCGCCGAAGAAGAATCGGGACAATCCGTCCTATCAGTCGCTGTGGCGAGATTGTGCGGAGGCTTGAATATTAATAGCAGTTTCTGTAATGCATGTGAATGGCTTAATGAAAGGATTTCGATAATCATAATCTGTCAGAAACTCTGGTTGACTGTTGCCTTTCCCTGGAGAGGCTAATAATACACCCTCTATCCGATGAACACACATACACTTGGTGCCTGCTACTGTACATTCTTTGGACTGCCAGCAGGGGCCATACATCACCAGAGCGCACATCTGTCCTCTGCTGCTGCAAATTGACGCTAACGCAATTAGCTTTGTTGCCTTCATCTCATCTCCACTGTGTGTGTGTATGCGTGTGTGTGTGTGTGTGTGTGTTTGTGTGTGTGGGCGGGCAGGCGGGCAGAGAATAGAAGAGATCTCGATGAGGGGGGGGGGAATAAACCTCCAGATCTAATTAGGGAAAAAGCGTTTGTGGGAAATGGGTTTGGAACACAGTCAGAAATATTTCAGGAGCAAGCTATACATTTTAACACATGTTAATATTGCAACGGTCTAATGCGTCCCGTGCATCAATAATCGAGCCGGTCCCGAGCTGTGTAAATGCCAGCAGGTGAATATATGGCGACATGAACTCCACCTCAGCAAATATTGCACAGAGGATTAGCATGTGCATATTTTAGGCCCAGAAGTACTACGCCACTTCCAGCCTCAAAACATTGATTATGTATTAGTATGGAAAGTATGGATTATAACGACTGTCATACCGATGAAAACAAGCCCATTCATCATGTCGCTGACATGGAAAATGTGAATGTAAACCTGTAAGACGGCTGAGAGGGTCCGTCTTGTGCATGCAGTGACTGAAACATCGGTTATGTTTTTGCAGAACAAAATATCAGATGTGACTGCAACAACATTCTGCCAAATCTAATCAGCAGATATGCGTCTACATTATGAAGGACCATTCATTGAATAGAATGATAAACTGAGTTATCAATCTATCGAGTGTTATGCGATAAAACACGGTAAAGGATGTGCTTGTGGCTGTTGTTTGCTCCGCTGCACATTTTCCATGAATGTCCCTGCTGGTGCCACAGGAGTCCTCTGACGCTCCCCGATATGATCTGAAGTTTGCATAATTCAATTACATGCAGATTTATGGGCCAGTAATGCTCAACTAGGAAACCCTAACGCAACTTCTAACCAAATACACATTGGTTTGGTTATTTAAACTTAAGCCAAAGGTGTCCTTCTTATCACAGAGCCACCTTCTCTCATTCGCCTCCTGCTCAGCTTAAAAAGAAAAAGAAGAAACTAATCCTTCTCACAAACACGTGCAGGCACACCCATGCAAAATTACCCCCCAACTTTGTTTCAGAGAAATGGCCCTGCCAAAAAAGCAGAAACCCAATTGCAACGTGCGTTTGAGGAGGAAATAACCAACACCTGTCGTCCGCAGACTCCCTCCTTCTCCTGCAGAAAGTGGGGCATCTGTTGCGTTGATGTCTTAATAGTCGAGCCGCTTGCCTGATTAAAGCGGATGGCACTCTGTCAAGAGCTCCCTGCGTCCCTACCAAGTTCTTAATTAGTTTGCTGTACCTTTTGCCTTCATTTCCTCCGGATATTGGGCAGCAGATCGTGGAACGGCAACCAAAACGAGGCGAGCACATTTGGGACGACGCCCAACTGTCTCCGAGAAGAACTACAAAGGTGTTTAAGAGATAAAAAAAAAAAAAAGGAAGCTCCAGCTGTAGGCCGGGAAATAAAATCCACTCTGCCGCCACGGCGAGCGGTGGACAGTCGCGGGCGGGTCTCATCACTTCATCTCCCTGTCTTCGCCTGCTGTCACGGGACACACTAACCCCGACGGCGGGTGTTCCATCTCATTTGCTCTCTACTTTCATTCGTGACATCAGGGGCAGCTCAGAAGGGGGATGAGCTCATGGCTCCGTGGTGCAGTGTAATAACAGGGGGTGTTTGTGCGCGTTTTGCGCACAGAGGCTGCATGTTGTGGGATCTCCACGGAGTAGGGATCCGTCGATGTGCAGAGTTGCGCGTGCCTACCCTCGGTATAATAACAAATCTCCATGCATGTATGCAGGTGTACGTACAGTATCCCCATCTGTGTCCGACTGATAACAAGCAAATCCGCCAGAATGCAAAGGCTGCAAAAGTGAAAAGCACGACTCTGGAAGAATCAGCCCTCAGAATGTCCCAGAGGGACATGATATCGATCTGTGTAATGTGAGCATTCGTTGCTGTGACTAGTACTGTCCTCCTCTGCCAGAAACCAGAGGAGAGAGCTGACTGAATGTGTGATAAAACACAAGTGCTTCAAGTTAAAATGAATGCCAAAACAGACAATTGCAATACGTTTTTATTGTGTGTGTGTGTGTGTGTGTGTGTGTGTGTGTGTGTGTGTGTGTAAGATCATTGTAATACAAAAATATATGATTATTTAAATGCTAATTGATTCAAAGCCTGTGCAACTTTTAGTTCCTGTTGGTAGCTACAGTACACCTGGTACAGTATACCAGTACATCTCGGTCTGCTTATATTCAGTTTATAGTGACAGTGGCAACAGAGTTAGCTCTTGAAGTTTCAAAGTTTTTGTCTGGATTTCTGACAGAATTGATAATAGTCACTCCTTTTAATAGTTTATTATTTAAATGTTCACCTGACTAACTCATTTTAACTGTGATTTAGTTGAAAACTCCACCATAAGCCTTTTTTTTTTTAATGTTTCAGGGTTTTGGTTCTGAAGGATGCTTTTTCTTTTGTCACCTGTGAATGTACATAAATGGTTAATGATATGCTGGTTGGTCTTGGCAGTAATTGCTACATTACAACTCTACAGTATATATAGTCTAATATTAAAGCAGGAAAAAAAACGTGCGTAATCTATTGCTTGCCTCGCTTATCTTCTATTTTTGGTTTGGAAAAGATGAGTAATACACAACTCCAATTTCTTCGGATACTAGTGGCCCAGTGGAGAACAGTAGTGGCCTAAGCCCTGTGTGGAATGGACACTTTTTGACGTGGAGGCATGGAGAGGTAGCAGATTTCAGCCGTTTACTTCAAAATCCTTTGGATTTATAGTAAACCAGCTCAGACCCATGCAGCATGAAGGGAACAACTACTGCCAAATAAGGCAGGACTTGGCAAAAGACAAAGTGGGGTGACCGTAGGTTTTCACAAGTGTTCATTATTCCTGTCACTGTAAAGTATACAGGGACTGCTAGGGCTCCAAACAGATGAAGGAGCAGGGCTGAGCTGATGGACAGAAAAGACAGGAGGTTTCTGGAATCGACTGTTACACAATTCAGAAAATGTAAGGCCTGAGAGCACCGAGCGCGGTGCAGCTGCAAAAAAACAAATGTCTCTGTGATCGCTTGCAGTCGTTCATTGGCTGGCCAGCACATCATTCGCTTCAATTGATGCAGCTCATCTCTGAGATGAGCGTGAAGTGAATTATATACCACTTTACTGAGCGTTAGGGTTTGTCTTTCATCTGAATAAATGAATGCCCCAAAACTCACAGTCTGTGTCAAACCAACTGTGGGAAGAACATGAACAATTGACCTACTCTGATGTTTAGTGGCCTCTGTTCGACAAGCATTCCTAAATGAATGGTATATTTGAAACAGAAAACAGAGACTTGCTTAGCGATTATTTTCAGATGCTGAGATTGAGTCATTAGCACGAAGCAAATCATGTGCAAGGATGACAAAGTGAGGGTGGCTGTGTATCACATTTAAAATGAGTGTTTCAGGTGCGTTTGGTGCTCATCTGATTATTAATTCCCACATGCATGTCTTCAGTTAATCAAGAAATGTATTTAAATTGGCTTTTGGCAGACTCACACTGCTCCGCAGCCTGGAACAGTCAGTCACCCCGTGTCACAGGTATCAGAAGATGCATTGGAGGGATTAGCTAGACAGGCACCCAGGGGAGACATACTGTGTTCGCAGCAGCAAGCCAATAGCAGTAAATACTCTCTCTCTCTCTCTCTCTCTCTCTCTCTCTCTCTCTCTCTCTCTGCCCGAAAGTCACCGTTGTCTGCTGCGCCACAGACAAATGGTTCCACCAAATGAACGGCTCATGCGAAATCTATCCCTCCCACTTCCCCTCCCATTTCCGATCAGAGTCTAATGACTCATACGCTTCAACTGTATTTCACAGATCATATATTTTCTGCACATACTGTTAGAGGGTTCAGTCTCCCTCATCAGTTTGTCATATTTAACCCTGCGGTCAACGATTGCGTCCGACCTTCCGGTTTCATCTGCAGACTGTTTGCTCACTCAAAGTATAGAACTTTGGCTATTTGACAATAAGTGGAAATGAAGACCAGTATTAGTGGTTAAAAGCTACCGAGAAATGTTAGTATGTGGACCATGATCTCAGGATATTTTGTCAGAGTTTTATTTCCAAGGTCAAAGTTGAGCTTAAATGGGAACTTGAAAAGGAGAAAAAGCTTCCAAGCATCAGAAAGGCGTTCATGGAAGAAATGTTTTATACACCGCATATACAATATTATCTGTGTTGTTAATCCATCATCGCTTATTTCATGAACAATAATTCATCATATGTCGTATAATTACTCGTGTGGTAGAGCAGTACTTATGATTGAAATTAAAACAGCAATGATATTTTTTAAATTTCTATGCTCAGTACAAAAAAGCCCAGTTGACGTTAACATCAATCAACTGAGGTAAACTCTGCAGATTTGGCTCGTTGACCTTGATCACAGCTGCACGAGTTCGAATCCCTTCACCCTTTCTCTCTCATGACTCTATCTCCCTCTGAAAAAAAGCTATAAAATGACACAGGAGGAGCCGAGTGCCCATTTTCCTTAATGTTATTTCCCCCTGGTTTCCCCGTCCCTGTATCGCCGTTTTCAAAAGCCAATGATTTCAGTCGATTTTAAACCAAATGCACAGTGTCTTTTATTGGTGTCTGGGGTGTGTGGTGATGCAGCGTTAAATAGCTGTTAAACCAGCCATTGTGCTGCTGCTGCCGTCTGGAGATCTCCAGATAGACAGGTGCTCCTGGAATACCCCGAACATCAGCAGCCGCTTGCTTATCTGTCTCCTAATTAGGAAAAGAAAATGCATTCTGAGTTTTCTATGGGCTCTATTCAGAGTGGGGAATTAGTTGTCACCGCTGCAGTTTAGAGACGGGGGGAACAATACATATCAATAAACCGTGGTTGATCTGATAATCAATACAGATGCTATGATATGGACGGACGCTCTCCTGGGTACTCTGTCTCATTTACAGTCAGAGCAAGGAGAGAACAGATTTCTAATGTATGACACCTCAAGCTGGAACCTTGGTGATGAGCAAGTGCAGAGGGGTAATTTATTGTGCATTATGATGTAAGGTCATGGGTATGTGGGTCATTATGTGTTGATGGTATTTGTTGTTTCTGAATTAACAGGATTATGATACACCAAAAGGCACTGGAAGGAACAGTCACAGTCATTTAAATATATATATATATATTAAAGGGGCAGTAAGCAATTTCAATCCAATACACCTTTTTTTAAAAATCAGCAAACATTTCCTCATGCCCCGCTAGCTGTTGGTTTCTGTTTGGCGCAGCCCTGGCTCTGTAAATTGAAAACCACACAACACTGTAGTTTGTAATCATAACTCGTGCCAAGCGGATGACTATACAACTCAGGGGTTTTGTCCTCGTAGTAAGCATGTCGGCCTCCCATGCTCAAGGCTGCGGGTTTGAGGCCCGGTCAGTTCAGTAAAATCATGAACAACAACAAAGAGAGAGACAAGCTTTCTCCAAAATCGCTTACTGCCCCTTTAAGTACACCTTTTTGTGCCTAGTAACCCCTGGTTCTTTGGCCTGTATGGCCTATGTGGGTGTGTGTGACTGACTGTTTCAAAAACCACTGACAGTCACTGGATGCGCCAAAGGCAAGGTGGCTCAGCCGACCTACTCCGCACTGAGCTGCTCCTCTCTGGAAACTCCTCCTGATGAACCCATCGGTTTATCTCCACCTCCGTGCTGAGTCACTGGGGAACACGGCGGGATCATGCTGTGTGACGTCCCACACGCATTGCTGCATAAGCTTATAAGGAACCATCCCCACTAGAGCATGAAATCCCCCCGCACAATCCCAACACCGCCCTCATCCCTTGGAGAAGCACTTTGAGTTTGTTTGGTCGGGGTCATCTGGAAACTCAGGATAAAACATAACCAGTTCTTCTTAAAAGCCATCTGGCAGATGCACAACATTCGGCGGCCGACCTCAGTAATGTTTAATGCTACCTGGACGGCAGCAGCGACACTTGACTTGGCTTAGAAAAGATCGAGTATCACACACGCCAGTCCACACAGCTGGCGATAGCCATGCAACATTCAAATCTCAAGGTACCCCCCCAGGTAGAATTTGAATAATTCGTACAGACGGTTGTAATGATGGCGATCATGAAATAGCTATTAATTCCCTCATGTTCCTATGTGGGATTTTCAAAGTTAATGAAGCCCAGTGGCAATGTGTCTGTGGGGCCAATGTGCATCATATGTGGATCACCACTGCAATAATTGTAATTTGAGCCCGAGATGGCAACGGCGAAGCACAGTTACTGTACAGCCTCATGCGGACATGCAAGGACCGAGAGCACTGATTTTCAGTGGCTCTAGCTCTGAGACTTGTTGCTGATAGAGCAGGCTGGCTGGATGTCATGAGACAAACAACTGCATTGCTCAGTAGGCTCAAGTCTTCACTGTTCTGTTGTATTCATTTCATTACGTTGTGTTGTTATGTTCCCTTTATCTGAGCTTTAGTCGCTGGAAGAGCCTCTGTTGTCTGTGTCTTCAGTGACAGCAGACAAAAGGATGTGAGAGCAGCGTAAGACAGTAGAACGGAAATTTTTTTCTTATTTTCCTTAGTTTCTTTCCTCCTCGTAATGTTTCCCGCCCTGCCTCTTCTACAATTGTTCCCTCCTTGCGGAAAAAATACGTGCAGAATGAAAGCTCTGTGCTGTCACTCAAGAACGTCCTTAGGAATAAAATGGCAAACTACCCCAATTTTTTTTTAATGTGCACCATTTCCAGGAGCAGCAGTTGATGAAACCAGTGCATCCGTTTGCTAAACCAGTGGCGCGAATGTGGGTTCACAGCGATCACATTTTCACATATGTGCCTAAGTAACCCCCACAAATGTGCACCCTTGTTTCACAATGTACACATGTGGTCAGAGGCCGTACATTGGGATACTGACAAGATCCATAAATTTGGACGCGTATTCGAAAAGGCATTTGCCGTGCACTCACACTCACAACAGTTAGCTTAGCAGTTCTCAGGACAGAACGGAGGATCCAGCATGATGGACAACACAGCAATTCTTTAAACTTCAAATCTGTCAGCAGAGGCGTTGTGCTGATTGTCAAAGAGATGAAATGGCCATCATGAGGTGTAAGCGGAGGAGAGAGAAGGGAGACAATTTGGTAAATGGTTGGTGCTCAAGTAGAAGGTTTGGGTGATTGATCCCCAATCCAAATGTATCCCCAGGCTCAGCTTCTCACAGAGATAACTCTAGAGTCTGAAATCTTTGCCCATTTTCTCCAATCCATGGTACACTTCCTGAAAGCAACACCTGTGGTGAACAGAGGACGTGTACAAGTGGCAGGTTAAGGATGATAGATCTGTGGCCCGGGGTTACTGTAGTAGCTTGCTGCTGAAAAAATACCTATTCACAAACAACAAACAAAAATTCAGAGGGCCAGGTTTAATTTCAGAAAGCGATACCTCTGGTTCATTGATAGGTGGCATGGAAATGCTGCAGGGACATCATAATTACGAGGATTATCCCAGGAGGTTGAAGACCAATGAGAAATGCCATGGACGGTAAAGTATAGAATGTTAAGTCTACAAAAACATGCCTTTCAAGCTGTTTGAGAGTGGAGGGAAACCATGGAGGATGTGCACACTACTCAATTGTCACTCCTCCTGAAAACAGTCACTTCACTCGTCCATTTTGCTGTGATTTGGCAACACTAACCATACATCAGAGTGAAGCAAAATTGAGACACAGCCGTCCAAAGCGGGTCATTGTGTGTGCCGCTGACTTCCAAGTGTGCGCACTCATCAAAAATGAAAGCCAACAAATATCTTTGCTCCAACGTTCAGTCCTTCTGCAAATTTAACAGATTGCACAAACACGATAACAGAGCGGCACATTGACCTTTGGGGAATGTCTTGGCAACAGGCAACCTCATTTTAAGTTATCTGCTCCATCAAGTGTGAAAACAAGCACAACAATACTAATAAACCCTGGTTTGTCTGATGGAAATAGGGTGGTGATTTAATTAAATTGAATGTTGCAGGTACAACATGCCCTCCCTATGTCCCCATACCGAACAATATTACTCTGCTGGCTTGGTGCCTAGGCAACCCTGTCATGTTCAGCGCAAACTGGGAACTCTGCCACAATGCCCAATCCTCATTTAATAAGAGGTTGGATATATGATCTGTAACAAGGCTACTCATCCCCCAAAAAGCAGTTTTTATTCTGAGTGCAGGGAGAGACAATTAACACCCTAACATGCAGATTCTGACGCCTAGTCAAATTTTCTGTCCGGCAGTCAACAGACAATAGGAGCTCTTCCTTTGTCTCCAGTCACTGTGGCCACATTCCCACCAGCACAAAAGCCTCTGGAAGTCATTTGGAGTCAGACTCGGTTTCACACTCTGCCGTCGTGGCCTCAATTACAGCCGTTCTCTTCAGAGTCGCACATAATCTCATAACTCCACTTTGTCTGAGTGAAATAACATAATGACTCTAAAAACCTCATTTTAATCTTTATTGAAACAGCCATAACGTTTTGGTTTGGTGCGGAATATGTTTCGTCAAGGAATCCTGATTTAGCTGTGGCTTTGAGAAAACAATGTATTACCTCGCTTTATTTTCTCAGGACCAATCACTTAGTATTGGATGAGTGTTGTTGACAACGGGATATGATTAAATTGGCCCATTTTATGATTCTTACAGAAATGCAACTGTCAGATTTATTTCTACCGAGGTGTTCACTTCGACGTACTGAACGTCATCCAAACACGCTTTCATCAGTTTACGTGAAAGAGCGGGGTGAGGTCCTGGCTGCCAACCAACGTCCAATACTCTTAGCACAGTCAGTCCGTGTCACTGTTTTAATTTCCTTTGAATCACAATTGCTGTATTTTTAATGTATCACAAGAAACACACCGATGCCTATCTGCAATGTCTCTGTCAAGATATAGAGAAGATAAAAACAGACTGAGAATAAAAAGGGCATCACAGAGCATGCCAGGAGTATTTTTGGGACTTGTTTATGGAGTCTAGAGGAAATGTCACTAAGTCAAATAGGTAGGTACTGCATAAGAGAAGATCCAGACAAACGACTGGCAGTTCAAACAAATCCAGACGATTTGGATTAGCACTGCTGACGAGAAAAAAACCCGCTGATGTGCTTTGAAAGTTCATATTTCTTAAACGAGCCTCGTGAGAAGAATTGCTGAGCTGATAATGATCCTTCTTTGCAGATGTTGTCCTTCACTTATTCACGGTAAACAAATCGGTCTCAGAAGTGCTGAGTGATTTGCATTCATGGGAGAAACAATCACAGGGTGTCAAAGCGTTTGCGTTCTCTCCACATAAAAAAAGCCAGCCTTGTTGTGGGTGTGAGCTGAGCACCACATGATACCGAGGGCCAGCCGCTTGATGCTCGCTGAGAGACGATCCTGCAGGCAGTCTGATTGCAATTATGAGTTGTTAAGAGACAATTTTGAAGGACACACTTTGACCCTGGGTTGAAGAAATAATTTCTTATTACCATTCCCAGTCCATGCCTCATGCATTCAGCCCAAAATGAGGAAAAGAAGAAATTGGCCATGTTAATTCCCATGAGCGATCCGATTTGACCTCTTTTATACATGTTCTCTTCTGTCTGCGAAAGACGAGAAGCAAGCGGCAACTGTTCAAGGTGCAACAAATAATGATTTCTTTTTTCAAGGAATATATTACAATCATGTGCATTTCATTACAACCAGGCACATGCAACAGTAACCACTGAATCTAATTCCATTAGACTTCCATTTTCCATCTTCTATAAAAACCCAGCAGCTGATGTGTATCAGATTTGATAATTTTCCCACGTCTGCCGCTTGGGCATTAACAACAAACCTCCGAAGCTAACAGTGCGTGATCTCCCTGCAAACCTGTAAAACCTCAAGCTTGTCCAACCGAGAAACAAAAGTGACATCACATTACCTCTATGAATGCAGTGTTTTATGGGAGGGGGGGATTTGCCAGCGTTGGGATATATGGTTGCAGCAAATGTGATGGTGGTATTTAAACACATTATCCAGTCATCTGTCTCTAGAGACGATGTCACAGACACATTCAACGGCTAAACACTCGTGAAGAGATGTGATTAGCGTAGCATTATTGTCCGGCTGTGTGGAGAATCTCTTTCTCCAATTGCATTATGGGAGAAGGTCAGTGGATCAATGGGGGTATTCTTAAAAGGAGAGAAAGGTAAAAGTGTGGCTTGAAAATGACTTGCTTTGTGTTGAAGCGGAGGAGATAACTGCTCGCATAATACCGAGCCACTGATTTGATCACATAATGAGGCTTCTTTTAGCCGCAAGCTTCTTTTACTTAACGGCTGTATGAAATTTAGCACCAAATGTCTGCTGGTTTTGAACAACTTCTCCTGACCCTAACCAGTGGCGCGGCCCTTTGTTTACACCGTGCACTTCAATTACAAACAACATTACTTTTTAGATTCCATAAAAATAACAATTCATCTCCCATTAAATGGTACGGTGTTTAGAAGTATGCAGTGTAGCCCACACGGCCATTATCACCTTCCATTTGTTCCGTGTGAGCTCATTATAGTTCTTTGCGTGAGACCGTCTGCATGACCTTTAAATTGTGCCTACAGGAATGGCTAATAAAAAAGCGGTTGCTCTCACAAGCTTTCATAACCTCCGAAAATGCATCGCTGGTGGGAATTTCACCATGAAGGGGAGCAGTGTTGCCCAAACAAGCTCAAACACTGTGCCATTCAGCAAAGGGATCACCGCCTGACCCCACACTGTGCGCGGACAGCAGCTTGGAGGCCGACACGGGAATAAAAAAGGTCATGGTGTAAATCCCCTCCAGTGGTTGAAGATTTTAGAGATCTGTTTGCTTCTGAGATGTCTATAAAATGGCACGGCTGGGACACTAACTGTCTGTTTTTCTGATCATGGATGGCCATTATCTTGAAGAAACATGCATGAGTCACATGCCGCACATGTCATGAGGTCAGACCGCTTCCATTTGTTGTGAATGCGTGCAGAAAAATTGCTCTGGGGTTCACGTGCTTGTTGCAATGGTCAAGTGTTGCCTGGTTACAATTGTCTGGGGAACTTTGGACCAGTTGCACTCATTCAATCAGTCATTCAACCAATAATTCGACGTGATACTGCAGGAGACACCGTTGATCACAGGTGAATGATGGATCTCACCCTTGCGTCTTAAAAAAAGAATAACTCCACGTGTCACATGCAAAATCAAAGACACCGCTGAGTAGATTGTTGCAAAAGGGACATTGACGGCCTCATTGTCATGAGATTGTCAAAATCTAGCTGATTATTTCTATATCCACATTTACATTTGGTTCCATGCAGGCCAAGATTTCATTTACATGTTAGATCTTTTAAGGACTTCAATACTAAAAAAATTTAATGCTGTTGTAAATATGTTCAGTAAATGTATTTTGTGAATTTGTGACAAATAAAGCACATACAGTGCCGTACTGCTGTCTTTGTCCTTTCTGTAGATACAGATCCAACACATTGGTGAGCGTTGTGATATCATTAGACCGGCTGTGTCTTTGTCTGAATGCTTTCGGTGGATACAGACCGAGGTTTAGACTGGAGGCTCAAGGCGGTGTGCGCTATAATCTTTTGATCTGCTTCAAAGCCTTTGACACACAAGACACTGGGCCAAGAATCAACAGTACATGAGGCACAGCGCAGAAGAAGCTTTTGTCCCCACCACTGCATTATGAGATACAGACAGTACAGGAATAAATATAAAAATAGAAGGAATCAATCCCCCCCTTCTCCAATTTGACTTCTTACAACGGACGACAGGAATCATGCAGACAAGTGCTATTATCCAATAACTGAAACCAGGGCTGAATGAAATGACTTAGGCATGGGGCTTTGAGCACTGATCAATCGAGAGCTGTTGTGACACATTAAGCAGATTTAATTGGAAACTGTAAGTGGAAAAAAAAATGCAACATGCAAAAAGGATTGTACTGTACATTTAGACAAAGGAGCTTATTCATCTGGGGCATTTTATGAGCCATTAAATATCTGGATGAAATAAATTCAATATGTATACAACCGCTCCTTTGAACTGTTGAACAAGTACAATCTGGAGCATGATGAAAATACATGCAAAAAATAGACATCTTAAGAATGTGATGTCAAACGCATAGATGTGCTAATAACCAGTTTCTATTCTTCCTGCGGGTATACTGTCTGTTTCATTATTTTAGCCAATTAACTTACTCAGCATAATCTCATATTCATTTTGAAGAGCACATATTTGATGATGATAAATAATGACATGTATCACTCCGACCTGCAGTAGAACCAAAGACTCTCATGGGAAACTCTCCCACCTTTCTCCCCGGATGTCACGTCACTCCAGCTGTCGGGTACCATGCCAAAAAAAAAACATATTTTCACCAATTGCTGCTCACTTGTTATTCATGTTAATTCAATTGGCTTCAGACGTGAACCTGTAGATGCTGCTGTTACAGGTTTTCAGCTGCACCTGGAGGAGAGAGAAAAAAACAGTCAACAGCGTTTGATTTGGAGAAGCACTGTCCAAATGCAGCAGGTTTTGTAGGGGAAGCGCTGAACAATGAGAAATCATTCAGAGGACACGGTTCCAATTCACTATATGCACTTAGTGGAACTGTTGTGCAGGAAGGGCTGGTTTTATGGCCCCTTAAAAAACACTACTGTGAGATTGGTTACATAAAATCTGTCAGATGTGCACATCACCAAAATCTCGACAACCTGTCGTGGGGACCCATCAAGCTTATTTGTTGATCCAACAGAAATGGGGTTTGAAACTCAGAAATTAGTGGATGTTGGGTCGCCAACATGGTAAACTAAGGCCATGTTTCGACCTTCTGGTGGAGGCACATGGAGTTCCTGCAAAGGTTCCTTGTTCCTGGGGAAGGTTCCTGTGGTGAAAAACATCATACCTGCTTTACATCAGCATGTCATTTATGAGCATGTTAGCTTGCTGATAATGAGGCAGATATGGCAAACGTTGCACAAAAAACACAAGCGATGCACCAAAACCTGAATTTCAAAAAAAACATGCTACTCCCAATAGCAGTGCCAGAGCGAGATGGAATGCTATGTTATCTTTTCTTCTCCTGTTTTCAAATTAGCAATTCGGTTTAATCTTCTGTGGGTGGCATCATTTTCTTCTTATGCCTATGATCAGTCAAATCTTTTTGAATGTTCAATTTGTTACGCCTCCCAACAGCCTTTTCCCGTGTCCTTCATACTCATTCAAACTTACATTAAAGATGCCCTGAACCTGACTCTCTAGTCATTTACCAATTAAGAACACACTGTTAAATTCCTCAGTTTTACAGTCAATTTTGAAACATTCGGAAAAATAATCATGTTTTCATAACTGGAGCGGATGTTACCCGGAGCTCTAAAATCCAGTTGGTGTTGAAGCAGCGGGGGGTCTCTACTGAGGAGCTTCAAATATTTAAATGAGAAATGAATACTAAGCAAACCAACGAGACCCGTGCCCACACCTAAAATAATTATTGCTTTTCTTTTTCAAAGGCTGGAAATACACTAGGGTAGATATTTTTAGACCTTACTGGTTAAATTAACTGTATGTGTACATTTAATTATTACTATCAGTGTATAGTCCCTGCTGTTATTCACTGCCAAGGTATATTTTACGACCGTTGGCATTTGACTACAGTGACTCAAAGAGCTACCGACAGGGGCCCTAAAAGATTATTAGAATATAAAAAATATTTTTATATTCAACCCATCACCATCAATAGAATATTTTATTCACAATGTATGAAAAGAAATAGTGTTTCTTTTTATTGCTGTATTGGCTCAGAATCCCTGTCCGCTATCCCCTTACATCTACCAATGACGAATGATTATTGTTATTTATTGATTTTATTATCATTAATTATTCATTCAAACGTTCCATTTATTCCAAGTGATTCATTCATGTAAAGAGAATTTTGTAGGGATGAATGTTACCAGTAGACTTACATTCCAAACTTACGTTTTCTAATACAGGGAATCGGTCTGACATCGGTGGGTTTTCGAGGTATTAAGCTAAAGTAAACGATCCCCGCACCAATCAAGTCCTTGTCTACGGGCCAATATCAAACTCACAGGACAGACTGATGATCATGGTGTCACCTGTGCTTTTAAGAATTTCCTCGGCAAGTCATACGTAAGTAAGCACCGCATTCAAGGAGCGGCGGGCATAGAGACCAGCAGACATCTGATGGACTGACATGCAGCTTGAAGTCCAGAGGAAGAAAGGTGGAGTGGTTCTCTCTCGATATACGGGAGGTTGAAAGCATGTTAAAAAGGTGAAGGAAAAGTATTTCAACAGGAGCCTCGCGTGTGTCTCTGGTCTCCCCGGGTGTCTGTGGTGGAGGCTGAGGAGCATTGAAGTGCCATCCCACACCACTTCTTGGCCCTGCACTCAAAACAGCAGGGAAGCCAAGGTGATTTGAGTCTGGCGGAGAATAGCTTTTTAAATTGTTTTCTCAAAAACTTTCATTACTGATGATGTTAAGGCCACCAGGGTTGTTGCCGTTCAACACCTACAGCTCCCGGAGCAATGACTGCTGGCAGCTTGAATGACTGAAGCACATTTTTTCCCCCCGCACACATTCTCTGACGTCCTCTGCAGGTGACATTGTGAGGCTGAAGAGGACAATGAAGTTGTGCACACAGGATCTCGGTACATCCCCTCTGATATTGTCTGGCCTCTGCCTTTTTCCAAAAATTCATCTGCTTAAAGGTGGGAGAGGCCTTTTTTCGAGATGATTCAGGATTGTTGCGGAGCCACGGCACAGCAGCTAATACCTGCTACGAGATGAAAGTGTCTGTATAAGGTTTCCCTCAGCTGTTCCACAATCACATTTGAACCTTCCCCTGTATTTTTATTTTTAAAACGTATCCTCCCACTATTGTAAAAAGGATGCTCATTGGCCAAATAAATCAGTCACAGATCAGTGCCTCCATATTTTGTTTTTAAGGTATCAGAGCAAATAGGACAATTAATACAGTGACATTGAGGTAATTATATGCAAAAATAGCCAGAAAGATAAAGTTGCACATTTTCAATAAAACCAATTAGACATTGAAAGAATATTTTTATTAAAGGGTAAATTAACCGACTTGATTTGAATGTTTTCCTCTATAAAATGCATTTTCTAATGATCCCCCTCAGCAACACTTTAAGTAAGTTCCTGTACTGCTGGTTCCATAGCCTCGATCATGATTAATAATATGAACTAATGAGAAACTTCTCTATCTTGATGATCAAATGTTAAAATGCGATACCCCGCAATGACTCCTTCAGCCATATTCAGTGAGGAACTGTCGCCTATTTACTGCCGCCTGTTTCAATTCAGTATCCAGTGCCTGCCCCAGAGTCCACACTAAGGTCTCTTTCTTCTCATCCCCAGCCATTTGGTATGCAAAGGCCGCTCAGCATGTCTAATCCTTTGAGAAAAGAGGGTGAGAGCGCAGCCTTGAACACTGCAAACAGAAAGATAAAGGAGGACCTGAGCGGCTCCCTGACAAAACACCAACGGCCCGTCTTTTTCCCGATCTCATCAGCATCGGTAGCGGAGATGTGGGGCCAAAGTTCAGAAAGTGCTCGTGACGTGGACAGACGGAACAGAGGAGAGAGCAGGAGCAGCCGCTCGTTCCCCTCATCCATATGCACAGTGAACGCTGAACTCTGAATCTGAAATCAAATTATGAAGCCGAGGGCGATTTTGCACGAGGGGATTCTGGGAGACGAGGAGCGTGCGTCTGTGTGCATCAATGTGGATGTGGAGCAAAGTGCTTCACAGACACACCGGTGCCCCTTGGCTAATAGAGGTACTTGTGATCCTTTTTCTTTTCATTCCCTTTATACAACCTCTCTGCCTGTCTGTCTGCCTGCCTGCCTCCATCCCTCTTTCTCTCAGTATATGTATATCCCTAAACTCCCGGCTCCAGAGTGGCAAGCTTAGCATCCATGGCGCAAGCCAGCACTTTGAAAAAGTGCAAAGCTGCAGACCGAAGCGGCTTAGAGAGGCAGTGTGCACAGAGGCCTCAATGTGAGCCTCTTTTTGGGGGGGGGGGGCTACAGCACAATCACCCCTGCTCACCCTGCCTTCGTGCTCCCAGCAGGCTGTGGCAGAAGATACCAGTGTGTGATCACACCTGATGGAGAGCTGGACGGCAAGCAGCCGCCCCGGAGCACGCCGGGCGTGCAACGCGCTCAGTGTTCCACTCAACAGTATGACTGACATGTCTGGTGCTTCTCTGGAATTTAGACAAATTACCCGGAACACTATAATTCTTCTTTTAATTCTTCTATCTTTATTGGTAGTGTTTGACGCTTGAGGTTTTATTGAGATGTATTTTCTGATTAGCCTTTTAGTTGTGGACAGGGTGAAGAATTATATCGCATTTCTTTTATGGTCCTGAACTGATGGAGCTCAATAAAACATTTGAATGGCTACATTAAAATCAAAAGTACCGATTTATTGATTCAGATAATTTAGAACCAATTTTTTTTTCGTCTGCTCCAATATATTATATAACATTGCTAAATGTCTTGTTTTCACGAGACTGTCCTCCACCAATCAAACGATTGTTTGTTCAGGCAGCTTATTGTGACTTGTGTGACCGTTTTTTAAGACCGCAGGTCTCTAGCTGTAGTTCTGTACGCGGCCTCTAGAGGTCAGCGGTGGACATGGTAAGTCCGGCAAGTTTGTGTATTCAAATGGATTTGCATATATTCTGTAAAGTCATCATTCTGGTTCTCTGCCATGTCACCCTAACCATCACCCTTACCTTAACAAGCTCATTAACCATGCGTTGGTAAAGCAAATAAAGGCCCACGATGCTCAGAGGCAAAAAGTATTTGAGGCGTACCTCCTGTCACCAGTAGAGGCGCTGTTTTAGGAAACGGTCGAGATGGTGGTTTTTACCACATACGACGTAGTTCCTTGTATGCGTTGGATGACTTGTCACATTGTTTGTAAGATTTCTTCTAACTCTATTTTACTGAAAAGGCAGCACGTCCAACGATCATTCACAGTCAAATGTAGCTGTGGCAGTTAGGAGGTGTCTCTGTCTGGTCTCTCCTAGAGTGTGGCCTAATTTCATTTTTTTCTTGCATATTAGATTCCCTCTCATATCGCCTTGGGCAACAAGAGTGAAACTTTTGCGAGACAGACGCATGTATAAACTTGGAGCGAAAGCGAGAGTCCTGCCTGAAGTAAAGCCCAGATCATACGTAGAGGTAGTTACGCTGGAAATCGGTGGCACCAGCGGGGCGTCCGCCGCCGCGGCGTGCGAGAAGGGGGGAAATTCAGGTAAAGGTTGCCCCAAGGAAAAGTCTTTTATGCCGTTGCCGAGTGGGAGCATGCAAAATTAACTCTATTATTCGCACTTCCTTAAGGCCCTTCTGTTGGCCCGCGTGAGGGACAGCTGTTACGCCATCAGAGTCTACCTCTCTGAGTTACCTGAGCGTTTAAGTGCGTCTCGGAGGTGAGTGTACGGCAACACCTTCCACATCCACTAGTGATTTCCTGCTTTTGCTCAAATTCTTTGTTTTCCTGGAAATATACTGTATCCCCTGATGCCCACAGTCTTCCGTCGGACAGAATACTTTTGGGTTTTTTTGTAGTTTTTTTGGGACTTTTGGGCCTTTTTGCAGCACTTTTGTTTCGAAGGCAGAGGAGGTCAATCATTACTGAGTTGACTCAGAGAGTCTGTGCGAGTAATCCTGAGGACTGTGCATCACAGCGTTTGCGGGTGCACTTGTATGCCTGTAGGAAGATGTGTGGGAGTTTATTTGCAGTGCTTCCTGATCTCATTTTTTTTTTGTCCTACCAGAGAAAGTAAGAAGTATTAATTCAAGTTAAGAATGCCCCGAGGTCCCCTGATAAGGCGAGTCGAGACGGACCTTTTGTTCAAGAAAAGTTTTGAATGGATGAGACAATGTGGTAAATTAACATGAATTCCTTTCACCGAAAAACAGGCATTGCATTTTCAATCATGTGAAATCAAAAGGAATAATGTTTCTTGCGTAAACAGATGGCATTCATCCACTGACTCAGAAAGCGTGATTCAGGCTGTTATTGGTATTTAAATAGCAACGGCATGAATCTATGGAATCAAGGCTACAACGGATGAATTTCTGGCACGAGTGGGCAAATCATCAGCTCTACATTGAGAGGCAAGAACAAGGACTTGTCTCTTACAGCGGCAATATTCTGATTAATCCAAGGTCATGTTAGCCAAACATTTCCATCAACACCGCAAAACCTCATTAATAATTCCATAGCATGGCTTATCTGTCTGGTTTTTCTATGATGCAAGCCTGTCCTCAAATATCTTAATCAGATTTCTGGCATTTGGTTTGATAAATGTGTTTTTGTCTCCATCAAGACTTTCAGCTCACTATATTGGCCCGTCTATTTTGACAGGTGGGGCAGCACCCCGCCCCAAAAAAGTCATCCACCCGAAACACAGTTCCTCCTTAAAAACTATTTTCCAACATAATACATCATACGTTGATGATATTGCTACCTATTCTGTTAGTTAGTCAACATTTTCAGATTTTTGAAAGTTGAGTGCGTGGCTAAATATTGGGGCAGGAGAGCTCATTAGCGCCCCACTGTCGCTGGCAGATTTATCACATAGCCTAGTAGTCAAAGATAGGAACTGCAGTTAAAGGCTCAATGGGTGAGGAAGGAGTCCAGCCCCCATGGCTCTACACTGCAGCTCTCTACTCTTTTCTTGAGTTAGTCCGCTGCTCGCACTTTTCATTGCTAAAAGCAATCTCAAAGTGCTGTAAATGCTTATGCACTTGATATGTTTCAGCTCCCTGTCTCACATGTCATATTTATTTTATTTTCTGTGTTGTTCAATTCAATTCCAAAAACTTCACATAGTGACAGAAAATTCACTGACTGCCGTGTTTATAGTGGGTGATTTTTTGTCGCGCACAGTGAATATAGTCTTTTATTTTTACATTGTATTGGCTACTGCTGCATTATTTTTGCTGTTGGCTGGTATGTACTGTCTATGAATAAGTATGTGCAATATACTTCATTATTAAAATAACCATATGAAAAGTGGGCGTGTCTAGCGTCTAAGTGCCCGGAGCCAGTGTGTGCCCCACTAGGTTTTATGACCACAGGCCGCCTGCTACTAAATGATGGTTGTTTAGGTATAATAGTATTTCCTCGTTTTCAAATTCCCCAAAACTGTGGCTGAGTGCTGCAGTATTCTCGAGTAAGCAACAGTAAGTCGTGACACCATACTTCTCTCCGCTCAATTTTATTTCCAACAGTCACTTCCAACATTGTTCAGATCTGTGTTGTGCTTTTGTAAGCGTCGCTGCGACGGGCGAGCCGCCACACGTCTCCAATGGTGGGCTGACCTTGAGCTTGTAAAAAGAAAAACGTTCTGGAGCAAACCCAGCAGAGCACCGAATGTCATGCCACTGCGAAAAAAAAACGAAGAAAAAGACAATTCATTGCACGTCACTTTCTCCCAGGCGGTCCCGCTACTTTGTAGCTACACAGAAAGATCCAACTCATAAATATCGTCTCTTCTTGGACTGATGAACAGCAAATAGCCAAATTAAAATCCAGCCTGCCCCTGCTGGTTCTTCTCCTTCTTCATTATTCCCCTCTCCTTGTTCTGTCCGTCCCTTTGCACAAGGTGCAGCCTCATGTGAAGAACATCTTCTGTATATCTTTTGATGACGAGCAACCAGGCCGCCCCGTCTGCCACAGGCTTCCCCAGCAACCCAGTTGATTTACCGACATCTCCCTCCCCTTTTGTCAGTTTTATGCAAAGAAACACTAAGCTGACATGCCCTGTTCTATCTGTTTTTGTCCATATCTCTTTGACTTTTAATTTGAAAGGGCCAGGCTGACATGTGTTTACTTTTTCTCCGTTGAGCTCTGCTTCCTGGAAACACTGATGATGGCAGATCGGGACTCGGAGCGCAAGAGACCTGCCAGCCCCGCTGTTGTGCCGCGCTTTGAAAGGTGCACAGGGAGAGCGGACGCTGACATGTTCCTGTCACTGACACCAAGTAATGTCTTTGCAGATCAGCCCCGCAGTCACGCTTGTGTTGTGACCGCTCAGGTTCCAGTGCTCGTACACCGGAAATCGCTGACAAAAAGGCTTTTTGAACATTGGCTCAACATAAGTCAGAGATATAAAAGGCAGCGTGGCATCGGGGCTACAGCCGGCAAGAGAAGGAGGCCAAATCGAATCCTGTGCACAGCCATGACCGTCGTTTTTCCCTCTGTGTGGAGTGTCTCTTTCCAGTGCCCATGCAGATTCACTGGACTGTATCTGGCTACAAAGACATCTTTGACCTACATGCATTGCATGACTTTAACCCCAAATATGTTCAAGCACTTCTGGGGTTTCAACACCTAAGTACACCTTGGTTCAATTGTTTTGTTTGACCCGCGGGTAATATATATCTGTAGAGAAATTAAATCTGCCATAGACCTTCGAAACAACACACAAACCTTGATTTCCAGTGATGACCTCAGTATCTCATGCTGTGTATGAATCTGAAATAGATCACAAGATTTTCAGCATGCTGCAAAAAATGTGTCGTTGAAGACTGAACACTTCCCATTCGAGTGCATGAAAATGAGGTCAAATCAAATGTTCAGTTCAGCGTCACTCGCACAATTTAAAATGTGAGACAACAGCATTAGTAATACATCAACAACCAAAAGACAGTCTCGTTTAAAGTGAATTTTGACGGCAAAAGGTTTTGGCAGTTATGCGATTGTGATTAGGCTGATTAAGATTTAGGACGTTTTCAGTATAGGTTAACGCCTAATGAAAAATGAGCGTATTTATGTCTCCTCCTAACATTGTGACGCATAATTTCCTTGCCTTTAAAAAGAAAATCATGTTTTAATTCCCAATATTCCAGAACTGCTGGCTAAGAACGCTTTCCACAGTAAAGGAAAACCTTTTGTTGTAGTTGATGGTAAAAAGTTAATTACAGGGGTGACGCATCTCTTTCCCTTTACTTTGAGGGTGATACATGATTATTAAACATACATATCTCACTAACCTTTCTAATGTGGTGGCCGCAATTGCTCCTCTTTGACGAGGCGTCTGATCAGTCAGAAATACTCACAGTGCGCAGTACGTTGTACCCAAACAGATGCAAACTTACAATAAATGTCTCGTCGGAGAGAGGACATAAATTCAATCTGTAGAAGGCTGTTGTACTGAGCTTTGAGCTCATTACTTTCCCTTTGCAGCTCAATGATTTCCTGTGGTGGTTTGTCAGGCACATCCGCTGGTTCTACATTAAATGGCTTATCAAATATCTTCAGTTCCTTTTGTTTCATTTTCAATTGTCTGTAACATCTAGTCAAACGTAAGAGTTTTACAAATTCAGCAGGATATTCAGAAGTCATATTGGGCTTGTGTGCTGGCAGAGAAGGGGAATGCACACGGGGTTGCCGCTCTCCCACTGTGCTCACCACAGCACGTATCAAACTTGGCAGTAACCCCGAGAGGAAGTTGTTTAGTTCAGTGATATTTGTTATGTCTGTTGTTTCATAGCAGGCTGGCGTCCATTAGTGTTTTTTCAGTATCTTGTTATTTTAGCAATTACCACTTTTCCGCAAATTCGCCCTGCGAAGGTTTGTCAGGACAAATTGACACGTTTTCACTTCATCCAGTGCATTTTGACAGTAGCAACAAGGCTCCCTCCCAAATTCTCCTTCTGAATGAGGTTTCTGCCGCTTAGCTCAAAGTCTGCCTACATAAAATTGTCTAGGTCAGAATGTGGGATTCATGAATTTCTTCCCGGGCCAGATCATGCCTCCTTGCAGGGCCGTACACGGCCCGCAGGCCAGGTGTCCCCTCCCCTGCAGTGGAAGCTACTAGACAGCTGCTCTGAAACGCAGCTAATTTTCACAGTGTCAAGTTTGGTTAACGATTTTTAGGTCTACTGTCATTTTCACTTGATTTGTTTGAGATTGAAGACCCATGGACTGCCAACCCCTTGTCTCCAAAGTTGAGCTGGAGAATCAGATTTCATTATATGATGATCTACTGATGAGATTTGTGTTATGTGAAATTATCAGACGGACGTAATGGCCCGAGCTACAAAGTAAGATACAGGGCTTGAAAAAAAAACGAACTTCTCCTCAGAGAGACCAGTCAAACAATACAAATGTATTGTAATAAATGCAGTCTTCAAATTCATCTCTCTGATTATGGTTAATCCGTGATTGGACAACTATCAAGCTTTTGTGTCGGGGGGGGAGCGGTAAATCTCGGGCAGGATCAGAGGATTTCCAAGTTTGATCTATTGTTTTTTAATGGAAGTAAGTAGGTGTGTTCATTAATGAAGTAGAAGTGGTTGTGAAAGCAAGATAGCAACAGACGGGCTCTCCATGTTCATGTATGCGGCTGCTGGTGTCAATGAAAGAGAGCAAACCTGTTGGCCCCTGAGCGTCATCTCATCCCCAGTCAGTCGAGCAGTTAAATTATGCCAAAGCACTTGCTGTCTGCTTCAAGGCGAGGGCCCTGATTGCCTCATCACTGCCAACCAACACTCCACGCCAAGTACAGCCCCTATCAGAAATACTTGCCAATCAATCACAGGCACAAACTTTCCCATCTGATGGGTGCTGGAAACCCACAGAGCACATCCGGATGGTTCCAGAATTCAAAGCAGTTTCTCTGATCTCCACTTTAGGGCACCACTGGTCTCGTCGTGGACTTGCCATTTTTCTCATCACACGTCCTAACCAAAGCAGAGCCGTTGATGCTGTGTAATCTGAGATAAAATGATATGAATAATATGAAAATGGCTTCTTTTTGTTTTAACGCTGGCCTGCTTCCTGCTCTTGCTGGATCAATTCACCTTCGTTCATTGCAGTATTACACAATATGCAGCTGAAATTATTTGACGTGCGTTCTCTGGCGTGTAGGGCAGCTTACCACCAGCTGTGTTAAGGCTCATCCGCCTGCCTTCACAGAACAAACTGTGCGCTCTACTACGGCACAAGTCCCCACCTGACGCTTGTTTTATGAACCCTCCTGTCTCGTCTGCGGGTTGACACAAGATGTCATGAGGTAATTTGAGTAAACTTTGGGCAAATTATCTGGAAATAGTTCTCAATGGCGACAATTACCAACCGACATGTGAAGCCAGCAACTCCACTGCTCCACTGGCCATTGCACAACAACGTTTAGCAGGTGCATTAATAAATATTGAATTACATTATATATATTATATTATATTTCATTATGTATGTATTGTTCCTCCAAAGTAATGAAAAGACAATCCATCTGTGTGAAAACTTGGGTTTAATTGACAGCAGACTAATGAACGTGACTCCCGCGACAGGTCTGGACCACTCGTAATTTCCGTTTGTACTTGAAAGAAAACTCGAGACTCAAGAACATATCGGTGAACGCAGGAAGTTCTCCTCAATTACTCGTGCGCACGACTGAACAACAAATCTGTTGTTGCAGATGGTTCTTGCATGAGGCTCACTGTTGTGCAGTCTGTGAAATAGCCAAATTAAAACAACTCTGCGGCAACTTGATTAGGCAACCATCGGATGTCAACACAGCCGACACAACTGGATGCAACTGTTTCCTTGATTGTTGGATACCCTGATTTTGTTTTGGAGGCGCCGCACTTTCCAGCGGACGCCATGTCTTGTGAGAGCCTCGCATCCGTGAGCTCCTGCTTTTGCAGAGCGCCAAAAGGCCTCGGGGCACGAGAGGAGCTACAACACGCACCTGAGCTGAGAATACACAAATACAGACGCAGCCAAGCACATTCTCTCTAAATGATGCCTTTTTTTAAATCAAAGACAAAACATCTTTCTTTGTACCTTTAAACGAATCACTCGTGTTTTTTCGGAGCCCTTCTCCACTATCTCCTCTATCAACCTCTCCTTCTCCTTTTGGACAGCGTGTCACCTCTTGTGAAGCGCTGTGTCAGGAATGAATAGACAGAAGCCGATTA
This sequence comes from Scophthalmus maximus, assembly GCF_022379125.1. Classification (NCBI taxonomy): domain Eukaryota; kingdom Metazoa; phylum Chordata; class Actinopteri; order Pleuronectiformes; family Scophthalmidae; genus Scophthalmus; species Scophthalmus maximus. Next base: position 17,881,609 of record NC_061529.1, on the reverse strand, counting down.
GTTTGCCTTCTCGCTCTCCCTCACCGCTCCGTGCAATCATCTCCTCGCCATCTCCTACATCTCCAATGACAGTTACATTGCTCACAGCATTTCCTGTCCTCTGTGAAATCCCTTTACCCCTCTCTCACCCTTTCCCCCTCCCTCCCTCTTTGGGAAGTCAAAAGACGGAGTGGGCGTGTTCACCGTTCAGAAAGTTCTGCCAAAGAAGCGAGGGGTGTGAAGAAACATGTCCCAAAGGGACACGTTGAGAGGACCTCATTTAGAGTGAGATTCTGAGGAGCTGAATGAGTTGTGAACAACACTGGCTCACTTCTCCTCCCTTCACCAGTCTTCTTTATGCTGTCTTTCATTCTTATCACTCCCATCTCTTGATAGGACAGGATCCTCCATCACTTGGAGTTTAGTAAGAAGGTAGAGAAGTGACTGTGGTCATGCTCATTATCAGCCATATCTTACACAAGCTGTTTTTACGCCGGAAAACAAATGTCAATACACACTATCCATCGCCATAATTTGAGTTTGTCATGTGATTATACAAGATGATAGTTGTCAAAAGTGTACAGCTTTCAGTCAGTGCAGTGACTTTATGCTTACTGCTCTTAGTTTGTTTCCAAAAAGCCGCTGTGAACACGATCCAGACCAGAACCAAATAAGGCAACATTGTCTGTGACCAGCGATCGGTAACTGTGTTTCACACTAGAATCCGGTGAACATTGTTACAGGAGCGGTGTATTTTTGTGTGATATCATTTGGAGTGCAGCGATTAATGTAAACGCATTGCCTACCCTTTTCTTACATAATCACCACATGGTGAGGAGTCAGAAAAGTGAACAGCAGGGGGCACGCGCAGCAGTCAGTCCAGTGATGAGAAAAAGGCCTGTCCGCGTTAGCATGGCCGCACTCTCCCTTACGCATCGCTTCTCGCTTGGCGAGGCTGAAGCTCCCATTAAGCGCGTTACTGAAGCGTGGGAGCGCAGGTAGCCACATGCTGTGGGCCGGTCCTGAAAATCCCTGTCAAAATGAATCTGGGCCCCCGGTGTTCAGTGAGTCCGGGGGACGTCGAAGATAATGAGCACCGGGGGTCTAATGTGTTTTCCTCCTGCTACCACTGTTCAACAGTTTCATTTGCTGACCGATGGGCCAGTCAATTAGCCGGGCCTGTCCATGAATCCCTATCGGCTCATGCACACTGCAGCGTGTGTGCATGTCAAACACTGTACGGGCGGCGTCCCCGCAATCACAAACACAGGGGTCACTTTAATTAAACAGAAAACGGCACCAAGCTTCCCGCGCTCCTCGACACCTCTCTCCGTCTGCGCCTGCTTGTTGTCCTCGTTGCGCCGGGCGCTCGCCTCCATCGCAACCCGCAAATTGGCTCCATCTGGATCATCTCTCCCTCTTGTTGTGTTCCTTGCCCAACGCTCATTAAATTGCAGTGCACTCAACTCAACTCAACAATCTATTAGGGCTCTGATAGGCGGCTAATGTTTCCCTCATCAAGTGTCATTAATCACACTTTGGGCGCACGTGGCGACAAAGATCGGCAGCTTCAGTGTACTCGTGGGTCAAAGGAGCAGCGACAATGACGCCTGACCGGTTGGTTTAGGTTGACGGCTAAACCTTCAGATGCTTAACTGTCCCACGCCTGCTGCCGAACATACTAATTCTATATTAGTCCATCAGGGACTGGAGGCCGTGCTGCATATAAAATACACAACGCTGTGTTACGGTGTAAACACTGGCTCAGTGTAATTGTAATCACAGATTCATGTATATACGGCAGTGTTAAGTCAGCAGATATCTAGCAGTATTAAAAGGCCATCATCCTTATTGCCTCGTGAACATTATTTTCTTTGAAGCTGCAGGCATAAGGGATTCTTTTGCTCGCTATCTTTTAATAGTGCCGCCGCACTGCCTCCGCTGAGCTTCCGCCGCTCACCTTGCCGGGGTTGTTTCGTTTCCCTCGCACTGCACAACAAGAAACAATCTGAAGAGATTTCCATAAGATGTCTAATTATTTGTCCTGTGTGGGATATTAGCTGGAAGGCGTTTCATGTGATTGTGTCATTACTTTGTGTGTGTGTGTGTGTGTGTGTGTCTGTGTGTGGGTGTGTTTGTGTGTGTGTGCTTTCCAGTTTTTACTGTCCAGAAGAGTCACAAGTCCATCGTTGATTTGATCACTTTGCGTGGGATCTTAATAAATACCCGCTCCTGTTCAACTACAACACACAGCAAAAACTCGCTGCAGATCTTATTATGCAAATGATACCAACATCACATTACTAATATTCATGAGATTATGATGGTTTCTGCAAATATTCATTTCTTCATCGACTATAGACGGAAAATTAAGTTGACCTTTGATTTGTTTGAATATGCGAGAGGCATAGCGGCTTAATGGAAGCCCAAGCGCAATGGGTCTTTTAAATTATTTATTTATCGACATGGCATTTTGATTATATTCATTGCACCGTTACCTTGTGTTGTGCAGGACAGTAGCCAACACAATTTCTCTAGTTTGCTAGAGGAGTTGGCTGTATCTTTGTGGGTAGAACAGCAGGCTTGTGGCTTGAATATTACCGGTTAGAATTCTTTATCAGGTCTGTTATTATGTATCTATCACTTTTGTCGTCCAGCCTTGACAGTCGGTGGCTCCTGTTTCACTACAGCTACTCAAGAAGTTCAATTTCTTGTCGGGAAATTGTACATCATCGATTTCACTCTTGATTCATTAATTTCAATATCGTGCCCAGCAATGTTGTAGAGTTTTATTTCTCTATATAAAGGTTCTAATGTTTCTCATGAGTTCCTCTTTCTGTCAAATAGACGAAGCAGGCGCCGTCTCACAAATTTGCGAAAGAGTAGTTTTATTAGAGGAAGCTTCGCCGGAGTTGTTCGCCCTCTAAATGCTGTTTTGAGAGACGTTTTTTCCGAAACAAATGTGGTAGAATCACTGAATACTTTTTCTGGCATGAAACACACATCATTCAGACTTCAAACCCTGGACCAGATGGGAAAATTCGGTGTGATCGAATCATTAAAGCTTGGCAGTGGTTTGGTGCTTAGCAGTTGGCTTTCAAGTATGAAAATTCATGGGGCTGAAACTTCTTGTGTGGACCGTGTTTAGACCTGCATGTCCTCCCAGGTAATGCCACAAACATGCGTCCACAGTGAAGTGTAGTGTGTTGACAGTGTTGCTGTCGGAGGATGATCTATTTTGGTTTCATATGAACTGAGGACACTGGCAGATCGTCTGCGTGGCAGTAAAGGCACACGCCCCCTCTGAACTTCCCTGACTCGCTCAAGTGTAAACCCAATCATGAATCTTTTAAAACCAACTAAACGAAGCCTTGTAATGTTAAATGTTAATTATGCATTAGGATCAGCAAGGGAGCGTCATTTGTATTTCTATCCATGAGTCAGCTGGTCTGATATGAAGATTCATGACACTGCCGGCCAATGCTAATTGCTTCTGCACCAGACACTTATCAGGTTTGGTTTTTTTTATCTATTTCTCTGTATTTTGTCACACGTGCACTGTCCTCTTTCCTGATGTGCAGGAATCATTCTGACACTGGCTCAGCTGAATTAATCGGCCTGCCTGTTTAGCCAGCACAGTTTGCTTGACCGTTAAATATTGTCCACGTCTCTTTAATAAACATAAAGTACACGGGGGGGGGGGGGGGGGGGGGGGGGGGGGGGTGTAAAGCATTTATGCAAAATACGCAAAAGCTTTAATGTGGAATCGGGGTTTTCAGTCGACAGAAAAGGAACTCACATACAGAGAGACAAGCATGCTAACTAAAGTACTTCTTATTAATATTTTTTACATTTCATAACAAGATAATACCCCCCCCAAAAAAAAAACCACAAGCATGTTAGTGGAGGTCATCAATGAGTTTGTACAGCACATCTTTGAACATTACAATCTTTTTTGCAAATTCTATATATATATATTGAATTATTTTTTTATTTTTTAGGTGCGAGAAGCCAAACTCAACTGGCACACTGAATATGACCCCCTTCCACCCATGGACACTAAATTCTGCTCGAGCGATCAGGTCAAAAATAGGACAATCTGTGGCGAAAGGGACTCAGTTCGAAATGTGCCCCTTCAAGATGGAGCACAAGAGTCGCTGAGAAAATGAGACAGGCGGGGGAGGAAGCAGGAAACTGCCTGTGTCACTATGAAAAATATGATGGGCAAAAGAGGGGTTGTGGAGAAGAAGGAGCCTCTGTTAAGGCATTAAAAATAGTAACCCGTGTTCTCTGCCATTATTTGTCCCAGTGCAATCCAAGCTAAATAAGTCTTGCCTCATCATGCCGTCTGCTGTAATGTGTTTTACCGCCTCATCTTCTTGCTCTCCTCCTCAAAGAACTCCTCCTCTCTGTGCGAGAACACACATTAAAACGCTGTGTGGTAATGGTGACAAAACGAGGCTCGGTCAGGCACCGTGCATGGGCTGCCACGGTAACACGCTTGGCGCTCCACGGCTTCTTTCCTGAATCCTCCTCCTCTTCACTCCTCATGATTTGGCTACGCCAACGCGAGTTCCCATGTGGCCATGGTCAAGATGTCTGCCCTGCCCCGGGAGGCCACAACAGCCAGGATGGAAATCACACAAACAAGCTTTTTCCAGCTTACTGCTTCACTAGCTTTACCGATGAAGCCAAGCACGAGGGCCACGAGAACACGCGTCCCATGCATTCACAACGAGGAGCAATGAGGGGAAAATCCCAGGGATGTGCAACATCATTATCTGCACATTTCTCATACTTGAAGGCCTCTGTGTAAACTTTCCATGTCTGCAGCTCCTAATGCCAGTGTGAAATCAGTTAAATATTGAAAGCATTAAGGGCATTAAAACTGTGAGGTGACATGAGTAAACTACACACGGCGCACATGTTCAATCCGAATGGAACAAGAGCAACAATCCAACTTTCTGTTCAGTGCACCGATGCGTTGTCTTTCACTCTTGAAGGGTAATTCCAGTTATTGTCAACATGGGCCTTTTGCAATTGATTCAGCTAAAGAAATAAATTTAATTCAACAGATGACGGTGAAAGCTTGATGCAGCTTTACTTCACCTATTCAGCAGTTGGACCCCAAAAGGGATTAAAACACGCTCCTCCAACAAAATAACAATCAAAGAGGGAGAAAAAGACCGATTTTCAATTATCCCTTGCCTGGAGCTGGAGCACATTGCAGTGTTGGATATGTTATTTGAACAAACACGAGCTGAGGCTCTAAGGTCCACTAATGCCGCATTCACTGCATGGTGTATATTCCATAAATACAAGCTGCTGACTGGGGAAACTGTCAAGATAACAAGTACAGGAGGCGTTCGCAGACTCTGATATCTGCCACCTGAGTAATGATTCAGCAGCCGTGACAATACAAGCCATAAGCACAGCAGCTAGTCCCCGCGTCAGTAGTCCGTGCTTTTCACTTATTTTAATTAGAGAATAATTAATAGGGATAATGAGTTACAGTCATGCTAATACAACATAACACTGTTCCAACTGTTGCACTTCTCGCAGACCCAGGCCCATCTCAGTGTCAGCTTTGGAGAATGATCTGGCTGCAGCCATTGTCATTCTGCTAAAGATTTTGGTCCATGTATTCTTTTTCTCTTTTTAATCTGTTCATTGGGTTTTTCAAGGCCAGGTAGTGAATACATTACAGTGGCAAGATAGTTCAATGTCAAGATAGAACTGTTCATGAATATTAAAGCAAAGATAGTTAAACAAACCACAAATAAAGAAAAGAAGAATACAGTAATCACAATAAAAGAAAAAAATTAACAGAAATGTTCAAAGTATGCAAGTGTGATGCACCATATTGGACCTTGTCTCATCATGTCAAGCACATGAGCAACCGACCATTTATCGAGAAGCGGCTTCCAGATTTTCAGGAAGATTCGATTCGATTCAATTCACTTTTATTTGTATAGCACCAAAAGACAATATACATTGTCTCAAGGCACTTTACATAATACGGTCAATATTACAATATTACAGGGAGAACCCAACAGTTCCCACAATGAGCAAGCTCTTGGCGATTTGGCGACTGTGGAGGAGAAAAATCTCCCTTTTAACAGGAAGAAATCTCTGGAAAAACCAAACTCAGTTGTGGGAGAAACATCTGCCTCGACCGGTTGGGGGGAGGAGAACCATGGGGGAGAAAGGAGAGGTGGGCAGAAAGAGGGGGAGAGGAGAGACAGGAGCAGAAAAGAGAGACAAGGAAGATAGTTTCCTTGTTGGCAAGTTTATATCGAGGCCTTCTACCTGAATCACATTTGCGATTTCCCTCAACCATTGTTGGAATGTGGGGCTAGACTCAGATTTCCATTGTTGTAAAATGAGACGTTTCCGCTACCAGAGGGCAGAGTGAAAAGGCTCGAGCAATGAAATGATTTAATGCAGGGTTCACAGTTGGTAAAAAATATGGCGAGTCTGGTGTTATCGTCGTGCTATAAGCCCTTGATATATAATCAAATATAAGAGACCAAAAAGAGCGGAGCTTGGGGGAAAACCACAGCTGGTGGGCCTGCGTACCTGTGTCCTGTTTGCACTTAACGCACAGGGGAGAGACATTAGGGTATATAGCTTGGAGCCCTGCTTTTGTGTAGTGGACAGGGGCGGCTGGCCTATAGAGGGCGATAGGGCAAAAAAATAACAATAAATTCATGCTTACCACCATCATCTTTTTAAAAATACATTCAATTAATGACATTATTTTTCATACCTTTCTCTTGAGATGGTTTCCTGCCTCGGACTCTTCAGTTAGCCGTGGTGTCAAGTCGTGTTCCGTGGAGTACCGCCCCTTTCGGGGCGATTTCAGTCTGGTTCAACATCGCCCCAGATCTCTCTCATAGACTTTCATGTTAAAGCTCTTTTTTTTTCAGATTTCAGGAGCTGCAATGCAATCTCTATGGCTTCCGGGATGGGGCTCGCCCCGACGCGTTTTTCGTCATAAGTAACCTGGTAGAGGCGTTAAGGGGCTCCTCTGGTGGTCCGATTTCCTGAATTGAGAAATGCCAGTTCCCACATTTCTAAGATTTTTTCCAAAATTAGGCCCTATGTTCCCAGATTTTCCTTTTTCATAAATTTGTATCAGATTTTATCCCCCTTTCTCCCGATTTGGTAGCCAATTATACCCAACCTATTATCCAGTAGCCCTAACCCTAAACGTAATTTTGATGTCCTAGATGTCCTAGAAATGTGGGAACATAGGGCTGTGGGACCATTGGGCTGTGGGACCATTGGGCTGAGGTAACATAGGGCTGTGGGAACATAGGGCTGTGGGACCCTTGGGCTGTGGGAACATAGGTGCTGACCCCATCAGAACAATTGCCCCCTCCTGAAAAAAATTGTCAGGAGCCACCACTGGTAGTGGAGTCCATGTACAATCTTGAATTGTACAAGTCTAGACTTTGCAAGTTAGATAGGAACCTTCAGACATTGCCACCACCGCCATTGCCACTGTCCTCTTGGGGAATTTATTTTTATTTAGATGGAAGTGTGTGGGCAGTGACGGTCACATCGAATGAGCCTTTTGTGTTTTCGGCTGAAATCCGTCATTTTGATTGACACTCAATGGTGAGTAGTGACTTGAATTTCAACATACTACAAGATACAGTGTGAATTCTAGTAATGTACAATCAATACCCTTTTTTTTTCAAACACTTTCAGATGTCACAAATAACTAGGACATAAAATCCTTGCCTGGTGCTGAGGGTCAGACGGATAAAGTGATTGTTTTCCAACGTGTTTGTCTTCTTAGTGTCTCCTCTCCTAAGACAGAACTGCTCCAGGAGTCAAAACACTCATTAAACCCCCCATTAAATGCTGGTCAGTTGCTTGCCAACCACTGCGCGCACGCAAACACACACACTCACACGCCTCAATGAATCTTAATCCTTTTTTTTATTTATTTGAAGCAGACCTTTGCTACGATCAAACTGATTTCTCCACTGATTCGCGGTCACCGCATGTATGACTCCTACTTCCTGCCGTCGAGGCCTGCAACAATGCAAACAAACTTGTGGACAGCAATTACTCCTCACGAGAGCGAGGGCAGGTCACAGTGTGGCATGGACTCACAGAGGCTCATTAATTCTATGAGGGGTCATCGGTATGGGAGTGGAGGCAGCTGAACAAATGGAGGAGCGTAGAGTTGTGGACACTTAACACTGTGTTTAATCACTTCTTGATCCTCCTCCATGTGTTTAACCCCATCGGGTGGAATGGCTCCTTGCTAATTGCTTGTGTGTCTGCGCGGCCCCTCTCTTCTCATCCATCCATCGCTACACCTTTGGGACATCCAGCCGTTAAGCCGAAGCGGGGGCTCTCTCCGACATGTAGGACTTTTATTCCAGGCCTACCACGGAGATAATTGCAGATGATCAGTTTATTGTTGTCACAGGCGGCGGGAGAAAGGGCAGACAGTTGCTGTTGCGCCGCCTCCCAGTGATACACTGTCTGTCAGTATAACACGCGTACATTGTTAACATCTGTTCGCATACGCGCTCTAACACCTGACTAGTGGATTATCAGTTGTTCCAGGTCGACCCCGGTGTTGCTGCATCCCGAGGTCTTTCCCAGGATTTTTGAGGAGGCTCCCAGGGTTTTTTCCCGCTGCGGCGCGAGGATTGGTTCGGTATTAATGTTGCAATTAAGCTCATAATAGATCATCCTAATTGCAACATATTTAATAATGAATGGGCAAATGGAGAAGGCTATCTTTGGCATGACAGTGTTGAAAGCTTAATTAGTTTCAACATGCTGCAAATTGACATGCTGCCTGGCATCACACGCTTTCAACAGGATTCGGCTTATTATTTCCATCCTCCAGGAAAGAAAAAAAATATCATAATGAATAAGCGCTGCCCAAGGCAATAATGGCTTGTGATAGGTGTTACTGTGACTGGCAGATAAACGACTGAAGAACTGACAAAGTGGTGATTTATGAAAGTCCTACCTGAAAACCGCAGCCTGTTGCTCTTCCTTCAAAGGCAACCCTTACATCGCACTCAGTAGAACTGTGTGATTACACCCCTGCTTCTCCCTTTTCTTTCATGATATCATTCTCAATCATCGTATGGCTGATGGAGGACAGGACGCAAGGCTGAGGATGACCTCTTTATCAGCGGCGAGCAGGCTGCGACTGGGCCTAACTTCTCGACTAAATGATTTCCCTGGAGAGTCCAGCTCGGCCCGCCGTCACACACAGATGTATGGAGGTGACCCGACCCTTCCTGCCGGCGGACTGGGCCGTGGGAAGATGATGCATATTTTATCAGTGAGGGCCCCACGCCTGAATTACATTGTGCTGTAATTGGTGCCCGGCCCATTGCTAGTGTCTGAGCGGTTTCAGAGGGTTCTGACCAACTGCTCTCTGAATGCTTTGGTCTCCTTCTTCTTCGTTATTTCCTTGTAGTTGTTGTTGCTGCAGACAGTGACTGTGTGACTTCTGAGTACTTGGGGACTTGTGGAATTGCCCAGCTGAGGATGAAGGACAGCCTGCTAGCAGTGTCAGCCACCGCTTTTCAAAAAGAATGCACTCTTTTGGAGAGAATACAGAGAAAAGGAAAAGCTCCATTGAAAATGTAAAAAGCCAACTGGGTGGCGGCTATAACATTTTCATTTGGCAGCTCTGGGTTTAAATACAAAATGTTTGTACGACCAATAAATGTTTTTTTGGGGGGGGGGTTGTGGTCCACTGCTGTAACGTAACAGTGAATCACTTTGCACCCAATTAAAGAAGGTTTTACATTTGCGGCTCTAAATGATTGCTTTTTCCTTCACAGCCACGACTCTGTGCTGCATTTTGTCCTTGCATGTTTCCAGCCTCAACATTTTACACCGTGTACGAACACTGCGTCGGTAAGAATGTTGATGAGCCTGTGATTGTGCGCGTGTGTCTCATTTGGCGTCTCATTTGGCGTACCAGGCTCCCGTCTCTCGACACTGTTACACGTGAGGCCTCCCGACTGTTTGCACAGAGCAGGATCTGTTCCCCAGCCCAGCGTGGGCCCCGAGAAGAGCAGAGGAAATCACTCTGAGGCGGTGAGGTCGCTCGCTCCACTGCTCCATTACAAGCCAAAGAATACTGCTTGTGTTCTAACTGCTTGATTTCCATACATTAAGCAGAGGACTTTTCGGTCCACAGTATTAAGTGGCGGGCCTCATTAATTTATCAATTTCAGAGTCTGCATTTTAATCCAAATCTCCGACGCCGAAGGAACACGATTAATTTATTTATTCTGCTGCACTCATTTTAGCCCTGAAATAATGGGCCAATTAGAAGATTCACACAGAAAACAGGAGGAGGTTTTTTGGTGGGATTTTGTGCCTTTTATTAGGGAAACGTTCAACATTTCAAAGCGCTGCTTGCATACGAGCAATAAGTCTGCCGCAGATTCAATTGTGAGTTTTGGGGACTCATACTGCAGGGCAGCTGCGGTTTATCAGATTACATTGTGCTTCGCTTGTATTCAAAGTGGGAGCCAGAAAGCAGCGGTTCTCTCGGAATTCTTGTTTCCTGCATCTTTAGGCTTTTGTAAACTGAGCCGGGCTTAATGGTCATTTTGGCCAGGAGGCTTTGTCTGTAGTGATGCTTGGTTGGCACTAGTTGGTGTTACTGTCAATCCAGAAAACATTGCTCTTGTTAAGTGTCAGGAGGATAAATATGGCCTCTTAATAGGATCTCCCCTCCTCAAAATATGTACAGCTTTAGCTTACTGGCAGTGTGTCGTGGAAATTCTTTGAATTAAAAATTCTTTAAGAAATAAAAAAGAATGTGTCAACAATCACATTTTCTTTGCTCGTTCATTGATCTACAGAGCATACGTTTCCCAGCTGGAAAGGACAGATGTTCCCTTGTTTTTTTTAGTTTTTATATCATACCATAACGCACTTAAACCCATTTTGTTTAGGAAACACTTTCTTACCAAAGTTGTAAAACTCTGCGTTCAATGAGTCGCTAAAAATGCGTCAACATGAAATCTATCATCCTGAAACGTGCAAGGCCAATGCTGACATATAGAGTCAACTGTTTGTGAGAATAAGTCATAAAATGTATGTTAAAAAAAGTTTGAGTCATTTTCAAATATGTGCTGATTGACACAAATTTTTCACAGGGGTTTATTTTTTTGGAAATGCTAAACTTAGTATTCTTGATGTCAGATTTATGACGGCTGTAAGCACCGCCGGACTACATTCTGTCCTTTGAGACTCTCATAGGACTCATCTCTGGTTGCGGATGACAGCAGGTCCCTTGATAACAGCACACTGCTGCGTTATTAATCTGCATTTTTGTTTTTGGAAGAGCACTATTCTACCAGTATCGAGCATTTCTGGGGCTTGGAGACAATGGCTCAAAGTGATTTGACTCGGGACCACCCTCGTCCTCCACCACACCAATGTCTGCCTCAGGTGGAATCAGGAGGGGAAACGACCTCTATCTCAAAAGATTCCTCTAGCATTGTTGTGATTCCGTGTCACTCTCCATTGTTTTTCTGGCCTGCGGATGTCACAAACGCATCCCGCTCTCAGCCCCTTACTGACTTTCAAAAGCAAGGAGTGGGCGGAGGCTCAGCGCCGGGCATGAGGTTACTCTTTAACAAGCCTTGAAATCCAGAACCATTGCTGTCAAGATCCGAAATGTTCTTGCAACGGTCGGCGTCTCTTAGCATGAGCCATCGCACAATATCAGTCTAATAGTTTCCACTTCTAGTCATCATCCCACTCTTTTGTCCTGCCTAAAAGAGAATGTATCATTATAATGCCTACATTTTAAAAAACGGAAACTGCGCAGTGCAGTGGATAGAGAGTTTGGCAGTCGTGACGAAACTCATTCTGGGATTGAGAAAACGACTTTGTATGCTTCAGCGCGGAGAGTCGGCAAGGAATTGATGTTTCAGAGCGGAATATGTGGGGTGGTGTCTTGAGGCTTTGTGGAAAGAAACGTGCAGAAAGTAGAAAAGTATCTATATTTCTTTCCTTTTACTGTATGCCACACATCCCATATTTACACACAAGGCTCATTCTAGTTGACACTGTTTGTGTTCTAATTTACCACGCGTGCTCATATGTAATAAAGTACAAAACTCAAATATTTTTGGACTTTTAGATGAGCAGCTCTAATACTTTAGTACATAGATATGAAACAATCTTCACATTTTTAGTCACATCCTTCCCCAAAGCAGGCAATTGGCAGCTCCAAAAATAACCAAGCATACTTTGGACCCAAAGCCACATAGTGATGGTTACAGTTAGACTTGTTTCCAAAGTCAATCATATTCATGGCTGCAGACTAAAATTCCATCAGAGGATTTGACTCTGAAGTCACGATCAAGACGTGAAAGGCTGGCTGGGTCTGATTTTTACTGTGCTGAGGTTAATGTTTGGGGCAGTTCCATCCCGAGGCGAGTCATTTATATTCATTAATGACTAATTGTTGTGTAAAAGTCAAGGGCTGAACCAGATTTTCTAGGCAAGGAGCGGGACGTTTTAGTAGGTTGCATGGAGATTTATTTTTCTCTAGCCCTTGAGTCTTGAGTCTCTGAGCCGCTGCACGACTGACATGCTTTGGTTTCGGGAAAAGTGTGGACAGCCTCAGCACCTCCCCCCTTGAAGTGCGGAAAAACAGATGGCGTCTACGCCATCATTTTCTCCCCGCAAGCGAACAACGGCCGCGGGCATGGCCAAAAGATATAATAATGTAATAATAATGCCGGCCGGCGTAGCTAGACACTTTGCTCCGGTTTCTTCCAACGAGGAAAAAAAAATTATCGAAACGTTCCTACGAACGCATTTTCTATTGATATTGATTACGTGTCTATCGCGATACATGTCGTTATCGTTCTATCGCCCAGCCCTAATGTGCTGTGTGTGTGTAATTATGGAGAACGTGTTCGCTGTGCCTCCCGGGTCTCTACGTCGTGTTTGTGCCTTGTCACGTGCGACTGTTGTCATGGCAGCACAACGCCGTAGTTGCGCAGCAGACCCGGCGAGGAGCGAGGCGGAACATGAAGGGAGGGGGGGCGAGATGTGAGCAGGAAAGAGCTGGAATCGACCATAGTCTCACAGGGCTGTTTATACAGAAGGAGGAGGGTGCTGTGTGGCTTGATCCTTGAGGTGTTTTGACGTGGAATGGCAAAGACATGTAGTGCACACACCTGAAAACCAATATACCTTGTGTAAAAGGGGGCATAATATGGGCCCTTTAAATAACAAATGACATGATAATATGCGGAGTAGGCTTCCTCCTCCGCAGTTGAGGGGAAGGTGATGTGTTGTTGAGGTGCCACAGAGTGGGAGTAGGTGCTGCCTGTTAGATCAGTTTCCACAGTCCCAATGAGACGTTGCCAAAGCCAGTGAGGTGGATGAGATGAGCGCGCAGAGATGTGAGATTACCCACCATAGGCAGGCAGCAGTGCCATAAAGGAGGTCTGTCAATTCTGAAAAAAACAAGACGGCACGACTCCATCGTGTGACAAGGTCAGAAACAGGGCGACGGGGGGTGGGGGGTGGCGGGTGAAGCACAGCAAATGGATTCTCAGCATTGTAGATAAGACTGTGAGTGCTGTGCAACTGCCTACATGATTGCATTATTTCTATATCGTAACAGACCGTATCGTATCTTGATATATTGTGGCTGAAGTAGGTCGTTCCAGTCAGTGGCTGTGGAGCACAGCACCCAGAACTCAAGTCGGGCTGGATATCAGGCTGTATTGTAATAAGAACTAGATGGACAGCCTATTGTGAGCGGAGGCAGATGTCAAACAGGGCAATCGAAAAAAATTAAGTTAACTCCCCGCCACGGATTTTAGTGCATCTTTAAAGATGAAGATGAAATATGAAATTAAAATGTAATGAAATTAAATCGGTCAAGAAACAATTGAAGTTCTACAGTGACTTTGGTGTAGTACGACAGCCTATTGCTGCCACACCAGAAAAACTGATTTGTATCACAATTATAACAGTTTATTATTAGTAGAAGGTGATCATTTCATATTATAACAAGATATTTGCATTTTATAAGGAGATATCTCTATGTTATGAAAAAAAAACTATCATGCAAACTTCAATATACCTTTCTTGTTACAAAAAAAGAGTATTAACGCTTAACGAAAGAAACGAAAGAACATCAAACTTGAGGAATATGATTCATTTAGCTAATCCCTGAATCCATAAAGCCAAACCTTTCAAATCAATTTAAATGTCTTTCACTGAAATGGAGCATTGTGAAAGTGTTTTATTTGAATTAATGTTCTTCCTTATGTTGTATTATTTGTTTATATATACATTCTTACTTTTCTATATGAACTGTAAGCAGGATGCCCTTGTTAAATTAAAAAAAAGCTTGCTCACAAAGGCCCTGCCTGTTTCAAATAATATATCCACAAATTTTGCTAAGTTCTACTTAATGCTTTGCTCGAGTGGTGGAGATATTCTGCTGTTATGGAGCATCTATGTAGAGCATATGGAGGTTGATGATATTGTGGTAAGAACGCATACGGCGCTTTGAGGTTACAGACCAATAAAGGTTTTTTTCATAGTCTGGTCACTTATTGTCCCTGAAAGACAGGAAACTGACACTCGCCCCCGTGCTGATGTAACGTAGCACCAACATGAGTGTGTGTGTGTGTCTGTGTGTGTGTGTGTGTGTGTGTGGGAGCTTCTGATGATTCAGTAGGTGTTGAAAATACCTGAGTGAAAATAAACTTCTAGTGGGATTCAGTGCTTACATGCACGTGATTACACAAGGCTGTAACTCTTTCTTAATTCTAACATGATAACAGTATATAAGCAGTAGGGAGGGTTACATGGAGCCTAATATTAAGATTTTTTTTAAGCACGACAATGCTCCATATATAACCTAAATCTGAATATTTCGTTCAGTTGCAGAGGGATTGTGTAAACATTTTCATACAACAATCAAAAGAAAAGAATCCAACCATCCATTATCTATGCTTGAGGGCAGCAGGAAGATGCTGCATGTAAATGATTTCACCGGATTTCTTCCGGGCAGCGTTCTTTGTGCACATGTCCTCCATCTTGTCGTAAATGCATGGGGACCTGCGTTCCCTCACTTGTTGTGCAGGTCACTCAGCTGTTCTGATAAAATGCCTCACGGCATGTAAACATCAAACCGCATTAAATCAAAACCATGTCAACAGTTGACCCCAAATCTTCATTCAGAGCATGTTACAGTGGCTAATTTTGTGGAATACCATGCACAGTAGCTGCGATGTGATTGTATTATATCATTCACACAAAAAGGGACGAGGACTCAACTCTCGGTTCAACATCTTTTCTTTTCTTTCTGACGCCTGCAGTGCAGTCAAGACATGAAATCAATAAGGCATCGTTATTCTGACAAATTTACAAGTTTAGCGAAATAACAGGCAATTTATTATTTTGCTCATGAGGTGTGAGCGCTGAACACACTGCTCACATCAAATTTGTCCGCCCCCCCCCCCCCCCCAAAAAAAATAAAAGCCAAGGTGAAAGTTTTCTCAAAAGGTAAAAGCTACGCTCAGAAATTTGACACAGTTCATTCATGGTACTCACAAAGGAGCTCACATTACATTCAGGATGACATTTCTTTAACCCGGCTGCCATTCTATTTTCCTGTCACAAGCGGCAGATTAGTGTTTTCGCCCGAACAGTAGGCAAAGATTTATAATCCCCAAATAATGAGAAGCCTTTTGCTATGTGACAGACATGAGATGTCCAGGGAGAAAAGAAACATTCACCACTCAGTGCCTTTCATCCTGGACGCAGCCTGTCACCTTGCATACACACGTAATGTGCTGTGTCGTCTCAGGCTGCCTCTCACCCAAATGCATCCGGACTCGCTCTTTTACTTTTCCACCTGCCGCCAGAGGAACCTATGGAGGCCCAAATGGTTCTCGGCACGTGACTGACAGATGCTCGTTAGAGGTTTGTCCAGATGCTGATAGGACGGGCGACATGGAAGGGGAGAGGACTGAGGTCTGAGGTCTCCGACGCTCAGAGGAGTCAGTCAGTGTGACTCATCCTGGTTTCTTATTCTCCACAATATGCAGCAGTGCGTGACCAGGGACGGGGGAGATAAATCCCCAAATATTGCACAATGCCAGCGCCAGAGGCGCTCGCCAGACCTCCAACTGTGGACCTCGCTATGCAATTACACATCCTTTCTATTTAGGTTTGAACCATGGAAGAAAAGTTTCGAGTGCATTGGAACGGACGCCAATTTGGGGAAGTGCAGTGTGAACTTAAAAGTGCTCCTGTTCACTCAGAGAGGTGGTGAGTTCAGCAGCATCAAACTTCATTCCTTCACTCAGGAGTGGAAAGCGCCTCCAACGGCTTTTCGCTGCTGTTATGCTTCTATTTCTTTCACTTGTTTTATCATGCTGACCACCCAGCCCCGATGCTGAGTCACTGTGGTGTCAGGTCCGTCCTGAAGAAGCAGCGCTGGTGAGAGGTGGTATTATCACCTCCTGTCTCTGACAGGCGGAGACCATAGTAACTGCAACAGCGTCTTAGCAATAATATCGCCGTCATTCCAGGCATGTTAAATCTCCGGTAAAAAACACGTCGCGTCTGCCTAGGTAAAGCCATCGGCGACTACTGACGATGTATCGGAGGTTTGTCCCATTTTGTAGGGGTAGATTTAAAAAAAATGAGAAATGGGATTGGGCCCCACTCTTGTCGGCTCGGCGGACAGGTTGGGTTGCCAGTGGCGCCGCAACACGGGTAAGCAATCCATCTGATGAGATGGGGGAAGCTGAGGCGTCAGATGTTCTTCTGCACCGTATAGTCTTCCACCTCATAATTCTGAACCTTACGATGAAATTGTGTTCAACTTTGACTGTTTTATGAACGTTTTCTCACTTTCAGAGCAAATGAGTCGTAAAGAACTCGATGCATCATGAGAATTTTTACTCCTTTTGTCTTTTATGTGTCTGTTTTGCTTTGTTCCCGGGCACTTTGCCCCACACAAACACACTCATTAACATCCACTTTTACAGCAGATCATTCACTGGTACAGATAATTTAATGTTAAAAAAAGAAGTCTAGTCTAAATTATGTCATTTTATCTTAAAAATATATGTTCCTTTTCCTCCACAACCATCTGGCGTGCCGCAGAAATTATCAGCGACCCCAGTGGGGGTCAGGATGAGAATCAATGATCTAGAAGATACACAACAGATGACGGGGAAACAACTGAACGTCGCTGTCGGTGCTTCTGTTTGAGTTGGACACTGTGCTGTGACATTTTTTTGCAAGGTCATGAAAGGGTCAGAGGCGGAGAGGGAGAGAGAGGGAGAGAGAGAGAGAGAGAGAGAGAGGCACCACCCCTCCAACTGGAGCTGCAGCACTCAATTAGACTGACATCTGTCGGGGGAACACCGGGCTCATCAGAATGGGAGAGGATGTAACATGAGATATGCACAGGTGAGACGCCCACAGAACGTCCCGCAGTGGTGTTCAGCCCTGAGTCATTTGAATGTTTGATGTCTAACCAGTTGGTAATCCACTGTGTCAAAGTCAAAGGAGCTGCTCTGGCTCGTAACTGGCGCCCCATTTCATTTCAGCAGCAATATTGTCTAGACCACACAGTGATTCACAGTGTTATGCCTTAAAAATAAAAAATAAAAGATTACAAGCGTATGGAGCATTTACTCAGTGTTTCCTTCATAATTCCACGCACATGGTTTGGATTTGAAATGCTGGCAAAGAAGATCAACAGTGAAAAGCACGACTACCCCTCGTGTGCATTGATCAATATTTCCTCTTAGCTGTCGCTGCAAAAAAAAAAGAAGAGGGGTTTATTGTTTCTCACGTAACTTATGTCTCTATTACGGCATTATCACTGCACAGTAAAAGCTTACAAATGATTGCTTGTTGCGTGGGGATTTATTGCGGCCAGCGGTTTACGTGAAGCGAATCTCAGCAGGTGCAAGACACTGCAACGAAACATTCGGCGACACGCCGTGTCTCGGGTGGCACCCTCACAGAAGACTCCTAAAATATGTTTTTGGTATGAGCTGTGTTGTTTTTTTCAAAACAGGAAAATCTTTTGTCCGTTTTTCCACAGCCTTGTAAAACTGTTCTCCTCCAACCATCTCATCCAGCAGCCTTCGTTCTGCAGACCTCTGACAGATATTTCACCTCCCCTTCAGGACAAATATATTTGCCAGCAAAGACAGACAGCAACAACCCCATGAGCCAGTCTCCTGCGTGTGCACTCTCTCTCTCTCTCTCTCTCTCTCTCTTTTTTCTTTCTCTCCGTCCATTACCCTCTCTCTCCTTCTCCATCGGGCTGTGCCTGTCAAATGTGGATTTCATCCACAAGGAAGGTCTTGCTGAACTAGTGGAGAGAGACTGTCCGGGACGGGATCCCTCATGAACTCCACCCTGGAATATGGAATATTTGGGCTCGCCGTTTTTCATGTGCACCATGATCAACGTAGCCACGAGTTGCCACGGGGAACCCTCTTCCTTCCAGCGCGCCTCTCCTCCGGCTGGCTCCTCCTTTAGTGGAGAAAGTCACCGTAGGGAGGAGATGCACCTCTTCTCTGTGAGCACACTTTAATATCTTTGCAGATTTTGGCACAAGGAAACCCACAGAAATGACTTTATTTTTCATAGTGTCTGATTCGGGAACCTCATGTTTGACCCAGTTTTACTAGTGGTAATTGGAAGCTTGCGGCGGAAGCTGGGTGGCTTTTGAAACGGGAGCTGGCTGACTTGTTAAGCCGGTTTTGCACAAATTCTGGCGCCCCGGTTGTGAAAATATCTGACCCACTTGTTTTTATTGATGTGCTCTGTGTAAATTTCAGATTGAGGTCTTGCCAAGAGGAAAAAAATACTGTTAATTTTTCCGTGGGGGTTGCGAGCAGCGATGCTGCCCTGGAGAGAGATAATTCTGGCTGTTTCTAGAGTGGGCAGTTAGAAAATTGTATAATTGATATTCAAATGAAAACGCGGTCCCAACTCACTCTTTAATGAACTCATTCAATGCTCTCTACATAATAGTCAACAGTTTGCTCTATGAGGAGTAAATCAAGTGTTCAGAGCTGCTGATTGGGCGGCAGACTCGCTGGTATTCTTATCCTCTCCCATTTGTTGCTCACCGTGAGTTTGTTGCTCACAGGCCACGAGGGATTCATCATGCCTGCGTAAACAAGATGAATGCCACTTGTGCGGGGGGGGGTTTAAGTGAGTGTGCACAAGGATAGGGAATTAGCATAAAACATACCATATTAGGCCCAAAACATACCATATTAGGCCATGCTTCCTTCCCAACGTCAGGAAGTGTTCGTTGACAGTGACGGCATCAAAGAGTAAAGAGAAGAAGTTAAACGTGATCGGAGGTTGAAGTCCTGCTTTCAGAGATCCAGAAATCAGAGTCTAGATTTTAGCAGCGTCAGCGGGAGTTGAGTGACGGACTAAAGCAGAGCTGTCAATGCTGACTCACACGTGAGTCGCACTGTCACGGAAATGAGGATGAAATGCATCAATGTGAAAATGTCTTTTAAAAAAATCCCTCACGACAGCAAGACCATTAATTACTGCAAGGAGATCAGGGGGAAGCCGCCGTCAGTGTAATGGATGAAAGAATACTTCCAGTGCCATTACGGGCGATGTAACACAGGCATGTTTTTTGGTGCTGGGTCAGGACATCTTGATTCATTACAATATTTTAAGATTCACAGCTAAAATGATGCGCTCATGTGCTTTGCTGGGGCGTGTGGAGCATCCACCTGACCTTCCCTCCACCAACTGTAATCTTTACCAGGGCATGAATACTCATAGGACGCTAGTTTTATGAACGCTCCTGTCCCATCTGAGGGTTGACTAGAGAAGTAATGAGTGAATTTGAAGGAAAATGATCTTAAAATAGTTTGCATGGAGGTAATATCTTCTTTTTATTTGTCCTTTGTGCATGACTTTGTAACAGCTGTCTGGAGAGGTGCTATATGTCCATCCATTATCTTAACTTCTTCACTTTTTGGGGGGCTGGAGTCGATTCCAGCTCACATTGCGCGACACGGTACAGATACAACCTGGACGCATCGGCCACGGGCATCTAGACGTGTCAGTGAGCGGCAAGCCACCGCAGTTATGACATTAAGAAGCTAAAGCATCTGGTGAATAATTTAGAAGTTCAATTCTAACGCGCGTGTGCTCACACCATAAGGCCGTGTCATGTTTGGCGATTTGGGGATTTTAGTGGAGTTTGAGGCAATGCGTTGCTGGCGATGATTGTGTGTGTGTGTGTGTGTGTGTGTGTGTGTGTGTGTGTGTTTGCCTGTGTGTGTGATTGCCTGTGTGTGTGTGTGTGTGTGTGCGCACGCGCCCACGCTGTCTCGGTGCCGTTGTGCGCTGTGTTTTTACCTTTTGGTGTGACGAGGAAGGTGTGTGTGTGTGGGTGTGTTTGCGTTGGAGCTGTGTGTCAGAGCTTGTTGTGCAGCGTGTTACAGCTGTTCACATCTTTAAAAAAACAGCCCCAAAAAAACCTTCTCACTTTGCGACGTTGAAGGCCCAGTGCCAGACCCCACGGTTCCCGACCGGGGGGAAGTACAGTAAACTTATCTTCATGTTGAATCTCCATTGTTGCATCCCATCTCTGTAAGCCTGCACCTCTCCGTCTCGCTTGGATCCTTGCTACACAATTACGCTCAAACATCCGCTCAGGGTAACACTGATCTGGGCATCTCTCATAACCCAGACTCATTCGGCATTGGTTTCCCTTTCATCACTGCGACAGCGAGCCGGGGGGTTGGCAGCTCCCTCCTGAGGAAACCAGAAATTCGA
Source organism: Scophthalmus maximus (assembly GCF_022379125.1). Classification (NCBI taxonomy): domain Eukaryota; kingdom Metazoa; phylum Chordata; class Actinopteri; order Pleuronectiformes; family Scophthalmidae; genus Scophthalmus; species Scophthalmus maximus. The sequence goes on along the minus strand of NC_061529.1, from coordinate 17,860,789 downwards.
GGCATAAACACAGCGACCTGCATGTTTACCTCAGTCAGGATGCGAATGAGAACCTTCAGTGCGCCGAGCTTGGGGCTGGCTCTGAAAAACGGGATGAAAAGCCAAACGTTCGCTCGGAGCGTCCCGTCGGGCGCTTAGAGGCGCCAAAGCAGCGGAGGGAGGCGAAAGGAAAGCGCAATCGATCCTTGAGAATCACATCTGAGGGCCCTGGAAATCCAGCCAGCAGGGCAGCCTCGCGCTCTGGCGGCTCGCCCCTCTCGTATAAAATGTCCTGCAGATTGAAAAGAGTACATATATCAAAGTGGGTCACACCATGCGAGGAATCTCAGTGCGGAAGGAAATTAACAGATCAATCAAAGAGACGCTCGGCGCCTGGTTGGCTGCTGCCTCGTCAGTCCTTCAGACGAGTCTGATTAGGCCTCGATACATGGATGCTTCCTTAGTGACACAATTTAGTCGTGTAAATAAATCAGTGGAGCTCCGGGGGAAATGAATGACCCACTTTGGGTACCTTTAATTTCCATATGTCCCCTGTCCTCATGTGAAGAACATGCTACTGAGGAGTTCCATTTGCGGGGGGAAAGGAAGGGGGGTGACACGTGAACCCAAGTGGAGCAGCGCACAAGGCTGCGTAATGTCAGATCCAAGGATGTGTGAACCTCTGGGAGTAGACGAGAGAAAGACGGCACTAGTAACAATATTGAGAGAAAGAAAAATGTTAAGACGGAGCAGTTGTTCATTCCAGTGAGTGTCAGTCCTGAAATACTTTGAGCGGCAGGGAGCTACAAATATTACAGTTTAATGCACGTCAAAGAGACGGTGTTATGAAAATGCAAAAGGGTGCTCGCATTTTCTATTCTGACACCGGCGTGTGAAGGTATCATCATCTTAAAGACAATTCATTTCAACATTTTTTGTTTCCTTTTTTTGTATATTTATTCAAGTAAGTCGTTTTGGGGGAATTAAACCTTTAGTTGTGGGGGTATATTTCAGTTTAGAATCTGAAATGTACAAAAGTCATCAAACATTAAATTATATTAAGAGCAGGGCCTCTACACATTATAATGAAATCTGTCATAGACGTCATGAGGTCCGATGGAATTTTATGATCCTGACCTAAACCAGCCAGAGAGTGTGAGACATTTCACAGGCTGGCTGTTGATGCTGTAAGTTTTCTTTCTTGATTTTAATCTCCGGTCTGAAAGAACCAAAATTGTCCTTTCCGAATACATCCTATTTTTGTACTGTTATCTAATGGGTACCCAAGGAAATTATTACTCTTTGAAAGGTTTGAAATTTGTTGCTAAGACACCGTTTAGAAGGAAAGGTGGAAGTTTTCCAGTGTTGTTCTTCTATACATGGCATAGGTCTAACAAGACTTCAAGCGCTGGTGTGTAAATGTGACCTGAGTTTGAGATTAGTCTTTGTCGCTCACATTGTTCACTAATGCAACATTTCACACGTAATGAGTGGATGGTGTAGGGCAGCACAGCACGATCACAGGAAGACATCTACTTAGAAATCTATAATTAACGGTCGTCATTAGCAATCATCAGGTGCTGGCACCGATTATCTTCTGTAATATATATATAAATCTTCTGCAGCTTCCGCGGTTGCCATGGTGAGAACAAAACTTACCCGGTGTTTAAAAGGCTGCATTCTTGTGGAGACCATTGACTGAAAGACAGTGAATAAAAGAAAGAACAAAATTCATGAAGACCAATTGATTTCTCAGGGAAGAAGTCTTTGTCATGTATTTTTTTGCTCATTGACTCACCCTTTCTCCTGTATCTTGCCCTTTGCTTCCTATTTCCACTTGGTCTGGCAACATATAGCAAAGTAGAGCTTTGTAACCTTTTCCTCGCATTCAAAAGAAAAAAGAAATCTGTTTACCTCTGCATCTCAATGATGTGTCATCCCAATCTCGGTCGTGATTCTGCCTTTGGTAGACCTTGGCAATACTGCAAATGTGTTTCGTGGGGGGAAAGCCTTGCATGGCGCAATCTCTTTTCTCATTCTCGTGCTGACCTTCACCCTGTTTACATGCATGTTGTGTATCGTAGCTCAGGCTGAAATGGGATTTCAGTTTCGTGGACCACAGGTATGCGTGATGCATTATATGTTCATGTCCGCACAAGTTTCATATCCCCTGCACCACAACCCATTTTGGGGTTAACACACGCACACACACACACACACACACACACACACACACTCACACACACACACACAAAAGGAGAGATAGAGCCCCCTGCATTGTCACCGTCCTGCTGCCGCTTTCTGTATCCCCCCCAAATTCACTCTCGATGGAGCAACGTGTATGCACAGCCACGCGTCTCGCCCATGTGCCCCGCCTCTTTGTTTCTCTCTGCCGGCTCTTAGCATGTCCCTCACGTTTCGGAAGTGCCGCCTCAGAAGTTCAATCAATAGTGCAGCCAGGTCTTGCAAACCTGTGCTGCTTTGTGGACAGAATTCAGACCTGTACTCTGCACCCCCCCCAAAAAAAAAGAATTAAATAAAAGCCCAAGCACTCCACGGATCAAAGAGGAGCCTGGTTAAAAAGAGGCAGCGACTCCAGACATATTCCTCTTTCCTTTAAGCAAAAAAAAACAACAACTCACACAGCGATGACAACAAACACACACACATGCATGTAATTCAAAAGGTAACAGGTGTGCACACTCAGTATTCTGCAGACTCACATCCCTGCAAACCCTCTTCTGACCGGCAGACTGAACAGTGCAATATAACCAAGCTGATGTGAAATCTATTACATGGCCAGATGTATTGTCTGCCTCTAATGGTGGTTCTTTGTAAATGACTATAATAGGGCACAGGTAAATGGTCCATTAGGGCACCAAAGTGCTGAAAAACACTATTTAGCTTTGTCTTCAAGCCAATAATTTTTTTTTATTTTTACAAAAGACTATCTTTCATCTGCGCCGATTCACCTGATTGAACTGTCGGATCCTTGTACTCCATATGCTCTGCTTTCTTCGACATTCAGACTCACAATGCAGCAGCAAAAAGTACAACTCTTTATCTCGTGCTCAGACGTGGCAAAAGTAAAAGCAAACTATGTATCAGCTGTGGCTGGTGCTGTGCGTGCAAGGAAGGAAGAGGAGCCAAACAGTGAGTCATTTTGTTGCCGTTCATGATGCAGGAACTGATACGAAATTTTATGCTGGCTGGTTTTGGTAATGAGCCACGAAGCAGGAGGGTAAGCCTAGTGTTGTGACTCGTGTGTACATGCTGCTTCCTGTGTTACTGAAGGCAACTCGGAGCAGGGTAGCTGTCTGTGGTGCTGAAACAGCGGTCGACCCACCTAACGAACTGTCCAGTGCTCATATTCGGTTATAGCTCTGTTGCCGCACATTCTCCAAAAGTTTGCTGCCAGTTCTGGAGTTTTTTGCATTAATTCTTTCATATCAATGTGACCTATGGGGTTTAATAATTTGTTACAGGTATGGAGTTTGGTTGTTTGTTTGCCTTCGCTTGCATTTCAGCATCCGCTCCCACAATAAGGCTCGTCCCACAATGTTTGGATAATTGAAACCGTTCAATTTTGAGGACATTATTGTAAGAACTGTATGATTTCGCTGTTTATTCCTGTTTGCCAAATGATGGGCTATAGATCAGCATCTGCCTCATGCATAGTGTATACTGGGACTGGTCCCAGCTTGCAGTGTTTGAATACATATTATGAACTGTACATTTTCCATATCTCTGTCTCCTGTATGAAGAGGTGTGATGGCTCTTTTGGAACAACACTAGTATCTATTTATTTATGTACACACGCATTCCTACTTAAAGACTTCTACCCATGTATTGTTGTATTTTGTAAGTGATTATACAATTGTCAAATGTGACAGCAGTTTTTTTTAACGAGTTGTCCTTGGTTGTTGCTGGGGTTTATGTTTTGATTTGCATTTATTTTTGATTGATTCTTGAATAAAGTTTAATGAATTGATCAATCAGTCAGTCAAGCATGAAGTTCCTTTGGCAGTTTTTGCAGAACAAACACATGATCCCTGCAGTCATTCTACTAGAGCCTGAATGATACATTGGTGATAGGCCAACATTGGCCTGTCACAGATATATCTGTATTGACGTAAACATTGACTATTATGTGCCACGATTGCATTTTTATTTTATTTTCTATACTGTCACATAAGTCAGAATTAGATGCCAGGTTGAATTTAGATATGGTGTCATCAAACACAAACAGTAATTTACTGCAACTTTTTGCTACCATCATCAAACAGGCTGAAAGCGGTCAACCTGCCTAAAATCCATATCTGCATTGGACTCACCAATCCAGTATCGTCCTCTCTCTCTGTTCCACCCTCAACATGTTCCACCTAACCTCACTGAACCATTGCAGCTCATCTGCTATTTACCTCCACTTTGCAACGCGGGCACGTCCTTCCACTGGTGGATTATTAATCATATTTTGCTCCATCTGAAACAACATTTCAGACGAAACCTCCCATTGTGCTCTCAGGGTCACGTGGTGCACGAAAGGAGATGGTCTCTCCTCCCCTCCTCCATGTGCACATCACACAGAGAGTGGCACTGTATAAAAGGATTGGGCACAAATCGCTTTAATGGACAATGTGCATTCCCATCATCCTGCCTCAGCACAATGTGCATGGCATCTCGGGTGTTAGCAGCATGGAAGCTATTTGCATATGTTCACAGAAAAAAACAGAATACAGCACAGCGATGGCATCACACGCCGCATAATTTTGCAATTAGACACTGATGCTACATGTACGCATTAACGCACACTTGCACGACTACATGAGTGTAGACCCTTTTATCACCTCTGAATTCCTCTTTATCACTGAATTCTGAACCTTAAAACCTCATCTCCTTAATGAGTTGCAAAGTGCCCTCGTTTTGATGAGAATTTGCATAAAGCATCACAGCGAGCATGCATACATTCACACACATGTAATTACTGCCTCATAATTATCTCCGATTAGCAAGGAGGCTCACTCTTTGATTACTAACCTCTCACTTGATCAGATGTTTATGTAAAGGTACAATGTGTGTGTTTCGGACACGTGTGTCTGTACAGTGGCTAATGTAGGCCACATGCTGCCACACACCCTGAGGGCCGTTAGGAGTGTCTCCTCAACTACACGGGTGGACAAAGTCAGCATACTGTTCGCAGTCAGTGATTGGCTGTCGCCCATTCTTCCCATCATTCCAATCCGCTGCTGACCCGAGGCGTTGTTTTAATCACTCCTGGTATGGCGCCTTGGCACCGCATGCACTCCACATCCACTGCTCGCTGTCCTCTCCACCTTTCCCCCCTCTCACACTCTTTATCTACCACGCCCATCACTCCTCCATTTGTCACTCCACAAGTTACACTGTAATGCGCATTACAATATATGCATCCATATATTTACACCTGTTCTGTTCAGGAGTGAGGCATTGCTACGGGCATGTGCAATGAATTTCAGCCAGGAATGTGCCACGGCAAACTCCCGTCGAACCAAATTAATTATTGAAAGAAGGGCAAGTGAGATCGACTTAAAAAGCTGAGGCCAATAATGTGTATATACTTTATGTGTGTGGGTATTTGAACTTGTGTGTGTTTCCTCTATGAAGTAGAAACAAATAGTGTATATATTATGTTAAGGGTAGAAATATGAAGAAACAAAGTGGGGGGATTTTATTAAGGATTAAGTGTGGAAGGAGCATATGTCCTGACAAGTATAGTAACAAGGCAGTGGCTGTGTGTCACTATGTGCTCTGGTTGTTTAATGGCCGAGTATTACCCATCAATTTTTCCTCTGACGCTCACACTGGGCCATTCCTTGAGCAGGAAGTGGATGCAAAGTCATCAGCTGTGATGTGGACGTCTGTGAGCTGCCTTCACAGTGGCATTTTCCTTCATCCCTGACATTCTGCTGAAGGTTAATGTTGCAACGTCTACGTCTACAGTTTCAGTCATTGATAAGATTATCTCTTCCCTTGATTAAAAAACTATTTTGTGCCGCTCTCTTCATCGACCTCTCTAAAGCTTTGGCTTTGGCTTTGATACTGTTGATCACTTAACTGACAAACCACAGGCCATAGGTCTGGATGAAGCCACACTTAATTGGTTCCACTCCATCAGAAGTGGGGTGCCACAGGGGTCTATCCTTGGTCCATTGTTGTTTATACTGTACATAGACAATATTGTTCTCCCTGATCAATACTTCAATGTCCATTTTTTTTGCAGATGACACCATTTTATATGCTCAAGGCTCGAACCCCTGCCCAGGCGCTAACTTGTCTTCAGTCGGCCTTTGACTTCTTTCAAATTTCCCTACGTAATCACAGACTAGTTTTCAATTCAAAAAAGACTAAGTACATGGTTTTTCTCCACTTCCACTTGTGACTCTGCTTTTCCTGCCATGAAAACTCCTGATGGTTCCCATATCACTCTTGTATAAATCAAACGAGTATGTAGGGATTTGGCTTGACAGTCAAGAAGAAATAGCCATCTCATGTTATTAATTTATAAAGCCCCACTGTTGAAGCTTCTTCTGCCATTTAGATCCTGAACCTTAATACCCGATAAGGTAATAACTTAACCTTAAATATCCCTCACTTACACACTCATGTTTGCAGAACTAGTTTCAGATATGCACAAAGTCTTACATTCCCCTTTGAAATTTTAAAACTTTATCTGTTTGTAATTCCTTGTTGTTGTATGATTGTGTTGTTGATTGTTGTATTATGAATGGTTCTTGTTCTCAGGTCTCTCTTGAAAAAGAGATCCTAATCTCAATGAGACTGCCTGATTGAATAAAGATTTAATCAAAATGTTGCCTTTTTTTCTCAAATCCTCTATAGGTAATTTCTGGCTTCGAAAAAAAATGCCTTGTTGTTATCTCTTGTGATTATCATCTCAACCCACTGCCCTTTCACAACGCACATAAATGGTAAGCTTACTGAAAACTGTACATAGCTGCAATGTAATTTCATCTTTTTCTCATTAGGACACATGAACAATGAGTACTTCGAGCAGCACTAATTTAATTCCCAAAACCTCCATGTTCTCAAATCACTTTTTAACTTTCAATCCCCCAAACACATTATATAATAGATTAGCCAAATTACGCACGCCTCAATTCTTTTGAAAGCAATATTTTTGCTACTTTTTAATGCATTTGCATATTGCTACTTAGCTGCACTGTAAAAAAAAAAAAACAATCATTGCCTATTGGTGTTTGATTATATTGACTTTATACTCCCAGCTAATCTGTAGCCATGAGCTGGTATGATGTGTCGTCCCATCTGATCCCACATGGACAGCAGCAGACAGCATTATATAGTGCTATTATGTTTTAATTTTATTCCATTTGATATTATTTTTATTCTTTTCTAATCCTGTCCTTATTCTGTATCTGGGTTGTTGTAATGCTCAAATTCCTCCCAAAGGATTATAATTTTTTTTAATATTTTTTTACTGCCAAAAAAGTATTTTGACTTAAAGAATAGCAAAAGTAAAGTATGTGAGTAAGTGTATCCATTTGCCCTTTCAGCCCTCGTACAGGTTCTTTATAACTCTACATGGTAGCATACCGTGTAAAATACACTGATGTATTTTGCCAAGAGCTCCTCTTAAAACAAGATGCTCTGTAAAATAATAATGCCTCACAAATAATGCAGTGAGTAGTGCCTTTAAATTGTGGATTCAGTTTGTAAAGAAAGACTCCTGCTGTGATGGCATTTTGCTGCAAAAGGGCAAAACTGGTAGGTATCAAAACATAATCTATACACATTGTGCATAGTTCATATCAGCATAAATCTACCGTAACCTTACTCACTGTATTAGTGGTCATTTCCATCATCATCGTCATCACCTCGAAACTATCATCGCCTAATCCTCCGTGTAAATCCATAACGTGTCAACTGGCCGGCCATGAATGTGTGGGTGTAAATGATAGCTGGATTATGCAGATAATACTCTGGCGGCAGAATGATGGTCTTTGCATTGACTGCGATGAGAGCTTTGTCTCACATTCCTCCCACTCTCTGTTACTCTCTCAGTCTTCCTACTGTATTCTCTCCCTCCCTCCGTGAGCCTGACCTGAATAAAACACACTGTACATCCACGGTGGCGGGGAATGACACGTCACAAACAATGACCCCCCCTTGCTTTTCTTTTGTTCCTGCCATGTCAGTGAAGATGTCCGTCCTAGCGTCATATCAGTGAGACTCTCTGATGCCCACAAGTCTGTTATGGCTACCAGCTGCTAGTTACCATTTAGACCATCGGAGCTTCCTGCCCGGTTCAGAAGAAAAGCCGAGAAAATCCGGTTTGAGACCGAGTCTGAATTGAAACTCAGCTCAAGTGAGGAACCGTGGAAAGGTCACTCTGGAATTAGAATATACATCCGGTGGCAGTGTATGTCACTGGATATATGCAGCTGAACCAGCATCAATGTGATTTAAAACATAATTTGTAGTTTTCAATATATTTCAATTTATAAATATATATGCTGTATTCTTCATGGCAAACTGAGATCAACTTAGAGAGGGTGTCCACGAGCCAGTAAATCTACACTGCTGGATATGTAGCAAGTGGAATCGCACACCGTGCAAATCCCGTTACATACGCTTGTTAATGGTTGGTCACCGTCTTATTTAAGCTTGTTAGCAAGTTGGCAATTCATCCAATAGTCGTTTGAGAGACCGACATTATCTCCCCTTGAGCCCCCTGCCACGGGCATGGCTGAAAATTGGTGTTTCCCTGGTTATCTTCTCTTCTGCATGCTTCATCCACAGCCTTCTTGCATTGGACTGGTACTGTTTGAGCTGGTGCCAAGAGTGTCATGTAGGAGACAGCTTCATCCATCACTGTACCCAACATGACACCTTTTTAATGGCAAACAAACAGCAAATAGAGGCAGTAAACGCCCCGTATTAATGCATTTCATGACATTGTCATACATTCCCGATCCCTCCCACAGCCATCTCTTCTTTGCAAAATGCTAATACTGGCATAGTGTGATTCTATTAATATCTATAGACAACAGAGAGTAGCTGCGACGTAACGCTGATGAGATGTCAATGATGTCACTTCCCACACAAAGGCCTGCTGACATGAGGTTGTTGTTAGACCGCCCACAGCGATGGAAACGAGATACACTTCCTTGGTCACTGATAGTAGCTGCATTCAAAGGGCTTTCCTCTTTTTCTCTTCAAGGAATACAGGTGTGATTCATGTCACCCTGCCCTTGAGCCTCAGTTGCAGTTGTGTACGATTACTCTCACTGTCTCACATCTGAAAGCTGCATGATTCATGCCCCGGTGGATCCCTGCTGGACTTCCTATTGTCTGATGATGTGCAAGGTTCAGAGCTTTAAAAAGACAGTGTGAGTGTGTGTAAGAATGTGTAATCTGCCTGTCCAGCTTGGTTTGCACCAGTGGGCCTAATTTTTTTCCCATCTTCATATCGTAGAATATGTTGCTGCATCTAGGAAGAATAAATGGTGAAAAAAAAATAGAGTCTCTGTTTGCGAGAGATTTATTATCCATGTTGAGCGCTTCCTGGAATGGCGGACATTGCTGTTTACCCGCATATATCTCTTGCGCACACACACACCCATCCGAGTAACCTGAGTGGTTGAGAGGTCCTGCAGAACACAGTGCAGCTGCAGATAAGGGCACGTTGACAAATGAGCAGGAGGTTGTTTTTCCAGAGTTAACACAGAGAGAGCGTTGTGAGACAAAATCTCTGCTGACAAAGAAAAAAACAGGTTTGGAGGATGCTGCGAGAGCACTGACAAAGAGAAGCGAACCACTGCAGGGCGCCTCACCGGCCAGGGCGAGGGGAGTGCAACAAATGAGATGATTTCACGCGGGGTCAATGTGCGTCCAGTAGGTGCGACATACCTACACACCTGGTGAAAAGTCAAGGGGGCCAAGGAAATGAACAAGAACACCCCTGAAGATGATAAACTAAATGGCTTTACCCACAGTGTTGTCATAACACAGGCAGGGTTCGCGCGCGCGTGTGTGTGTGTGTGTGTGTGTGTGTGTGTGTGTGTGTGTGTGTGTGTGTGTGGTTTTATTTTGAACAATTTACTTTGTGGGTAAATTAAGCAAGATTCACGTGTCCTGTGCACTTTTGTGGAAGAGTCAAGGTGAGCAGCCTCAGGAAAAGAAAAAAACCTGACAACGCAGTGAACTGACTAACAGGTATTGTGTGTCTAACCAGAGCCTGATATATCCTGTTGTTCTTAGTCATACGTGCTCTTTTTATGTCCCAATTCTATTCAAAACACACCACTCGCCCTGTGTGTCCTTTGTAAACCCACACAGGTTGGTTTTAAATATTTTTGCCTGATTAAATGAGGCGGTCAAAAACACTCCTTGGTGCACTAAATGTGTGAACATATACTCTCCCCACAAATACGCTCCAGTTTAAACGATGTTTGCTATAATTTGCAGAGTCCAGCTGTTTCTGGAAAATGACTATAGCCTTTTCATAGAAGCGGAGCTAAGTGCCACAGAGAGCTTAGGGAAGCTGGAAAGTATTAAAATGGTTGGTTATGGTATTTTGATTTGATTCACTGGCACAAGGGAAGATATAGAGCCATGTCAGCCTCATTCTTAAACGTTTTGTACAAATGAACATGAGTATATAAAGGTCGTCCTGATCTGACATTGCAGATCAGTCTATGAAAATGTCTTTGTCACCATCTGCAGAACTTGAACACTTCCGACTTCAGCGTCCCCGGTTTATCAGGACGACCCACAGAGAGCATTCATTTCCCCTCGAAATTGTCTCATTTATCTTTAACAAAAGCAGTATGCCATCAGAGGCATCGAAGGGCCCGGAAACCGATTTTACCATGAGCAGCGGTTTCCTTCAAGAAATATTGCAGAATCTTGTGCCAAAAGTACAACAATTATAATGTTACTTGAGAGATTTCTTTCTCTGTTTGTGCTCTTCTCGCTGGTTTGAAGTGGCCGAGGCTTTGGTTGGAAAACATTCTGATCACAGTGTGATCCCACCTGTGATGTGTTCACTTGCTGTAAACCAAATTTGCGGATAAGTGTTGAGTGTTGCATAATTGGTCATGAATATTTATACAGAGATAAGTTCCAGATCTGCAACTATTTTTGTTTTAAAGATACTTTGATCACATAACAAATATAAACAGTTTTAATAAGAGCAGATTACTAGTGCTAAAGACTCCTGAATCAACACTGACCAAGGACACGTGATGCCGCTGCAGCCACTCGGGAGTAAATGCAGAAAAGCCTTCCCACAGCACAAATTTGTCACAGGACGAAAAAATAAAAAAATCCATCAGCTTAGATTGTCTTCCATGACCAATATTCAGCCTCCCATATAACCCTTAGTCACATATGGTCGATAAAATCTACTTTTGATTGACTCCTGCATTATGCAGAGTAATTATGTTCTTGCATAAAACCTCTGGAACATGACAACATGCTGTCCTGCTGTAAAGGCTTTATAGAGATAACACCTGCCGTCGTCTCACTTAGCCATGCACGCGTCGCGACGGCGGCAGATTTGCCCTTGTTGCTTAAGAAAGAAAAGGAGATCTTGAGATCAATATTCATATTTATACAGTCTAATGCAATAAGACGCGCTGATGGCAGATTTGATTGTTTATTATGGCCTGTTATTAGTCTTGATATTGTCAAGAAAACAATTTGATCAAATTACACTTTTCAAATTGTTTGTGTGAGCTGTATGTGTGCATGGGAGGCTGTTCCGTCATAAAACATCATTACAGTGTGAAAAGGCGTATTCATAGATTCGATGACAGTAATCACCTGTGACAGGACAAGGCAGCCGTGTTATCTATCGCACAAACCGGCACAAGAAGTTCCCCGGCACTGCGGTTTGGTTTTCCCATTAACCCCTGTGGCCCTCCCTGACAGGCATGGAAGGTGCCAGTGGTCAAATGTCATCTGGTTCGCACACGACGCGTTACACGCAGCATACATACTATATGCTGGAGGGGGATTGGGATTTTTTTTTTCCTGATGCATTGTTGAGGCGTTTCATGGCATATGATGTGCTTGTTTAATACAGGAAGATATATATCTTTATATATACAGTATACATCTATATATACATATAGATGTATATACATGAGACTTGTGAGATGATCAGACGATGCATATCTTAATGCTGCACTTCAATAGTATCATGCTGGGGAAAAGGAGACAGAAGTCTCTGTTTGTGAGAGATTTATTATACATTGAGAGCTTGCTGGAATGGCGGACATTGCTTTTTACCGACATATATCTCTCAGTCACACACACACACAAACACACACACACACATACCCATCCATGCTACTTGGGAAAGCATGAGACACAAAAGCGCCTCCTTGTTTTCTCCACCTACAAGCTCATGAAAGCTGAAAAAACTGAAATTGAATAAAAACACCAGAACGTTCTTCGTCCCCATCTACACCATTAAACAGTGCATGAGCCGCACCGGCCTCTTCTTAACCACCAATTCTATTATGTTGAATTATATGAAATCTCCGCGTCACAATTTCTCCCCTTTACTGTCACTGCTCATGCTCCCCGCATCGCTCATTTGGCACAGAGGCAGTCTATATAAAGCCATCAGCAGGTGGCACTTTACAGCTCTTCTCAAATGTCGCAAATTTAACAGTTATAATAAAAAAGGGTGCGCATCCTTCCTCGACACGGAAGATACTCCAAAAAACCTTAGTGCTCACACTACAGAGGAAACATCCTCATATGCTCCGTATGAAAAAGAAAAACAAGTGATGAGAACACAAAAATGTAGAATTAATAAATTCCTATTGCATGTGAAATACAGATGCAGGTATTAAAACCTGAGGAAAAGAAATGACTCTTTGAATACACCCACAGGATATTCAACGGAGCAGGATCCACGTCAAGAAGACATCAGCTCCTGTAGTAACAGTATTGATCAGCAACGTCTCGCTGAAGAACAAGCACACACCTTCCGTTCACCAATAACGCCACTCTCTACCGCAGTTAATCACACGTCCACTATCAAAACAGAGCCCGATTGTTTCCCGCTGAGTTTCTTTAAACACCTCCGGACCACTGCTAGGCGTTCATCAAATGATTCAGCTGAAACAGTCGCAATTAAACAGAATTTTTTGCTTTTCGCACACACAGATCTTCTCTCAGAAAAACACGACTTTTTTTCTTTTTTTCCACTCAGGAGAAAATTGGCCTTGAAGAGTCCTATTTAAACCGATTGAGATTCTTCACGCCTCGCCTGAGGTAGTTTCTACTAATGGTCTCAAATCAGGTTCCTCTCCCACCTCACCCCCTCCGATTCTCCATTTTGACTGAGCCTCTGGAAGGAGCCATTTGCTACAACCAACACTACCACCGCACTCAAAAAGCCAAAGAAGTGTGCAAACGAAGGGATGTACATGGATAATATTGAAACATAGCAGTCAGAAAAAATGTGCAAGTCCTTTGGTTTTACATCTAAAGTTGTGTCCAGCAGTGATGCAACATTGCAACACGACTTCACAGTGCAAATCGATGATGTACAACAGCACCGACTCTGCAGATGTGTTCACTGTCCGCGTTAATTCCTCCTTTTCACAGCTAACAACAAGTGTTGTGAAATCGTGAATGACTGGGATAGCTACTCAACACACACTGACAGATCACACACCCACATACAGAATCTATCATTTTCACAAAGATCTTAAAATCCTCAATTTATCGGAGCGGCCAAAACCAAATCGACACAATAGGCATGATTATTTTTTTTCTGTTAAGAGGCCGATATCAGAGTTCAGTTCAGTGGGTTCTCAGCGGCTTTTTTGACCCCCCCCCCCCCCCCCCCCCCCCCCCCCTTCTGCCAGTCTATAATCTAATCTGTCTCCCTTTTGGCCCAATATGTGGTTGTCAGTCCCAATTTTAAATAGAAGATAGGAGATGGTGAAGTGTGGCAGATAGTAGTGTAAAAGCATCAGCGGATACTAAACAGTTGACTGGTAGGTGTGGCAAGCATGAAGAGAGAAGCGACGAGAAACACAATGACCTAGCCAAATCCTTCGTTCTTTTTCTTCCTTTTGGAAGGCCATGCCGTGAGGCAGCGCCCTGCGATCCTTTCTCCACACAGCGACGGCTGGAAATGGTGCCGACACAGACTGAGCAGCTTGTAAAGTCGAAAGCAAACTAATGACAGCCTGGGACAGTGTTCCAAAGAGAAACGATGGGAGGAATTCAATGAAATGAGCTTTCGCAGCAGGACAACAGCGTTTTCAAGTAAATAGGTGTTGACTCGTGTCCCTTTTAATATTTCACAACAGCGCCGACACCGTATAGTGGATCTCTTCTCGAGAAAGATTTCTCCCTTTAAACGGCAAAAGAGACAGATGTAAGTTTTTGTGACTTTAAAATACTTTTTTTCTTTTCACGGGCAGCAGCTCCGTAAAGGTTTTTTTTGACGTGGCCTGCCTCAGTACAACGATTTGATCTTTTGAACCGTTTAATACGGCTGTAAACCACTGGCAACCGCTGCCCTCTGATCATGGCCATGCACAGACTCTGACCTTGTTGGGGAGGATTGAAAAGAAAGCGGCCCCCACCCCTCTGAAAAATGTATTAGGCGTTTGGAGGGAGACACTGGATAACAACAGGTTTAAAAGCACGCCACTGGGCAGCGGGATACGTTTCTGTGAACCAGTGATGCATTGGCATCAGGTACAATTATGTGATTAAATTGAGTCTATAGGTTCCATAGCAATCACCATAGAACATGTATCTCTGTGGTCATTTGGCCAGGTCAGTTTTTGTTGTACGGCACAGAGAAGACATTCTGATCCTTTTCTACCTGCACGGCCTCTCTCTTCTCCATCACCTTCTCTCTGTCTTTGCGTCTCAGTCTCCTCCTCGTCTCGTCCCGTATCTCGTCCCTCACCAAAGCTGAACTTTGATTGATGCAGTCTTTTCATTTTCCTCTGTGTCGGAGAAGCAAGTAAACACGGGGTCAATTCATATTTATATGCAAATGTTTCTGGCCTCCACTAGGCTAACCTTGCATTGAAAATGAAAATACATGGGTGTGCATTTCGAACCGCAAAGTGAATTGGAAGAGAAGTATTTCAAGTTTTGCTGAAGGTTTGTCGGCGTGACGTCGGATGGACGGAGGTAATGATAGCTAGCTTACTATTGAATTCACCCGAGTCAAACTAACCAGCATCGTGATGAGCCATCAAGGTGCACGGCCACTGTTTAAGGTAGGAGCTGATGGTTTAATGATGTCTGAGGTGCGCTGGTAAAATCTCTCGTTACCTTGTCAGGCTTCGGCGGATTCCGCTGCCGCGTTATTCGCATAATCAAAGAGCTGCAACAAAATCATCCTGTCCACCCTCCCACACACGAGCTACGACACTGTGATCAGAGGAAGAGAGTCGGTAAAGTCGCACTATACAGATATGTTAGGCAGTTATTTCACAACTAGTATGATACAGACAACGGAAAGAATACTGAGGTCCGGACAAAGGAGACCTCCATGGTGGCATGACCCCGATGTGCTGGGACATAATTACCGTCCTGGCTGTTTGTGGGCCCTCTCTGTCCATTACTGAAAATGGACAAACTGCTCCCAATGAAGCCTTATGTAGAATGTTTTGTTGACAGTCGTCTTCATTTATTCACATTTTGGTCAGTAGAAACTGGCTGACCAGCTCTCAGCATTAGAGCAGGGGGCAAGTGGACAACATAATTACAGATACCAGGAATAGCCAGTTAATGGGTCCGAGCAGGCACTATATGACAGGTCGTTGTCTGTCTGTGCTCTCTCCATCCAGAGCTCTTTCTCTCTCTCTCTCTCTCTCTCTCTCTCTCTCTCTCTCCCCAGATTCATCATGTGTTGCTACATTAGAGTGAAAATCACCCCAAGGCTTGCTGACCCAGGTCCCTATGGAGTTGGCCCAGGCTTAATATAGCATGAGGAGGCAAACTGTGCTTACTCGGATGACAGAGAGCGCTGGGAATGTGGAAAGTTTGTAAAGTTGGTGAACTTCTTGCTTTTATACAAAAGAAAAAAAAAATTCTCTCTTCAAATCAACAAATTACTCGAATATTTTCCCCAACATACTTTTTATCATTTAAAACTGAAACATGAATCATAAAAAAATTGGCTTACCTAATTCGGTTAGAGCTATTAATCTCTAGAAACTTTACTAATCTATCTATAAAGCTAAACTAAATATGATTTTTATATTAATAAGAATTACTAACGAGGTGCTTGTGGCACCAAACCCACAAAGAAGTATCCCCGAAATCTACAGTTTCCGGAAATTGCACACCTGAAGATCCTTGTCACTTTTTTGTTGGAAAAATAATTAACTAATAGAAAACTGAATGCCATGTTGTCATGTTGTCTTGTAATTGTTGTTAGATGAGATTTAGGTTTATTACAGAATTACAAATTATCTTGTTAGGCTAGATCCAATATACATTTATTCATATATGTATATTGTGTTATGTTCTCTTGTTTAGATCAGGAGCTCCATCACGTGGTGCACCTGGCCTGTAATGCTAACTTTAAGATATGCAGAGTGATATGTCAGGTAATGTGCCAAGTGTTCAGTTGTCCTGCAGTTGAGTTGGACATTAAATGTACCTGAGTAACAAGGAAGAAGCTCTCCCCGTGTCTTCTCTGACCCTCAGCTTGAAACTACAATAATTTACTATCGATAAGAGTGGGAAAAAAAATAAATAACAAGAAGTCCAATTCTGTAAGGGATCTCAGCTTTTCAGTGGCCTCCTTTTATATGAAAAATTATACCTAGAATATACCAAAATGTACTAGATGACTGGACATGGTATCTTACATTTTCAGAAATGTTAAATTGTTGTTGTTATGAAGCCCAGTGGACAAAAATATGAATTCCAGTGCACCTAGCTAATGTGGTGTATTTGTTATTATAATAATAATGAATTACATGGCAATAAAAGCATTCCAGTCAAAGTATTCTGTGTAACAAAAAGAGACACTGCTTGGTTCGGTCGTCTCGCCAGAAAGTCTTTAGTGCATCATCACTCAGTCCAAGCTGAGGCTCATTAAATCGGCTGTGTGGTAACTCCGCTCTAGCCACAGCCCATCATGTGGAACACCACTGAGCATCAAAACCCTGTTGAGTCCAGTTTAAGCCAAAAGCTATTGCAGTTGAGACCAAAGTAGTTTCACCATCACCGTCTTGGTAAGAAACAACTGCCAGGCTGTTCACAGCTGAGGAGGAGGGGTGGAGGGATGAGGGCAAGATAGAGAGAGAAAAGGGAATGGGAAGAGACGGAAGGAGCCAAAAGAGATTTATTCCACACTGGGACAAATGCCCTGTACCACCAGGGAGAAGGGGGGGCGGGGGCACCAGTAGGAGGATCATCAAGGTGGTTCGGACAGCACAGACAGCCAGGGCTACCACACACTGAGATCCCCTGGGACCCGATTCACAATATAAGAGGATGATCACTTCTCACATCCACCTGGACTGGCATCACGTCTCATTGTTTGCTGAGCACCTAGGAAGGCCAACGACTAAAAGACCCCCTCCAGTCCCGCACAGGACTCGAGCCACTCTGGCCAGGGAAGGAGATCCTTCCCAAGAGAGCACAACCATAAGTCTACTGGAGCTCAACATGGCAAAGCCCCACCCACCATAAATCAGACAGGCAGCGGTGACAGACCTGGAGAACACACCTCTGGAGATGCATATAAACTATAGTCTTACAAGGCTCAACCCTGCCCGCAAGGCTGCATATGCACTGTAATGGCCAACAGTAGTACTCATATCTGACACAATGCTTTCCGTATTGCAACATTGTTGAATTGAGTTTAAATTTGAACAAACTATTCCACTTTCCATCTTTACTTATAATTATTGATAGCAAACTTGGTGGGCCAAGGTCAACAAAAAAATATGGTTAAAAAACTAAAACATTTTCCAGCATATCTCTGCAAATAAAAGGACCCGAGAGACTTTTTATGAAGTCGAAAAGAAGTCAGAAAATTATGTTATCTGTATTTCAGAAATGCATTTTTTCTGGGGTATCTCTGCATTGTACAGGACTATAGACACGACCTGAAAAATTATTCATGATCATAATGGTAGTAGTCGTAGTTCACGCGCAGTGTAATGCATTAACTTTTGCAAACAATGAGATTGGAGAGACACTATCTGCAGCTTATTTAGACCAACCAATCATTTGTCATCATATAATATAAATGTTGTCATGATGATGTCATTATGAAAGGGCATTATTACAATATTAAAAAAGTTACAGCAATATAGCCTGATATGGGTATATATCAGATCTGTTAGTTCTGGGTTTATATTCTTTGGACTGAAGAGCACAGACCCAGAATCCATCTCTAGCATCAAAGATCTAGATATGGGCTTTTTATTTTAGAAATCTGGCATTAAGACAACACAAACACCCACTGTCCATCAAACTATAGAGAGATATTTCTTTCATCATTACTTCCATCCACTTCGATTCCGTCAAAGTGACTTTCCAACAATTTGAGAAACACGAGAAAATTTCACCAAACAATCTCAATCATGAAGAGAAACAAGGTCAAGAGAAATTGGCGCTCCTTGAATCTACAAAAGAAAAAAATCACAGCCCCCTTTATTACATAATTATAATGGAAGGGAGAAAAAAAGAAAATTTTGGCAAAGAATGTGGAGCGCACAGCATCAGGACAGAAACACTGAAACACTGCAGCCCCGAGCGGAGACTGGCCCCGCCTCACTTGTTCAATCTCATTCTTTAGTCAGGCTGCTTTCCTGAGATCTGCAGCCGGGGGATCATTTCCCCCATATACATAAGAGTGGATAGATTAGACCCTAACAACTGCAGCGGCATCTGTGAGCAGTAATCTGGGGAGGGGTCAGTTTGCAAATAGGTTTGACAAATAGGATTTTTACCGAATCGCTGCACCACTGTACTACTTATACCCCAAAAACTCAAGGGTACTTTCTTTTTGCACGATCGAGGGATAAATTGTGTAAATTACGTAACTCTGGAGCAGGAACCCCTGGCTTGAGCCCTAAACAATACAGATGTTGATGTACGTCTCTATGATGTTGGCGTATGCTGCTGTCACCTGCACAATAACACATCTAAATAAACAATTGTCCAAAAGAAGCTCAAACCAAATATCAGCACAAGTTAAGAGACATGCATCGATAAAAAGATCTCCAGGGGCTCGAAATTGTTGCCTCACTTTGGTCTGGCAGTGAATGCACTGAAACAGAAAGCATGTGTACAGCATTTTTATTACATAGACATACCAATTGGATTCTACTAGGACAGAGACTTGGCTGCACAATCTGTGTCTGAATGTGACAGTTACCTTGACACACACACACACACACACACACACACACACACATCATGTTATTACTACTGTTCTTTCTCTATCTATCGATCTATTTATCTTTTTTATTTCGATTGTATTATCCCTGGTGCTTTGGCAGTATTGTGCACCTGTCAATCATCTCAATAAGGCATTCTGAATGGAAGTGATAGGGGAATGTGGAGGGGGGGTTGCGACTGAGGAGGAAGCATTGCCAGTAGACCGAGGTGGAGGGAGAGATGGGATGAGGTCAGTGAGGAATGGACACACACAAGAGATGGAGAGCTTGAAGATCTAGGAGGACGAGACACCAGGAGAGTAAAAATGCATTAGAGCTGGAAAACATGGCACCAGAGGAAATGTGCAGTAAGAGAAGTAGATTTGCTTTAGGAGCGCAGAGTGGTAAAATGAAATGTCATCTTTCTATACCAAGCCTCGGGGACTCATTTAGATCATACATTTTACATTCATAATGCCAGGACGGAATGAGAAGTAGCAGTTGCCTCACTTTGTGGTCCACAGTCACATTGTTTATGCCCAATCTACTGTATAACCACAGAGGTAAAGACATGTATTGTTGTTTGGCAGCTCGAGTTAAAAAAAATAATCCTTTGTCTAGCTTGACTACATATTGGTTCTTCAGCTTGTCCATTGCAGTTTTCTCTGCAACCCTGCATTATAATATCATTTGTCTTTTAATTCTGTTTGTCAATTTTCTCTGAAATGCGCAATTTCATCACTTGAACGCGAGCCCTCATTTGCTTAAAAAAGGCATGAAACAAAGCAGTGTGGCCAAGTGTGTTTCATGCAAATTGCTGCAGCCGAAGTGTTTTATTTTCTGACATGAATTAGAGTGTTGGGGGAGATGCATGTGTTCAGATGAATAGCAGATTGTGTCACATTGCCGCCAACTGGAAACTACAGTACAGGTGCACTGCTGCAAACATGGTGAATTTGTGTCTGGCTGACTCCACCACTGACGGGTGCTACAGTGCACGTATGGCCATCCATATGGTGTCTAAGAAGAAAAAACACGGCAGCGGGGGGTGAACCGGCAGGAGCGCACAACCCGCGGCTCAGCAGGCAGATTGGGGAGCTGCTGTTAAGAGCAATTTGTTTGTCCTGTCAGATTGTTGAGGCCGTCGAGAAGAGCAACAGGACCACTTTACCTACTGACTCTCACACAGCATTTAGTCTCCGCTGTGGAGCTGGCAGCGTCTGTTCTCGCCTCAGATCAAAAAGCGGTCAGGTGGCGGTGGTCGGGCCTGGCGAGAGGCTCAGGGCGGGGGATGTGGTGCAGCAGCATCCTGACCCCTGGACTGTGCGTTCACTTCCGGCCAAGGGATACCCACTGTTCGTGCCAAGGGCAGGGGGAAGTCAGTTGGGCCATGCCTCAGTAAACAGCGAGCTTGATTTAAATGCACAAAGAGGGGAATGTTGTGAGTTGTCCTGGAGGATCTTTCTTCAAACAGAATCTGTGATTGTATTAATGTGTCACTGGTGGGATAAATGTGCCACAGTCGACCGCATCCGTCGCCATATTACTCTGGAGCAGTGTACTGCGTGTTGCAATTTGGAGAGGGCACAGTTCGATGGTTCGTGTGCTGATGTGAAAGTGTAAAGTATGGGCTTTGCAAATTTCTGAAGCCTCACATCTGCATGTTGTTTACCCTCAAATTCTTGCTGATGGGCACAGCCAGTGAACAGGCAGCTTTGAAAACATGCAGGGCCTTAAAGTCGCGCCGGTTTTTCCCATAACAGATTCAGAGCATATAAATTATGCACCCGAGCACATTTTAAAACAAATTTGGGTGATTAATTCTTATAAATTTGCTCGTTGCCAACACGTGGGACACTCAGTGAACTGCTGAGATGGCCTTCATTTCCAAAGTTTACAATCATTCTTTTGCCTGTATCAAAAAAAGGATATGCATTTTTCTGTCTGTGCCCCCCCGTGAACTGTATAAAAATATTGTTTAGATGACTAAAAGCCCCAAAATCTGCACATTATTAAAAAAAAACAACAAAAAACTTCAATGAGATGCTGTAAATGAACCTCCGCAGGGCAACTGAGTCAGGGTAGCTACGGTTGGATTTGACTGCTAGTTTACATTTAAAAGAGCTTGGACGTCCTCTGCTGATTGGAAAATGACATTCTCACTACACTCCTCTAGAAGACAACAATCCAGGTTCACAATGCCACTCTGCCAATCCACGCGTTCACCTGCCGACTTTGACATTTATACAAATTTTGGAGCGGATTATGGAAGGGAGCAAAGGGAGTACGATGAGCACAGCCTCTCACGGGCACATCTAGGTGGGTTTTTCTTTCATCATGTCACTTCACCTGACTGAGCCGTACTTTTGCATGCAAACTTAGCACAAGGAGAAGCCCACAGTCGCAGTGGATAACAGTGTTCAGGGGTTAAATGGTGAATTGTTTGGTGAATGACTATAATGGGAGTCGGCCATGCAAGGGCAATTTATATTGTGAGTGCTCAGTATTATGTCCCGTCAACAATCTCAATGTTTGTTGATGGCTCGACTTCCGTGTACAGTACGGTGTAATAAAAGTGGTTTCTTTCATTTGCCATAATGTAATTTGTTTCCATAATATAATCTCTTTGCAGGGCACTCACAGGGAGAGAGAATCAAATAGCACCTCATCAACTACTTTGACAAATGCGTGCGTCGGCCTGAGAGACCACTCGTGATAAATTATGAAAATAGATCACAAAAGTATCTGTTGACATTCAACACTGTTTACCGGGGCTTAAAGACATGGGGCTTATTTACGGAGATACGGAATTGTATGAGGATAGCCAGGCATTTTCAGGCATTTTTTATATTTATATAACAGTCGTGTCTACGGGTTCACGGGGGCTTTGAAGAGAATATTGATTTTGATGGGCTTCAAAGATGGTCTAGTGAGTCCAAATGGATCCCCAAGAGTCTCTCTGACACCAGGGTCTAACTCTTTACCTTTTTCTCATTCAGGGTATTAGGAGGTTCAATGTTCCCTCTGCAGTAATAACCTCGTAATAGGTTCACCATTTATCCTCTATCCGCCTGGTGACTGAAGCAGGTTAAAAGGAAAAGCGCTTTGCTCTGCAGCCGGGGATGTTGAGCCATGTTGTGACGGCAGAGTGATCACACGTTGATGGTATGCCCTTGATTATGCACACGTGTGTTTGCTTCAGATGTACCAGACATAAATGTGCAGTGCCGCGGCGAGGGTGTTCCAGGGTTTTCTGTTGACTGGCTGTTTGTCCCATGCATGCAGATGCATTTTCAGTAGAAATTGTGTTTACAAGCATGCGTTCAAATGCCCTTACTCACCTCAGCACCATTCTCGGCCCTTGACATGGTAGCTCACCTCAAAGATGACGTACCCCATCCCTTTTCCCTCTTGACTCTTCCCCAGCTCTTGGGCAGCGCTGGCAGCTGTCAGACACAGAGTGGCATGTGGCGAGGCATCAGACGTCCTGGCATTTTGCCCTCTCTCTTTGACAGCGGCTGACTGACAATGGCTGCCAGCCTGACAGTCTTTTACCCAGCTTCCCCATGTCCTGGGTTCCAAATGTTATCATTACTGCGAGGTGGGGGGGGGGGGTGTCATCATTTTCTTCCCTTGGAACATGGAAGCACTCAAAGCAAAAAAAAGTGGCAGCAGTGCAGTGGCATTCAGCGTTGTGTGAATGACAAGATATTGTAGCAGCTGTGGCGACGGGGGTTCATGCACATAAAAGTGATTCATATGCTGTCTATCTCAGTTTCTAAGACAAATGTAGAATTATATGACTCAACCTTCAATGCCCTTAGGTTGGGAATATGAGCTCACGTTAGGAGACAGATTTTGTCCTTCAAAAAAACGAGACATAAAGCTGGAATTCATACGTTAGAAAGATGAAATGGGGAAATAATGGCCAGGGAAATCTGTAAGGGGAATTGCTTTCTCTCTGAGAAGCAGGATAACCGAGGCCAACCCTCACGCAAGCCAATCAGGAATTAATGCATTTGTCAATATGGCCTTAATGACTGCACTGTGGCCTACGTCGCATTTCTCTTCTTACAATGGCAAGACTACGAATGAACCGCGGGAACCAGAGGGACTTTTTTTATCATATTGTTTAAAAGAGTGAGACAGAAAGAGAGTACATTTAGACCCCAACTGAAGGTTATATTTGATCTAATGGTCAACATGGACAGAGCAATGTGGACAGATGGAGGATGAATGCTGAATGCTGCGGAGAAAAGCTCAGCCGTTCAAAGTGATTACTGTTTGAATAGAGGAATCGGGGATAGCGACCACCGCCGCATATATAGTAGTTCAGCTGATAGTCTCCGCTCTGGGACAGGCCCATATCAGATTAATGGCAAAGGGAGGGACAACAACTCTGATTATTATTTCCCCAGCCCTCCACTCCATTTGTCCACTTTGGGCTCCTGAGTGCAAGTCGTAGAATAGACTACCAATGTCTGTGATTACCTGCTTTCAATTTGCTCTCCGTTCTATTGTGCCGCAGCGGCACCATCCCATCATTCAGACACGCACGTGGGATTGCAGAGCACCTTTTGTGTTATCGACTGCAACCCATTGACAAAAAGCCACCCGAGGAGAGGAGCCAAGGATGTGGCCCTCGATGCGGAGTGTCATTCACTGTTAATTTCGCTGGTGTGGAAGGACCTGCTGCATTGTCTAGTTGTTGTATTCTTTCTCAGGTAACACTGGACACTTTAAACATGCTGCCACGGTGAAGTGTACTCGTGAAGTGTAGTGTGCCCCCTCAATCAAAGCTCAGCAGGGGAGGCAGGGAAGGACACTTGCCACTTGCTAAGACAGTTTATGTCGGGTAAAATATCCCCCTGTAATTTTTTTACACATTGATAAATGTACAGGTATGGACACACACACACACACAAACACGCACACACACACACACACACACACACACACACACACAAACACCCAAAAACCCTCACTGACATTGACTGACATTCACACATGCACGCTTACACACACAGTCCTCGACTCCTGCGTTCTTACTCTTGCTCACGCTCTCCAATAACCATACACACACACACACACACACATGCACACTTGAGCTCTGTCTGTTTTTGCTGTGAGCCGAGAGAGTGAAAAATATGAAAAATTGGCCAAATAACGTCAGAGCAAAGGCAGCACCTATCAAGTGCATCTACGAGGCGAAGGTGTGCAAGGGCAGCATGGAGGTTTTATGACTGCTGCCGAACATAAATACTAGCTGGATTTCTGTGTGGTACAAAAAAAAGAAAAAGAAAATGCACATTTTTCTGAAAATATTGCAAACGCATAGAATCCAAATTCAGGCTGAGCTTCATCAGGTGTTTATCTGGCTGCAAACCACTCTCTTTATGCAATGTGCAAAGTTTGTCTTTGCTGGAAAACAACCTGTGGCCATTTATCACATTAATTATAAGAAAAAACTGGAATAATTAAGGTTTTAAAATTACATATTTTATTTTCACATAGGCACTTGTGGTCTTCATGGGTCGTGTGCATAAAATGATATATATATAAAGGAAGACTGGTTCCTAAGGGGATACAAGCACATTCAGAACTGATCCGAATAGACCCAAGGCTAGTTAAACTCATGTGGTCAACCCACCATCTCTAACGGAGAAAGAAGACCACCAGATGTAGCAGCAGGCTAATCTATCAATTGACAAGCACATATATGATGTATCATAGATTCACAGAGACAAGACTTGTGGCACTAACACAAAATCTTAACTGACCCTATTAGCGTGAGTATAATTTGGATCTCGTCCCACTCTGCTCCTCGAGTCGGTCCCACAGATCTGAGTGGAAACCTGTTGGCCTCTAATAGGGGCCCTCTTCAAGACAGGGCCTCCAGATTAGATAATAAAGCAGGTCCTGCCGTAACATCCTTATCGTGTCAGTTGATAGCAGTGGTGGAAATTAACAAAGTTATAATTAATTACACACATTAATGCACCAGTGCTACTAATCCAGTAGTTTAATGAGTATGATAATAGAGGCACTCATAAAATGGCCATGCTGTATACTTTGACTTTTGATACTTAAAGCAGTAAAAGAATAGAGATACAACACTGTACTCAAACACACGTTTGAGGTACTGTTGATAATATTACTTAATATTTGTATTCCTCTGCATTTCAGAGGGACAAATTGTACTCCACTTCACATGGAAGCAAAAAATTAAAGAAAAGCTAACATGTAGTGTTGGGCCACTGTGTGTCACAAGAAGAGCTTCAGCGCTCCTTGGCATTAATTCCACAAGTCTGGACGCGACGGGATGGAACACTGCTCATCCAAAACAGTCCACATTGCAATTCCCAGGGTCCTCAGAAATACACCTGCCAAGTCGATCGGATGAGGGGTTGAAAATTTATACACATACAGAGATTTCTGGATTTACTAGTAGGATCATTCTGGCGCTGCAACCTACCTTTACTCTCCTGCTTCAAGGTACAATACAGTCATTTATAGATTATTTTAACTTCCAAATAAAACATTGTGAGTCTTAAGGACTCCACTATCGACAGACATATCTTCATAAGACTGGGCATTTTGAAGATTGAAATTGGCAACACTCACATAAAGTCATCTAAACCTCGACAAACAGAAACTCTACTCACACAATAATGCACTAGATATAATGACCCCACATGACGCCATTCTGCTTTATGAGAACTACATTACTCAAATAAAAGGACTGAATGTTTCTTCCACCACTTGTTAATAATGTGCTCTGTGGTTTGTGGTGCATATTTACAAACTAAAGCTGGCACATAGTAAGACAGTAAGCCAGGAGCAACTGGGTTTTGGTTGGTAATTCAACCTTTGGTGTAAATTTGTCTACAATAATTAGACGGGTCCAAAAGACGCGAAATGAACCACGATGATGATTAATCAAAGTGCTTGTCTGTGGACAGTTCAGAAGATTAAACATTTTGCTGAGACAATGAATATGAGTTGTGGTGTGTTTCTTTGAGCTTATTCACTTCAGCAAATGTTTCTATCCAACAGGGGGCACTGCTGTTCACCCCCTCAGCCTGTCTGTCTCTCGGGGGCCACTGCACTCACACACTCACACCACACATGCACCAATTCACCACTGCTTGGCATCAATCCTCACAGATATTCATCTGTGCAGGCCGTACCCTTGGGCAAGGTGATTTAACACTTATCCCCGTCCACCACCACTGCTCCAACTCCCCAGTCTCTTGTCTAGTGTTGCAATGGCTGCACTTTGGGGGATGAGGAGGAATCCCACAGGATTTTGTCTCTGACTGCTTGTCATTATTGCTATTGTCAGCGGGTGATTGATGTATTAGGTCACTTGTGCATAAGCATACACATGAAAGATACACATATACATGTCTAATCTATCTCTCTCACACAAACACAAATGCACACACAAACAGGCACTTGCACATTCAATCGCGTGCAATTTTCTTCAGAAAATGGACACTGTCGCGGCTCATGTGAAGATATTGATCTAAGGATCACGGTGATGCCCCCTCGTCTGTTTCTTTCACCAAAGCCTCGTTTATGGAAACCTCGGGGGTCGCGGCCCAGGCCCCATGTGTGGTGGTGGGGGGGGGGTTGGGCTTGAGCCAATTCCGACTGACATCCGGCGAGAGGCGGGTCACCGACGTATTGCAGGGCCAACATACAGAGACATTCCAATGCACATTTAGAGTCTCCAATGAACCTTACTCCAATCTGCATTTGGTCTGTGGGAGGAAGCCGGCATACCAGGGGAGAACCCATGCATAGCATACTGAAATGAGTCTTTCACTCATTAAGAAATGGCTCCTTCTCTACGAAAGTGTTGAGTTTCTGTAGCACAGTAAAGTGCAGCCGCATCAAGACTTGTGAACAATTCACACACTGGCTGAAGTATGATTTTTACCTGCACCGGCAGGATCAGGAACAAATGAAGATACAGCAATTTAATATGTTGATTCATTAGACAAGCCATGATCTTATCAGTGCAGCACATAAATAATGGAACACAAGCTCAGGGAAGTCATGTTGTCAAAGGCTTTATATCCTATTTTCTAATGCCTTTGCCTTTGTAATAAAATAATGACACTCAATAGTCATCTTTTAATAACTTGTAAATACGTAGAGTGATGACAAATAGCACCGAATGATGAAGGAAATTGATTACAGTATTTTTTTTTTTTTTACTGAAGTCGTGTCTAAATCTCATACCACTGTGCATAAACTGCAAAGACTTTAAACATTCTGTTATTTTGCCCAAATCCGATTTCCCTATCGTTCGGTAAAGGGTTATTGCTCTTAATGGGAGAATGTCTCACAGACTCCCAGCTAGAAGCGAGCACTCTCTAGCCTGCCTAATGGTGTGATAACCGCTGCAAGCATAACCATGGAAACTGTATTTCTGACGCTATGCACTTTGTGGGTTATTTGGACACAGTGCTAATAGAGCAAGGTCCTCGTTGATGCCTTTTGCTAATTCCAACCACTGCAGAAAATTGGCAACATTTTAAATCCAAGACGAAGAAAAGAAAAAGTAAGGAAGTAAGTGGAATTTAAGGTCCCCCTCCTCTCAAAAAAAGTGTTTTTCTTCTGTTTCTGTCCTCTAAAATGTCTGACATTGACTATAGGGACTTGTATCTGAGTAAATCTTGTCACCATAGAGATGTTTTCAAATTCCTCTCCTGGAGTAGGAGATTTCTGTGCACTTTCTGTCCGCTAGATTTGGTACGTCACAAATACAGAAAACCCATCGCTGTTGAATATGCAAATGTCGGCAAAGAAAGCGTAAACTTCCAGTGCACGCAGAGGCAGGGCATCCACGTGTGTCAGCGGACAGTTCGCGTTAGCATTAGCAGTTCGTGAAAGTTTTATGGCTGAATCTCGCAGATGTTGCCGCTAGCTGTCTTGTTGCGCACATTCTTCCACCGGTCAACCTAGCGCAAGGAGCTTTGGTGGGCGGGGCGCGCAGCCTGTGTTATTTGCATATCATGAATATTCATAGTCTCAGAATTCCACAACGAGGGAGAGCGAGTGGATGGTTTCCAGTCACATTTCATTTTTATTAAAAACTTTTTTTTAAACTACTTGTCTTTTAAAAACATCACAGATGTTAATCAGCTGCCCTGCTCCATAATGGGTTAGGGAAACATGTTTGGCCCTCGTAATACATGGATTACAGCCACGGCCTCTACAGTTCCAACAACAGCTTCAGTGATTCGCATGATGGTGATGAGGGAATTGCTGGGAGGGACATGAGGGTTGTGTATGCTGCTCGAGTGGGGTCAATTTGGTGGTAATGTCGGTGGGGAGGCCCTGAATCTGCGGGGTGACAAGGGGCATGATAGAAAAGAGAAAAACCTAGGACGTTAGTGATTTCTGCATGGGTGATAACGATGCGATGTGTGTGTTTCTGTGTTTCCGTGAGCAGAGAAGCTGTGTGCAAATGGAGAGGGAGAGGACTCACATGCAGACAGATGTGTGTGAGGCAAGGTAATTGTGTTTCACCCTGCCTGGACTCTTCTTTGATGAGTTGCTGCACACGGCGCCTGACCAGCATGTGGGTGGCGGGAACCACAGGAATTAGAGGAGTAGCAGGAAACCATTTAAACATCTCAGTGTGTCTGGAAAGTACTGTTGTGTAGCCATGCAAGCCCTGATTTTGCTCTCACTCTCAGGGTGCTTGCATGGGTCATTCCATGAATGAAATTTTTGTCATCAGCATTGCTATGTATAGACAGGATGCAACTTAATTCCAGTCCAAAATTGTTCTTAGGCTTCAGCTGCTTTCACTAAGCAATAACAGTGTAACCCCTCAAATTGTCAGGTCCTTCAAGATGGATGCTATTTATAAGTAAAAAAAATACACTGACAATTTAAATTAGTGCATGTAATTCTCGCAAAATTACTTTCAGATGACTCTTTCTCACTTTTTTGTCCTTCGATGTGGCCAGATAGCTCTGTCAGGAAATTCGATTGCCTTTTATTTTTGTTTGATGGCACTTAACACTAATGGGGGGGAGTCTGTGCAGGGGCAGCTGCACCCTGCCGACCATAGCAGCCACATCATTTTAGATCCATATTCCGTCAAAATGGGAGCCACGGTGCAGGAGGCCTGATCAATAACACAGAGGCTGCACTCACACATACATACACACCCACATTTGAAAATGTTCCACGTGTACCACATAGTCTCCTCAAGAGTTCTTGACAAAGGTAATGGGATTATAGATCAGCACAGAG
This sequence comes from Scophthalmus maximus, assembly GCF_022379125.1. Taxonomy (NCBI): domain Eukaryota; kingdom Metazoa; phylum Chordata; class Actinopteri; order Pleuronectiformes; family Scophthalmidae; genus Scophthalmus; species Scophthalmus maximus. Next base: position 17,831,120 of record NC_061529.1, on the reverse strand, counting down.
TTGTAAATTCTGACATAACACTGTGATCTGACAAATGGAGGATTTCCTAAGTGTGTTGCAATACTGCTACTGTAGTCTTCATGACTTCAGCACTCTGATGTGTGACATAATAACTGTATCAATAACACTGAACATTTATGGCAACCAGTGCTGCTATTAAAATTATTTTTACAGAGAAATTAGAAAGATGATTAGGTAATTAAAAACGGACATAAATGGATGAATAAAACAAAGCAAGCAAAGTACATCAAGTGAAGATTGTCTAAATTGTGGTTCTTATTAATTTAGCATAGGTCTTGCATCAACTTCGGCTTTGTCACGACTGATGTAATCCAGAGCCCTTGAGAGAGAGACTAGCGACATCTCCTTTCTCTCCAATGGACCAGGGGTGAGGTCGAATTGTCAAATTGGCTTAGGAAGTTTCCTAAATCTTGAAGTCACCTGGAAGTATTTGATCAGCAGCCATGATAAGAGCTGTTCGGATTCTCTAAATGCATAGGAAAGGAGCTTCAGTGCTTCCTTTCCTATCTCTTTTAGCATAGGGTACACTGGACCTTCCTATGCGAAAGGTAAGGAGATATAGACGCCCCACAATTCATTGCGCCAGCGATATTAAAAGTGACGTGCCATGCACAAACGTAAACGATTAAATCTGAAATGGAAGTAGAAAAAGTAGATGAGTAATAAATATGACCCAGAAGTGACGCACGGCATCATGTAAGTTACCGTTGCATATGAATCATTTACATCTAGTTTCACCATGGCAGACGCACTTAAAAACCATCCGCCATCTCGTGATGATGTAGTATAGTGAAAGTCGTGTTGGATTCTCTAAACAGCGCTGTTCTATCAGTCCTCCTTTACACCTTTCCTTGACCTCATGACATTTTCCACTGAGGTCAAGGAATAGAAGTTAGGAGTAGTAGATAGGAAGGACAATTCAACGTCACCCCAATTTTGTCCCAAGCAATGGCGGATCATGGAGCCTCTGAATAGTTCCCGGAAGTGAGCAGCAGTGGATTTGAGTAACAGCAGAATGGAGTCAATGGACCGTCTGTGTTGCACTTATGAAGGGTAAGACGTTAAAATAATCTGATTGTATCTGAATCTGAATCAAATCTAAATGTGCATCAAAGCATGTTTGTTGATTAGGATTCTGTATTTATTTTTATTTTTTATTTTTTATTATTTAAAAAAACATATTGACTAACTACATTGAGTAACTTCACGGGCATCTAAATCGATACATTTGTTGACATCTTATTACCCAAAATCGCAGTTCTGTTGCGCAAAATAATGGATTCGAATTGCGCGGCAAGAACTTCCGGGAACTATCCGAAGCGGACATTTTTTGCACTTCCGTTGTCGCGACTTTCCATAAAGACGGCTCTGGGCACTGACGCGTTTCCAGGCGGCGGCGGGTGAGCACTTGGGCAAGAGCGGTCGGGTCCCCTGATTGAGTGACGAGCGGCAGGTGTGTGAGAGGGCGTCGTCCAACCGCCTGCCTGACGTCGGGGAGCTTGTCTGTCCTCAACGCGAGCCGCCGTCTCCGCACAAGCTGCTCATAAGCAATAGTGTGGCAACGACAAGAGGACAGCAAGTCGGCCGTTTTTGCTGAAGGAAGTTTCCGACTGGGGAGTGTTTCGTTTCGTTCGTGTGAGCGGTCTCTTCAGCGAGCGAGGGAGGGAGCGAGACGTTAGCGCCGACGAGGAGGAGCCAGGTGCGAACCTCACCGGTCAAGGTGGTCAAACTCGTGCTCGTACTTGTGTGTGAACGACTGTAGCGTTTTTGGTGGTGGTGGTGGTGTTGTTGTTGTTGTTGTTGTTGTTGTTGTTGTTGTAATTTGATATTATGTTGCGGTGGCGTCTGCAGTGGCAGGAACTGTGTGTAAAATCGGTCGTGCAATAGATATTTAGCTTGCTAACATTGACGTGGGCCAAGCGGCTAGCTCTCGATGTTGTGCACGCGCACTCTGCACGGTTTAAGCAGATCTTCCAGTATTTTCCATTTTAAAAAACAAACAAACAAACAAACCCCGCTGGTGATACATGAGTGCCAACAGTTTCGTCTTCCGTCTCCTCTCTGCCCCCGACTCCTGTTATATTTTTTGGAACAATTATTTCCTAAATTGTCATGGCAGTGTTTTCTGTCATGCTTCAGGGAAGACACAACACACAGGGAGATGTGCGAGCCATAAATCATCTTATTATGTGGCGCAATTATGTGCATTATCTAGTATTGTCTATACTGGTCCTAATGGTGCATATAATTGTGCTTCATCGTGAATTTGGATAATGAATGATGATAATTGTTGATTGATCTAAGGGCTGTTTCACTGGCCTAGCTGGTCACACTTGAAGCTTTTAAACGATCCACAGCAGTAAATACAACATGAAGTGTAATAAACTGAAACTATAACTTGATAAACTCAAAGTACAGTACCTGATTAGTCTTCTGGTTTACCTTTTTTAAACGAGTGATTTAAATCTCAGGTGATCTAAGCGGAATGATCAACTTACACATGTGATGCTGGATCAGCTGTTGTAGTGTTGGCCCTGTTCAAGCCAGGCATTGATATTAAGAAATAGTTTCAGGTGATCAACTCACCTCTCCAAAGAACAGAGGACTAACTTGAGATCTGATCCCTCGGGACACGTTGGGATGTGGTCTGGGACGCACGTGGCCACATTCTTTGAGCTGTGTGAACGCAAACGTGTCCTGGGCCAAAAATAATAATAATAATAATAATAATAAAAACTTAGTTTTATATAGCGCCTTTTAAGGGACCCGAGGACGCTTTACAATTCCACTAAAACAAACAACCAAACAAACATATAGTCATGGGGGATTATAGGCCTTGGCGAACAGATGGGGTTTGAGGATTTTTCGGATTTCTGAGGGGATGGAGTTCCAGAGGGTAGGGGCTGCAACACAGAAGGCTCTGTCCCCAAAAGTCTGCAGCCTGCTGTGGGGGATGGAGAGCAGACCCTTGTCTGTGGACCGCAGATTCTGGGAAGGGGTGTTGGGTTGTAGAAGGTCAAGTAGGTTTTGGGGGGGCAAGGGCATCGAGTGATTTATAGGTGAGGAGGCAGATTTTGTAGGTGATGCAGTGCATTACGGTTTGATGCAAAGGTAAAGCTGTGTCATCGGCATAGCAGTGGAAATGAAGGACCACCTACTCAGCTGACGTCCACTGACTTGCTACAGTTTCGGAATGAACTGAAAATAATTAGTATTTCCCATACACTGTTCAGTCTTCTATTTGTGGCCACCGCAGCCTGCAACAATATTCATTTGACCACCATTAATTGATAAAATTTTTTTTTCACTTTGTCAAATGAGGAAAATCTAGTTTCGTTGTAGAGCTGTTGTCCTCTAGACTGGGACCCTGACCTTTTCTGGGAGCTCATTTCATATTACTTCTGCTACAATACGGTGTAGATCCCCTCCATTGGGAATTGATTTCCCTCCGGCAGAACACTTGCTGGTCCAATCACAACCGATTATCTGATAATGGGCGGGGTTAATACCATGACGTGAAGAGAAGAGACTTTGTAAACAACCATGGCCGCCACTGATGAATATTTTTGTGTTGCTCAACGGACGTCACGTGATTTGTTGCTCTCACTTGGTTGTAGGTCTTTCCAATGGGCTACTTGCATAACCGTTTCCGGGTTCTACTTAATACTGATCAACTGTTTCTGATCTGTTTGGCTCTATTAGCTGATCTGTAACGATGTCTGCTGCAGACCTTTGTGTGAGAGGTGAAGGAGAAATGATCCCGGCTCATGTTTACCATCCATCGTCTTCTCAGGTCGAGATAGGTCGGAAACCCATGAAAACTTAGTATGCAATTAAATTTCGATGACACCGAACAGCGTGGGACACAGCAGTGCTCTGAGTTCTTCTTCATCTGTTTTTGAAAATGTCCCACTTTGGACATTTTCCTTCGTAACACTCGTGACAAAAACTCTGAATGAAGTAAGTAAGTAAACGGTAATGGTACACAGACCAGAAACAGACGAGCTGCATTATTTTGATATGGAAGTACGTCACAAAGCCCAGTGCATGTAGCGCATTGCGTCCGGAGGCCTTTTTGTCTGCGTCAGTTGGTAGCGCCCTCTTGGAAATCGAATGACCTGAGAGGTCCAGGAATAATGAGCATTTGAGTATTAGTCTGGCTACACCAGGCTAGTGGTCAGTCCCTCCTTTACCTACACACTCCCTCCCTTACTCTCAAAACCTAAATCATTTTGTGTTCGGAAACAAAACCAATGTACGTGTTCATTTGCATATAGAGTTAGGAGCTGAGATCCTATTGCAAGTGGTCACTGTTGATCCATATGGAGATAAGGCCAGGTGTTATATGACATATGGAGCTGTCCACTTGTGATCGCTTCACCCAAGACGCATGTTAATTTTTAATGGTCCCGCTGGCACACATCACACACACACTCCGATCAGCAAGAATGTAGCACAAACTCCACCTAATGACAGATCCGGACTGTGAGCAAATTCAACAGTGGTGTTTCCATGTGAAATGGATGTTTGCATCAATGTTTAATGCAGAGCCTGCACCCCGCACGCTCCTCCAGGTGCAGCAGGGGGGTCGTCACATTGGGAAAAGATGGAGAACTTTTGAGATGCTTGTCTGCAGGTCAGCTTATCTGTAAAATGATGAAAGCACAGACTCTAAAACCCTCCATTAGTCATTATTATCGTGATTAAATTTGCCATGTGTTATGTCTTGAAAACCAGAGACTGTGAAGCAGTTTTTTTGTTTTTTTTGTTTAATAATGTGGATTAGTTAAATGTACAAAAGATATGAATGAAATATGACTCATGGCTTACTTTCAGTAACAAGCTCAGGCTGTGGCAGACTGTGGAATTAAAAAAACTGCACAGGTCATGAATACATTACTCATCCGAGCTGCAGTCCTAAAAGGAAACCTGCCTAAACCAGTTGTATTGAGTTATGAGTAACTGACCTGTTTAATTCACCCATTATTCTCTAACCACTATCAAATATATTTTTACATTTCTACATTTAAAAAAATATATATTTATGTATACATTCTGTTGATGGCAGCAGGGGAGTGAATAATCTACAGGGAATGATAGAATGTCTTGTTTAAGTTTTCATTTCTTCAGAAGTAAGACAGATTGATCTGTGGGCCTTTTTAATATGTCATTACGTACTGCATTAATAATATTGTAATGTTACAGGCAGTGGTATCATACTACTCAGTGAATGATTTCATAGTTTTCTAAAAGAGGACTATCGGTTGAATAGGATTCAGATCAGAACATAAAAACAACACAGGTTAAGATTTTTGAATATTCTGAGTTGTCCTGCTCCTGGTATTTATTTATTAAGTGCCAGGTTAACGTGTCAGTAAGCGATTCCAAAGCAATACACTTTTTGTGTATTCTTCAGACCTGGTATCAACATCTGTCCTGAGGGATCTGATCACAAGTGGACAGCCCTTTTTGTTTGCGATCAAATTAAAAAAAATTCTAAAATACAAATCAACAGGAAGAAATGTGACACGTTTTTTTAGATAATAAAAAACAAAAATACACTACACATACTTGGGAAAGCAAAGTATTGGAAACACAGAGATGTGTTTAGAAAAGAAAACACCCAGACAATGCAAACAACAAAATTATGAATCCTGAGCATGTGTGCACACACACACACACACACACACACACACACACACACACACACACACACACACACACACACACACACACACACACACACACACACACACACACACACACACACACACACACACACACACACACACACACACACACACACACACACACACACACACACACACACACATACATACACATATGGACAGCCTTTAGTGCGACTGTTCACACCAGAACATGTCTGCTACAACCGATTGTGATCAGATCTCACTTCCCCGCTCTATATGCAAAAATACACGTACGTCGTTACTGTTCTCGAAGACCACGTGATGATTTTAGCCAGTCGACGGTGTGTGTCTGATTGAGTGTGTGTGCGAGTTATAAAGGGAGACCAGAAGCAGGAGAGGATGATTCAGCTGCGTGTAGCTCTATCGTGTCATATGACTGTTCCCATTTGAAAAAAAATGTTGCGCCCAGATCACCTCCCAAAGTGGTCTGAGTGATTAAATCCCTTTTCAGTGCGTTTCCACCTAACGCCGTCCTCTTCCGATTGGATCACTCCAGACGGATGCCATGTGTGTACTAGCAACGACGTGATCAAAGTGATTTGCCGAGTCCTCGCCGTCTGCCAGATATTTAGCAGGCTAGACAAGTCAACCAATCGGCTGTAGTGTTAGCTGTGATGTGACAAGCAGTCAAGTTATTTGTCTCCGCCCACACAACACAGAGAGCGTCTGCTCAAACGACTTCCTGTTTCTGGCCTTTCATCAAGTATTCTGCAATATATTGAACATGAGAATTTCTTTCTGACAGCCATCATAAGACAAACAATCCCTGTTTTGCCCATGTATTGCGTATTTTCCTGTGTCACTCATCGTGTGTTTTCGTGACAACTAACTTTGCAGACATTTCTCCTGGTGAAGGATCGTGTAGTGTACCCTGTCGCCATTGAGTCACGTAGTGTGAACAGCACGGTGACTGAAAGCCTTTGATTACAAGACGGCATTTCGTGTATTATAAACAAAGTTTACAACATTGTTGTATTACAACGTTGAAAATCGTGTAGTGTGCCCGAGATATTAGTGGCTGATAAGTGGTTTTGTAGACCACCTCCTCTCTTTAGTCATGGTCTTTTCAGTTTTATATTTCACTTCTATCAAACCATTGGTCGTCTGCGGCCAAAATGTGGACATTGCTGTCATCAAAGGAGTGTCCCTAGTCCTCTGTGTAAAGGTGGATTTCTGAGTCCTGACCTGACGCAGTTGCTCCTCTTTGATGTAGTTGTGAAGCAATGCACAGACCTGTGCATTCCTCACTGCACTGAACTGCGTACACTACACTGCTCTGCTTCTGTCTTGTTGTTCTATCCTTATGTTGGACAAGTTTCTGCCTCGGGGTGTTACTGGGCGTGAGGTGCACTCGGGTGTGTTGTTTGGCAAACATCCTCCTGAGTTTCTGATACTCCTGCTAAGTAAAGAATGACAACGTTGTTCTGTTTATTGCTGTTTTCCGCTCTGTCTATTTGATGTTGTGTGGTTTTTGAAAAGGGCCCAGTTTGGGTAACCACATGTTTTAAGTGCTTCCCTAATGTGCCCTTGTTCCCTTTCCCTCCCTTCCGTACTTGTGGCCACACTCTGAGCCCTGTGGTGTGGGACTCTGATAACCTCCAGCTTGTGCTCCAGTGGGTGGTGAGAATTGAAGAGTAAATATTGATCTGCGTTTGTGGGTCCCGGTGGTAGGCAGACTGAGGTTGAGTGGTTCGACCTCTGCCTGTCTAACACCTATTTCCTATTTAATGAAGCTATCTACAGACTGAAGCATGACTGTGCAGTGGGATCACCAGGGTCTCCAATAGTGGCCAATCTCAATATAAAAGAAGTAGAGAGAAGGTCGCTGATCTCCCTCACAGGAAAAGCACCACCCCAGTCTAGGTATTTGGATGACACACGGGATTGGATACCTTCAGAAACCACCTCAGAGCAGTGGACAGCAACAGGAAGTTCGGAGGAAGTAGTCTGGGTTCCCAGGACTGCACGTTGAAGATGACTAAAACCTCATCATTGAATTATACCGAAAAACATCAAGCAAGTCCTGCTATGTTCATGTAACACTTAGTCTACTTTCAGACATGCACACAAGTTCCTGAACATTTCCAGAGTGGCTACATGTGGGAACCCAAATGTTGCTCCAGACATTTTCCGAAACTTTTAGAAACACATAGGTAATCATCTTTCAAAGTGGCAAACAGAAAATGTGGGACAACCACCCACACAAAGCTCCACTGACGAGATGTCAACTGTTGAGAGGCAACAGAAATTATTTACTGGTAGTGGCTGTCTTGCTTTGCTGCTGTGGTGGAAGGGAATCACGCAGAAAGAGGAGCAGGTAAAGGTTAGATATCCTGGAGAAAAAGAGACTGCTGGTCTGGAAGGGCAGCGGGAAGGATTGACTGCCACAAAATAGTGTGTGTGTGACTCTGTGTGACAGTGTGTGGGGAAAAGAGAGGTTAACAAGCAGAAAGTGGTGAAAGCCAGAGACAAAATAATGGCGGGTCAAGAGATGGGCCAGATTTATAGAGTACCATTTCAGTTTTTTAAAAGCCTGCCAGCATTACATTAACGTCAGTGATTATAGGTGGAGGCATCGTGGTAAATCATGTCCACCTTCATACGGCAGCAGCTTTCTCCTGATGGAATGTGTTTGTTAGTGGGGCCTTGTGAGGAAAGCCTGTGACGCGACCAAGATGTGGCAAAGGAAGAAAGGCGGATTGTCTGTGGATGCTGTGTGGCAGCGTTTGATTTGTGCTGACATTCCGAGAGACTGTCAGTGTCAGGCCAGTCAGCTGAGGGACCTTTTCGCGTCTCCTGTTAAACAACATTCTTTCGCTTGATCTGTGACTTGCAGCAAAGACATCAACATTGTCATAGCATGTTACAGATTCTCCCACGGTGCTGTAATGCAGTTTTACTGACACACACAGAACTTCTGCAAGTGTGTAAGTCAGTGCTCTGAAATAATGTTAAGACATGATAAAGGGACTGTGTCGGTATCTCAGGGAAGGAGTTTAAAGTTTGGCATTCCTTTAACTTTTGGTACCTGTTCAAGACAAATACCGAAAAATAGCTAATTTGTTTTCTAACAGACGAAAGCTGCAGTCTGAGTCCTTGATTTATATTTGACTAATTTTGCCAAGACAGATTTCCTCTATATACACGAAGCAGAATTTATTACTTATTACATTAAGTAGGTATATTAAATGCATAATGATCATTACCAAGCTCAGCACATTTACATTTTTAAACTTTGAAAAGGGAAGAGATTAAATTATACTTTATTAGTTTGAAATAAAGGGCTGAATAAATTTATGCTGCTGGAAGCTTAGCAGTGTTGTCGAATACTGTATATTTGGTTAATACGCAGTAAAGATGGAGGCATTTTTTAAATAAAATTGACAATTCATTTAAGTGCCAAGTCTCAGCATTACATCAGTATCGAAAGGACTGTGTGGGAACCATGTCCCTTTTAAAAGTAAACTCCTGGTGTCGACTATGTGTAGAGACAATGTGTTGACATTGACTTGGTGTAAGGGATTCAAACTACCTACCTACTAGTACCTAGTTTCTGTTCTGTACATTGTATTAGTACATAGACACTGCTCACGTCCTCCAGTGTCTCACCCCGTCAGGTAATAATAATGATTTATTGAAGATGTCTTTTTATCGGCGTGAACACTGTGTATAGAGCTGAGAAATGTTTGTAGTTTGATCCATAAAGATTCATAGTGAATGAACTGATAATGAGAGATAAACAATGCAAACTAATGCAGTCCATTGGAGTGAGTGTTTTTCCGTCAGAAGATTTTTTTTCTTCCTTTTTGCCTTAATCCCTGTATATATAATATTTTTTAGATGTATATTGAAATACCAGTCCATGTTTTTATTCTTTGTAAGGGAAATGCCTCCAGGGTGCCAGTATGTGCCTACACTCATCCTCATCAGCATTAAAGTGACTGTGGCTCCTGTTGTGTTTACCTCTGTCGATGGTGCAACTAACACCAAGAAATCAGTCTATCAACTCATTTGAGTGAAAGATTGTTCTGATCCCGCCGCTGTCATGTAAGACACATGCAGCTGCCACTCTGGCCTGTGGGCTCCTTTAGTTCTATAAAGTGATTTATGTTTTACTGTGTGGAAAGATGTCCTCATTCTCGAAAAGGAATAGTAGTTGAATCATTTGCACAATGTGTAATTGTGTAATGTATAATAATACATACACTGACACAGCACCCATATACAGTAGCAATAGGATTCCTATTCATTTTTGTATGCATGGTCAGCTGTAATCTGTATGATCACTGTCATGACAAGCTGGTTTCATAACTGACTTGTCAGCACGGCCGCTGTGACGTCACCGCAGCGCCAGACTATTTTATGACCTAGTGCAGTATTCTCCTAAACAAAAAGTGTCGCTGCTGACAAAATATCTACACCACTGGAATCGCCACAAGAAGAAGAAGAAGGAGGCGTCACGCGCCATGACAATAGCGACAGAGCTGGTGTTGGGATCGTTCAATGAGGAAGAAATGGTGGTCTTACGCTTGCTTTCAGAAAGGCGACGTAAAAGAAGAAGGTGGTCTGTTTATCCTTTAAACGACCACAGGCACGTTGGGGGGCGAATTCAGAGTCTTAGTAAAGCCCATGCACATGTCGTACGAAGAGATGCACTTTGCTCATTTCCGCATGTCTTCATATCGCTCCGTTTGATCAAGACAATTGCACCGCTCCCTGAACAACACTGTCTGGCAAGCTTTCGACTTATCATATTAAAATTAATACACGCATCTCTCCTGAGCACTCATTCCAGAACATTATCACCTGTCCCCGGACGATGCAACAACCGTCCCCTGGAACATTCCAGGGCATTCAGAACCTGGTATCACCCAGAACAGGTGAAATTCATCTACTATTTAAAAGCATTGTTAGGCTAAACAATAGGGCCATTTAAAGCCAAGAACAGAATTTCTGGGGTAGCTGATGTAATAGCAACTGTGGGCCTTATCTCCTTCTTCACTTTTTAAACTTCACTTAAAGGAGAGATCTCAACAGGGCCATGGATCATGCTCCGTTTTTTTTGCCATCTGGAAATCTCTACTCCCTCATTGACAGATCATACAGGTGTATGTACAGGGGGACATGTTCGCTGACTCTTGCCTCCAGCTCGTCCATCTCGCCAATGCTCCAGCGAGCGACAAGTTATGAAGAATGTGAGGTGCGCAACCCCGTGAAACGGGACCAATGCGGACCCACGGTCAGTCTGACATCATCTCCGCCGTGCACATGGTTTCCGATGCGTCAAGCAAAAATCCAGCTTTATGCTGAATGCTTCTACATGTGCATGGAATGCTTCTCTACGTACAACAAAGAAGCATTGATTTACCACGGCTTGCTCGGGTGTGACAGTATTTCTGTCTGCAATGTTGTTGCCTGGTTACGGAGCACAGAGCCGGAGGATGCCGGAAATCAAAGTGAAATTGAAAAAAAAAAAATGACCTCCTGGTCTCCAAGCCCTTCTATCAAATGCATGAGATTGTAAAGGGGCACAGCATTTGCTCCAGATAATACAGAAATTCAGTGAAATTCACAAAACCTGAAGTGTTTTTCCCCAGTTTTCAAAAAAAAACCAATAAAAAAAACAGGCCTTGTCTTCATTATGTCCACCGGAGTTTTGCTTGTCCTTTTAGATCATATATTTATTAACAAGCACAATTTCAGATGTTTCTTTGTCATTATGAAAATCACATCATTCTAGTACTAGTGCACACAGGATGTGCTGCTATGTTTTAACACATTGAGATCTGTCTCTCTCTCTCTGTCTTCAGTGTACGTATTCACACGGACGTGACGTGTGTGTCACACCAGCTGCTTCAGCTGCAGGCGGCTGACAGATGAGCAGTGAGGGACACGCAGGGGACAGTGGTTGCAGTCACTTACACCACTGCCCCATTGCGCTCTTGGCCCTTCTGGAACTACTGAATAAATAATAACAGTTATTGCGATGTAAATCTTGCAGGGTGGAGGAATGAAGTACGGCGTGTCGACGGATACGTCTTAAGCATAAGTATTTATTTTCAGTAGCAGATGCGTCAGGGAGACGAGATGAGCGGTACAGGAAGTTAACAAGTTAACAGCAGTGTTTCCGCTGGTAACATTTCACGTTGTACTTGCGCTCAAATACACACGTGCAAACAGACTGAGGGAGAGGCGGAGACCCCTGCTTTGTTCTTATTAACATTACTAGTGTAGTGGCCGTTTTCAACATTGTTTGGACAAGGCTGTTTGCTTAGTCCGCGGTGTTGCTTGTTGTACTTTACTTTTTTTAACTGCAAAATGTGACCTGCAGTTATTGAGCCACGACGACTAAACTGGCTCTGGACTGAAGACCTGCAGGACTCTGGCGCTGCACAAAGCTGATGAATCACAGTTTCTGAGCCCTAAACATCACACATGCATTTTCCGGCTTATGAGATGAACAGTTCTGGACATATGACTGACAGACTGACGAGACACGTTTCTTGAATAATTAATAAGCATTGGATAGAGGCCTCTATGCTGCGCTTAAATATAAAAAATCTATATATGTCTAACTTCATTTCTTTGAAGCACACAAAACATATGAATTTTGGAAATTAAATTAAAATCCTAATACAGACAGAATTCTGGTCTTAAAAATGATAGGAATACCCATCTGATACATTGCAATATCCTGAGGAAATAATCTGTTCATAAATTTTGTACAAATGGCTATTTCTAATAAAAATTCCTGCAGGTACCGAGGTCACCATTTAGGTTCATTTTACAGTTAATTGTTCTTTGAAATTGAGTGATTTTTTTTTTTTTTTAAAGCTATACCTTTCCCTCTTTTTTTGTAACAGTATGTGGTTGGGGGTCAGTGTCCATACAACGCTAAGGTTGTAAGGACATTGATGGTGGGGATCATCATTCATATCAATCCAATGTGTTAATGATTAAAGCTCTAGCCTCCTAAATTGCTATCAAAGTTCACCAGATTGATTGATTTTAACTTTAAAATCTACGAAATTTTCTTCCCGGGTTGCATGCCCCCGGACCCCCTAGAGGGTTTCACGTCCACCTACTTTAGTCTCTTGAGATCCTATGGGAAACACTGCATGCGTTATGGAATTCAGTTCGATAACAGAACTAGGCTATATTATTAGTAGTAATCGTTACAATGCTTACTTAGGTAAAAACAAACGCCCTCTGGCAAACACCCCCCAATCTGTTATCTGCTTCTTTGATTAATAATCGATATATGGGCCTATATATCAGTCGAGCCCTAATGGATACTACAATAGAGAAAATTGGACTGTATTGTAACACAAATATGTGGTGAATTTGGATAATATTCTTCTGACCTTACTCAATGTGCTGTCATCCTCGTTAAGAAGCCTAAAATATTTAGACAATACATTAAGGAGAATAACACTAAGTCAACAAATATCTAACCATAACAAATTCTATAACAGTAATTATACTTATTACTGGTATTCGTTTTGTTACTACTACTCTGATATTCATCATTGTGAGAATGCCTGCTAAACGCCATGGTATCTTTACTGTTGCTTTTGTGTTTGAGTGAAGAACAGAAGTCTGCACCTTTGTGAATATTTACATTTCTTTCATCATATTGAATGGCCATGGTTGGATTGTATGTTTTGTGGAAACTAAGGTTGTATGACTGATGATTGGTCAGTTGAGCGACAAGAGGAAACTGTATGGTGGATGTGTTTGGATATGTGGTCAGCATGTTGTAACTGCTTTCTTTGAAACTGGGTCTGTGTTCTGAGGATGTGTAATTTTTTTTTGATGAGCAAAATTATTTTCTTTTACAAATATTCCTTCTCATACGTAGTAACATTATTATTCCTGATTTCATCACATTGCATTAAATATGTTGGAGCTCCCAGATGTCCACACTGTAATCAGCTGACTGTAGCTTTATGATTAAAACCTCATGTTTCAAATTGTTTCGAGGGACAGAGCCCTCGAAAGACAGAGGAAGAGAGCATTGTCTCCATAACTTTTTTTTAAAGGTGGAAGAAGGCATATGGAATAGTATATTCCATTTTGTCGTGCAGGAATATAATTATGTGTGTGAATGTCTTTGGCACATAATATTCTTGCATCCGCTTGCTGGGAGATTTGAGAAAACCCTCATTCAAGCACTACATTCACAATAGCCTGGTTAGAGCCAAGAGCAGAGCAGTAGAACATATTTTTTTCCACAGTGCTGTTATATTTACTTGCACATCAGCATGCTGAAAAACACTACGAAAAATAAATATTCCATTGCATGCGTCTGTGTAATTTTAACTTAATATAATTTATTCACTCTCATAGCACAAGTGTTTGTAATCCTCTGCCCCAGAAACTGGTAGGAGCTCAGTCAGTGCCAGAAAGAAAACCGCAATTTCACCTTTACTATTATCAGCCATTTGCACAGACATGGTGTTTGAAACTGGCTCTTAACTGAATGTTTCATGTGTGCATGAAATATCATAATTAGCCCGTTCATTATACTCACAGACAGACAGACAGACACACAGACACACAGACACCAAAATGTCAGTTGTTTCCTGAGTAAGGATGCAGTAGTTTGTGTTACCAGTGTTAGCGTTTAGGCACACACAGATACAGTGATTTCCAAGTCAAATCATCAGACCTTTGGGCCACATCTTCATGGATATCATTGGTCATGCTCACTTGGTCATGTGAGGAACCCATGGAACCAAAATTGCCTGTCACAGAGTGAAAATAAGGCAGATTTGGCCTAACACAGTGTGAATTTACTTACTTTGACTTTCCATATCTTGCTCTATGCAGGTTACAAAATAATGATATAGCTTTAAGGTCTTTTCCAGTTCAATATTTACCTAAACAATCTGTTATTCCCTATATAAAAATAGAGCACTATGAGTGATTGTAATAGTTAAAATTGAATATATAAAAAAGTGTTAGCTTATGCCATCAACACCTCCAAGAAGATTCGATTTTCGTTTTTCTAGTACTTTGTTACTGTATTTTTCATGTATCTGTACTTTTCTTAAGTTGTGTGTACTTTTGCCTTTTCTTAGGGGAAATATCTATACTTTCTACTCCTCTACATTCGGTTGCGTTACACATTACAGTCACATTAGTGTTATTTTTCCCGAATAAAACATAATCAATAGTGGGAGAGGAATCAGAACCAATCGGAGCAGGCAGTTGTTTCTTCAACGAGTCCCTGCACCGGTGAACACACCCAAAATGGATAGGGGAGAGGCTACCACTGAGGCTGAGCCAGACATTTGCCGCCCATGGTTCTATTTAAAAGAGTTTTTAGAGATAACTGGGTGTAAAAATGATTCATGGAGATTCTGGTGCCATCTTTTTGTCCCTCGAAAACACAAGATACTGGCCTTCAAAAATTCAGCGTCAAATATGAAGAAACATACTGAAGCATTATAGGCCGTTGCATTAGGGAATACACAGTTACTTTTACTTTTAATATTCAAAATATATTTTAAAGGAAGTAGTTTCTTACTTTTACTCAAGTAGAAAGGTTGATGTGGTACTTCACCTTTTTTTTTAATTTTGTCTGTTTATTTGTACTTTTACTTAGGTACAGTGTTTGAGTACTTCTTCCACCACTGCATTTTGGTCACATTTGCAGTCCTTGTTTGCAGTGTACCCACATATGTACAGTACAGAAAACTATCACTGCATTACTTTATTATAGAAGTAGTTTTTTTCCTATGAGGACATATGGACGTTGATTTGCAATGGACATTGGAGATAAGTCACACTGCATGAAAAAATGTATTGTCTTGTCTGTGTTTGAATCATACTGACTCTGATTCATGAAAAGTAGTTTAGTGCCTTAATTGTGTCCATGAGCTCTGTCACAGCTTCTGCTGCCGCAACTGTTGACTGTTGGGGGGCTGAACGCAACTGCTTTGCATTGTTTTCATTACTCTGACACGCACCTGTCCCTTTGATTTCACACGGCGTCTCTGGATGACATCTGTCTCTCCTCGGAAACCTCTGCTCTGCGGCTTTGTCAAAGCAGTAGTCTGACATTAACATATCACAGATGAAGGCTGCGGCTAGAAGCCTCCAGCATTATGTGATGGAGGAAAAAGTAATCCTGATTATGCTGTGAATGTGACATCAGAAGCTCATAGCAGGTCATGGAGATTAATAATATGCAAAACAAGGGAGATATATTACATAAGTTATTATATTGGTGCTTCCATCAATATGTGACACCCTGCGGTAGGGGTGGGTATTGGCAAGGACTTCACAATAAGATACGCATCAAGATACATGGGTCACAATACGATTATATCACGATACATTGCGATACGATGCATATTGCGATATTCCACATAGTTAACTGAAAGCAGCAGACAAATTGAGTCAAAACAATGTAATTCCTTTTCAATGTATTTCTCCATTCTTTTCTTTAATAGCACTCTTGCACTTTAACTGAAAGCACTCCAGTGGACACACTGACATTTAAAACAAGAAAATAAAGTGCATATGCACAGGTACTTAACACAATGAACTGAAATGTACAACATAGTGCATATTAAATATACAGATACTATATAATATTATCTATATATATATATAACCCTATACAAACAAAATTAATAGAACAAATAGTCAGTATGATGTAAACATAGAACATGTAGTCCAACCCTTGGATGGATACATTGCCTACTTTTTCAGATTTTTTGTTTAGGAAAAGAATCTGATCAAGATGGTCTGGGGAAAGTGTACTCCTCTGTGCTGCGATAATGTCCCCTGCAGCAGGAAAAACTCTTGCTGAAGAGACGCTAGTCCCCGGGATACACAGGTATCTCTTTGCAACGTGTGACAAGAGAGGATATTCGCTCTGATGATCTTTCCACCAGACCAGTGGATTGTTCACAAGCGGCAGGGGAGCTTCCTCCTTGTATCTTGCCATCTCCTCCTTTGCCTGGTCCTCTGCGGTTTTCAACTTCTTTGCAGCACCTACAGGAGGGGTGGACAACACAATAAATTAATATCAATAATCTCACAACAAAGTGTCATTCATAATTTTTTATACATTTTCAGTATTTCAATATACATTATTTATTTGCAGCATCAGTCACAGTGACTTGATGCAGCACCCTTTTATTACAGGGTACTAGGGAAGTTCAGTTTGTTCAAGCAGAACACAGTAGACTTGACATATTTGTTTTTGTTATCCAAGTCCATGCTCCCTGGTTTGTTTTTGAAACCGAAGTCCACCCACACATCGGCTTTATATTTTGAAGGCGCCGCTCTAATATTATCAGTCGACATGCTGCCTCCATTTCTCACTCTGCCAGAAATGGCACCCGGCAATTCGAGCCAACCAGCCGCACTGCGACACCTACAGCAGCGGAGGCTGTAATTCACAACCCGTTTATCGATTTTTTAGCACAGCCCTACCCTGTGGCCACACACTATTTTGCAGAGCCTAGCAAATTAGACCGATCATTTTTTATTTTTTTTGCCTTCGATAACCCCATACATCCTTGACAGTCATAATTATGCATTATTTGTGAACACTGGGCTGTTACCTGTGCTAACAGGTGTTGTTGGAGCCCAACTGTGTAGCTCGCAAAGCTCTCTCTCTCAAAAAAAAGGCATCAGTGTACAACAGTGAAATCATTTTCTTTAATGAGCATCAGCGGAACCCAGTTGACAACTCCATTGTCACCATGCAGTCCTTTTCTTCTCCGGGATAATGGTTTCAGACTGCGGCCTTATGATCCATCTCTTTGATAAAATCATATGGTTTTCGCCTTGAGAGACAAAACAGTGCTTGATCTCATTCTGAATTCCGGCAACACATGTCAAATAAAAACACATTACCTAGGGGAGCCTCCTAAGTGCTGTCAGAGGGCATTCTGGTGATGGTATTGCAGGCGCTGATGTTTGGCATCGCTGGTATTTCATCATCTGTTGCCAGACTGTGTCAGCTCACTGTATTAGCATGTCATTTACAGAGGCTGCAGCCAAAGCAATAATACAATACAATACAATAATAAACTACTGTACTTTACTCTCAGTTGGACTCAGATCCATGAAATATTCCTTCTTTTTTTGTACAGCAGAATTTTCAAAGAAATCGGTCGCAGGTCATTCCAATACGAAGCTCCATCTGACTGGAATAATCATCCTCTTTCTCTCAGATCCATTACCTCTCTCCGCTGCTTCAGGACTTTATTTTCTCATCTAAAAACAACTTGAAAATTTTGGACTCAATCAAATTTTATGATTATTAGAGCCCTTTCACACAAATATCAGTATTGTCATTTGTTAGCCGATATGCGCCGATACAAAAACTTTTTACATAGAAAAGTTTAATGTCTTAAATTCATGATCTTTATATCATATGTTGTATTTCTGTTTTGTTTTATTGATAGTTATTAATAATAAAGTTTATGGTTAAACCGTAAAATATCAAGATTCTACTACATTTTAGTCATAAGGGTTTGATAACTAATTTAGGGATCAATGCCATTTAAAAAACAAACAAAAACAAACAACAAAAAAAAAAGTATCTATATATATATATCTCGATATTCTAAAATGTTTACTCCACAATATCGGTATCAGCATCAGCTCCCAATTTTTATATAGATATATAAAGATTATCGTCCGATATATCATTATCGGAATTTTTTTTTACTCCATAAAGTCAACGTCGGCATCGACCCCAAAAATCCACTATTGATCAGTCTCTACTGATAATATCAGCCATTTCTATTTTCATGTTATAATTCATGCTTTTGTTTTACTTTAAAAAAAATTAACAATCAGTGGCAACAATCCAAGAGCGAGAAGTGAGTTTGCTGAGACTCTTATGCAGAGAAGAGGTTGCATTATTGGTGGCATGAAGTTTAATTTATTTTATTTTTTTGTTTTTATTGGGGGGGGGGGGGGGCGCAACTCTTGAGTTTGACAAGCTGCATCCTACAGGTGAACTAAATTCCTTGCTTGTTTACAGGACAAGGTTTATGCCAGGGGGAGAAAAAGAAATCCTGTTCAAACTAGGGCTGAACGATTTGGGGAAAATATCGAATTGCGATTTTTCTAACATATATTGTGATTGCGTTTTGATTTGCAATTATAATTAGCACACACGTTCTTGCACACACTGACAGAGAGCGAGATGTGTTGAAGGGGAGAGAACTCTATGTCTGTTAGCAGTCTGTCTCTTTAACGAGGGTAATAGTCGTGGTGTTTGTCACCTCACGGTGCCACGTTAGACATTTTCATACGGAGTAACAGTCTCAAACAACTCTCGTGTGGTTCTGTGTTCATCACTACTTTCACTGACTTGTTGGCCGTACACTCGTCATGTAGCCGCTGTGGTGCTGATACAGGTTGGTGGTGTTGCCCCGTGAAGTAGCAACGGTAGCACGGCATGTTCTGCTCAGCACCTGACGCTGCGCAGCATTGTCCTTTTTTAAAACCGACGTGGTGTTCCTCTTCGAGTCTAAAGTCTCTGCTGTATCAGTTTCCGACTGTTCTGTTGAGCTTGAGGCCATGTGCAGCAGGTTATAGCACAGCGTGAATGATGCTTCAGTTCTTGGAACTGAGTGCTCCCCTCGCTCGCGTATCACGTGAGCCGTGTAATCGCGTCCCTTGCGGTTAGAAAATCGCGTTTTATCATATCGCGATATTATCACAAATGCAATTAATGGTTCAGCCCTAGTTCCAACAATTCATGACAAATGTGGAAAAAGCCTCTTCTAAACAATCCCCACTTAAAGCTAACAAGTGTGGTAGGTTGCACATTAATGTGAACGCTTTAAGTCAGGTAACTGTGTTTAACCATGTCACCTTGGTCGCTAGTCGTTAAGCTTGACACCTGTTAATATAGATGAGACCTTTTATGAATTATTTCACCATACTTATGTTCAACGACTTTATAATTGTTAAAGTGGTTACCACTCTGGTTCTTCTTGGTAGATCGGAAGGAGAGCGTGTGTTTGAATGACTGTGCACATTCGCGGCTTCTTTTCTTTTTTTTTTTGCGGAGGGGCTAGGGGAATGACGTGTTTGGAATTCTGTGAAGGTCTTAATGAAAGTCGGAGTGCTTAGTGGACATGAGGCTTCCTCTGATGGAAATCAATGCAGTCTTTTGTAGCAGAGAGGGAGCAGCCAATTCCAAGGCCTCAGCTGCCTGATGCGGCGCTGGCAGACTCTGACGGGCGTTTAATGACGCGTCACTGGGCCGGACAGGTGATCAATTTATTTAGGCAGTAATGTATGTATCCCAGGGTAAATCTTTAATTAATGGCCAAAAAGAAGAGGACAGTTGTGATGCACAAGGCCAAGAAGTATGAAAGTCCAGCTGTGTAAAAGCTAACCTATTAATTATTTGCAAGTGCTTTATACTTTGTGTGAGCAACATGTTTGAAAACATTTCAGAATCCCTCTGATTTTAGTGAAGACTCCACCAGTTTCCCGATCTATCTAAACTACAGATCCGTGACCTGTACACTTTCTCTGCTTCCCCTTTGATGGGTAATTGGCTCCATTTTTGGATCATTGCACTGTCGTGGAATCAAGCCCACAAGCACTACATATATCATGTATAGTACCGTCCCCGCAAAAAGTGTTTGTTGCCCTCCCCTACCCTAAGAGCTGTTCTGTGCGTCTCTCCTTTGCGGTCTAGTGCCCCTTATTTTTAAGGATTTGAAACTCTATCCGTTTCAATCCATTAAGACAAAAGATGAGGAAAGGGACATTTGAGTGATTCAGAAGGATGCAGAGGACTGAGAGAGATGTACTGTATGTTCATGCATAGCCATGTTTAAGTGACAGGTTGAGTCAAGCATCATTGATAAATCCACTAGGCATTTGAAGGATTTCATAGAGTGGGTGGGACAGAGTGAGACTGTCCGCTGAGCTGAGTCCACTCAGTGTGTGTTTGTTATGCACACACTTACTAATGTCAAAATCTAAATGTTTTCCATGAGTACAGTTTGAATGACATTATTACAGCCCGATAATTATTGGCACAAAATGAAATATTAAAGCTGCAGAACACTTTAACTTTTGAGGGTTGCATGTTATCTGTTGGGATTTAGAATGGCCATGGTTTAAGAATGGTTTAATAAAACATGCACTTGTCTAATTTACTTCACTGTCATTCATTGACCTGCCAGTGAAGTAGTTTTCTGTTTTATGAAACTCTGCCAACAGAAATTTCATTAATCAACTGGTTCAACTGTGGAAATAATCTGTACCTTACTATATACCTCCTTATATGACATCCTGATTTGGGAAATCCTGCGATTCCCAAACTGAAGCACTTAGTTGTGCACATGGAGCATTTCAACAGCGATGTCCCTTTACTTAGCTTTACATGTAAACACAATATCCTTAGACTTTTTATGTCTGATATCAGCGTGGGGAAAAAAACTTTGCTCAGTCTTTTTTTTACGTCACAGTTATTACCACAGACAATCAAACATGACTACAGGGATGCATCAAATCATAACTTTTATTATTGATTAATGTTACAACATTTTTATCGATAAAATTATATATGTCAAAGAAAAGAATCATCCATACATTTATGAAGCCGGAAGCAGAAACTGTTTGTCATGTTTGAGCGATAAATCACTGAAACCATTGATTAATTGAATGTAAAAGTAATAGTACAGATTTTGTAATTGATTCATTGGCACTTCGTTTTTTTAGAAACCTAGTACTTGTCTTGGACACATGATTTTGTCTAGACCATCAAAAATAAAATTCAACCAAAATAAGAACATCTTTCTTTACATTTTAAAATATTTAGATTAATAGAAAATGAAATAATATATTAAAATATAAAATATATACAAGTTATTGTGGTTGACAATAGTATTAATGTCAGATTTAATAGTGTCTAACTGCCTTAACTCATCATTATATGCATGTAGCTGTAAGGCTGTGTGTTTCTGTGACGTGTAGTAATACAACTCTCGTGTAGTAATACAACGCTGACTCATTAGTGTAGTAAAGTAACAGATGTTCTCCTCTAACTATTACGGGGGCCCTCTGTTGTGTTGCCAGGCACACTAGTGCAGGATATTTAATAACGCCATCATGTTGTGAATCTTCCCTGGTGTCTCCTTCCAGTCAGACCTGTCCGACGTAGCGTCTCTGGGTGACAACTTGTGATCACTTTAACTGGCTCCTCTTTTAAATACAAGGATGGTTCTGCTCTGAGCTCTGTTCAGCTTTATCATCTCCTCACTCTGTCCTCAAGGGTGAGCTAATGCACCCATTAGAGACACATTTTGACAATATTTTTTATAAAGATAAATTGAGGTTTGGAACATAGATCATAGTGTTGTGTTGAGGATCAGCGCCTTTTGTGACAACAGTACCTGCACTACTACTGGCACAATCCCAGATATTCACATATGAAAAAAAAAATAAAACCATGCAAAAGAGAAAAAAGTTGGAAGTGTTAGCCATGCTACAAGATGCCTGCCTGCAACAGACATTCTTGACCTATTCATAGCGCACAAGGCAAAGTCACCTCATAGCAGGACATATTGCCAACCTGCCCCACAAACAGTGAGAAATACCACTCCTTTGAAAGCCACTCAGCCCGCCACCTTCTCCTTCCCCACTTGTCCGTCAGTCAGAAGGCTTGCCAACTCTTACAATAGCTGTTAGTCAGCCAACCAGTCAGCTCCGTCATTAGCCTGGCAGCATGTCCAGTTTCTAACCAGGCTCTCTGTATGGACCAGTCAACTCCTCATACACGGCACTGGTGTCCACGTTTGGAGAGAGAAGAGAATGGCCCTGACCAATGTTCTCCACTGAAAAGACTCCAGATGAGGACAAATTTCTTTACATTTTTTTGCCTGATTTCAAGGGCTCTGTCCTTCCAAGATCCATAGTCAAATTAAAAACACGTCTCATAGTTTGGCTCGGGGCAGAGCTAATCATTAGTTTAACATGTGCCAATCAATAATTTTCTCATGCTTCACTTGTACACATTATTCTTATCTTTCATTGCTTGGTACTTGTCTCTTGGTTTTGTGCTAAATCTCTTATGTTATCCTTTTTTTTTTATTCCTGCGATAAATCTGCACAGATTTGATATCACAGCATCCATTCACTTCACAGCAAAACACACATGATATTGTGCTTTGACCCTTCCTCCATTTTGTGAACATGTCACCTTGTTCTGAGCCAAACCGATAACTCAATTTGTTATTTTTCTTCTTCCTTTCATGTTGCATTTTGTTTAATACCCGAAGCAGACAGCCATTCTTTTGTAAAAGCTATAGGTTAAAAGCTTTTATATAGAACATTAAACATTTCACTGAAATTCTGGCTTTCGCACTTACTCTCATCTGGAGGCATCTCTGTTGATTTGGTATGTGTAGCAGGACTACAGCAATTTTTTGTAAGTGTCTTAAGCGTCAATAACATAGAGCCGAAAGCTTTCTGTCGTGCGAGTTGACATCTTATGCATATCGTCTCGTTCAGAGTATATGCCCATCTCAAGAGATGCGCAAAATGTGAAACGTTTGGGTGAACTGGTACAATGACTGAGATCATGTAGGGGACGGGGAGCATTTTATAGGTATTTGAAGAGACCAGTGAGGGAGATCAGATCTCGAGATATGGTTTTAGTATAAATGGTGCATGCAGCTTCTCTCTCTGCACTGTCTCTCTCTCAGTGTTTGACCAAGTGTGATCAAGTGTGACTCTAGTGATCACTCTCACTGGAGCTCTGATAAAAATGAAGGGAACCGAGTTTTACCCATTAGCCGTTGTTTTTGTGTTGTGCCCAAATGCCGACCCTGAATCTACTCCCTTCAAGCTGAAAGTGAGAACCATGCACTCACGAAGACGCGTTTGTGAAAAGAAATAAACAAGCCAAATGCCAAAACTCATTCCAACATTTGGGTGTCTGAAAAAGCAGGGTGCAATATTTCCAAATCCAGAAATGGAAGTTGAAGCAGGGTCGACAATCAATCTTCACTGCCTCTTAAAAACACAGCAATGGTGTAACGTCATTGCTCAGTCAGTCAGGGACACACTTTTATGTTTATAGGGCTGGCCTCCAGCCAAGAACAACGAGAGGAACGGAGCCATGAGATCCACTTCCCTTTCAAGTAATTCCCATCTCTAGTCAGCTCCTGCACGCACACACATAAAAACACACGCAGGCAGCAGAAAAAAAAAACGCGGAGAACAACATGACATTGCAAGAAAGGGTTTGAGTATTACTCTCTTTTTTTTTTTGCAGGGAGCTCACATAATCACAAAGAACCTAAGGGGAGAAATGGAAATTTAATAAATAATATAGGGAGACCTTTACAATCAAAATAGTATTATTTGAATAGAACAGGTGCTTGGTTGTTAATCATTTCTGCTTGAAACTGCATTTATTAATGGGGTCCTCATCAAGTTGTGATCTAAGTCCTTTGATATTGGCAATCTGCTGATATCCAATACTTATACATTATTTGGATTTTGATTAAAACTTTGCATCTGACACATTGAAAAATCACAGATGTGAGAGTTTTTTAATCTCACAAACCTAATTTTCATGATCTGGATATGAATGAAAGTTTGCGGAAGGTGCCGGGTCTGACTGTGATTTGATGCGATGCACTAGCAGAAAAGACATCTCACTCTGTTGGATTTGTTGGAACTGAAGAAACACCTGGTTCATTCGTGGCTGTGCAGAGGTGTTACAGAGCAGTGGCTCATCTCTCACCATTCATCTTATTATCATACACTTAACAAGTAATGACTCGCTCTGAGCTCAGCCAGCTGGACTCGTGATAGTCTCATTTCAGAGCTCATCATTTGTTCAGTGGAGTGACAGCAGCTTTTATTTTGTTTCTTTAAAATAATAGAGGTCGCTTGTGCTGAATTTTGGATTAAAAGTTTTTGACACAAGGGCTACTTAATACAAATTTGCCTTTTGAGACCGCTTCAGACTTTCTTACCCCACTGTATGTTAGCGTAGAGGCCTTCTTCTATCAAATTAAATAAATGCTAATACTCAGTTAAAATTTTGCAGTTTTCTAACATAATTAGACATGAATTAATGGAGAGGGCCCTTGAAAACAATAGAAACAAAAAATAATCATGCATCTCCTTTGGCCATAACTAAAACTTGCTTGGTACAGTAGTGAAAGGCAGTTAACGATCAGTCGCTCTTTAAGGCTCATTTGAAATGACTGAAGGATTTATGTAGGAGTCTCCGTCTCAAGCAGTGGTGTGTTACTATGTGACTAATTATACATGGACTAAGGACAAAGTGTGTGTGTGTGTGTGTGTGTGTGTGTGTGTGTGTGTGTGTGTGTGTGTGTGTGTGTGTGTGTGTGTGTGTGTGTGTGTGTGTGTGTGTGTGTGTGTGTGTGTGTGTGTGTGTGTGTGTGTGTGTGTGTGTGTGTGTGTGTGTGTGTGTGTGTGTGTGTGTGTGTGTGTGCGTGCGTGTGCGTGCGCCTCTTTTGTCAGACTTCTGTTTGATATTGTGATAATTAGTTTCCGAGTTTAGAAGGTGAGCAAGCAAGCATTTCATGTGGCCTCCCTGACTATTTACTCTGACTCAAGGTCTCTAGGTATTAATCTACCAAATCTTTAGAAGTCTATATTGTTTGTCTTCTGTCTTTAGCAATAAGGTAAAATAACACATTTTATAACTATTATTATTATATAACGGCAATAAGGGTTTTGGATTACCAAATAAATGGCACCACAGCTTGGAGGCCAAATCAGTGGCAGCCAGGCAAGGAGGAGTAATAATTATTTGATTTAATGTAATTTAACATTTTAATAATGGCTTTCCCTTCTCTTACCAAAATGTCCGTGTTACATACGCTGTGAAATTAACGTGTGCATTTTCTGTTTTTGCAGGTGAACCTTTGGCCGGCAGGACTACTGCTGGCAGTCCTCGAGGACACTGGAGCTTCTCCTGGGTGGCTGAAGATGACCTGAGCTTTCCCAACAACTCTGTGTCCATGTCAGGTGAGTTGGACATTGTCAGCTCTCCTCAGACGGATGGATGGGCCCACGCACCTCTGTCCTCCAAAGATCCTGTGCTTCCAATTGACAGTAGCAACTGGCATCAACTCTCCATCAGCACACATACATGTCTCTGTCTCACCTGGCCTCCACCATCAGACATGGAGTCTTCACAAAACTGGGTTTCTGTTGATCTAACCAATTACAAACATGTATTTAAAACTAAAGAAATTTATATAGGATAACGTTTTTGGCAGATTCAATATTAAAAGAAAAAAAATGGAGCTGGCCTTTGTACAGAAAGTGGTATCAGATTTTTGGACCCCACTATACTTAAACATCATGTTAAACAAAATGATATTGTTTAAAAATGGTAAAAACACAATTGTGAGGGTAATAGAAGGAACAAAGTTCATGCTGAGTCTTTGAAAGGTCTTGATTTTTATTAGCTTACCAATGATAAATGTGCATTATGTAGTTTTATTAAAAATGAATTATTTTGACAAAGTCATCCAAAGTTGTGGCAGGAGTGGAAAGTAACGACGAATTATTCAATTTTAGTCATGTTTTTCTCTTTGAATCATTTCAAATATTTCAAGCAAAAATAAATAATATGAGTGTTAACTGTTTAAAAAAAAACTTTTAATCATACATTCCTCCGAATCTTTGAAAAACACAAGAACAGATGTTGTTTATTTAATCAACCTTCAAAACTATCATGGAATCACTTTTATTTAATGTGACTGTACTGCACCTTTATAGCCTTTAAACATGTATCCTGTCTTTTACAATCATTGACAGCTAATGTGCAAAATATGCACTGTTAACAGATTTTAAGAGTAAAAGCCACATTCATGCTAAGAACATACAGTGGAGCCATATGTCACAGGTAGTGTACAATCCAAAACACTAGTGTAGGAGGTATATCAAATGTTTTGTAACTCATATTGTTCATCATTAATAAAAACACAGAATCTATTAGTCTTTAAAGAATGTGCTGGGAACTTCCTGTATTACACTGTAGTGTTGTGCACACAGAATTGGTAAAATATTAGTGATGAACTTAAAGACTTAACTTTTTCAATTCAATAAGTTTGACATTGTGATGTTTACATTGCCCTTATTCACAGGGATAATTATCTGTTTCAGTCTTTATCAGCCAAATTTTGCAAACCGAAATCAAGCTGGTATATTTAGAAATTGCGTTTCTTTACCTTAAATTGTCTGACTCATATATGCAAAACCAAGCTCCAAGTGGACCAACAAAAATTTGATGTAGAAGAGGCAGGGAGAGTAAAAGGGACACAAGAAACAGGACTTATGTTTTCAGTACAAGTCATTTTCCACATCAACATCACCAGGCTGAAATAAAGAACTACCTGTTGCGATATCTTTAAATGTCCATACTATATGAAGGATTTACAGATAAGAAGACCTGTGCACTGCAGCTTCAGTAGCAGCTTGTGACTAGATAGTAGAAGACAATTACTTACTGTACACTTCTTTACCTATATTGTAGTGGAGGAAAAATATGGAGAGAAAATAGTCTCAACAAGGTCACAAATGTGTATCACATGGTTTACAAGCGAAAGATGAGTTACAAATGCGTACAATAATTTGTGCGTAACTTTGGGTACTCACAAATGCGTGTTCAAATCCACAGAGCGACAGGGAGAGAAGCGGAGTTGGCTGCAGTAGTGAATGTGCGGTGGTGGTGACAGTCTGTCTTAATATAATAAATGCCGCAGCGCCTCAAGTTAAAAGAGAAGTGTCGGTGTGTCCTTTGTCTCGTTTATGAGGAGAGTAAGGGGGTTGGTCCCAGAGCAAAATGCTCTTCAGCCCTGGAGAAAGTGAAACTTATCCCCTGCTTCCCGACTACGCTGCACACCAAGCCGATCCTGACCGTGGTCCGCCTATTAGTGACCCCTGCAGTAGTGGATAGTGGTTCCAGCTCTCTACATCACAAACACAACATCTGTTATACCGGCATCTGCCTTTTGCCCTATAATCATTAATTGAATATGATTTATTTACCATATATCTATTATTACATTTATTTCATATTGTACTTGTTCTAATGGAGGGGAGACGACCTATTCTGTCTATTTCAAACAGTTTTCACCCACTTTGAAATTACGCATTCAGCGAAAGCCCAGATGTCCCAGTTTCCAACCAGCACTGAAACACAGCACACATTTGTGAATCTTTTCGGAGCTGCCTGCAGAAAAACCAGTAGAGGTTAGCGCTGACACGGCTGAGTGATGAGTGAGAAGAAAACAAATCTGAGTTGTAAAGCGATCTGAGGACCAGAGCCGTCATTATTGGAGCATCTGCATAAACCCAGAGCACTTTTGTGCATCCGTGTCACGTCACTGGGAGGCAACAGCTCCAGCATGACTCCCCCCCCCCCTCGTTTCTAACCTCTTGGAGGGTTGGAGGTCATCCTGTAAGTGATGATTCAAAGTCCCACCAGCACCAAACTGTCACCCAGCTGTTTTTGAAAGACATTCTTGACTGTGAATATCTGGGACCTTGCTTCAGCTGCCAGCGGCTGTTACAGCCTGCAATGGACCAAACTGTAATTGGCGTCAATTAAACAGATCACCCGGCCGTTTTTGAGTGAATCAATCCGTCACGCACACAGCCGACTACTTTTCTGTAATATTCCATTGGATGGGAGCTCTGACCTCTCATCTGTAGCATGTTAGCCAGCCAGATGATGAGCTTGTGCAGTAGTGAACTGAGTGTGATGTTGATGGAGCGGCATTCATCACATCTGGGTGGTAAAAGCAAGATGACTACAAATTCTCCAGGTGACTAATGGCACAGTTCAGGAAAGAAAATAAATAGGGATTAGCACTAATCTTGTGGAGTTTGTCAAAATGTTATATCCTATACATATGATTGTGGGTGTGTGCATATTTGTTAGAAGTATTTTTTTTGCTTCCCTTCTCATGAGGGTTTTTTTTAAAGGTGAGCTAGTGTTGCATTGTGTTACATAGGACACCTTCAGAGGACACAGGGAAAAAAGGATTGGAAGAGGACAGGTCAGAACAACATGGCATGGAGAACATGGCTTTGGGCTGCTGTGATAGATCTCAGCTGTCCCCACAGCATCTGCTGTCCGCTGGCATTTATTACCACCCATAAAAACCAAAACAGACTGACTGGCCACTTGCCACCAGCTGCCCCCTGTACTCTCCCTCCCTCCTGCCTCCCCTCTTCCCTTATGCGAACTTCCTTATTTGCATTTCAGTGCAGGTAAACTTGACTTTGTGTCACCAGTGTCTGACCTGTCTGACCTGAACTTTCTCCTGCCTCCTATATCTACATTGTCGTGTTCCCTTGGGGAGTAGCAGCTGGGCTGTTTAGTGAAACCTTCCCTGTATGCCATCTCCACATCATCTCACTCCAGACCTTTTTTCTCGTCGAGATGGATGGTCCTGGTTCAGCTGTGGCTGCCAGCTGTAACACACGCACTCAGATGATTGCTAGCCACTTGAGGAGTTACCGTGCTTTACAATAGAACATCTGCCTCACTCAGCTGGTAGTGCTGTTTTTGTGTAATGAGACACAGCATTGGAATAAAACATATTTACAAAGGCGGGGGTATAAAAGATGGAGCAGAGGTGCAGGTGCTTAAATATGGTATCCACCTACAGTCACATTATTTAGGCCATCCAACCCCATCAGTGTGAACATTTTTCCATTTGCAAAGGTCTTTGATATTGTGCAGGATTGCTTAAATCAAGGTCTTAAGTCAAGGTGAACATTTTGTGCATTCAATTTATATTCTCCAAACAGCAAGGTGTTCCTACTCTGGGGTAAACTGGAGATTATGTCTGGCAGCTACTTTAAATGTTTGGCAAATAAAAAAAGAAAAGAAAATACAAAATAATGAAATTAGCTGGAAAACATCTGCTCAGTATGGCTTGAATCTATTATGAAAAGTTGTTTAGACAAACAGCAAACAAACTTGCAGAGGGAAATGTTTTACAATAAAATAGTGCACAAGCTCTTTTTACAGGTGGGAACTCATTGCTGAATTCACTCTGTCACAGATGCTTTTCTAGTTGTACATGTGTTTATAGCTGCTCTGGATCGTGGGGCCAATTTAAAAAATGCTATTCAAACCAAGACAGCTGTTTTGGAAGGAAATTCAATTCAGACAATAACAGAATTTGCTGAGCGTATTACTGTGGCTGCTTACAGCGACTCAGGGTTGTTATTGACTGAAATGGTCGGAAAGTCACTCACTGTATTAATGATTTTGAACATACTGTAAGTCAAAAGGGATTTTTTGGTTTGACCTTTTCTGCAGCTCCTTCAATATGGTGAAGTCCTCAGAGGGTCTGTTGTGAAGAAGTTATCTTGACCCCCCCTGCCAGCATTTGACCTTTGTAGTATCAAAGAGTGGATGCTAAGGATAAAATGAAGGAGCAAGTTCACAAGGAACGGGTAGCCGGACATTTGACTTTGATCGCTTCGATCTCGAATCACCAAAAGTGCAATTGAGCTTAAAAAAGATGTTGATAAGCCCTCACTCCATCTACCTTATTTATTTATTGACATCGCTCTCATTTTTTCTGTCAACAAACAATGATTCGATGATGTTCAAAATCATCCTTTATCTCAAAACCTTGGAAGACTACACAGTATTGTGTGGCTAAAGGGTAACCCTAATGAATGGTATCAAGTCATTCGTATAGAGAAAAACAAGAAATGAAATAAGTTCTTTCTCCGGATTTCTTTCCTCAGCCACACAATCTTTGTTGTGTTTTTTGTTGTAGAAGATTTCTTTACAACACCTCTTGTACCCGCTGTTTGTCAACATTCACTTGCCACTCATCTATTCATCTGTATATATCTGAAAGGACAGCTGCTGCCTCCATTGAGAGGAAATGAATGGATATATAAACAAGCTCAGCTAGACACAAACTCATTGTCATCAGGAAATAAACATATTCATCATCCGAGATGAAGAGTTTCACGGGGTGATCTGTCGGCAGTGTTTACTCTCCATCCACAAAGAGATATACATCGTTAGATGTAATTTACCTGATGTCAAAACCGCTCCTTTGCCAATCCAGCATGTCTTTTTCTAAACATGTAATCAAATAGTTTTGCACTGCTGTGAATTGACTCGTCTATTTTTTTCACAAAATGAAGATACCTGCAGTTGGCTGGCATCTCAATGACCTTCAGCCAACAAGACACATCGCTCAATCTCAGCTCCATGATGAATCAGGTCAGGGTGGAAGTGTGGCGATAGGCTCATTAACCAATCACATGCCTTATGAACACTGTCTCAAATTATCTGCTTAATTACTTTATTGAATGAATTTCCTTTAATGCACCAAAGCACATTTATGGTGTGGGCCACCCGTTGTTTACAGTCATCTACTTCCTTCTCTTTGAATGTTTTGTGTAGATGAAATTGTGAGGGGGTCTGCAGACCCTATGGTGATTTGTGGCTTCATTCCATTGTATCCTGAGCAGAACCACAACCAGTGACCACCATTCCTTGGATATTAGTATTAGTATGTGTATGCCGTTCTCTCATGTGTTTCCTCCTTCAAGTGTTAAGCCTGGGAGCCTGAGGGTTCTGCGCAGTATCTTAGCTGTTCCAAGCACTGTGCTCTTCTGGACAGAGATGTCAGATGTTGTTCCTGGAAACTGCCCCCAAAGATTACAAGAACAGCATCCCCCAAACTGGGAACCACCCTCCCAGTTTGGGGGTTACAGCCCTGAGTGCTCCGATCACCACTGGCACCACTGTTGCCCTCACTTTCCACATGTTTTCTAGCCCCTCTTTCAGCCCATGGTATTTTTTGAGCTTATTGTGTTCCTTTTTCTTGATGTTACTGTCACTTGGGATTGCTACATCTATGAGAACTGCCTTGTCTGTTTGTTGACCATCATCATGATGGTTCAATATCACAATTTTTTTCAGTCTGGATTTGGAAGTTCCACAGGATATTAGCTTGGTCGTTCTCAACCATCTTTGGAGGTGTCTTCCATCTTGGCTATGGTGTCATGTATGCCGTACCTGCCTGCATCTTACATCTTGCTGTTATTTGTGCTGGGTGGTTTCAGGGGTGACTTTGCACAGCCTGAACTATAGGTCCTGTCTGATTTCGAGGCCCCGGCCTCTATTGATCTTGTGATCATCGCCTGCTCTTGTGCCTCTAGTCTGTATGGTCTTTGAAACTAACCTATTCTAGCCATTGGTAGGATCCAGCCACTTCTTCCATCCATCTTAACAAAGTTATCAAACTCATATATGCATATCATTTTGCATTATATCCATTTATAGCCCTATTATATTTGCAGCAATTGGTTCCCTTGTGCCAAAAAGTTTTCTATAACAGAAACAACATTTAAAAAAAAAGATCTTTAAGATATTGCAGTTTCATAGTGAGCATCTGGTTCAATTTCAAACAGTGTTTTCAGTAATAATTCTGTGCTTGAGGACAAAAATACAAAAATATTTAAACAAACATTTTACATCCGTTTGCCATGACCTGCTCCTAATTAATAGTGCTCTATCACAACTTTAGGGGGTTACCAATGATACCTTTTGATACTGACGAGAAAGAGAAAATTCTAACTGTAGGAATAATTACCTGTCATTTCTCTGATAGCTCTCTGAGTTGCTTTGATTAAATGTTGTGCAATGGCGTAATCAAAAGGTAAATGAACCCATTCTCTCTGGGTAACTATGATTTTATATTCAGGATATTATGGGTTTGAATAAAAATGTAAATGTAAATGAATGGGCCGTAAAACTAGCGTCCCTGGTCATTTTGCAAGCTATCAGTTTTTGATCACTTTGCACATGCAGAGGGTGGGTCACAGAGCCAGATCTTGCCCCCCACTGTTGTATCAAAGGCTCTATTTCATCCACATTTGGCAGCATACATAAGTGCTTACCTTGTATTTGAGGGGCCAAATGTGTTTCTGCAATTATGAATATTTCTATTGATATCCAAGCGTGTAAGAATGTGAGGAAAAAGCTCTGAAACTTGGCTATGTTGGTTCCCGTCAATATGAAAAATCAGCAAATGCATGGTATCAGTTGTTTAATCGTTGTTGAAAACTGCATGAATCACTTTGCATGTATATGTATACATACAATTCCTGGTGAATAGTTAAATCAATGATAACTTGAACTGAAAGTCAATGTGTTTGTTTGCATTTACTATATATGAGTCGGAACAATGCTGATCTCGGCTAAGTGCAACGATAAAGCATCATACAGATGAACAAACTGCATCATTCCACTCTGTCTACATCAACATTTATTGAGGGAAAGGACATTAGCTTTCCCTACAACCTTGAACTTCTCAATTTCTCCACATCTCATCAGCCCTCACAGTCCCCAGTGGCAATGATCTACAGGAATCAATGTTTTTTGCCAAATGAAAAGTTTTAAGCATGGAAACCATTACCCATACTGGCACTAAGTGGTTGGGAGCGACTGCTGCTAGGATTCTGCTAAAGGCAGCTGCCTCCTCAAGCGGACAGCCATGTAATTTAAGTACAGCCTAATGCAATCTTGAAGCCACCCCATTAGATAAAACTCCTTTTAAGCATTTAATAAGTTTAGGAACTTCCAAGTTTCATAATAAGTTTAAATACTGCGGCTTGAAAAATTCCTGTAGATTAACAAGATCTTTTTTTTAATGGAAACTGGATGTTTGTAAGGGGGCTAG
Organism: Scophthalmus maximus; assembly: GCF_022379125.1. Classification (NCBI taxonomy): domain Eukaryota; kingdom Metazoa; phylum Chordata; class Actinopteri; order Pleuronectiformes; family Scophthalmidae; genus Scophthalmus; species Scophthalmus maximus. The sequence goes on along the minus strand of NC_061529.1, from coordinate 17,797,663 downwards.
TGAAAACAGTAGGCTACTGAAGATTAGAATATTGGACAGAAACTTTACAAATTCACAAAAACATCAAAATGATATTACCATGTTAACAAAAAGAACTGATGAAGACAGCTGATATTAATTACACTTAGTATAGATCACAATAAGTCATATAAAACAAAAACATTAAGAGATAGGGCAATATGAATTAGAGTCAAACTATCCAGCACCTCACCATGGACCCAACAAAGAGAGATGTTTGGGACTTAGGAGACTGATTGCAGTGCGACAATATAACCTATTTTTTTTACAATGTATGCGACAGATTTGCACCTTGACTTTAATTTGTGTAAAGTTCCCTTTCTGGTGTAAGTGCCGTTTTCTGCCATTTACAAGGTCCGTTCTCCTTTCCAGTGCAATTACAGCCAAAGCTCCTATAGCAGGCTGCTCTATTAAAAGTCAGCACTTCAAATCAACCTGTAAAACTGTGTTTATAACACTGAGGAGAACAAAATAAGAATGTGTTTGCAGCGAAGCTATTCCACGATGTCGTGAGATATTTAAAGCTGTCAGCAGTTTTAACATGCTTTCGACTGGCTATGACCAGCTGGGTTACAACATTCGAGTTTGCTTGTTGCATTTTACTTGGACAGAAGGTCAACCCAAACCATGTCTTCTGCAGACTTGTACAGACTTGAGGTGGTCTTGTATCATTAGTTTATTAGTGTATAATTAAAGAACAACCACAGCAGCCTTAAAATACATTGGTTCGTGCTCTCTGTGGCCTTATGTCTCTTATCCAAAGAAGAACAGCACAGTTAGCACAAAAATGGTTTAGGGGTTCAGCTAGCTTAACTTAGTAGAGTTAAGCTAGCTGAACTTACATTTTAATCAAAACTTTAATAAAAAGACAAAGTAAGTTAAAAAAAGCTATATGTATTAGCTTCTCATTTCTTGCAGACAAAATAGGGGAAATTTTCCAACAAATTATGGGTTTTCTCAGTTGTAGTGCTGACCTTCTATATCTCTGGCACTGCTTATCAAAACTATAAAATGATTAACACTGTTACATTGATGTGATGACATCAGCCTGTTAAAAATCAAAGTATTGCTTACACGCTTGACTATTGTTTTCTTGGTGACTATAATCAACCACTCTGGTCCTGGTTCTGACAACTTTATTTTTTGTATTGTAGAAAAGAAATAATGTAGAAGAAACTGGTAGATAGACATAGAAAGAGGAGTATACTCCCCCAGAGTCCAGTGTGAAAAGTCATTTGAAAGTAACCATGCCCACTTAACAGTGATTTACCTAGCCACAGGGATGTGTCTACATGACTACTGTCCACAGGGAGGGAGGGACAGATGGAGGCAAAGATGGAGACAGAGAGAGGATGAGTGGGAGGAGAGCTGAACCTTCATTTACTCCCTGAGCTAATTCTTGGGGATGGATTTTTAGTATTGCAGCAGCAATACCTTAACTATTATACCCAGCCCTATGCTTGCCTGCAGCTGTTTTTTTTTTTAACATGTACACTGCATTTGTGTAACCCTCTTCACCAGTAATAAAATGTGCATTATGCACCAACAGTTACTTAGTTGCTTTTTGGTCTGACATAATGCGATGTTCTGAAACTAAAAGATGGGCCATTAAATCTGTAAATACAAAATATCCTTCCTTCATGAACCTTACGCTCCCTTTTCTGTTTGGTCTTTAAAAGCTATGGCCAAATCCGAACTGAAACTGTACATTATATAAGGCAATATTAGATTTTCTAACTGGAAAACTAATATTTAGTCTGTAGTTAAAGCAGCAGCAGCTTGTTTGTTGAAACAATGGACTTTTAATCAAAAACAGTAAAACTGTTGCAGTAGCAGCAGCATTATACTTATTTAATTGAACACCTCTTTCCCCCTGGAGGTAGGCGTAATTAAAAGTTTCACTTTCAATAATCAGACTAAACAAGGTGTTTTGAAATGCTGCTCCTGTGGATTTATATATTTAATCATCTTTGCCTGGTATTTCATGCAAACATTTTGCTTCTGATATCAGTCTCCCAATGGATTTGGATAAATACGATTCTAGTAAAGTGTCCTTTAAGATTCCCTGTAGTTTGACTGTTTAGTAATTGCAGTATATTGGCCCCCGTCGAAGTACATGTCCCTTTTGTTCAGACTTTTTTTATTTGCTTATTGCTGAAAAGTTTATTCATTTATATTCATTCTTATTATGATCGTTGTGTAACTATTTTCAAAGTACTATCTCCAAGTAAATCCATGTAAACTTTAAACGCCTCTCATTTCACCAGATCACCAATGCCCTGGCGATAGCGGAACTTGTGACCAGCAGGTGGACGGCTTCCCAGAGTTTACATGGAGCATAGTGGCTGCCGGGGACCTGCGGGAAGAACGGAATGAGAAAACTGAAAAGAAGACGGGAAGTCCCCAGGGTTGGGAGGAAGGTAAGAACGAAGGTATCACGTTCCCCCGTGGTAGGGGGCCTTTCATTTTTCAACACACTTCTCCGGCTTTTCATTCTCTGCTCATGTTGAACTTTATAAAAGATGCATTTTTTATGTCATTGATATTTAGTAGTGGGAAGCTGCTTGGGTTAGGGCTAAATGGGCACTAACCACAATGATTAGCAGCATAATAAAACATTGTATACTGTTTTCTGAAATGCGATTAAAATATTGCATTTCACAAAGTTTTTCTGAGGTACAGAGCTGAATATAGTTTACACTGCTTGCATATGCTCCATATCCACCAGCATCACTCATTTTCATACCATGGAAGATGAGAAAACCGTTGCTGTCATCTTATCTCCTGAGGTGATGGTGAAATGGAGGGAAACAGAAGGGTCTATTTATTTCCTTAAATGTGTTTTTTCCACTATCATGAGCCACAAGTCCGAGACCAGATAGGTGGAGTGCTAGATGAAATTGGAATATATTGACTGGTAAGAGAAAGGAGTAAGTGTGAGTGGACTGTAGAAATGGTTGATGTCTGTCTTGTATTTCTAGTTCAAGTTGTAAATGAAGGCAAGAGGATGTGTGCATGCATGTGTGTTGGCTCTCTCCCTCTCTGACACACACACACACACACACACACACACACACACACACACACACACACACACAACTATAACAATAACAGTCTGTACCTCTGGTGCTTATTTTACTATTTTTGAAAAGACCATGTGGTGCAAACATCATTCACAAAAAGTGCATTAATGTATGTTGTTTTGAACTGTCTTTCTCTGGGTTTCTTGTTGAATGCACTTAATTGTTCCTTTATGCACTTTTTTTATTGAGCTTTGAATTAATTGCCTGGTTTGAATAATACTGTTTCGTTAAATTTAACTTGGTTGTGATTTCCCCCTTTTTCACATGCAAGTTTAATATTGTCCCAATCGAAACATTTATAAATATAATTTAAAAAAAATTTAAAGAATGTTTTAATACAGAGATAGGTTGCAGCGACTACTAAATCATCATACTGGTGTGATTGTGTGCATCAAATGGTTCAATTGTGCATGTATGAAGTGCTTTTGAGGAGATTTTAAAAAGATGGCAAAATATGTATCACTATGTAACAAAAATATATCGCAATAGGCCATATCGCCCAGTCCATACCCAAGTTAAAATGGCTGCAGTACAACCTGTCAGTAAATGTAATATTCTTTTTTTTTTTGTGCATGCATGGTGCACGATATTTCCAAAGACTGGTACAATACAAAAAATTGATGCAGAGATAAGGACAAAATGTTCACCCATTCCAACAACCAGGATTACTCTCCATGACAACACAAAATGATTAACTCAACTGGTTTGTCTGTCCTCCTAAAATTGTTATTATTTAGTCTATGGCCGCAGGATCATTTGTGTTTTCTTGCGCAAGTTACTCGAGTAAACACAGCCCGCAATGATTTGCCCGCTCTCTTTCAGACGTGAACATCAGTGACTTCCGGACAATGTCGATGCTAACTGGATCATTCAATATCGCATCATGCAAAAATTTGCTTCGCATTTGGTTTGCACCAAAAGATGCTAAATTAAATCCCAGAGAGATTTAATTACAAATGTACATGAATTGCACACATTTTAAAGAGATTATCTTTGATGCGATGGAATAAAAGGGGACATAGGGTTTTTGCTGCCTTCCCCTTCACCCTATTGCATAGTTATATTAACACATGTATATGTTCAAAAAAAGCTGATCATGATTGAAGGTAGGCAACGTGCAGTACAAAGGAAATATATGTGCATAATCATGTTCAAGCCCTCAATTAGCCACAATTCAGTTGGTGAGCTGCAGTCTCCACACGTTGCACTTGCAATTTAAAAGGGATGGAAATAAGCGATGAATACTTAAAGGCTATGATCTGCAAAACTGCTAGAGTTGTTTCCTACAGTACCTAACTCACCCACTGTAAGATGTTCAACTTTGAGACTTGTAAATGGAGAGTGTTTCTTTTATCCATAGTTGCAGGTATTTAGCTTTTAGTTGAGCAGCCACAAGCTGACGCATCACTGAGGTTACTGAGATCAAGCACAAGTCTTACTGCCCATTAATGAATAATTAATGTCCTTTTACACTATCAAGAATAAAGTATGGCAATACCACTGCTGGATCCAAGGTTCATTCCCTCGGTGGCTGTGTGCAATATTGAATTTTGCCTTATCCTGTAAGTCCTATTGGGCTTTGGCTGTGATTAATTGAAACTTTTTGTATTTCCTTTTTTGTTGCCTGGCTTACATGCACACATTGTCACTATCACGGTGTCCCTGGTCATCTCCGGTAGCAAGTGACTGCAGCACACAGTGAACACTGCTCCTACCTTGAGGCTGATTTGTGTGGGCAGTTAGTCACATTAGTGCTCTGGGTAAAGTAAGTCATAAGACTTACAGGTGAGGCATGAGATAATAGTGCCCTTGGCAAGGCAATTAACATATATGACAATGCTCAACGTTTAGATCAAAAAACATCAGTCCAGTAATCATGGATGTGTTTGATATTGTTGAGAGGGAGCAGTGGCTGTCTAACAAGTGGTAACATACAGCAGCAACTGTGTAGGATGGTAGAGCTCGAGGAATAAACATCCACTCAATCAAACCCTACAAACAGTATCACTATCTGTGAAACTAATCGAGTTGATTGAAAATGAGTCACTTCTGTCAAGTACATCCGAGGGAGATTTTGAATCAGGCCACAGTGAAAGAGGTGAAACAAAGTCACAAAATTATTTGGATGTATTTGGCCTCCAATTCCATGTCTGCCCCCAGTGTCTCCTGCCAAAGAAAGTGTGAATATGATTACGTATTGATTTCTCGCTAGCACACAGAATGGAGAAGCATGGGTTGCAGCTTGGAGCTGACTGGCAGGAGGAGATATCTAGTAGGACACTGTTTGCTGGAGCCGTTGATTTGTTTGTGATAGTGGCCCCGGGGATGTCCGTCATCTGCCAACTCGGGGAGTCATCTGGATTTCCTCAGCTGGGTTGAGTTTAATAGGACTAAGGATAAAAAGACAAAATGTAGAAGGAGCAGTAGCTCAGAGAAGTTCAAATTCGAATCCTATATTGGTTTTAATAAAGCAAATGCTCTCATGGCTTGTATTTCCATCTGGAGAGACATGTGAATGAAGAAATGTAGCTCTCGCATAAGTTCTGACAGGAAGACTACTCTCATGCTTGCTTCGGCTGTAATTTAATTCTCATTCATCCTGGCTCATACAATCATGCATGCGCACTGTCAGTTTCGTCATTGCTGCGATCAGCCGTTAGTCAGCTGGTCTCATCTATCCAATAGCCTTATCAACACACCTGCCTTGTTAGCCTATCATCTCGCTGCTGTCTGTTTAAATATGGTTTCCCTCCCTGCCTTATTCTCTCATGCTGCTGTTCTGCGTTCCCTCCTTCTCCCCATCACCGCCCAGTCCGTGCAGACTCATCAGATTCTTCAATCCATTGACTCAGTAAGTCATCAACCACCATCACCACCAGTGTCTGGACACCAATGGCCTAAGCTGCCGCTCAGGACCGATGCCCTCTGCTAGATATCTCCCCATGGACTCTAAGCGCCAAAGACTATCAATATTTTATCCTCACATATCATCCTGTTAAACCTGCAACAAATATAATTTCTTCATTCATTATTACTATTTCAAAGTAGAGGTCATCGTTCCTGAGCAGCAACAAAGTAGATCCTCCCCCCCATGGAGTCCAGACACGGGTGGTGATGGTGGTTGATAATCTGATGAGTTGATGGAAAGAAGAATCTGATGAGTCTGCACAGACTGGGCGGTGATGGGGAGGCTGAGGGGTGCGCAGAACAGCAGCATGAGGACTAAGGCAGGGAAAGAAACCATATATAAACAGACAGCAGCTAAATGATAGGCTAACGAGGCAGGTGTGTTGCAGTGCTATTGGATAGATGAGACCAGCTGACGAACAGCTGATCGCTGTAATGACGGCAAGAAACCGAGAGTGCGCATGCATGATTGGATGACAGCCAGGATGAATGAGAATTAAACTACAACCAAAACAAGCATGAGAGTCGTCTTCTTGACTGAACTTACGCTAGAGCTACATTTGTAAAATGATTATTCTTGGTTGTAGTTGAATAGTATTTGAATATGATGATGTATAATGATAGAATTAGATTTGCCCTGCTCTAGTTTTACAGAACTTCTGCCATGCCACAGTAAGACATGCGCACACACTCCAATCACACAACTCTGACTGATACCATCTCAATGACTCAACCCATAGAGCGAAAGAACTGCTTTCTCAGCCTGCTTGCTTTTTGTTTTTTGTGCTTGTAAAGAGAGGGAAGAAGGGAGCAAGCAAGAGTGCTGCAATCCATAAACAGCTGTTTCTGCAAACATCCTTCAGCTCGCAGACGGGTGCTGAAGGGGCAGATCCTCCGACACTGGTGCAGAGCACCACTTTATTAGGCCTCTTTTTATAGAATTAGCACACTGTTGATGATCAGACTAAGACTAAGCAATACCATGGGGTAAAGCTGCAGCTTGTGGGCACTTGAACATCACTGCCCACAAACTTGGCAGTGCCTTTCTCCCAGTGCCTCAATGAGGCCCTGTGGGAAAACCCTCCTGAGCCCTTTCATGAGGACAAAGGGGCCTGGGTCAACCCCCTCCTTGCACAGTCCAGAATATATAACTTGGTGAAGAACACTGAAGGTGATCCCTATTTATTGGAAGCTCCACACAAAGTTTCTCAAAGTGTGATTTAAAATGAGCCAGAAAGAATGTATAGTGACTGTATATGTTTTGACCTCTACCCAGTGAGATTGGATCTGAACAGATCAATGGTCCACTTGCCACACAGACAGGAAAGGCATCCGATGCCTTTTTCTGCACCCAGAACCTTTCTTATCTCAGTAAAACATTATGAACCATTACCTTGGATGACAGACAAATTGTACTACTTATCTGTTTGGGGGCTGAACATAATAGTGCTTTGGGTTTAGCCCCTCCATTAGCAATCTGACCTGCTGAGCATGGTAAAATACAGGATAAGGGAAAATGGCTCCCCCTTATAAATTTGACAGTTTTTTAACAAAGGAAAAACAAACCTGGCCCACCTAGACCACAGATTGAACCATTGTGGACAACGGTGCTTGTTAGACACTGAAACTTTTGACCCATGACCTTTTGTCCATAACAAATCTTATGTCCATGTATATCTCCACCCTGCAAATAAAGGGTATGCCAATATTTTTTTTATTTGTGTGCAATATCATATAAAACCATATCAAATTATATTTGGTCAAAAGAAATCCATGACAGGTACTGTCACTTCTTATATAATGGCAGACTCTCTGCAATCCAGTCCATTGTAGAATAAATGGTGAAATACTTTAAAACAAATGCGGTGATGTAACATAGACAAAGTCCCGGACATCCTGAAGCTCGCCTAGGGGCTGTGCACCCAGCATTTGATTATAAAATGTTTTGATTTATTCCCCTATTGAAAGTTGTGAAGGTGGAAACTGCGGTAACATGTTGCTGACTGAAGTGGTAAAATGTAAGATGCTCTTCAGTAGTTGCCAAAAAACGACTCTATAGTAAACCTTTGCAGGCAGTTGGAGTACATGAAATGATGTTTCTCAAACGGACTGTTTTGGATGAACGAGCTGTACCTGAAGCCAATAACCATATGAAGAAATCAGCTCGTCATTGAATTAAAAAGAAGCAGTTTGAACCAAACATTCAGAGACTTGTTTCCTTAATTTCAATTCCAAGTTAAATACAAACTTCTGACATTTTAAAGGTATTTGTAATATTAAAAATTCAGGAGTGTACGGGCGGCTGTGGCTCAGGAGATAGAGAGGGTTGTCCGGTAACCAGAAAGTCAGCATGCCAAAGTGTCCTTGGGCCAGGCACTTGACCCTAAATTGCCTCTGACGGCTCTTCTGGCAGTGTATGTATATTCTAATGTATTTTATACAATTATGAGAAGTGTATTGGATCATTATGAATATGTATTTGGACAAATTCGACTATGGCATGCTGTCACAATCTTGGTTTCCTACTGTCTATTTTAATAACTCGGTTCAAAGCAAGCTGCGACTGTTTGATGATGTTTGAATCCTGATGTTCTATTGATTATGCTGCTATCTGCACCTTAAAATATTAAACCCAATAGTAGAAAATTGATGTATTGATATTTTTTAATGTCACTGACACATCTATTTTTATCAGAACATTTTAACCCTAAAATGTACATCCCTAATATGTATATGTTGATATGATGTAATGAACTCCCACTTTTTCAAACCTAATTTTCAGAAATACATATAACCATATACACGGGCCAGTATGATATTCTTTCTCTCCAGAGCAGGAGAAAAATTACAACCATCTTTTTCCATCTATGTCGTGGGCGCAGTGCAAAGATGCTGCAGTCTTATGGTGTTAAGGAAACCCTGGTGGTGGGAAGTCAGTAAGTCATTATAAGATTAGAAGGAGATAATGGACTAACATACGGTATCGGGGCCGATCAATTTTTTTTTTAATTGATCGGGACCGGCCTTATTGAGCGCCAACCAAGGCCCAATCCTTTGTTTCTGGTCAGCTGCAAGTATTTCAGTCTCAATGTAATGAAAAAAAATTCTTATTTCATTGCAGAGCTTTATAATAATCAAGCATATAAATTGTTTTGATGAAAAACTTTAATGTCATTGAAGTGTGCACTGTGCAACTGCATGATCTAGGAAAATAGTATCGGATCATGAATCGTTATCGGCAGATATTCAATATACAACCTTGTATGGCACCAGCTGCCAACTCTGCTATTTAAGCCAAACATTTATTTTAAATATTTCACAACTAACGCTTCCTCCTTTTTATGCTAAGCCCATTGTTGTTAACATTATTCAGATCAGCTAGTTCCTTAAGCGCAGCAGTTAGCGATGCCTTCTCTATCTCACTGTCACTCTGCTGCTCACTGTGTCATGGATCAACAAATTAAGGGGTTCATTAGATTGTGGTGTTATTCAAACTTTAACAATGAGAATTGTGATGTTTATTGGAACTTCGTCTTTATCCGCTGCCTTACCTTTGACTCGAAAATTAACTAGCAACTCCATGGTGTCATATAGCAACTACTAAACAACAGCAGTGAAAAAATTCTGGCGCCGCCCATGGCCCAGCACCTACATCACTCGCACACACTACACTGCGCCCCAATCCGACTCTTTAAATTCTGAGTATCTGCCAATAACGAGTCCAATTAACACATTAAATGATATGGCAGTATACTCGTTAATCTCACATACCTTGTTTTTCATGAGCTTCTTGTTCCAATTACCTCAGATCCGTATATCCTGTGTTGGAGTTCAGGCAAGCCAACAGAAGTGGCTGCCTCTATGTCAGACACCCTCCAGTGAAATTACTTTCAGCCCTCTTTTCTCACAAAATCACTTGATGACACACTGCTAATGAGCTGCTATAGGTTAGCCAAGGCTGCTCCTGTCTTGTCATCAATGAGTAAACCTTGAGGGCTTTTCTGAGCCTAGAGGTTACTGCATAATGGAGACCCAGTGATGTGAATATCAATGCACCCTCCAACCTTGACGTCCTGGTCCCAATGAGCTTCCTGCATCCCCTCAGTCTTTAGTGTCATGTACGTCGTCAGAGGACCCAGCCGCCGTTCCCCTGTCAATAATCCTTCGACCCTTCCTCTTTAATGAACTGACCTGCACTATAAAAGCAAGGTCAACGGAGTGTATCGGCTCCACTTTCAGATAATCACTTTTTACTTGCCGTGTTGTTTCAATAAGTTTGTACAACTTGTATTTTCTGAAGTTGCAACTTAATTACCCAGGCCAACCATAACATAGGGCTGGGTGATATAACAATAAAGATAATTACCGCAAAATATCTTTTCCTCGATAGAAATATAAGACCCGGTTGGTAGAACTTCGATAGAACTACTTCCATCCATGTTTTTATAGACAACACGAAACAGCCAATGATAATGAGAGCATTGCCATGCCGAACCAATCATGTGGCTGGAATAGAGTTACAGCCACGTCAAGTTAGGTTGACCCACACAGCAGAGCGCAGCAGAAGCAGCCGGCAGCAGCTCACGTGTTAATGATTGGGCTGCTGCGGTCGCTCACATCAGTACGCCAGGAGTTAGAGTGAGATTAAAGAGAAAATGAGGACAGGAAATGTTAACTGGAGTGAAAGCGTCACCGAAAAGCAGACACAGCCAAGGCTCAAAAGACGAGGACATTGTTCAAAAGAAGCGTCCGAGGAATTCGGTAGTGTGCAGATATTTTGGCTAGATAAGTCCGACAAGAAGCAAAGTAGTAGCATCACTGCACACTGTCAAAAGCATTTGTAGCAGTTGTATTGATACAATTATATACATTATACAGCATCAGTTGTATATATCGATCAATATGAAAAACATTTTCGTGATAAGATGATTGTATCATCACCTCTTTGTGGCTTCAGGAGACTTTGTTGATATTTTTGGTAATTGTAGATTAATGGAGTAGTTACTTGTTGCTGCTGTCAAACAATGAAAGCACATGAAAATACATGGTCCCGTAGAAACCTCAGTGTATATTTTCCTGCCCTCTGTAGATTGATCAGCTCCTTAGCAGAGGCTGACACTCTTCCTGGCAAACCCTCTCTGGCAATAATTACCTGTGTAGCCACAGAGACACTGTCATTATCTATTCTCTCATTGTCTTGTGTGTTTAATGAACTACAGTTAAAAGACAAATAAAACAGAAGGAAGCAATTACAAGTACAGCATACCTTTCAAAGACAAAAAAAGTCGAATTATCTCAACGTTCATTCTGATGTAATTAGGATACATGTAGACAATCCAATTAGTATTCTTGTGCTAGTTTGTTGACATATCCCAAAGCATGTCTCTTCTTTGTATGTATGTACTGTATGTGTGTATTGTTTTTGTATGCAAGTCTAAATGCCTGTAGTGCCAGCTCGTCATACATGATTTAAGGGGGAAGGGACCTGAAATTATCCTACTAATCTGTTTTTGCCTATCCCATGTATTATTCATCTTTACGTCACAATGAAATGACTGCTTTGCCAGAAAGGTCAGTGCAGCGTTGATTTTGCTGGTATCCAATTTCAAACCCCGGCAGATTTTCTCGCTATCGGTTATATCATCACCTGATTGAAAAATCACACTGTTGGCCTTCAAAGGAGCCGCTATACCGTGTCCCACCACAAGGTGACTGCAGTGCTCTTCAGCAGTGATTTTCCATCTTATCTTATATGGATTAGTTTTTAACAGGTTAATGTTCACCTTGTCTATTTTTATGCAAAGCATTCCGCGCATGTAATGCTTTTGTCCTCAATATCTTTGAGCTGCATTTCTTGTATAAAATGTTAAGTTTACCCCTACTAGGACCAAATGTAAAAACGGTAACATTAACAACATATATAAACAACAAATATCAAAATTGGTTATAAACTTGGATTTATATAGTGGTATTTGCACTGTATTGCAAAGTTGGCATGTGATTATGATTGCTTTCGTCCTTTTTGACAAGTTATTTATTTGACAAATTACATTGTTTACAACAAGTAATTGTCATCACTTGCATGGCGTCGTCAACCACACAGGTAGTGGTGCTGGGCAAACACTCTAAAGCGTCTAATTTGGCTTGAATGAAACAGACACTTGGGTTCTCCAAAATACCCTGGGATACTGTATTACCCTGTCACCACCCAACCCTGGTGCTCCATGGCAGTTGTCTTGAATTCTTACCATTACAGAACACTTGAATTGATCACAGAACCTTCCTTAGTTTTTGTTTTTGCATCAGACCCCATACAATGTTAGAAAATGGTACCTGGTCAGTCAGTTACTGCTGTAGTTATTTGCCGTAAAGTCACAGCAGTGCATTTCTTACTCTGTTATTAGGTGAACCTGTTTTAACTTCCAGACGCTTCTCACTTAGTCGTGAGTGGATCATCGATCCATAAAGGTCAGATCGATTGGTTTCTTCAGGGCCAATGTCTTTCATACTCACTCCCATAACTATATCTTGCCTGCCGCCAAGATATCTGTCCTTACTCAATCAATCAGCTTATTGATCCTGACCTGAGCATGGGGGGAATGCGTGTGTGTATGTGTGTGTAATGTTGAAGTAAGTGGGCTCAGGCCTGCATTCATCCCTGGAATTACCTGGGCTTGGCTAAATTGTTCCCCAGCGCTCAGCCCATTTGTCCAACTGAAGTAAACCCATGCCAGCATTCAGTCCACAGAACTGAATAGCTGGAGGTCCAGGGCTGCACTGACATTGGGGTCTTTGGCAACTTCAGGAGCGTATGTGGGTCTTCCCAGAATTCCTATGTAGTGTTCCACCTGTGCCGCAGCTGTGCTACTTTGATTAATTAGACTCTTTTGATGACTTTCCCCCGAGGGCTTCTCTTTTGGTGAGAGAGCACACACACACACACACACACACACACACACACACACACACACACACACACACACACACACACACACACACACACACACACACACACACACACACACACACACACATTGTGTGTGGTTGAGTGGGACTCCCCATGGCTTTGATCAGACACATTTCTGCTTTCATTGTGGGACCTGCAGAGGTGAGTGGAGGGTCTGATTCATCCTCCATCCTGGACACGGTTCTACCTTTGCCGTGGTTCCCCGGGTGGTCTTTGAAGCATCTCACATCAGAGACCGTCAGTGTTTCTCAGCTTGCTTGTATTGTAGCTCTTGCACTTCCCTCCCTCTGTTTCTCACATCAGTCATTTGATCCAAAGATTAAGACACATGAGCTTAGTGAAAAATTTCTGTGCCTTAGCCTAGCCCCTTTATTTTCCTTCTGGTTTAGCGTCATTCTCATTGCAAAATTGTTGTGATACCCTCTGTCTTCAAGAAATGAAACTCAGATAAAGATAAATCGTTACATGATTAAACCTCTCTACTCTTTTGAAGGGATATTTGTGCTCTGTGGATCTACAACATTACAGTGAGTCCCTCCAGTGCAAGTAAAATCTACCCTGAGGTTTCCCTCATTAATGTTGTAAAGGTGTTGTAGGTAGGAAGCATTAGAGCAGCGGTAGAGAAGAAATGGCAGAGAAAGAAAACAAGCTTCTCTGTTTAAACAACACTGTTCCATAAAATCAACAATTGAACAGAATATAAACTAATATTGACCCAGAGATTCTGAAGATGGAAAATTGTGTTGGGTTTTTCAAGCTTTATGCTAGTGCAGGTTGAAACTGTTAAAAAAAAACCCTGGCTTCCCTTCTGGTCTCCTTGGTGCACAAAGCAGTGTAATAACAGCACTGATAAGAAATGCGCAGGTAGGGAGATAACAGCAGCACAGACAAATGTCAAAAGAAACAAGAGTAGATTTCATATGCGATCAAGCTTGTGAACAAGATGAAGTGGAAGAATGGAAAAAACATATTTTTGACTCCTTAGATGTCAAAAGGTTTATTCCACTTGACAAGAAAATATGTTTGGGAGGTGATCCACATGTAAAAGGATTAAATTAGCACCATCGCTCTCAGGGCAGCTGACATGTTTCTGGCAGACAGTGAGGGGTTTCCACGCTGCCTCCTTTTGTCTTCAATATAAATATAATTCAAAGAACAGACGGATCAATGAAGAGACACGTTATTGCAGCAGCATAAGCTTCAAAATTGTATTTTCCAGTCTGAGATGATAAACGTCTAAACTTGCCATAGTAATTGTGTCATACTGCCAAATATTTCTTATAATTTCAGATACAATCCACTCTAGCTGTGTAATGAGATTATACTACAGCACACTGTTGTGTACAAGCTGGTAGGATCGAATGTAGCTGTAGTCACTGCGATAGCTTTGCACCCTGCTACAAGCTCAGCATTGCAGTGAACTGAATACTAACTGGTATAATATTAACAATGTCCACATCTTCACGGAATTTGCTATCATTTCATATATATTTATATATCTCATTGTTTGGTTTTATTAGTTTTAAGGCCACACCACAGTTGTTGCAATTCATGCTGTGGTGGAGTGGACAAGTTTAATAACAGCCCGTCGTTGTGATTTTTGAATCTTAACTTTTTGGTGGTACATGTGGATGGAAAAGTCGAGCCACCAACATCATTAGGTTACGTCATCTTGGGACCATGACTAACGGACCGTTGTCGACATCCACAGAGACCCACTGGCAGAGTGGATCCACTTGTTTCTGTCATTAAAGTCTTTGATGAAGTCATTTGTAAATATGAATATTAACTTTTCACTTTGCCAGCATATAACATCAATAAATGTTATGCAATAAAGATTACAGAGTAGATGAAAAATACTATACTGACTGTAATCTGATGGATTAATCCAGTGATGAATGTGTAGTTCTTTGATTCTTTATATTGCTGGCGATTGATGTTGAATCGCCTATCGGGATGAGTTTTCTTGCTGGCTTGTAAAAGTATGGTGAGTAATTGAGAATTACTGTTATGATGGAAAGTTTTTGAGCATTGTCTGTGTTGAGCTCAGTAAAGAAAGGATTAAAGGACTGACAGGAAACTGCATTAGCACTGGCTTCCCTCTATTATTGAATTACGTGGTCATGGCTGAATTAATTAAAAACAGAAGTTTGTGTGCAAGTGCCTCCTGTTTGACGTTGTTTGCTGGCACACAAGTCATTTGTCATCCTTGGCTTGTTTGTAATTCATTGTCATCAACTTTTCTATATTAAAAAAGTAAAATGCTGCTATGAGAGTTTTCCTCCCTCTGAACTCCTCTGAAGTTTATTTATTAAATTCCTGAATCAAAACAATGCTTTAAACTCTAAGAAGCATAATTTATTTTGTTTAGTTTTTTCTGGCAGTCCATTCTTAAACCTGCTGACGTGCTGGGATTTAGCACACTGAGGCACTCTAACACAGAATGAGTTGTCTGTGGAGTCGTCGGGATCTCAGAGGCTTTACTGAAAGATTTCTGTTTCGAATGTGTGATGAAGCACTTCTGATTCACTGAAAACTCTCAGACATTTGAAAAAGCACAGAAAAGCGTCATGTTTGTCATGAAAGCAAATTTTTGGCCTATTTAGCGTTTAAAATAGACGAGGGAAGAGGCGACGCTGCCCTCTGCGAAGGAAATCTGATGAGCTGAGCAGGAAAGCTTTCAGGACATCTTCAGAAATCTCAACAGAAACATCTACTGCAGCTTGATGCATCATATGTTAACGAGTTAACCAGTGTAATGCAGCACACAGAGCTGTCCTTAGCAGGATGTATTAACACTCTCATGACACTCACCATGGAGTTTTCTTGGGGGGGGGGGGGGGTTACAGTTAAACCCATAGACTATATATAAATTTGAGTGTAGTCACGGGGTATGAAAAATGAAGCCAATACAGGACGTGCCTCAAGCCTATATTCTCTGGAATCACCAGCAGAGGGAGACTCACTGGTTGCAGAAAGAAGTCAGTTTCTATAGAAGTCTAACAGAAAATGACTCCACCTCTCCCTTGATTTCAGTAAACATTTTCCTGAGGGGGTCGTGATTCAGTCTTTAGTTTAACATCTTCAATACAGCATGATGCTCATTTTGTAAAATGTGGTCGAGTGAAATAGACAGTTAAGCACAATTTACATCGGAGCGTTTTCTGAACTGTTTATTCTCTTAAAACATAAGTTTTCATATTGGCAAACACTGATATAAATATGTCTGTGAAAGGCTCACATTGGGCCAATATTATTGCCCAACTGATAAATCAGTCGGCCTGAAATAAGGACATTCAATTCGTTCTAACTACATTGTCCGTATACTGTACATGTGTGAAGGAACCCATTGGGTAAGGGTGGGCTATCCGATGATCCTATATCTTTCTTTCTTTCTTTAATTCTTTATTTTGAACAAATAAAAAAGCAAATTTGACACTGCAAACTAAATTGTTGTGCGCATACTTTTAAGAGTTGTTCTGAAATTATTTTTTTTTAAATTATGATCCCGTCTCAAGTTATACACACCCGTCTTTCCATGAACAGTTTTTTTATATTTCCGGGAAGTTGATTATTTTTTGCTTAGTACATGATTTGTGCAGTCTTAAATTTAACCAGATCAATGGATTTCAGTGCATGTGGCTTTTTAGAATAATGAATTCCAATGATGATATCCAACTTTATTGATGATTCTTATTGCTCTTTTTAGTAATGTGCACAACGGCTGTAGGTTGGTTTTGTAATTGATCTTATTTTGATGATCTTTTGGCCAGATCGCCCACCCATACCATTGGGTACGTAAATATTAACTCACGTTTTACATGACTCGCATTGAGTACTTCACTTAACACATAAAGAACTTGTGTAGCCGTGAGACCGTTTTTTTTATCATGGCTGCTTACTTCACTAGTCACGTCTGTCTTATATTCTGAGGTCCGTTACTATGGCCACTGCCGATGGGAATTGCAGCAGCTAAGCGCTTTCAGACAGCTCCCATAGAGACAGATGGACATTACTCTGGCCTCAGAGTGCCAACAGGGCCGCTGTCAGATGCTGGCTTGCGGCTGCATGAGTGAGTTATCTTTGGCTCCATTGAGATTCACCAACAACACCACATCGCTGATGTTTTAAAAGCACGTCAACCCCAGTAGAGAGTAAAGGAAAGGGGATCCAAATTGAATCTTGGTGTGTCTACAGCTTCTGATCTAAAATCTGAGTGGATACGTGTGAGTTCAACTGGATAAAACCCCAACAGGACAGTATTATGTTTATTTCTGCTTACACCTGGGTTCATGTTACCTGCTGTGAAGGGCAGCCTCTACTATCACATGGTCCTCATTCATTTGTAATAAATAAGTTGAGCAACTGAATCACTATGATATAAAGAAAGTTGAAGTTGCTGGTCATTTGGGAATTTAAAAAAAGAGAAGAAGAAAAAAACAATTTTTGCAGAGCTCATGATTTATGCACACAATTTGTTGTATTTGTCACAGGCTCAGCAAGTAAACATGGAATTAATTCAAAGATGGTTAAAGTTGTTGAATTCTTTTAAGATTATGGTGGTAGCTCAAACAATGCGTGAGATGTATTTACACATCTCACATACCCACAGTGTGTACACGGATAAAGAAACCCAGAATGAAGAAAATTTGATACCAAGTGAAAATACTAAAGATAAATCTGTAGAATGAGACATCCAGAGATAAAGAGAGACAGCTCTGCTCAGCCCCATCTCATGTGCTGGATGCTTTTTAGGATGCAACACACAAAGGTGGGTCCTTGAGAGTAGGTGAAGGCCAGACTAAGTGTGCGCCTCCTCATCAACTAAGAGAGACCTTAGCAGAGGCCAGAAATACTGGTTGAATAAAGCAACCGTCATCAACTTATTAAGGACCACATTTCCAAGTCCAAGAACTGAAGTTGCTGTTTAAAGGCCAGCAAAGGGCCCCTGCAGTGGTAAACTCAGACTGTCCATGAGACCTGACCTTCCAGGACCAAATTAGATGTTTGATTGACAGCAGGCAAACAGGGTACAAGGCTAAAGGTAAATACATCCATACAGCATCTATGTATCTGCATGATGACATATCCGGGCTGATAACAAGCTAACAAATGGTGGAGCCACCACATGCTGTTCATTTGGCCAGTTTTATACAGCACAATATGATCATTGAAATCAAAATCCCCAGTAAATACAAAAATTGGAGTTGTAGCAAGTTTGGAGTTTTGCCTGTTGATAATTGAATGGACTTTTGATCTAACATGCAAATGGATCAAATACGAATTGATGTACAATTCTTTTGAATACATGACCAATGGTGTGTGTGTGTGCGCGCACGAGGGACTTGTTGACCAGCTCCCAGTTTCTATTTCTACCACCTGTCACACCAAATGTGTGATAATAATTCTATGAATTATAACAGATGTTATAATGGTTATAAAATGCACTCAAGGACAAAACTCAGTAGTAATTGTGGTTAATCAAAATTTTTTTTTCAAATAATGTGTATCGTAAATTTACACTTGAAAGTGATATTGAACAGATCTATCCATTATATTAAAAAAAAATCGCAAAATGTTTGGTGTGTAATAGGGACTACACTGTATTAATATTCCTTCATTCACTGTATGTTGCATTATTTATGAAGAACCTGCCAACTGCAGTCTAAGCTACTCTTAGAATGGGTGTTAAAACGAAGATAGGAGCATGTTTAGAGCACTGTGCAGCACGGATCAGACGGGATGTGTTAAGATCACAGCTAATCTGACTGGATCAGAAACGCAAGCTTACCATGGTCCACAGTGATGTGGAGCTGCGATAGCAGGCAGGAAGCATACCCAAATGATTTTGAGCATAAACATACTGACTCGCACAGACAAGCTTAGACACACAAACAGACAAAAACGCATTAATGCATACTCGTGATTTGGAGTTTTTGTTTTTTTGGGGGGGAAATAAAGTGTGCCAAGAAAGCACAAATTACAATATTCAATCAGAATGTCTAAATATCTATGTTGAATGAGCTGCACAGTGCTGAAGAAGTGCACTACCTTATGCAGCCACACACACACACACACATATATATATATATGTATATTATACAGGTCACATTCACAAAACATGCTTTGGCAGCTAAAAAAGTACACTATGCGCATGCACAATATACAAAGATATGAATCCAGAAATGTGGAACTGCACGTCCAGGCAGTATAATTAGAATGATGTACATCTCTGAGTGTGTTCACGTCTCTATAACTGAGTGACATCCCTCATTCTGTGTTGGAGTGAGTTTACGTTCACATCCCTCTAAGACTCTAAACTGACCCAGAGGAAATGCCATCAGTGTTGTTGGAGCTGACTCAGCTCGAAAAAACTTCTTATGTTTCTTTTTCAATGGTATGTGGGTTTTTTTCTTTCTTTCTCGATAGCACTGGCAGCATTCTGATAGAAAATGATGGATCAGAAAAAGGCACTGGGAAGGAGATGGCTGAGCAAGAATGAATAAAAAAATATTAAAATAAGAGAGACGCTGTCAGAGACTGAGTGAGATACGTCTGGATGAAGGATTAGGGGGAGTGTGGATGAAGGGGTGGTGGGGGGGGGGTTTAAGACGAGCAAAGAGATATGATTCCTGGGTCTGAGTCGGCTTCAGAGGACCAACCAGATGAGCAGAAGAGAAACGGAGATGAAAGAGATCGTCTTTGATACTGATAGACAGAAGAGATGACAGAAAATTGTGCCTGGCATTTGATAAGCCCCATTTATATCCCCAGTAATTCAGTTCTACTTTCTGCTATTGCGCCAGTCAGAGGAAGTCAATTTGTTCCAGGCTTATCGGCCAGCGCCACACCTGTCTCACAGGTCTAAACCCAGTTAAATGCAAGGGGTTTGTTCAGAAGTGTCCTCCCCCCGAAACAAGCTGCTGACCTGACAAAACAAGTAGGGTGAAACTTAGCAGGGGCCCAATTCCTCAATCCTTTGATTTAAGCCGATCTGCTGTTTGTTCGACATGTCCGTTCGGACGTTTCTCTTGCTCAAAGTCATCAGCAGCAGTCGGACAGAGCAGAAGCACTTCATTCATTAAGCCGTCCTCCTCTGTGAGGATAATACTCATATATGGAGGAGATGAGTAAATATAGAGAGGAAATGTAGATAACTAAGTTTGGTCAGTGGCAAGGAACACAAAGACGGATGGGGAACAGTGGCCCTTTTTATTTCCTAGGAGACCTTAATAACATCGCACTGCCCTTCTTCTGTTTAAAATAATATGACTTACTTACTTGCGTTCTAAGGATGGAATTTCCAGGTCCAGGAAGTCAATTTCAGAGCACTGGGGGAAATTCATGCGGCAGGACACAAATGGATTTTAGAAAAGAGGGGTTAGACAAAATGGACGTACTGCATGTTCCAGCTCCACAGCCAACTATATTTTAGAGTGGTTTAGAGCAAATATAGAAAATAAATTAGCTCCCAGCTCTGAGGAGGCAGCATTGATTTTGTTTGCGTATTTACTGAACCAACCAGACACCAGCTGACAGAGCTATCAAGAGACAGTGGCGCATCATTTTTGGAGTTCAGTTAAGTCTTCAAAATTAGCTGAAAGACCTAATTCTTTACAAACATCTGCGTTGAAGGTTGCTGCACTAATGAGACCTTTGCAAACACAAACGTTTTGCTCTGCCATCTCAAAACTGAACACAAAAAGCTATTGAGTTAATAAACGGCAAGCGTTGTCAAAGTGTCAGTCGTCCTACAAATCAAACAAACTATTTTTGCACTTCATCCGGAAATATTCCACATTTCAAATATAACAAAGCCTCTTTAAGTCGCCCTTGTTCTTTTTTAGTTGATTTCCTTTTATTAGTCCTTCAGCTGTGACAGGAAAACTGTCCTTGTCACGATCTTTGTATTTTGTCCTGGATAGGGTGCAGTCACAGATTTATCCAGCAAAGCATGATGCAGTCATGCTTCGCTGAATAAGCGAGCCTGCTTTATAAAAAGCCCAATTTGTATATACACGGTTAGCATGGCTGTGCGAACGCATCTGATCCGTCCTATGTCCAGCGGGGGTTTATAACATCAGCCGTTAATGCAGTCAGGGTTAAAATTCTCCCTGCTCTCTCTGTTCTTTATTTTGGTTCTGGAGGTGGTCCAAGTGAAATGAAACCCAAGGGGAGTTTTGTTGAGGAATACAAATGCTCTCACCACTGCTTTCAACATCAATCCCCTGGATCTTTCGGGGATTTACGCAGTAAAAATTGTAATAAGATTCAGTCTTGGGCAAAGTCTCTTTAGGGGGATGGAAATTTCTCAATAGCCCACTACAACCTTTCAGCTTCTGCTTCCAAGCGAGACTCTTATATTTGTGCTCAAGTCACAGTTTGTACCGTGGTTATTGATATCACTCATACCCGCTTGTACATCTGCCCACCACCTGTTTCCTTTCGCAGTTTCTACACCTGGATCGTATTGCACTTTTACATGTACAGTATGTTGTGCTAGTACTTCTGAGTACACACATATACATTAAGTACACAACACATACAGTTCAATAAATCCTGTTATTATTTTAACATTGCTTGCTGCCACAGACGGCATTTGGCTATCCTACGCCTAACCCTATGGACTTTTCTATAATGGTTGTCTTTGGGGAAAGATGGATAATAGATGTTTATGTCGGTGATAGCATGTGTTTTCTCTCATTCCCGTCCCAGGAGCTTTGGAAATCTGCTGCTATGGTGCAGCCTCTGACATCACACTCACGTCGCCCTCACCAGGTTGCAGTGGTGCCTTTCTTTGACCTTAACTGGCAGCAGCTTGTTTTCTGGCCTCGACAACTACTAATGCACTTTGCTTGTACAAGGTCACATTGTTCCAGATCGACAGAACTGGCCCCAGAACACAGAGCTCAATCCCAAACGCCTGCTCTCCTCAGAACACCTTCCAATGCCTCTCTGCTGCTGTCGGTGTTTCGGGGCAGGTCCCCCCTTTGTTTCTGGAACTAGTTCCACTCAATTTGACCCATCAGCATCGCCATCAGTTACACGAATCTGCAAGTGTATTTGGCTCGTCTCTTAATGGCATTGGCGCTGGGGGCCTTTGGAACATCTGGCCTTCCCAGGCAGAGGCTGGGTCATGTTGATTGAAAACACACACCCTGCTTGACCGTGCTTACCATTAGTCACGCTGTCCCCTCTCTCCCACTCACCCTCACTAAAACACTGTAAGCCCAGTGAGGGTGGTATGGGTTTCCTCACAGTGGTCCCGTCGCGCTGCTCCTGATGTGAACTGATGGGACCTGTCAGGGCTTAGTGCGCCACGCTAATCTCATCACACAGCTTGTGCATTGCAGCCTCGGTCTCTGTGCTAGCTCAGCTGCTGGCCCCGGCCCAAATTTTATGATCCTGCATAGCTATGCATCTAGCCTAATGACATCAGTGTCAACCGGTTTGATTAAGACCAGTAGCCTCCCTCTTGATCAGCTCTAACGGTTACTCCCCTCCACCGCCATCCGGACACACACTGAGCTTTCGACTGAGATCTAATGAATGTAATGATGCTCGTACCAAAGGACAGGAAGACTGAAATGATGGATAGCACAAGGGGCCGCTATAGTCAAATGTCACAGTAAAATGCCATATTTTAGTACTTTGACCTTCATAGTTATTGGCTTTTCCAGCAATTAAGCTGTTGTTCCTAAGCTACAACGACGTTGTCACTGCGTATCGATTGTTTACAACATTTAAACTGCATACCTCCCCTTTCAATCTGGAATATTTAATTCTGCCCCAGTTTTCATTCTGCATTTTCTCTCTTTAGTTTGTTCTCATTTAGCCAATTCAACCACGCACAGTTGTTCCACTCTGAGTGACTCAGTCAGCTCTGATTTAAGGTCTGCGAGATTCATCCGCATATTTTTCTTTGTGCCAACTGTTCAACTTTGGGAACCCGAGCCAAACGATACCTACCTGTGTTGTCAAACAACAGATTTTTCAGTGAAACATCCTTAAAGAAGATAAACGTGTCTGTGTGCAGAGAGGCCTGTATTATTTCATCTTTGTCCTTGGATATTCTGTTGTTGAAGGTTGTTTCTGTGGACTATGTGTTCTTGGCCTTGGTGCTTCTCCCGGATTCAGTATTCAGTATTTCTTTTTCTGCCAGAAAACATAAAATGTGTCACTTTCGCCTTTTCTGGGACAGACTCACACAGCAGGTGTCAATGGAATCTTTCTTCTAGTACAACATACATATTTTTACATTCATACGTATACTATACATATTACTAAACATTATGTTTTTGTCTTATGTCCATGCATGATTACATTTCATAACACACTTCACAGTCTTTGCACTCTTGCATGATCAATGAATATGGCTTCTTGCAGCTTTAGTCTCGTATGTTTGGGTATGTATTGGCAACAAAGCAGCCACTGCATTTTAACTCGCAGCACGTAATATGCTATGACCATGGATAACCATTCACCTTGAACTTTTGTCTCTTTTATTATCTAAAGCGTTTGTATAATTTGTATTATTCAAAACTGTATGGTTTTTCTGATAAATTGCACGATGTTAACAACTGGCAATTATAAAATCAGGCCATTAATCACACAAGACGTTTCATCAATATGGAACTCAACACAGACCTTATTAAACGGTGTACTGAACATGTATATATGTTCCAGCAGTCTTGGACTAAGGTCAGCCTGCCATACTGTAATTTAGTTTTATAATAATTCAAAAACACAGTTTCACTTCTCATTATGACATGAACGATCTTCAACATAGTTTTGTGTCATTGATTAATTGTAGAGCTGTGACCATAGATTCACTCAGACCTTCGTTATCCAGCTATCACTATCTCTCTCTCTCTGTCTTTCTCTCGCTCTTACTCTCCCTCTCTTACACACACACACACTAACAACAGACCTGTCTGTCATATTCCGAGTGCCCGGGTGGACCGTCAAACATCCCTTCAGTCCTTACCCTCCAATAAATTCCTGTATGATTTTAAACATGATGAAGGCCCATTTTCATGGCATTTCTGTCTGTATATCCGTCATTAGATCAATTTATTTAGATGATTTCAGATTTCATTAGCGCAAGTGCTGTTTTCACTCCCTGGGGCATTTGCATCCATCATTTTTCTGAAGAGCATCTTACTGTCTTTGGAAAAAATAGGACAAAAAAATTCTATTTAAGCCCGACTTTGTGGATTCAGCATGTTTGTTTTCATTTTTTCTGTCCAAATCACTTTCATCGAGGTGATGGCCAATGTGAGTCGGAAAATGTATCCATTTTCCTTGAAAATCCCCCGGGTAATCTCACAGTCATTGTTTCAGTCTGTCTTTATCCTCCGTCGAGCCGAGTGCTGACGTGACACAGCAGATTGAGGAGAAAGATAAAACCCACTCATTTCTGGCTATAATGTACAGTAGCAAACGTTCAGTGTCACAAATTCAATTGCCCCGAGGTGCAAGAAGCCCGCACTGGATCTGAATGAGCATCTGGGATATTTTTCTTTTGTACAATCAGCATTTTCTCCCCCACTTCTCAGTGAAGACTTGCAAACAGAACAATGTTAACATATTTTCTGATGTCAGTCCCTTAAAATTGTAAAATAACAAAGAGAGTAAAATGTATCCATTGTGATTTTACAGTGATCTTTTTTATCAGTGGATTTTATCCTCAGTAATATATATATAAATTTGTGTATATCTTTATATAACGGTGCACTCTGGCTGTTTGCCTTTGGTTTATTAGTGCTGTGAAAGACGAAGCTGGCGTTAAAAAACATAATCTTTGCTTCGAGGCATGCTTGGGAAGAAAGGGTGTATGTGCTCACCTGTTCCTGAGAAATTTAAGCTAATTAGTTTTCCTAATCGAGTCTGCAGTACACAGGAAAGCTATTATCCTCTTAACTGCTCCGAAACATCATAAATAAACAAGTATTATGGATTTTTGTGTGTTTGTACAGTGCATTATAGAGCACTTAATTGTTGTTAAATGCTGCAACAAGTGTTTGATGTCGTTTGAAACCTTTTGGCACGAAGTCAAGCCTTTTGCTCTGTGGCTGTTTACCGTGTCAGGAGGTGCTGCTCTGATACCAAGCCTGCCTCTCCCGAGAATTGGTTTTATGGATCACTAGCCATGCCTCAGTTCCAAACATACCAAAGACTTCCTCCGCTTGTTCTTCATAAATTGGCAGTATTTTCAGCGCAGCAGTCCTGCTCAGTTGAGTTTTTACAGGACTGGGACATTTTTCAGATTTTATTTAGCTCCAGAAGAAGCAGAAAGCATGAAACTACATTCAAAGTTTTCAGCCGATTTGGACATATAGACTTATGTACGCTGTAGCCTCCCACATACTTATTACAGACTTTTTTGTATCGAGTCTCTCGCTCACTGGTTCTCAGACATTGGTGCAGGGTCATCCACTTCCATTAATTCCACTACAATAACCGCAGCACTCAGTAGCCAACAGACTGTTGTGTCTCACAGATACTGTTATAAGCCTGCAGCATTCATACAAAAAAGAAATATATATATAACATTTACTAGTGTAACTACCTTTAATTTGAACATTCATAGATAAAGTGATGTGTGGGAAGCCTGAGAGTGAGTCACACAACAGTCTGCGTCTGCACTCACACAAACACACAAAAGATCTGTCCATTAATCCTGATTAGTGTCTTCATGTCTCTGTAATGCACATATTCTTCCACTGCCCCTCTTCCTCTTACAATAATTATATGGGATTACAACAACAGCATTTTGACACACACACGCACGCACGCACGCACGCACGCACGCACGCACGCACGCACACACACACACACAGTGATCATCCATTTATTTCTCAACGTGAATATTGCCCCAACAGGATGTCAGTTCATTGTGCATGTACATAGATGCAAGTACCCTACACTGTGTGAGGGTGTGCAGGAGTGTGTGTGTGTGTGATTTTTAAAATTGCTGTATATCCTCAGTTTTCCGTTCCCCCGTTATCCATCTTGCCCTTCACCCTTTGTTGCTGTCCTCTGTCACATCTCTGCTTGTTTTCTTTCTGTTACTTTCACCCGAGTCCTGATCCCTAGTTCACTCTGGCTGCGTATTGCATTTTACATGCATTTCAGAAGGGGCTTTTCCTCCGCGGACACGTCTTGGTGTTTCCCTCTGTAGTTTTTTTGTATTACTTTTTTCCCATGTAACACCCTTGTGCCCTCACACAAAATACTTTCATTCATGAACCTTCGTTGCCGTTTCAACTATTAAGAAACGCAGCAGGAGATTGTCCAAGTCCGACACGTTCGCAACAGCAGGTTGATTTCCGACTCGTTCTGTGGCGTCTGTGTAGATCATGCAGGAGACGGGACATGACGATATCTCTGCTGCTGAAAGCAGTGTTTTTTGTTTACAGTCATCAACGCGCCCCACTCTCTCGATGTGAATTCTCTGGAGTTTCTCCTACCGTATTCTCACATGGGCTCACTTGGGCATTCTCCATAAATGTTGTACTGGGGTTCTGGCGGGAAAAGTTCTGAACAATGTCTGGAGCAACATAGAGACACAGAGAGAGACAGAAGTTTACCACTCCAGATAACCTGTAAATCATGAGCCAATTGGAGAAGGAAACAAGGAAATAAAGTTTGTTCTCTCTCTGGGTGCTGTTTATATCCAAAACATGTTGTTTTCGACTAAGAGAAAATACTATTCAGTTATTTAAGAGAGCACTGTGAAAAGAGCTTTCAGCATGTGCTGTCCCCTGGTGCTCTCTGCAGTCATTATTGCCGCTTATCTACCGTACATCTACAAATTATGCTCTCAATTGCCTCGACAACACAGAATCAAACTTCTTCACCGTTCCGAGCTGCTCTGCCCAACTTCCATTCACATACTTGTTGAAGAATAACACATCAGAATAAATGTTGTACGACTGTAATAGAGTACAGGATCCCTACTCACCACAAGTGCTGCGAACCTGACAAATCTCCCACATGAGGGTTACCTGCCCTGCCTCGCTTTGCACTTCAAAGAAGGCACGTCTGCCTTTTCTTTTTTCCTTTGTCTTGCCTCCTCGCCTCGCTTTACACGCTTAATTGTGCTGAGGGCTTTGATAGTGGGCGGGAAGAGAGTGAATGCCAAAGAGAAGAGGAATTGAGCATTGACACTAATTAGATGGAGAGCAAGTGAAAAAAACTGCCAGCAGTACTGTCAAAGTGAAGAGTTGGCAGTGGGGATGTGGTTGGAAAGTTGAAGGCACGAGCACCAGGCGAGTTCAAAGTTGTAGGCTGTGAGATGAATGCACCGGGTGGGTTACACACGGTGCAAAGAGCATTCAAAGGGGCCGGGGGGGTCCCCCCCGTCTGCCCTTCCATGGCACAGGGATGATGAAGTAGGAACAATTGTTGCACGTCCCAAGGGTACACCTGCCCAGCAGGTCCGTACCTGACATTGAAACAAACTTTGATGAAACATGGAGAGCTGTTCAGCATATAAAAACACTTCAAAAACAGAGAAAGAATCATGATTTAGGTAAACATGTAAGAGCGTCATGTCATGCAAACCAAAACCAGCATTGAACACGAAGAAAAGCAGGTTAAAAACCACTGTAAAAGTCACATTTAATGCTGTCGTCAACCAATCTAATGGGCAACTATGCCTAGAAGTCAGTCGTGTGTGTGTGCGCGCGCTGCTTTCTTATGCAGCGTATGATTGTGTCGCCCCAGACATTGAAATTATTTAAAGTGCCTCCGGCGTGGAGCGCCAGTCTTGATGGAAAACCGAAATCTTTCGATGCCAGTGTGGGCACTTTTTCTTCAAAGGCATAGACACAGCGAGGGATGTCCACAATGCCGGCTTGGTTAACAGTAGGGAAATGGAGGAAATGGAAGTGAGAGGGTGGACAGAGAAGGGGAGATCAACAAGATGGCCAGCAGTGACAGAAACATCAGTTGCAGGAGACAGGAAGAGAGAGCGAGTGGGAGCGAGGGAGAGAAAAGCGGGGCGGTAATGACCCAAAAAGGATGGACTCAAACGGAGATCGGAGGCACTGGGAGATGGAGCCAAATATGTGGCGTTAAAATAGGAGGGACAAAGAGACATGAGAAATGGACAGAAGAGGGGAAAGGAGGGTAGGAAAAAATGGTCACAGACACTGATGGAGTAAAAACAGATCAGAAGGAGTGAGATTTGAAGGTAATATGTGGCATGGAGAAAGATTGATGCCAGAAATAAGAGGGAGATGGCGTATATATGACAGTGATGGAGAATGAAGACATGTTTGGCAGATAACAGTCAGTACCCTACTTATTGCTGACATTTGAGGAAAATGGAGATGCTCTGGAAAACACCCAAGAATATATAGAAAAGAACATTAAACTATAAAAGGATGCAATCGGTTGTCAAGCCATGTTGTAAGAGGAAAACAGACTTGCAGCTTCATGTAAATTGTGGGCTATTTATTTGATATAGCCAATAACCCTGTAAGGCCCATGGTTGTAATTTTGCAACATCACTCTTAGCTGTCCTTAAAAATATGTCTGTAAATTTTTTTTTTTTTTTCCATAAGACCACATTAACATAGTCATTGTTTCTTTTTGTTTAGCCTCACAATGTTATGGGTGGTAAATGTGCATACAGGTCTTGCCACATGGCCATGAACTCACACATCATGCCAACTTTCCTTGGAGCTCATCTACTTGTTTTATTGGATTTTATATATCAAGACTAATGTAAGTAAAATCCCTGAAATATTTTTTTGTGTGTTCATTACAAAGTCTAGAACAGGTAGATACCAAGTTACTTTGGAATACATTCATCAAATTAGAGTTTGAGCTTGTTATGTCCATGTTGCAAATTCACAACACTGGGTGAGAGTGCTAGTTAAAATAGCCTGTGCACCTTACCCCTGATTTCCACTGGATGCGGAACGGCGGCGCAGTGTGTCGGTTGCGTGTTTCGCCGTCCGCCAATCCCCACCGCCTCCACCACAGTGGTGCGCTGCGGTGCGGCCATGACGTCACGAGGACCCACGAGATCTCGCGAATTCATGTATGATCGCGCGATTTAACAGGGTGTAGTTTCTATAAAGAGAATCACAAACCAACAAGTTATTTCCATCATAAAGGATTTGGTGATTTTGGACTTGAATAATCAGCATCTCCTCATCCATGGTGTCAACGGGGTGAACTGGTCGCTGAAAACCCCTGACCTGTTGACTTCAGGGCTGTCTCCGCCCATTATGACATTTTCAAGGTGTAGTGCAGGGAAATATGATCCGCCGTGGGCACGGTGTATTTTATTTGACAGTTAAAGTATGTTTTATTTTTGTTTCTGTGCTCGACTTCCTGTCCCACGCGACCTGTTTTGTGCTGAATTGCAGCGTGTGTGCTCCGGCGTCCGGCAAAAATAGAAGCCCTGCGTATCTGCTCCGGAGGGCTGCGGAGCGTCGGAGCTGTGACGGAGCCGTGTGGAGTCAGTGGAAATACACACATTGACTTTAATTGACACCTATCGGCTCCGTCGCCATTTGGCAGCCGTTCCGCATCCAGTGGAAATCCAGGGTTAAATATTACCTGGGGGCATTGCACTTCTCACATGTTAACAAATGGAAATAAGTACTAATATGAATATAATCCTTTTGATTATTCCCAAATTCTAAATTGATCTCCTTACAATTAGAAGTTATAATTTTGAGTTTAGACCAGAATTTAATACAGGAATACATTATTTCTGGTTTAAATTCTGTAGCAGAATTTGATGTTGCATCTGTATCTTATCAGTTAAAAAACATAATTCACTGATCCTGGGCTTTTTTTGTTTGCCCAAATAGTGGCTTGTTGCATCACAACTCTGTGATTCCTTTCAAGTCGAAATTTAGCTAAACTAAACAATACATGCAAGGCCAGCCACACCCATGAGGTTTCTAATTGTGGTAAAAACTAAAATCTATGACATGATCTGTCACTTTGAAGTTTCAACGGAGTACGAGCCAAAACTGAACTTGGATTGTCAGGTGATGTTGATTCAGCGATGGGACAAAGCCACCAAAACCTCCATTAATGTTGAGAGGCCTCCCATTGTGGGTGCCTACAATAAATACCGTGGAGATGTCGATTTGTTTGGACTAGTTTGAATCCAAATACAAGTTCCCCATGACATTGCAGCGCTGGTACATTTACATCTTCTGACACTTTAATCCTCGCTGTGGTTTACATCTGGCTCCTCTACAAGTAGGACTGCAAAGCTCTCAACATTCCTAGGAAAGGGATACTGAACAGGAGACTGTTCCAGGCACAACTAACATCCTCTCTCATCTTGGTGAACACAACTGCCAACACACCAAAGAGGACGACCTTCCTCAGGCAATGGGAGCCCAGTAACACAGACAGTGCCATCAAGGAGCCCTTTGAGTGCTCAGAAGAGACCTTGGTGATCAGATTCCACCAAATATAGGGTCCCATCCAAGAGGACTTCTGTGACCCACCTTAGCGGATATACGCAAGGACATGATTGCACATTTCCCTGTGAAGATGAAGAGAGGACGCCGCAGACACTGGGATGAAGGATTCACCAACACTCTGCAGCAAGTGCAATGTCTGTGAATAAAGGAGAAGAACTGTCTTTGGGACTGTCACTGCAAATAAACATGGTAGAACCCTTGGTTCAACACTTTCAATCAGTTCATTGAGTTTTGTAAATATTTTTGAAAATTCTGTAATTTCCCCCCAATTTTTTTTACTAATAAATTATTATGATATATGTTCTTATGGGGCTACATGAGCAAACAAGCCTGTAAATAATCCCTAAGTAGTTATGTATGTTCATTAAGACTGTGACTGCAAAAGCAAAAAAAAACTGGGCCTCAGTGACTGCTACCAGTGAGGCCCAGGTTTGCAAATTTACAACGTTACCCTAAAAACTTACTAAAACGTAAAAAATTCAAAATCCCTTTAAATTCTCCACCAGAGACCCCCTAAAACAACATCTGAAAGGTGAAAAAAAAATGTAGCTAATTTTTTTCTATATTTGGGCTTTCCAGGGATAATGGGGTTATGATTTTTAATAATTGTGCTAATATGGTTGTGATTGCTTTTCCTCGAGTGGATGACATGAAAACTGAAATATGAAATAATGAATTTGTCTCCACTTGTAAGGGAACGTTAGTTAACAGGATATTGCTGGATGGGGAAAGAGAAGTGTCCGTGTTCTCAAACGAGAAACGCTCCACAGAACCACAGATGGTTTGACATCATCATCACTGTGTGTGCAGTGCTGCATAAGATATGCAAGACGCAGCTCTGCCATTATAAAAAGATATGAGGCTTCAGATGAGTTAAGTAGGCTGCTATTTTAAATCGTCTACATATATTTTATTTAAGCCACATGAGTTGTTTGCCAGCGACAGTCTACAATGCCGCTTATTTATATTTTTAAGCTTTGTGTCAATGTTGGAATCATATTTTCATGTTCATTACCTAGATAACAATTGAAATTTAACATTTCACATCAAGTCTGCACATGGTGTGTTTTCTGTGTTTTAAATGATGCCATGGTCTAATAGAAACGTTGGTAACCACAACACATCCTCATCATTGCTGCTTTGCTTTAAAACAGTACCTCTGTCTCTATGCCTTTTTATACATTATACGGTATTGTTTGTTTTCCAATGTCACAAAGGGTTTCATAGTAATAGATATTCACAGTGACAGATAAAAGCAAAGAGCAACAGGGCAGGTCCAAAGGAAATCAGTTTCAAAGTTTAGGAGTGGGGAAACTACCAAGACGCCCTGATCAAAAGACATCAGTGATCACACAGATTTTAAATTGGGTTCTGAATGTGAGGGCGAGCCAGCGTAAAGGCATCAGGATTTGTTTCATATGTGCCCCTTTTTACAGGACCTTTTGAAAAGGAGGTGTCTGACTGAGCCAAGAAAAAAAGAGTTTTACAAATGTCTTGAGAGGATGAAATGTGTAGAAGATCATCCTCGTCTCATCCTACCAACTGTAGTGCGGTTCCTCAGCCGTAAAAACACTAATTAATGAGAGTCAATAGCAATGTTTTGATCTAAATGTCAAGGGAGTGTCCATCAACTATTATGGAGCGAATAGACTAGTTTTGTAGGCTACGCAGGCCTACAGTAACACGGCTCTGATAGAACATTAGAAGAAGTAGAGGTTGCAAATCGAAAAACAAAAAAACAGTTGCCTTGGCAACATACCCGTACGACATGCTGTATGCTTGACAATGGAGAGAGGTCTACCGGAGTTACTTTCAACTGAGCAAGTTATCATAGTACTTTCAATTGAGTTAGTTTTAGCATTGTGTAATGCTGTCTTGAGAAGAAGACAGAGAAACGGCACTCTGATGAACGCAGCGGCGGCAAACGCGATAAGATGACGAGCACCATATATGTGGGAAAGGCAGCGCTAGCATGGTTTCTGGGAGGTCACAGTGGACAGGTGTTTCACAGCCTTTGACTGCAACATTTCAGCGGCAAAAACACCTCAAGGAAGTGTATGAACTTTATGGAAATTAGAGGAAGTTTATTTTTCTATCAACTTTTTCTATTACGATACTTGAAAATGTGCATCAAAATAGGTTGATGGAAACATGGCCAATGTCTCGTCAAAGGTGTCACCAAAATGTCTGAGTGCAGATGAAATTGATGATGAACGGATCTGTATAAGTATTTGAGAGCAGTGATTCATTTCATTCCTAATGTCGGCAGCTAACAACGGGGAGGAACTGATACTGGATGAAACATTTTCTGAGAATATTGGGAACATTAATATTGTGGACACAAGCAGAAGGCAGGGGTTTTGAAACAAATATTTTTATTAAGGTAAAATAGAAGTCTTGACTACTGTCACTCCAACCCTGCCTGGTTCACTCCCCTGCTGAATCACTGCACATAGAATCATCGAGGCTTTCATTCAGTCATCATCAGGATTTCAATCCAGCCAAATAACTGCTGATTTCTCTGATTAGATCCTCTCTTCCGTTTGAAGTGCTGCATGTCAGCGATCCCGAATGTGGTAAGAATTAGAAAACTGCTTGACTAGAAAACTCTTGATTCTGGGTGTTTATCAAAGTTTACCATGAAGTAATCTTTCATTATAAAATTGAATTAGCTGGGAAATTTTTATGGACATGAGAGATGGGTCTCTTTCTCGCCACACATTTCAGCAAATAACCAAGTAATCAGTGAGTCACTGGTATTGATTTGCTACTGTTTCAGTCCCCTGCAGATACATTACGGCCATTTTACACAATGATGCAGTACGCAGCCCTGTGAGAAATGAACAAAATTTGAAGTTGAACAATCTGAAAACATCACTTTACTGTAGCTGAGAAAGTGTGGGTTTATCAATTTTGAGCTGCAGCCAGAAGCTACAACAAATCAATCTGTCAGCAAGTGTCGGTCAGTCCGCCGACTTGAGAAAGTTACTCGGCGGGTGTTACTGCAGAACGGCATTGAAGTTTGTAAGAGCCTGATTATTGCAACTCAATCTCACATCCTAAACCTCAGTGATTCCATTTAAACTTGGGGTATATATCACTTACTATTGTACTTTTATGTATATTGTAAAGTTTTGTGACTATCTTGTATGATGGTGACACTAGATGTTCGCAGACATAAAAACTAGAGAAGACTGATATAATGGTTGGTCAGTAATATTGGCCAATATGAACCTTTCTGCGACATGTCGGTATGTGTGCACCAAATTTTTATTTTGGAGAACAAACACTGCAGAGAGGATGTGCATTTATGTTTACATTTTATGTCAAAAAAGTTATGTTTTTTCATTCACGTATAATATTTAATCAATATATTGGATTGTGTTTGTGTTTTATTTCATCACAGACTCAGTAGGCCAAAACAAAATCAACCCTTCTGTTGCAGCTGGTATGTTAACATACATAAAAAATACACCTTCGCATGAATCCATACTGTGGTGCCCAAAAGACTGTGGTTATGCTGATATTGGTTAGGGTTATGGTTAGGCACCCTTGATCAGGCAACTGATCACATACTTGCTGACAAGAGTTCTCTTTAGGGTTATAGTGAAGCAGCCAAGCCCCCTGATAGTGTCCATCAACTGCTGTGTTAAATGCCAGACCGACAGTGTAACTATTTGGAAATACCACATGCTTGATCACCAAAGGGAGAGGTGAGATCTATGCCCTGCTAGTTGCATCTCTTCTGCCAGTCTGCATCTGACGTCAAGCTGAGCCTGCCACCCCGAGCCAAAGGTGTGGCAGTGCCTGCAATCAAGAGTACAGTACGATTCCAAAAAACAGCAGGCGGGAGAGCCAGCAAAGATTTAATAGAAAACCTACTCGCTTTCGTTGCTCAGTGAAATCCTGTAGCCCCTGCAAATTAAAAGAATTCCCTCATGAGCGTTGTTCTGAAGCTGAAACTTGTAATGACCATCTACAAGGTGTATAAGCCCCACTGTGTGGTGCAAAAAAGTACAGCTTTTTCAATATGACCCTCATTACAGGTCTTTGTCATCCAAAATGTCTGACAGAGGAAGCAGTGGAAAGCCCAAACACAAGCGAAAAGAATCCCAAGCACAGTCACACCCAACTTGAGTAGATCTGAGTAGGATTGGACTGGACCCAAAAGGAAGTTGACCCTCACAGACCCTAGTGTAAAAAAAAGTTAACACCCGCAGCAGCATGACCATATGTCAGTTAATATGGAAAAGAACAAACCAAACAATAATATCCATCGAAAGAAACCAAACTAATTACAAAAATGATTTGGTGTTATTTTTCGTAACAATGAATCAGAGCTGTTACCGAGTTAGCTCGAATACTTTCAAACCGTCTGCTATTCCATATTTTGACTCCCAAACCTGAGACCGGGCCCAATTAAACCCTAGTCCTTAGAAACTGTAGTGGAATAGTTTTATTATTTGAGTCACAGGCAAATTATTGAGGCATTGGCTAGTGACAGAGGAAGAAAAAAAAATGATTTCAAATGGTTCCAATCCCACGTTTCCTTCTAAAATCAACAACAACAAAAAAGTTAAGTTTTGCGACGCAACTTGTTCCCCTCAATATGTAGAAAACTCACTAGATAGAGAAGTGGGTTTAAAATTTCACAGTTGCGCAGCTCTCTCACCTCAGGGCCTGCATGTTTTTCCTTGGACAGACTATCAACAGGCAGTGAAATCAATACTGCTCCGACCCTTTCTGGGCTGAGGTAATTCAAATTAACATCTTTTCCTATTGGCCAGAAATTACTCGGTTGAAGAATTGTTCCAAATGGCTGGCAAACACAGTAATAGAAAGGAAGAAAAATGCAATCAAATGCAATGCAATCAAATGCAGCACTTAAAGCTCGGGGAAAAATAATACTTTCCATTCCTGGTAGTTATAAAACAACTTAATTGTTCTAAGTGGTTTCACAGCTAGATGGCGTCATTCCTGACTGTTATGCGTCAGGACTTGGTTATAGAACGTTTATAGAACTGAAATCACAGTGAGATCCCACAGTAGCACATATTCAGTACGTTGTCAGCAGCTTGTCCACTGCTTCCATTCAATCTGACCCCTGACCCTCACACACTTTGTGAATGTATGGAATTGTTATTGCTGGTTGCAACTCAAACAGTATCCATATAAGAGGAAGTAGGCTTGGTTACCATGACAATCACATTCTCTCTTTCCCAGCAACAGACTGACAGCAGGAAAGATGCAGTGAGAGAGAGAGAAGGATGAGTGCCTCTCAGAGGAGCACATTAAAACAGAGAGCAACACAGATGGATTAAGGCCTCCAGGGTTAGGCTTGGCTCACTGCTAGTCTATAAAGAAATATAAAGCCTCCTGTAAAGACAGAATATTTTACAGAAAAAGGACAGTGCCTTGTTTTTGAGGCAACTCTTTGAAGCTCTGGGCAGTGCTTCTCCACTCCTGTCCTGTATTGTAGACACATGCCATATTCATCCAGTATCATGCAGTGTGTTCGAACATAAATTTACAAATGTTGTTGTTATTTTTAGAGCTGCAGTTAACAATTATTATCATTATCGTTTAATCTGAAGATTATTTTCTAGATTAATAGTTTAGTTGTTTGATCCATGAAATGTCATAAAATGTCGACCCTGTTTCCCAAACCCTAAGATATTCCGTTTACCGTCGTCGGAGAGCAAAGCAACCAGAATATATTCACGTTTAAGAAACTGAAATCACAGAATTTTTTTTTCTCTTCATAAAACTACAGATTAATTGATTATCAAAATAGTTGGTGATTAATTCGAAGAAAAAAAAATGTGTGTGGGGAGGATATAAATTGGTTGTAAATTTGTTAGGACCAGATATATTTTGTTATTACTTATATCCAAAATAGCTTCTCATCTATTTTTTTTCTCTGCCCTGTTTCCCTGAACACACACATACACACTCACACACACAAAAAAGAATGACAGCAGAGATGCCAGTGTTCGCGAGAAAAGGGCTTTGGAAGTTTCTGAGAGCGTTCAAGAGTCTTCATGTGTTTCCTGACATTTTTTAGAAATTGCCGAGGCAATTGGAGGGTTTTTGTTCTGTTTTGTTTGGAAGTTAATATACTGTCAATTTAGGTGTATGGAGTTTTTCTTCTGAATTTTACTAAACCTATTAGAAAACACCAACAGCAGCACTAGTATTAGTGTCCATGTCCAAATCATTATTATAAATACTAGGAAAAAAAAGTTTAGAGAATCAATTAGCTAACAAATGGGTAGTATCACAAAAAGTCGTAGAATTGATGAAAACTGATCACACCAATCCCCTCTTCTGAAACTGTTTTTCGAGGCTCAGTGTACAAAGCGTTCAGGTGACAGCCTGATACAAACCAGTTACAATGAAAATGGCAGGTCATACCTGGTGTCACCAACTGACGTTAATTCCATGACAAACTTGATGCTGGATTTAGATTGGACGAAACCTCAGTGCTATTTTCTAAAGCCTGGAATCTTTAGTAATCTCCTAGTTAATTCCTTTTGCCCCAACATTTTTATCTGTGCTCCTGAATCTTTTGATTTAGTGGAACCATCACTTCCCTAAAACTAAATACAAAAGCAGAGCTCAGTGCCGACACTCTACTCCACTCATTTCAGTCATTCACTCTGCAGCTCGATAAACAATATCATTGTGTAAACAGCAGTAGCTAATGGATGCATTTCATTCAACAGCTTGTTCACTCTTTCGTCTAAACTTCCTTTCTCTCTCTCTCTGTCTTTCCTTTCTCTCTCTCTCTGTCTTTCTGTCTCTCTCTCTCTCTCTCTCTCTCTCTCTCTCTCTCTCTCTCTCTCTCTCTCTCTCTCTCTCTCTCTCTCTCTCTCTCTCTCTCTCTCTCTCTCTCTCTGTGTGTGTGTGTGTGTGTGTGTGTGTGTGTGTGTGTGTGTGTGTGTGTGTGTGTGTGTGTGTGTGTGTGTGTGTGTGTGTGTGTGTGTGTGTGTGTGTGTGTGTGTGTGTGTGTGTGTGTGTGTGTGTGTGTGTGTGTGTGTGTGTGTGTGTGTGTGTGCGCGTGTGTGCGCGTGCGCGTGCGTGTGCGTGCGCGCGCGCACCAAGTACTCCAGTGAACTGCCCTGACGTGGAAAACGGGCAATCAATATACTCCACCAGAATAATCGTCATTGCGGGAATGCGGGTACTCATATTGTAATCATTGTTCGTTCTGGCATATCACGTGAAACCTGTTTGTATCTGTAATTGTTCAGGCTTGTGTTACAAATGTATACATATATTTTTTTTCCCTACTTTTTTGTTTTTGATTTCTGCTTGGTTCTACCCTTCTGTCATTTCTCATATCGGACAAATGCCAGTGATCTATGCACACAAACACTAGCTCACTAAACACCCTGTCCTCTCCAATTCAGTTAAACTATGTTCTAATAACTTGGCTTCTTTCAGAGGGAACTGTGGTACCTCATATATCTCTCGGACAAGTTTGTCTGGAAAGATGTAGTCTGCTTTTCACTGGTCTTATTCTTCCACAGAGTTCCATTATAGTCAACATATATACAACATATATATATATATATATATATATATATATATATATATATATATATATGCGCCACAGCCATTAGTTAAGGAAATCCATCGTGAGTTCTTTATACTGCAAACTGTGACAGACTTTGCTGTGTGCAGCCGTAAGTAATTAAAAGAAGCGTCTGTTTGGCAGGATAGCTAATTAAATTATTTTTTTGCTGTGTGTGTGTGTGTGTGCGTGAGAATGCTTTAAGCTCCATGCAAGGACAACTGGGTGGATGAGCACTTGGAAATGAATGAGTGTGTGTATATGTGTATGAGTTTAAAGAGGCTTTTATTTAAGTTTAATTTTAAAGCGGGGGGCTCACTGAACCATCAATGATGTGTGTGAGTTTGTGTTTGCCTGTTTGTATTTGTGGGACTGTCAAGTCCTTGGAGGACCATCACAACGACCATCTGCACTTGTGCAAACACAAGTGCAGATGTGTCCTGTAACATCCCTCTGGAAGTCTGTGCATGTTTCTCTAGAATTTCCACAGGGTGGAAGCTCAGTTGAATGAAAGGAGGGTGATTTGCGATAGTATGTGTTAGGGATGTACCGAAATTAAAATTGTAATAAACACAGGGAGTTGTTGGGCACGACCGTTGGCCCCTGCATTTCTCATTCAGCACTAAATTATTGCAGTCCACTCACCAAGTGCCTGCAGGAGTCTGTCTGGTATCAGTAGTCTCTCACCCCCCTGGAATGGTGCTGGTGGGTTTTTCATAAACTGTGAACAGATCCACTCAAGTAGTGACCTTTCAAGCAAGTCTGCCACAAACCACTGATTCTACTAGAGCCCGACAGATGTAGCAGTTGGTTGATTTTTAAAAATGGCCGATATGAGAAGAATAAAAGAATATTTATTTTATTAATTCAAGTTCACCATATTTGGTTGTATACATGTTTTCGTTATAGATATTCTATACAAAAAAGTTAATAGTAAAACTGTAAAATGTCAAGCCTCAATTACATTTCTTTGTCATACGGGTTTGATTATGACTTATTTGGATCCATTGCCAATGTTTTGTTATATTCCTTTATATCGGCATCAGCCCCCAAAAAATCATATTGGTCAGGCTCTAGTTTTTACCGAAAGACCAGGCTAATATCAAGTGATGCTAATATTATTAAGCATCACTTAATATTAGTCTTTATTGAACTGGACATTCAGCACAACTAACACGATAGTAATGGTGCTTGTAATAGTATCAAATTAACTCTCCCTTCCATATTGTTCAGAGTCCAGGCTGCTTTGTTGTTTGTCTTGTTTCACCATCACCCCCTTCGCGAAGCGTTGCATTCTCACCTGATGTCGTCCTTATTGAACGTTAGCAGTTATATTTACAGTATAAGGGTGTTGAATGTTAATAATGGAACCTGTAATACAGGGCTAAAATGCCAAGCTAGCAAGACTGTACTGGAACTGCTTTACTACACTGGCACAGGTGTGTAATCTACTGAATGCCAGCTACTTTGTTTTTTAATACCTGCAAACTAAATATTGATAAGATATCACAAGAGAAGGACTGTTCCTGGATTTATCAGTGTTTGTTTACTCACCCCGACTCTCCTGGAACAAGTTTCAGAGGACTGAGACATAGATTAAGATTTAATAGATTCTTGTCACGTTTTCAGCGGTTTTACTGTGAAATCTTGTGCTCGCCGTCCATTGTGTGTGCAGCCCACAAACTAAGCTGCGTCTCTGTTTATGTTTGACCAGAGTTTGTTGCTGTGAGTCTTGATATCGTAGAAGGAGCCTGATATTAACACCGCAACAAATGAGGGCTGTTCAGAGCAACACGTGCCACACGTCAACAATACTTCTGAACAATCTTACTGCATGTTTACCCTCTTTTTTTCCTACTGTCATATTATTCTGTTCCTCTTCATGCCCCAATCACCCCCGCCGTTACA
This sequence comes from Scophthalmus maximus, assembly GCF_022379125.1. Classification (NCBI taxonomy): domain Eukaryota; kingdom Metazoa; phylum Chordata; class Actinopteri; order Pleuronectiformes; family Scophthalmidae; genus Scophthalmus; species Scophthalmus maximus. Next base: position 17,757,739 of record NC_061529.1, on the reverse strand, counting down.
TACATTCTGCCCCATCACTAAACCCCACAGTCTTTGAACTTTTCTAACTCATTCAAAAAGCAAACTACAGAAGAATGGTGCTGTGACAAATTTCTCACTTAAAGCTGCTGTCGGTAGGATTGAGAGAAGTGTGGACATAGTGTCAGCATTCAAAATCCAACGACTCCTAATCCCTCCCCCTGCCTCTCCGCTGCTCTTCGGTTCCTCCTCCACAGCTCCTCCCAGCCCTCCGTGCCCCTGCACGCTACCATGGCAACCGAAGCCAGGCAAGGTACGTAACATGACTTTCCCACCGGTAAGAAGCTAACCTGAAGCTAACACGGACTACTGTCCACATTGATTGACTATAACACGTTTTTTAGTCACCGTTGCCTCACGTTATTACCTGTGACTTTTTGTGAAAACAACATCGTCATTGTTTTTGAACGTAGTTGACCGTAAATCAGTGTGTATTAGCTTGTTGACGTACCTAGCGTTAGCTAGTGCGTTAGCTACTACAGAGTGTTACGTGGTAGGCCTGTAAATTAACAGCTTTATCTTCACATACATCATTTGTTAATTTGCAAGATGACTTACGCTTTTATCTATATTTTATAACATTATTAGAGCTTTGAGACTGGTACACTGGACTCCGATGAGGAAGTGAACACGGTTGCTTCGACGAGCAGCCGAGCGAGGAGAAGAGGGAGTCGCCTACGAGACGCACCGGGCAGCGGCCGTGGGAGACGGGGCAGAGGTCGGCGTGTGGGCCCCACACCCGAGGACCTGGTGGCCGAAGACACAGCCGATCTTCATGTGATCAGCCAGTTGGTACCTGCAGCTTGAACTGGTTTCATCCAAAGATGGTTTAGCTTCAGACTGTGCTATATGTACATGCTGTGCAATATATATTTTTTTCATTTCATTTATCTATTTCAACGTTACATTTTAATATTTATGCAACCTCAGTATTTGCTTTGCAATAAAGTGTATTTTGAAAGTGATTGGTTTCTCATTGCATGAATATACAACAATGGGAAGATTGCTTAATTTTTTTATCAATATACTTTTTGAATCAATTCAAGAAATTACAAATATATTAATTTGGGGTAATCAGATTCACTGGTTCAGTAGGTGTGTTGAATAGTCTTTCCTCAGCCGTCCCCCCAGCAAAGTCAGCATCTGTGGAGAAAAGCAACATGAGTATGTTAAAAACTATGATCCAGGAAAAAATATTCCTCCACAAATTTATCACCCATTTGCAAACTCAGTGAACGTGACACAGCACGGGATGCTACGCTGGTGATAAATAGTGAAGCTAACTAAACAGTATGAAGGGGGAGCATTTGGCCGCGAGAGCGCGTCTGGAAAATTCTCAAAACAGATTAGACTGCTTGGACACAAACATATTTTCAGCTATTATGCTACAAACACCGCTAACCACTAGTCGTAGCACTGTGGACCTAGAACTAGCAGCCTGATTAGAACTAGCAGTCTGATTACAACAGCACAGTAGCACACAGTCACAGAGTGCAACAATAACATGGAAAATAAACGATAAATGAAACAAGAATAAATACTGGTCAAGTAGAACGCATCGTTTGTGAACTCTGTCGGTGTCGTTGCTTCTATGGAGCCGCTCCAATGTTTGCATCTGCTCGATCTGCTTCCTTCTTTTTAGCTCGTTTTTGCTCGTGGTCTTTGTCGTATATGGAGTTTCTGGCAAAGGAGCCAGGCAGTTTTTTCGATGCTTGGCGTTTTTCTGCCGCGGTGTTTTCAAACTAACTTTGCTTCTGCTGCGAGCCCCTCGTTGTGAAGACGTGAGCTTGGTCGTGACCGAGCGAGTGAGGCTGTGCACAGGTTCTGCAGCGCTGAGCCGCTCGTAACTGGATGGTTGACAGAGCGGAGAGACGCCCCCTGGCTGTGATTGGACATTTTTGCTCGGGCGCGGTGGATTCTGGTAAATTAAAGGCAGTAGGGGGAGCTGAATGGCCCAGAGTGTGTCAAAGACGATCTGTCTCACATATTACTACCAGCATATAGCGACAGTTTCAGCAAATATGAAAAAAAAAATTGCAAATCCTACCGACAGCAGCTTTATTTAATAAAGCAAATGAGACAACCGATTGGTCCTACTGCATTTCTTTAAAATGTTTTCAGAAGCTTTTTTCACATGATCATTTAATTCTTCTTTGTGTTCTTTGGTCCCTGCCTCACCACACTGCATATGTCCCCTCAAGTACGCAGGTGAAAGACACACATTGTATCATCTCCCCACCACACAGCAATGTGAGCTCACAGATACTCTACCTGCTTCGCCCTGTCTGTGGTTCTTGGCTGCAGCTCTGGTGTGGAGCTTCCAGGCCTCTTTTTGAGAGCAGCTTTGGGATTTTCCCCTGCAAGCAGGCCATGCAGGAGGTGGTGGCAGGGGGGAGGAAGTGTTGACTTTCTCCTGTGGATTGTGATCCATCAACTCCCTTTACCAAGCTGAGAGGCTGCTGGCTGGCTGGCTGGCCCTCAGGTCTACAGTCCCTTGTCAGCCACCCCCGACCATCACACACAAACACACACACACACACACACACACACACACACACACACACACACAGTCACACACACACACACAGTCACAAACCAACACTGAGGAACAAAACTGCCCTCAGGTGGAACTGTGGCACACACACAAACAGTCTGGGTAAGTTAATTAAACATGCACACAAAATGCAGCCTGCGCACTTTCCCCACTTTTTCACATTAGCATGTACACAGGCACATGGGAGACTTTTCTCTCTTAGAAACAAGGGCAGGAGAAAAATTGCAAAAAGTCCTTAATGTAATTTACTACAACCATCTCCCTTTTGAAATGTTCCACAATCAGATAATATCCGGGCCTTAAGGAATTCACTCCAGGAGATACTATCGGCCTGCTGAGTAACCAACAAACTATCTTATCTACCTTCCCACAGACTTGCTGATTACCAGTTTTAACTGGGTGGGCATCTGTTGCCAAGGGAAATTTCTATTATTAAATTTTTTTTACGTGAAACTTGGGTGCTTTTTTCTGCTCAGAGGATCCACTAATTTATGTATTCATTCCTTTTTGTCTCGACTACAAAGGCGTCTGTGTCCCAGTTTTTTAAATTTATTTTTTATACATTTCCCTCAGCTGTTGGATCTTGAGCCTATTTGCCAGGCAAGACCGTGTAAATTGCGCAAACCCATCCCGCCCATACGTGCCCTTTTGGCTGTGTCCAGTCAGAAAGTGAGGCTTTTCATACAGTCGCTTTAATTAGTCCTTACACCACATTGTTTGCACTACCACCTGTACCTGGCTTTTGGGGTAGCTCACTTTTTTTCCCCTTCACCTTTTCAAGGTGAGAAATGAAGGATGCAACATTTCTAAATAATTTGATTCAAATTGAAATCATCTTTATTCCTATTAATAAGAATATGAAAAATGACTGATTGACCGTGACTGTGATTCTTATTGCAAAGGAACATTCATGAGAGCACGTTGGCCTATGTCAGGACATCTGACATAATAATCAGTTATTCACACAGGTATCCATTTTCCACATGATGCATGATGATGAATATAAGAATTGGAATATATGGCAAAAATTTGGCTTCATCATATTGTTTTCAATGGCTTATTGAATTACTCTGACATGGACAAGACATGGCAGACCCAATAGCAATAATGGAGCAAGTTGGGCATTTGACTGAAAGGAAGCTCACATACCAGTGTTACCCCATCAAAACAAGGCAATAATGAGACAGAGGAATTTCTCTGACAATGGTATTTGAAGGCTTAAAATATGAAATGTTGTTAGTTATGTTTTGTTGACATTTTAAGTTTGTTTTAGTTTATAAAAGACAATCCTGTTGGTTGATTTGACGAGCTCTTTGTTGAAGTTAAACAAAAAACAAAAGCAAAAAAAAATTCTTCTTTTTAGAAAATGCGTAAAGACGATATTACTTTTACGTTAGGCTGGGTTGTTAGCACTGTTTCCCGTTAATTACCCCGAATTAGGCAAGCTGCCAAAGTCTAATTTGTCCCACTACAGTTTCATAATGGTCCTTCATTTTTTAAAAACCTCTCAAAATAAAATAAACGACCTCTGATTTCTCTGCAGGCTGCCAGAATTCGGCAAAACATTGGCAAAAAAGCACCTGAGCTGTGTGCGTTGTCACAAAAAGTAGCTTGTACGGTTCTCAGCGGGTAGGCGCCCTCGCTGTAACACTGGTAACCTGGCTCGAATTAGTGTGTTACATAATGTTTATGAAACACAATATGCAGTAAAGGAAATTAGGCCATACAGCTAATAGCACAGAAGCAAGATGATTGGAGTTATTAGAGGGATGTTTGTTGGTTCAAACACAGAAATCATCTTAAGTATGGATGGTAAAGAAATTTATTTTTTGCTGTTCTAAGTGGCTGACTGGACCCGCAAAGCATAAATGACTGTGTGAAAGGTCCTTGTCTCTGCTACATGGCTCAGAGTTACAGTAAACCCTATTCTATGTCTTTACACGCATACATTTGGTGTTATTGGCCATTTTTAGTTCTATGCAGTGGCTTAAATGGGCAGTAAGCGATTCTAAAGCAATACACATTATGTAAAAGTCAGCGAATATTTCAACACGGTCTGCTAGCTGTTGGTTCTGTGTGCGCCGGAAAAAAATCTGTGTTTTTGGCGCAACCCTGGATAAAACAAATGGCTGGGGCGCCCCAACAACAGTCACAACAACAATAGAGAGAAACTAGCTTTCGCCAAAATCTTCTACTGCCCCTTCAAGAGACTGGCAGGGCATTTTACCCTTTGACCAGTGGAAGGATTTGTAACTTCACTTCAACAAGTGCTGTTGCAATTGCACTGTATTAATAATTCAGTTCTGCGAGAATAGTATATGAAGATACTGTGTCTACTGATGATGGAGAAAATAAAAAGGGTTCCGATGGAACTGCATTCTTGGGTAAATAAAATTGTAAGTAGAGACATCAACTATGTATATAAAACCAGTAAAGTGTCTGAGCATGCTGTTTATGGATTGCATAAAACTGGTGAGCTTTAACTCAGGGTAAGTGGTTGCAGTATGCAACTGACAGAAGTAGCTTCTGACCGTGGTGAATATATTCAGAATGTGCAGATGAAGATTTAGTCGTGCAAAATAAAATAACAGCCATCCGCATACAATTATCCACTCAGAGCACTGAAATTACTCTTAGCATCAGTGAAATAGCTCATGTTGTGTTAACATCTATCGACTGACAACGATGGAAAGCCCTCATCTATGTTTACTCCTAATGTGCACCTGCTGCAAATGAGCAAAGCTCTGCGGTGGTTGACGGCCCAGCGAACGGCCCGTGGCATTATTCACTCGTTTAGGAGAGACCCATTGCTAATGTTTGTATCACTACTCAGTGAGACACACTCAACCCTAACCCTCTTCACATCATCACTCACTGTTGACGCTCCTTCACTTTGCTAGGCTCCGGGCGACATGACACATGCAGCTAGAGCTTGACCGGTGTTTCTGATCAGCTTATATTTACCTATCACAGATGTATATCAATTATTTGCGTAAATGCAGAAAAAGATGCTTGGGTTGATTTAGAAGAAATGAAAATGCATAAATGGCTTTATCTACGGTTGCTCACAGCACCGCAACTTAAGAAAACACATGCAAATAGACAAATCACACGCAAATTAAGAAAACCTCTTCATTAATTTGACAACACGTTTTTTTTAAGTTGCACTAATGTGACCTCTCAGGACCACCCTATTCATCTCATATGAAGAAAAAGATGCTTTGTACCAAATGTAGCTACTCGCATATTTCAATTTGTAGTCCCTTGCTCAGGGACAGGTAAAGAAGAACAATAAAACGCACCATATCATCCCCACTACGAATGGATCAACAACCATGTTTGAAATGAAGGTTGATTAAGTCTTGATACATTTGTACAACTCTGTCTCGTATTAGCAAAACAGTTGCTACTCCTAACCTTTGACACATGGGAACTCCGAGCAGTACAGTAAGACTCGCGTGGTTGAAATTTTACACAATAATCTACGGGCTATTCACCCCAAATTATCAGGCTTTTTTGTTCAAAGAAACACAATGACAAAAAGCTTTCTGGATTATCAGAGGGACAAAAAAACAATGTACTGCTGTAATTAAAGTACACAATATACTCCGAACAGTTTGGGGTTCAACAATGGCGATCATTAAATAAATAACAGTGGAATTAATGATTTATTTGTTGAGCTCACAGACTTATTGCTTAATCTTCTGACAGAGAAAACACATTGTCGAGATAACTAAAGGATAAAAGCCACGGCCCAATGGTTCTTTTTATCTGTCAATTTGTTTCCAGTTAATTTTAAGGTCGGTGATGAATCCATTTTTTCACCGACTGGTTGAAAACTGCTCAAGGCACCTTTTAAACGGAGGAATTGATACGGCTGCTGTGAAACAAATTGTGTGTGAGGCACTAATGCTGCATCAGCGTCTTTAGATGGTGAGATAAGGATAATTTATATTTTCTATAGCTGCCGTCAGACATTTTCCTGAACTTCTTCAGGGGGGCTGTATGTGAGAATGCAAACATTGTCCAGAATTTCTCCTGCAAGCCCATTTGTTAAATTTCTGGAGAATGTCGCGAGTGACCCCATGTGAGAATACAGCCCGAAAATCTATGGAGAATTTAAAGCCAGCGAGTGGGCGTGTTTATGACTGTAAAAAAACCCTCTTCTTCCCTCGGCCGAATTATCGCGATGTCCGGCCTCCTGCTGCCCTATCCAGACACCACAGGAGATTTTTTCTGCTGTTGTGAACAGGCCTGCCTCAGACAATCTCCTGCTGATCATATGTGAATGGCAAACACTTTTCAGATATCCTGTCTGAAAACAACTTAACAGAAATCATTCATTGTACAGTTTTTTTTAAAGAACCCTGAAATATTAAAAGACGGTGTCTTGCTTAAACATAAAATATACTGAACTATACTATAGTACATACTACTTTGTTGTATTCCTATTTTTATGCATTTTTTGTCACCAAGTTTACAAGAACATTAGCTTTTTTATTGTGCTTGGATGATCCTTATCGGTTTATGAAACCTGACACCTGCATTTCTCATCAAGAAAAAAAAATACAGTTTTTGATTAAACTTAATATCAGCAGTGACGAACAACAATAAATGTATTCAAATAAAGACCTTTTGCAGTGTTCAAAACTCAAACTCTTCCTCCAGCAATGCCATTGTTGTTTTAAACAGATATCTTAGCTTCATCTTCGAACACTCCCACAGAACATCATTAAGGTTTGGATTAGCGAAACCATTTTCTCCATAATGCCAAGACAACAGGCAATTTTATAGCTACTGATAGAGGTTTTTATTTAAATTGATGAGCCATTTCATTGACTATCAAAATTACTTTCAGACAGCTGTGCCTTTTGAAGAGCACTGCTATTTCCCAATAACATGTTTGTCATCTCACACCCAGTTTACAAGTTCGGTCCCTGCTGTAATGTAATAGACTCATTAGATATAATTACTACTTCCGTGGGAAGAGAAAATCTCCTCTGAGCTTTTCTTCCTAAAATTTAAAACTTCTTTAAACAAAAATGTTCAAATACAAAATGCCTGCTGTACATGCTCCGTATACACAACAATAGTTGAAGAAAAAGTGACAAATGGAATAAGGACAACATACAAACACAGAAACTGAGGGAGCTGAAAATATTTAGTATATTACAAGTAGCATAATTAGCAGGGGAAAGTGGCCTGTCTGAAATGAGAAGAGGGGAAAATTTACATTGTAGTTTATTGTTATCACTGCAGTTGTAATGTCTGATGCAGTCGTGTCGGGATGTACGGCAAACTTAGTATTCAGATGTCTAACTAAATATTAATAAATTATATAAACTGAATAAATATCACATTTTGTCGTTCCCTGCTGAGGGATCTCTCTGATTTATGACCAATTACATTGTCATGAAATGGTTACACCGAGTTAGCTTTTATTCTGAGGCCATTTTGAAGTCAAATTTTTGGGTAATTGTTTAAAGTATTACAGGCACCTTTTCTATTATGAAGTAATAACTGTAATACAAGTACCATAGCCTGACTCATTCTGGGTCATTATTGAATTTTTCACATTACTTTTACATTATAGATTTCAAGGTTTCTGCATCACTACTGTAATGTAGATCAATAATATTGTAATAGTAATATTTTGCTTTGTTTGTACCTGGTTGTGTTCACGTTTAAGCTGTGGTTATAAGAGTGGGTCTTGCATGGCGATCTCTTCCTTTGTTTTTTATTGTGTGGGTTGTCTGTCCATCTGTTTGTCGCATTCTTGTGAACGTGAAAATTAAAAACAATAAGGCTTTATTGAATTCCTTCAAAAGTCTTCACTTTATATTTCACAAGTCTGGACAGACTTGGATGTAAACTGCACCTTAACTGCCTTGGCGGAGGCATACAACTGTCCTGTGGTAATTCTACTTATCTTGTCTCATCTCAGTTTGAGAGAGCACCCTGCTGAACTTTGTTGATGGTGATCTCCACACTTCCTCTCTCTGGAAATTGTGTGATGTTGACATCAAGGTCTTTTTTTCAGCGCTCAGTGTGGCCACAAAAACATCGCAGTCTTCCAGCTGTTCAGCTGCTGACAACAAAGAAATCTGAAAAGAAAGCAGTCCAACTGGTCGTTCTGATTCGGCTGAGTGCCCTGGAACTATAAAACATACCAGAATAAATTACCAAACTGAACATGAATGGCACAGTTGGCAGACATCCTGGGACTAAGTACTGCACAACAAACATACACTCAAGCCTAATGTCCAGATTGAGTAATACATCATGTCGGAAGGCTGTTCTTATGTACTCACGGTTCGAACAGACCTGACATGGTTTTGTATAACAATTAAATCAGGGCCATTACATTTTTCAGCACAAAAACTGAACTGAATGGTGGCTACACTCTTCCTTAATCTCTGATTTTTAAAAGTGCAAATAATCCGGGCTGAAAAAAATATGAAAGCAGAAACTAGGGAAGGAAAAATGATCACAAGAACTGTCTTTATCAGCATGCAGTGTAGTTTAACAACATCTCACTACATTGAAAGTTGTCACTGCATTGGACCATTGAATGGGTTATGAATTAAAATGTGTGGCAGCAAAAAATGTTAGCACCATGAAAGCTTGTCCTGGCCCTTGTATGATGCATTATGCTGTAAGAGGATTTGGCAGAGAATACAATTTGAATGGGTTGTTTTCCCCTTTCTCTCAGGCCTTTTGCTGCTTTTTATTATCCGAGGAAATTTCCACTCTCACCAACAGTTGGCCTTATTTGGTATGCTATGTCAACAAGAGGCTCAGTTGATTGAATCTGTAACTGCATAGAGAGCGAGAGAACTGTTTACCAACTAGATTCACTGATGCAGAATGCAGCCATCACTTTGAATTGAAATGTTTCTGCCTTTTGGGGTCTGTCTTCCCCCCACTGAGGGGCAGTGATCAAGTACCATTGAACACTGTTGACTATGAGCAGTCTGAACTACATAGAGTATGTGAATGGGAAATTAACAGCAACGAAACGGGCCAACTACAGCACAAGGGCAGAAAACTCCAGATTAGTAGGTGTTGGAATTCCTTCCAACAACAGAATCATGCAATTGCTTTTTGGGAACTTCTCTTCAGGTACAATTTTCACAATCTTTAGGTCCTTGTATTAAGGATACATAGAGGAGGCTCACAGGTCAACATTAAAGGCAAGAGTTGAGGAAACTAATCTAAAACACAGGGAGGTTAACGGTCTAGTGATCATCTCTGTCTATACAGTTTGAAACCCCATCAATAATCATGCAGCTCTGAGCGGGTCGGGGCAGACAGTCAGTTGAACCAGGCCTTGTGATGGTCTTAAATGGGGCAGTAAGTGATTCTCAAGCTATACACGTTTTGTAAAAATCAGCAAATATTTCCTCAGGGTCTACTAACTGTTTGTTCTGTGTTCGCTGAAAAAGAATCTGGGTGTTCGGCTCAGCCCAGGCTTTGTAAATGGAAAACAAAAACATGGTGCGGACCGCACCACACAACACTGCGAATACATTTTGTGAACATCACTCGTCGACACCTTAAGAGACGTGCTGGCGGGTGGCGCTGCCACTTGGCCTAGTGGTTTATGGTTGGTCTCTCATAGCGGAAGTCGCAGATTCGCGGCCCGGCCACAGCAGGAAACTCACATCAGCAACAAAGAGCTCTCTCCAGGCTCGCTTACTGCCCGTTTAATGAGGGAAACAAGCAGCCTTCACCGGTGATGCTGAGGCAGACGTCTACTAATGGAATCACAGCACTTATTCTGGACTTCGCTGTTAAAATTTGTTCCCTGCCAATTAATTGCTACCAAAACAGACTTTCCCTCATCTCATTTGTACTCAGAAACAAGATTTAATCTTTCTCCGCCTCCGGCGTCCAAAGCCCTTCCAGGCGGCGCTTTACAAACTTCATATCAAAATGCTGCTGGGTGCGTAGAAAATGCACGTGGTACACATTGCCTGCGTACGTGCTTTAAAGTACACAGACTACTCTTGCCAAATTGTCTGGACCCGCTTTGTAATTAGCATGTAAACGTGGAAGAGAAAGAAACCAAGGCTTAACTGGAGTACTTCAAATCCACCAGTTTTTCAGCAACTATATTCCTTTACATCCAAACAGGTGGATGTGTCTAATTAGTTATACAGCCAAGAGATATGTACCTCGACTACATATACATTGACGCTGAATGGTGTTATTCGATATTGAATGAGACCCAGATTCAATGATATTCTCAACCTGTCAGGAGTTTGTACAAGTACTAACATACAAATTTCATAGACAACTAATGGCAAGAGGCTGTTTTGAGTGCAACGGCTGAAAAAACACAAGGAGACATGTTCCCAGTTAGAGAGAACATTTTATCACAATCTGACCTACTGAAAGCTGATATTACCATCGTGCAGAGGCAAGAGGGCAGCCTGAAAATGGAAGCAAACCAAACAAACAAATAAAGAAAAGAAATGAATCAGCTGTCAGTGCATCCAGAAAAATATGGAATAGCCAGGCAATGGGGGAAAAGGTAGCCGTATGGGGTTGAGATCTACTAGATTTGTGGCAAGCTGCCAAACAGAACCCATTGATTCATTTTAAAAACTAATTGTTACTTACAGCCTTACTCACAAAAAATAAATCATAAATGTGGTTTGACACGTTTGCCTTAATCAATGACAGATTCATTCTGAAAGAAGGACTTGAGCATCAGATCCCTTTTTTTGTTGGATAGTCCACATGAGGTCTTTGCTGTTTAACAGGAATAACATTGATGCAGGACATGGCAAGTGGCATCCTGTTTTACTAGCCATTGTTGAATAAAGCACTTGGTTTATCTTGGTTAACTCCTACAGTAGGCAGTGTAGACCAATGTCACACTTATATCTGAGAGCCTTTTTCCCCCTACATTATGTGAATAAGTTTTTTCTGCATCAGGATGATGGAGTTAAGAAAAGAAGTGGTCTCCATCAGGATGATGGAGAAAATTTCACAGAAAATTTGTCGCATCATGATGCTGGGGTCAACAATCTAATGACAGCCTGCCAGTGGTCCGACCCAGCTCTGAACCCTGTATTCTTCTGATTTATTCTCTTAAAGTTACTGCAGCAGCCGGCACTCTTCAAGCCTCTAATACTGACAAACAAAACAAACCGCAACATCACAGCAAGTTCCTGAGGATGATAGAAAATCAATTATTCTGCCAGACTTTTGCTTTTCATCTTTTACTCCCTCTTATCAACCCTTCTTTTCTTAACTGAGCACATTTAAAATGGATTTTCTTCCTTTCAAGTTGACATTCATTGTGCCTAAACACAAACACACACACACACTCTTCAGCTTCTGATGAACTTCTTGCTTGAATGGGTGTGAAGGTTGGAAGTGAAATTGGACTAAATATAAAAGCTATCATGCTTTGATTGTTTACTCACTATCCCTCCCCTCTTATTTTTACATGTGAGGGGTGTCATTGACGGCTTTATTTCAAAGCAGTTTTTTTTGCATTTTCATCAAGTGCTCTTCTCAGCCATTGCCTTTAAAAAATATATGAAACCATTCCCCATCACTCATCTGGCCTCTGCACATAAGTGTATTTTATGTACACCTATCTCATGTATCTTGTGTTTTAAAGCCATCTTTTTTTCAGGATCTGTCTTTTGCTCTACAGTTCATTGTTTTTCTCTCGTCTTCAGGTCAGTTCTTCTGGGTGAACAATTCAGCCTTTGGGGGTCCCTGGGTGCTGAGTCCTTGGCTGTGGGGAGGGCAAGTTCCCTGTAGCCTGGACATGGCCATGTTCCTCCACCCCAGGCAGAGTGGGCAGTACACCATCAGGCTCATAGAGCGGGACAAACCGCCACTGGACGTCTTCTCCACTGACACCCTCCCACGCATCACAGGGTAAGCACTGGTCTGAGGCAGTAGATATGTTGCATCAGGTTCAATTCTAATTGCTGAGCGCGGTTAAATACAACTGAATTAGACAGATTTATTTCCATTCTTGTTGGTCATGGCTGTCCACCTGTGACCGAGTTGCATATACAGTGTTTCCCCTACCATGTGAATTCCCTGTTCCCAAGCCTATGTGAATGTGTTCCATGAGAGGCAGATATGGAAAAACATTCAGCAGAATCCAGTGATGACAGACTCATTGAAAGCCTTTTTATATGGAGATTGCAAGAGAGAGAGAGAGAGAGAGAGAGAGAGAGAGAGAGAGAGAGAGAGAGAGAGAGAGAGAGAGAGAGAGAGAGAGAGAGAGAGAGAGAGAGAGAGAGAGAGAGAGAGAGAGAGAGAGAGAGAGAGAGAGAGAGAGAGAGAGAGAGAGAGAGAGAGAGAGAGAGAGAGAGAGAGAGAGCTGGCTGCGTAAGAAGGGAAGGTGAGTGGTTTAAAACGGACACAATTTGGTTTCGCAGCAGCCAGGCACCAATCAGCCACTACTGGATTCACATAACCTTCCTGTGTCGAATCCTTAATTAACGCCAGGTACGTGCTCCTCTCATTGTGGCTCTGCATTGGAGGCCGAACTGACAAACTGCGTGCAACGGGTTACAGGAGCAAGGACAACACTTGGTTCCAAAGGCTTTTCTCCAAACTGATTATATCTGCGGTCAAATATATATTGGCGCCTGTAGAGAGACAACATTTTTTTTATTGAATATAAAAAAGTAGTCCCTCCTGACTGCCTGCACAGTGCACGGCGGTTACCATTCAACACACTGTATCGTTCCTCGGTAAGAAAGAGAAGGCAATTGGCGTTGGAACAGTTTAGAGGGGCTACGTCAGAACTACAACCGTGTGCTTTTGAGTAACCACAACTTCACTCCACAGCCTGCTAATCTCCGAACAACAAAAATTTCCCCCCCTCCGCCAATCATCAACTCTCACCTTAAAACAGTGAACTGAGCTACTGCTTGACTCCTCCATAGTAAGTTTCCATTTGATACTGTTAGCTGCCCGCACGGCTAAAAAACTACAGACTAACTGTTTGTAACCGTTAATTCCTCAGTTGCGGAGTAATATGACCCTTTGCAAACTCATTCAACGTCATAGCTGTTATATACCCTCATTATATCACCTCTATGAACCAATCAGATCGAGTGATTTGAGCTTCCAGTTTTATAAGATGACTTGCATACTCTTCTTTTTCTTTTTTTAATCATTTACATTTGTGTATGGCACCTCACGTTAAATATTGCTGCCGTAATGAATTGTGGGGCGTCTTTTTCTCCTCTCCTTTCCATAGGAAAGTCCAGTGTACTCTATGCTAAAGTAGATGGGAAAGGATTCAAGATGGTTTATTTTGTCATATGCACAACAAGAACAGAAGCAGTCTTTGGCAATGAAATTATTTTGTCTCAGGCTCCTTCAACAGTGCAATATAAAAGAAAATATGATAAAAAGAAAATTATAGAAGAATACAAGAAAAGAGAGCTGAGACCTAAATAAACCCAAAAGTAGTAAGACAGGTGTAACATGAATATAAAGTAAGATGTTGAATAAATTAAATGTAAATGAAATCTAATACTGTACATGGAATAATTATAATAAAGTAAAAATATAGTACTAACTGTGAATGAAATATAATACCGTATAATACCCTGAGAGCTCGGCCAGGGATGCCATCAGGTCCAGGGGCCTTGTGTGGATTAATCCTTTTGAAGGATTTGCACACATCTGCCCTAGTTATTACTAATGGGCAGGGGTTCTGGTCCTTCTGTACTTCTTCAGCCGGGGAGTAGCTCTCGAAACGTGCAAAAAGATATTAAGATCATCTGGAAGAGATGGAGACACTTCCTCATCACGCTCATTGTCCCTTTACAGTCTGTTATTGTTCTTAGTGTGTCTTGAGTTGGAGCCCTGGAAATTAAACTCCACTCTGTCTCTGTATTGTCTCTTAGCACTGTTAATAAATCTCCGGAGTGCATACCTGGACTTACTGTACTCCTCCAAATCACCTGAGGTGTGGGCGGCGGTCTGTGCCTTAAGTTTGGCGCAGACTTCTCCATTAACCCAGGGCTTCTGATTCGGGAATGTCCGTACAGTAATCCGCGGCACAACGTCATCAATGCATTTGCCGATGTAGCAAATCACTGAGTCTGTGTGTGTGTTTAAATTGTCGTCCTTAAACACATCCCACTCTGTAGTGCTGAAACAGTCCCGTAGTGCAGAGTCTGATTGGTCAGACCAGCGCTGAATGGTCCGCGTCACTGGCCTGTCTCTTTTGAGTCTCTGCCTATAGGAAGGCAGAGGCAGTACTGAGCTGTGGTCTGATTTGCCAAATGGGGGTCGTAGGAAGGGAGAGTATCCGCCGCGGAAGGGGGAGTAAATATGGTCGAGCGTGTTTCCACCTCACGTCGGAAAGCTGATGTGCTGAAGGTATCTCGGCAGGACTTTCCTCATGTTGGCTTTATTAAAATCCCCGGCCACAATTAAGGCAGCCTCGGGCTGTGAGGTCTCCGTCCTGTCGATAACTCCATACAGCTTGTCCAGCGCTTGGTTAGTGTTGGCGTCCGGTGGGATGTACACCGCTGCGAGCACGACCGATGTAAACTCCCTGGGCAAATAATAAGGTCGGCATCCGATCATGAGGTGCTCCGAGTTGGGAGAACAGTCCGATGAAAGTACCTCCACGTCTGAGCACCACTTGTTGTATATCATGAAGCAGACACCTCGCCCCTTGCTCTTCCTCTATGTTGTTGTCCTGTGCTGGCGGTGAATGGAGAGTCCGTGTGGAACAATGGCGCAGTCTGGGGCCGAAGGGTCGAGCCAAGTCTCCGTGAAAACCGGAACGTTACAGTTCTTAATGTCCCGTTGAAACGCCATCCTGCTCCGGAGTTCATCCAGCTTTTTTTCCAGTGACTGTACGTTCGCCAGAAGAATACTGGGGAGATGAGGCCGGTTCTCACGTTTCCTGCACTGTGAAGCAGCAGGTAGCCAAGGTAGATCTCCATTGTTTGCGGGTGGTGGTGAAAAAGTGTTTTTCGCCGATGATTTGATGCGTAGAAGTTGTTCTCTATGATATTGTATGATAGGGCTCGCTTTGGTCGTTCGCCTGTTACCAAAAGTTCGGCGGAAATATCAAAATAAAGTAGTAAAATAAAGTAGTAAAAGCAAAAGTTGAGGAGGAGTTCGAGAAACGGCAGCCATCTGCGGCGCCAAAGGATGCATTGAAGCAATTTTCCTAAGCATTTACAGAATTCAAACATTCTTTGATAGGGGCGTGCCTGACTAGACTAGACAAAATTGATGTGCCCTGGTCTGACTACTTACGAGATGTTTCAGGAGCTTCAGGAGTGGAGTGGAGAGGAGAACCCTTTACCACGGACTTTGGGCTTTTTAACTTTGCAGACCTTTAAAATTCACAATAACCTAAATAACACTGGAATAAAGGGAAAACTGAAAAAGCATAATATGTCTACTTTAAGGTTTTGGCATGTAGGAATTCTGAATAGAGAGAGAAACTCTCAGTGCATCGATACAAACATGTTTCATGTTGTTTGTGTGCCTAAGTGCTTTGGAATCACACAAATGTCATTTATTAAGCATCTCCACTATCTCTGTAGCTGTCCGTGTGTGGGTGTGAGGATGCATTAACACGTGTGTGCTTGTGTATTTCTGTCCTAGGCTACTTTTGGGGACAAATTTCAGACTGAAGACCAGTTATTTTTGGAACGGCTTGTCCAATTGTCTGAAAATCAATTGAGAAAAAGCTGATTTTAATTAGGGTTAGACAAGCAGTGGTAGGTAATATCCCCCTGACAAAGTGTGCATGTGCGAGCGTGTGTTCATGTGATCGTCACATTGGTGGGTCTTCTTAAAGGAGCGTAGCGGGAACGTGCCAGTACATGTTTGACAGATTTGACTGTCCATTTGTGTGCGCTCATTTATATTCCTAGGCTGCCGTCCTCCCATGCCATCTCTGCCGTTTGGAGACTCGCGCAGCCAAACCCCCCCACATTCCTTCTCTGAAGGGAGGGCGCTCGTATCATAAAATGAGAGAGCAAAAGCACAAGGAGCCACCCGCGGACATTGGAACAGTCAGTCAGCTTACTAATTGCCAACCTGTGCCCTTGCCTTTGAATTTGAATGCTGTGTTTTGACACATCTGCCTGATTCGATAGTCGGGGCGTTTTGTGCAGGGTGAGCCAAGAGAGAACCTTACCATCCTTTTACACATTGGTCATTCAACAATTTAGATTCAACTTAATAAGTGTGTGTGCCTTTTTAACTCAAGGGTTCAAAACATAATTTTTAGGTACACTATATATGAAGATAGTCGATGGTCGTTGAACACAGACAGCATATCCCAATGATCCTAAACACAAATTGCTATTATGTTCCCTGAGGTCAGAATAACTCTGCTCCATTTATAAAAATGCCTACACAATCTTGCTGTATTTAAACATTTATAATAGCCATTGATTCTACTGAACAAAAAAAGCTGTTTCGTCTCCAAATTCTCAATTAAAAAGCCTCTGATACAAGTGTACAACCAGTGTCCACGCTCCACAACAGCAATCAGCCAAGGAGTGATCACTTGCTTTTGAAACACCCATGAACATTGCTCCAACCTGCCTTGCATCAATGTTACATCACATCTGATGGAGTTGTCCAAGCACAAGATGTCTTTGAGAGTCAATTCTCAGTGGCTAATGCGCCATCCTCTGCAAGCGCTTTGAAATAAACAGGAAATAAAACAATATTTAATTTTGGCGGTGTATTGAAAAACAATGCCACTGTACATAAGGTGAAATAAAAATTAAACGAGCCAGACAGTTTTTAAAGTGACAAAAAATATTTCAGTCAGCTCAAGATTGAAACCTATACTGCTACATACTAGCTACCAAACCTGTGCCACATACTCCTGCTGATGTTCTGATTTCACGACCAATACATCAAACTTTAACAAGTAGTCTGTGGAAGAACGTCAGTCAGAAGAAACGCAACTGGTGACGCAACATGGAGCTCAGGTTTGGCCCGTTAAACAGATCAATCATTCATTCGTGTCAACCTAGCTTTTAAGAGAACATGTCGAGTGAATTCACATAAATCCCATCACAAATGGTGCAGATTAAAGTTCCAGTTCAGTTTGGAAAATATGTCTTCTCACCACTGTACATGAAGCATTTAAGGGTGTGCTTTATTATCAAGCCTTCCCTTGAGTGCCTGCATCACATTTCATCATACAGTGTCTAATGATAAGAGGGAAGCGTGTTTAGGACATGTGAACCCAGCCAGAGATGACTTGACTCATCAGACAGTGTCAGCTCCAACAGTTAAATTCAGCATCCCCAGTGTCTCATTCAGCACAGACAGAGGGAGATGCAGGATTATGATGGTGTGTGTGTGTGTGTGTGCATGTATGTATTCGTAGGGTGATGTCCACAATTATATTGCATGCCTGGGTGTGTTCAGTCTCTCTTTCATTGTGTGCACTGTAACTTTATCCATCAGTGGTAAAATATCAGTGGAGTCTTGTTTTGTGGGTCAGCTGTGGGCATTAAACCACTGCCACATCTCATCGCAACAACTTTGGCTCCCTACTTTTGTTTTTATTTAGTATTAAAGGGGCAGTAAGCGATTTTGGAGAAAACTTGTTTCTCTCTCTGTTGTTGTGATTTTACTGCTCTGGCCGAGCCGCGAACTCTTGTATGGGAGTTTGACGCACTAACACTCAGCCAAAACCGCGGAGTCGTAGCGCCGCCCGCTAGCACATCTCTTAAGGGGCCGACGAGTGATGTTTACGCTGTGTGGTGCGACACGCATCATTTTTTTCAATTTACAGAGGCTGGGCTTAGCTGAAATCTTTTATTACCTTTTTTTCAACAAACACAAAAGCGACAGCAACAGTGCTTTGCTTTAGAATTGCTTAGTGCCCCTTTAACTCACACTCTGTCAGCCATTACCTTAAGTACATAGTGCACATTAGCATACAAACCTACGTACAGTACGCATTCATTTTCTTCCCATTAATATTATATGCAGAAGACATTTTAAGCACATCACCCGAGCAATATCATTTTAAAACTCATCCACAGCTTGTTGTAATGCCAGGGAAGGAAGCATCCAAGGAGGCAAGTGTTAATGCTAAATTTGGATATATACTTGGAACATAATGCAGCGTGATATATAATCTAATATTAGATGAAGTGCATATTCTCTCCTACATGAAGCCTGCATATTCAAGCTAGTAAAGCCAGAGTGTGTGAGACAAAATGACATGAGAAACACTAAATCCTCTCATTACAAGGATATGAACATTATTTGCCCAGTTAAATCTTCTCACTGTTGGTTTATAAAGTTAACACACACCAAAATGGACCAAAATGAGGCTAAACAGTAGATGCTGTCTGTGTGCACATAAACAATTAATTGTTACCAAATCAAACCTGCTGTAATCCCTGTAAGTAAAAAGGATCAATCTTGCTTCTAAATTAATTATTCAATTTACAGTCCAGTAAATGAAATAAAATCAAGCCTAAAGAATTACATTATATACAAACATTTAGCAAGTTAATGCTGCATTTACTAAGCTTCCGGGAAAATCAATATACACCGTTTATTATTTCTTAAATAAAGAAAGATGCATCTCACTCTCACTTATTGTCAACATAAAGGTAAATTTGTCTGCAATTAAAATATACTCTGGCACTTGCATTAGTGCAAACCAGGAGAGTTACACCCTTTACAGTATATATTACCGTAGAATTTTTTGTCCTTTGAATCCCAAATTACATTTTGATGCTTTTGTTACAAAATAACAACCATGTCATGAAAACCCTCTGTTTTCTTAACATTTTGAAATGTTGAAATGTTTTCTATTTGAAGCAGAATTTGTCCTCAAGCTTATTAAAATTCAATCTTAGCTCACTTACAAACACTAACTTTAAAAATATCTTTAAAGTTACTTCATTGTAGCCTTGGATTGTTTTGTTTAATTGCTACTGTTACCATGTCATACGATCATCTAAATTAGGTGTGTTTCAAGCAAGGATAGTGTTACATTCATATTTTTTTCGCGCCACTATTTTACTGTAGTAATAAATACCAAACAGAGGCTATGTAAATTATACCTCTAGGTGAAACGGTAGAAGACGTGAGTAAACAAGTAAATTACACAGAAACTCTACTCTGCTGTAATGGCACCAGTTGTTGATGGTGGACCAGAATGTGTGAGAGCAGTTCTACTACATGACAGTAGGGTTGCAGACCAGGGCATCTGATAGTGTGGGAACTTGGCTTCAGTCTTGAGGAGTTGTGGCAATTATTTACTGACAAACCGCCTAAGCTGCACATACATTACACTGCTAGTTCAGATTTACTGCTGACCTCTAAATCTCTGCTCCAGTTGTCAGCCTCACCATCGGCCCCCTGTGCTTGCTACACACACAAACACACACACACCTTACCCACTGAACTCTCCTTTAAAGGAGCTGCAGTATGTGCAGTGATCTGCAGATCTTATACAGAGATGATAAATCACAGTATATTTTGCCTATTATCTGCTTCTGCTGCCTCTGAACATCTAGGAAGAGAAAACAAAGTGTATGACGTTGACAATATCCAACCTGATCTCAGAACGGTGGAAGCTGAGTTAAGGGCAGCTTGACGAACATACTTTTCACCCGTCCAAAGGATGCTGCTCTCCCCTCTGCTCTGACAAGCCACAGGCTCTGCCATGCCCTTGGTCATGGTGACGCCCACGGAAATAACAGATTTAATAGATGGCTGGTGGTCACCCTATCATCCAGAGACAGTGGCCACTGCATCCACAAGTGGGCAGTAGATTTCAAAATGACTACAAACAGGAATTCACTCTGCTAGGCAGTGTAATTGATGTCTGTTCTTTGCTTTACCGGGTCAAGCACTGCTGGCCTTGCTTGCCCTGATGGCACACCAATGCCAATTCTCTATGAAACTGGAGGAATCACACATCTGCTTTGCAGATAGTCTCTGAAAGTCACATTTGGTGGGTCCTTGAATGAGTGGAGCTTAACTACAGTGAAAGAGATGGGTCACCTCGAGGCCTTGTCATTGGCAAAGCAGCACATCCATCCCTGGCAGGCCTTTTACATCGCCTCATCTCTTCCACTTAGTGCTTGCCAGAGCTGACCTCCAGCTCTCGGACCGTGGTCGCTGCAGGGCCGGGGCTGATGGGATCCTCATAGCTCTGGATCTGGGAGCGCTGCCAGTAGGAAAGCTGCAATTGCTATAGATCATTTGAAAAAGAGACAAAGGCAGGTTTTCAGCTTTTTGGCCATTAGTGTTGTACATAACCTATCAAGGACTGGAAAGTAGCAGTTTTGTCTGTGTGATATGCTAGATGTTTGCCATTGCGAACAAAATCAAACCCCAAGTGCTTTTGCTGAGGACGTTCCTCTCTGGTTAAAGGTGAAATTGTTGGGTATAGTGTTCTACAACTTTAACTTAAACCCAGCACGTAAATGAAAACAATTCTCGTCATTTTGTCAACAGTTAATCACTCAGGTGTTGGTAGTTGACTGTACCTAAAAAAAACCTAAAGGATGAATCCACAAGTCCAGCTACTGAGCCAGTCGCTCAGCTCCATTATCGGCATCCATATGTAAAAATCCACACACCGACTGGTGGTCCGTTCAGCCACAAAGCCATACCTCACGTAGATTACCTGCTCTTTTGTTGTATTTGTTAAAATTCCCTGAAAGGGAAGCTCCCAGCAGAATTTGAGGGGCGACCTATTATTTAAGAACAGAGTGCTATGTACAGTAGATTTAAAGGGGCAGTAAGCGATTCTAAAGCAATACACGTTTTGTAAAAATCTGCGAATATTTCCTGACCGTCCCCTAGCTGTTGGTTCGGCCCAGACCTGGCTCTTTATTTTGAAAACATAAAATTGGCCGATTGAGTTAAGAGACACCACCGGCTGGTGTTGCAACTCATGGCTTTTGGAATAGTGATCAGGACGTCAGTCTCCCACACTGGTCGCGGTTTTGTATCCCAGGCCGACAGAAACAGGCCTTCTCCAAAATAGCTTACTGTCCCTTTACCTTCATCAGGAAGCATATACAGCAATCCATTCAACCTCAATATAGAGGCTGATTTGACAGAGGTGAGGTTTCCAAAGAATTGATTATAGATCTAATTATTATTATTTTATTTTTTTGCCTTTTGCCTTTCAGGTCTTTAATAATATACAGATTACATTTGTTTTTCTAAATTGGTTTCCCATTGTAGTGCTGTGTATACCAAAGAAATTTATAGGCGGTAGTGACATATTTACATAAAGAGGAAATCTTACACTGTGTCTCTGTGTTAAGTGCTGTTTTGAATCCCTTGCATGTTTTTGTTTTGATTTGTTTTAAAGAAATTAGCAAAACTTTCTCCACAGTGTTTGCGATGCCCAATGAAAGTGCCGTTTGACATAAAGTTCAAGATCAGATACACGATGCATCTTCTTTCCAATCTGCGAAATTAACACTACTTGCAGAATATTTAATCATGTGAAGTGTATTAAATATAGCCATCAACATCAGCAAAGCAAAGTTAAAAGAGCGGATGTTGTGCATTGTGGGTGACAATGCAGGCTTAGAGCTTCTTATCTATTCATATAGCTATATTTGCTATATTTCTATTTTAAATGTAAATGAGACTCATATCATCAGCCACACCACTGCTCTTGCTGCTTGTTTTATACCAGTGTCCAAAGAAAAGTAGCTGGATTATTTTTCATTGACTAATACATCGTATATCATCATTAGATATGATTTTAGAATTGCATTAACATCAATAAAACAAAAACAATGTTCCATAGTTACATACCTCCACGCCTCAAATACTGTGCTACATATTTTCTACCCATTTGTCATTGGCCTCTCCGCTGGGACACGCACATACACTCACACACGCACGCACACAAACACTCTTTGCTGTTTCTGAACAAAATATTAGTATGGTGTCTCTGTAGTGTTTTGGGGACATCCCCAGATGAGACTTCATAAAAAGCGGCTCATATAGAATATCCACAGATGAGTTACATCTTGTCATCCTCGGCTTGCGGCCTCCGCAATCCTCTCCTCATGCACATTCTCTCTTTATTTTTCTCGACTTCTTCTCCACACAGGTTACACAAAGCACTGTTTTTTTTATTATTATTCCCACCCTTCCCCCTGTGTTCATAGGCCTTCTGTATCTGTAATCACATTTCCCCAAAGTCGTATTGTACACTCCTGACAGCTGAAGTTTTGCACGAGTGTAGAGGAAGATGAAATTGGGAAAAGGATCCGTGGCCTAGTTTTTATGACAAGACTGAATTTCAGTTTTCAGTTATGGCAAAAATCACTATCAGATTTTCAGCCCAGACATTTCCAGCTCAGCACTTAAATCACAATGCTGTAATGCATGTTTTGTATCAAAGTAAAGGAAAAACGGAGTGACGCAGATAGCACTGTTCCTCTCTGCCTTGTCTCCCTGACGGTTTGTGTTACCAAGAGCATGTTTCTCCAGTGTATGGTGCGAAAACAGTGTTATCTCACTGGGGGGAAAAAAAGTTACTGTACTTTGGCAGAAAGAATAAAAAAAAGTAAAGTTCTTTAAAATGTTGAAAATGTATTATCAATAAATCATTCATTTTGAGTCATTGCTGTAATTACCGTAAACCAGGCTGCTGGCAAAGGATTTGTTAGCTCAGAATTTGAAATTGGGTGCTTTTCACCTGAAGCTTATTATATTAGTTTAGGTCAAAATAATTTAAGTACAGGACTAGCAGAGGGCATGGTTATTTTTGTGCAAACAGAACGTACATCTGCATCAATAATTAGATCCATATGAAAATGATACTTTTCTTTGTAGTGCTACAGAAGGTTAAGAAAGAAGTGTGATGGTGGTTGTCTATCTTAGGCGTCTTAGAAACCAGAAGAACTTTGACCAATTCCCAATTTAATATGGAGATTGATTTCATTGATTTCTTTATTCATTTTCATGTTTTTTTCGTCCCACAGCAGTCGGTAGCTTTTTGTGACCTGGAGTTCACCCTCAGTAAAAACCAGTACAGCCCAGAGTACTGACAATACTGTAATACACTAAAATGTCTTTTTTGACTTGAAATCAGTACTCACTAAATAAAATAAAAACTGTATACATTATGGAAACAACCAAATGCACAACTTCTGCAGACTTCTGGTCACTTTTTATATCCTGTTCTGTTTTGTTTTCAACAGTGCACATCTCTCCCCTTCAAAAGGGGAGAATTGATTCAGATCGATGTGCACGATTGAATTGATTCAGATCTTCATCTATATATATATAAACAATTATCTTTATTTTTAGATATTGAAACTCTTTTTTTATCTAGTTGTTTATGGCCAGGCTTTTTGTTAATCGTAAATCATATATATAGAGATAAAATACAGCAGCTTTAGAGTAAAGCCAAATTCATAGTGTTTCAACACAATTCCTCTAATTATCAATGACAGAAGTTAAAAAAAAGGGGTTTCATGTGGAATAAAAGTAATGTATGCGCATTTAATATTGAACAGCCTTGATAAAATGGATAAATCTGACTATAATTCTACATTTCAGTTACTCCCTGACAATTTGCACATTAGCCTGTGGACTGTAGACATGAGCGACATATGTCAATACCCTAGTATAGTATGTAAATTTGACATTTTGACATCCTCTTTGACACTGGCAAAATGTCCTGCATTTTGAAGGCCTTTTGCTTCAGAAATATTGAATAGTTTATCTGTAGCCTCGAGGCATCTAACCAGGGAGCCATTAGTCAAGTGTCAACCTGAAGTGGCACGCCACTGGAAATACAAAGCTCATCACACGTGTTGTAGTTATGTTACAAATCTTCTTGCAGTCATGAGGGTATCATCACCAGCGTAACATGATTGTGATTGGCCCTGTTGCAATTTTTTTTTTTTCTGTGCGCAAACACACGGGCGGAAATACAAAACCAGTCCAGAAAATCGCAATGCAGACAATTGTGATATCGTTAATAAGCATAGAACAAATAAAAGCACAGCAACTCATTCTAGGCCTAGACAGTACAAGTGAATGCATGGCACCTGATGACACAATCACTCCATTCATTCATTCAAGTTATCAGAGATGAAAAGGAACAAAAAATTACCATTTCCCAACAAGCCTTCTTTTGTTTCTTTTCAGAAGAAAATGACTCTCCTCCCCCTCTGATTGAATATGATTGTGTGATTTGAACATGGTAATTGTGGAGGTGAGCCTGCTTCTGGCTCTCAGCTGTATAGGAGAGTTGGCTAATCATGCTCTGCCTGTTAGCGGCTGGACAGGAGACAAACAACTGAGCACAGGAGTAGCGATATTCAGAGTTTGACTTTAAATGTGAAGACGTTATAAAGGACCGTGCGCAGGAGCAGGCGGGCATGGGAATTAAGGGACACTAAAGTGCTCATCCTTAGTCCAGACTGCGTGTGCTTTGTGCCAAGGGAATTCACCGAGGTCACGACATGCGTTATATCATTATAAAAAAAAAATAATATATATATATATATATATATATATATATCCACCCATCAACCCATCAAGGGCCCCTCTAACCCTCTGGTTGCCCCATCGATACTTACGCCATCGGGTATATGTCAGATGAACCTGGGCATTCATAAAATGTCAAGCATATGCAGGCAATAATGAACATTCTAAAGAGGTTTCCAATATGATTCCAATGTTAAGTCACAGAGTATTAACCTGTATTCCCCCTGAAAGCTCCTACTAGATCTAAATAAATGTCAGTGATGGTTATCCAGAAAGTACAAGCTAACAAGCAAGTTCTAAACCTCTGTAAATAAAATATGCTGACATTAATTTGATGCTTAGTTTCTTAAAGATTACGGGAGTTACTGTTCTTCTCGTGCAACTTCAGCTCCAGTCTAATGCTGAGTCCCATTATACCTCGGAACCAGGAAGTCGGGGGGGGGGGGTGATTTTTTTCCGACCTCCAGAGTCGGAGGAGCGTTCCAGTTGCAATTTCCCACTCTGAGGTTGTAATTCAGAGTTCTGAGATTATACTGGAACGATAAACCCGACTTCCGAGCTCCGAGTTATAATGGAACCCAGGGTATGTGTCCTTGACGATTGAGAGATGGTATCTGCAAGAATCTCTTCTTTTATTGTTGGTAATGGAGGCATACATGTAAATGTATGCAGACAAAAATACTGCCTCAAGCAACTTTTCTGTCTGAAGGTCCTCGTTGTCACAATCCATATATTAATTTTTTGTTGGTATTTTTGTGAGAGAGTAATGTGTTGTGATCTTGACCCAAATTGTATGAAGAGGGTTTTTTTGTGAAAGCTGTGTCACATTTAGTTCACACACCATAACTATGTCATGATAAGAAACTATTGGCACAATGTTTAGTTTACTGTGGGCTGGAGATATTGTTTGTCAGGGTGTTAGAGCACAGAATGAACTTGCCTTTGATCCAGTGTGCAAGTCATGCCATAGTTCAGTCACATGCTCCACTGTCTGTCGTATATAACCTGTGAAATCTGGCAGGGGGAAAGTCTTCTTAAGCTTCCACTTTGTTGCTATGTGTTCTGGAAGAGCAGAGACAAAGGTATCACAGTAATATTCATACATAATCAGACCTTTTGATTTTTTTTACATGACTGCATTCATCTGTGGAAGCAAGAATGTCTTCTACATTTACTGATCTGTTATTTAAAGAATGTTAAACCTATAAATAATAGTTGGCTTAGGATGTACATTTAGTCATTGTTCGTTGCATACACCACATGTGCCTACAATGGAGGAGATAAATCTAAATGCATTGAGGCACAGCAGTGAAAACCAAACCTCATTTACACATGCACAAGCCCAAAATGATACACACTGGTTTTGGCAGCCAGAGACCACATGTCCCGTGCAACAGCCTAAACACCAGTTAGCCGCGTTTCGCCTAGTTCCTCTTAAAATGGTCATCTGAAAGGTGCAGGCCTCTCCTCCAGCTGTCCGTCGGGACACCAATCCCTGGGTCTGTGGGCCTATTCCAGATGTGTAATCATCGCAAATCAGGCCATCTTCCAGTCAGCATTACCATCTGGCAGAATGGTACTGTGGTGATTAAGGTGCCCCTCAGTCGATCTATGTCCAAAACCTTTAAAATCTGCATTTACTGGAAATATTAAGAATAAATAAACAGTAAAATACAGTGTTTTACTGTCCTGTGTAGTGTTTTGGATTGTTGTTGTTGATTTATTGTTTATGGCTCATTAACTTTGTCTAAATAACTTGTGATTCTTGGAACAATGGAAATGGATGTCCTCTTATCAAATAAAGAATGACTGTTTTTTCTCATCCCTACATGGAGCAAAGTTCCTTCACATCAATTTACAATGAAAAGTGCTTATAGTGATCATGTCTCTCTGATTGATTGATCATGATAAACCAGTTACCATATCCTTTTTTCTCATGCAGAATACCATCTTATTGACATTTGTATGTTTATTATATAAATATGAAGTAATGAAATTGACATCTTTTACTGATTTTTAAGGTTAAATAACAAACTGCGCCTTTTGAGAGCATTACAATCCGCTCACATGCCAACCAGCTGCTGTGAGACAGTGAGGGCTACGCACTGTGGACTCCCTAAATCACGAGCAGAACATTTGTATAGAAAATATTCTCTTGCATGATTTTTCATCCATTCGTGTAAGTGGGTGATCTCTGTAATTGTGTAATTGTACTACTTATATAAACATTTTTCTATTTAGTAAAACAATTTGCATCTTCTTCCATAGTTAACAAATAGACAGTTCACATTAACAGTTCTTAGTATTCGTATAATTGAGTTTTTTTTGAATAATGAAATCCAAATTTTTTAGATATTTTTTTCAACTTTTCCCAGTTAACTTTTATTAACTATACCATCCACTTGATAATCTGTTGCCTTTTGAAGTATGCACAGACCCCACGAAAATGACCAAACTACGTGTGCAGCTGTCACTTTTCACAGTTCAGAGATGTTTCCATGGATATTCTCTCATCAAGTCAAACTTGTAAGAGAAGCAGATGGTTGTTATGACCACTCTCATCCCAGGGTAACCTCTCTACAGTATATGTAGTTGCCCCTTGAGCTGCGCTCACACTTATGTTCATTTTCTCCCAGCTCTCAAATGATCCTCCACCACATGGCCTCCATACTGCCCTCTTCTCTCTTCTTCAGCTGTGAAAGTGCAGGTTTAATTATTGTGTGGAAATCTACTGTAAATTTAAAGCTAAACGTACATGGAAATCCAATGAAGTTACACCACTGGTCGCCCAGTGTGCCAAGTGTTTGAGTTTCCTCATTGGCAGTTCTATTACTTCATCAGGGGGATGTTTATAGGCAGTGTTTCCAATTTAGCACCTTTTACAATAATACTCCTCTAATCCTTCAAAGACTTTTTTTTTTCTTAGAAAGCAACTAGTGATGAATGTAGCAACTTGTTTTCACCAGAGTTGGACAATCTTTCCACAGTCACAACTCTCTATGCCTCTCATTCAAATGACCAGCTTGGAAGTGAGTGTTGGTTCACATGTTGTTGTAATGCGCTGAGATTCATTTACTCTTTTCTGATTGTTCCATTTTCTGACAACAGAAACAGAAAAAAAAAGTATGACTACAGCTATATTGGGAATTCTGGTGTATTTAAATACTTTATACTTAGACACAGAGAGTAGTAGAGAAGCAAACAGATAAAGAGCTGAGGCCAAGTGGCAACCCACCATGACGTCACCCATTGGTTTGTGAACTGCCTTTTTGAAGCGTTGAGTTTAGCACTTTTGCCAGCGCCATCTTGTTTCTTTGAAACCAAAAGTTTCATGTGCAGTCTCGACGACACTGCACATCCACCTACACCTATGACCTGCGTCCATTGGACCATACTAGCTACCAATGTAAACTGTGCTTTATCGTCTCTTTTCTCCAAATGGGCCGATTATGTACAATTGTGCTGATTGAAGAGGACTTATAACTACAGATTGAACCATAAACTCCTCAGGAAAATGTTTACTGAAGTTATGAATCAAGTGAGAACTGGAGTCATTTTCATGAACAGAATTGAACAGAACTGGTTGTTTTTTTGCAACCAGTCGAGTCACCCTCTGCTGGTCCTTTGAGAGAATACAGGTTTTAGTCACTCACGCATTGGCTTCACTTTTCGGACCTGGAGTCTACAACCATTCTTATCCACAGTCTATAAAACCGACTGACACAAGGCATGATGCAAATATGATGGAACGATATAAGAAATGTGCTCATTAGCGCATTAAGTCTTCTGGTATCATTTTTTAGATTATTTCGACTGGATAGTTTTTGATAGCAGTTCCATAATAGTTTTCGACTACTGTTTGTATCCTCAATTTTGCACATTGACCATTCACGGTCCAGCTTTATACTGTACAATACTAGGTTTTGATCTAGTCTTGTTTAGTGCATGTCTGTTAGAGCATATACAAGGAGGTGTCTATGATAAAAACTGAAATGCAAGGATCCATGTGTTTATCGTGTTGTTGTGGAGGCTGTTAACCATCCAATTGAAATCAAATCTGTCAAAGAATATTATTTTCTATTCCCAGCTATACTTCATGCAAAGCTTCCAGCTATGATGATGGATACAATGTAGGTAGGAATTGCCATAAAGACTTTACAAATGAATTAAAGAAATTACAGAATCTAACCCACTACACAGCAAACAGGGGTTTTCTATTTGTCCTTTTTATCCATCATGATTATTTGGGAAAGTGCTAGATAATTGCAAAGTTACGGGGAAAAAACAGACTGGAACAGACTCCTTGATATGAACATCAATAATTTTATTTCTCTTGCTAGGATTTTTTGTAAAATATGATGGAAATGCCTGTCTGTAAGATGTACAAGTCTTGGTTTTTAAACAGATGCAACTCAGCCTTTTCATACGACGATGTTTTCAGTATTGCTGATTTGGCTTTTCACAGCGTGCTCCCTCCTTGATGAAACAAATTTTGTAGTTCTGCAAATTTGCTCAGTTTCCCTCCAAATTACTTTGAACAAAGTGGAAGGATCAAAGAGTGAACTAATCTGATATTCCGGTATCTGAGGTTATCGTAGTAGATTCAAATGAGATAGACACCAGTCACCCTTACGGCGATGTCATTCATTCCTGCGCCGGATTAGATCTGTACAAATGGATCAAAGTGATAAGTGTTGTCTAATTATTCTTTGAGCATGAAGTAGTTCTTTTTTCAGCTTGCTGATGAAATGTCCCAGTCAAATGGAATGACACAGTCTCTAACAGAAAGGGAATAGATAACATTTAGATAAAACATTCACTGCCAGTCAGACTCCTTCATTATGGATGACATTATGGGAAGATGGGCGGAAACGCCATCTCTGGTGGTCATGTAAATGTAATGGCTTTCCTTATTTTCAGCCATCATTCTCTTTTTTCTCTTTTATGTATAGTTTTGATAATAACTTTTGTGTCAGATCAGGGTACAAGTCATATAGATTCATAAAAATTGTTTAAAATTAATTGATGGTGAGAAAATACTGCTGTAAAGCCCCAAACTAATACTTCCATTAGAATTAATTTCAGTGTGTAAGTCATGCTCACACACAAATTTAATATAGCGAATATTTTATAACATTATTTTCTTAAAATGAGCATTTTAATGCTGTTATACATGTACCTCTCAGAAACAATGCCCCAGTTATGCCACAGATCTCACTGTGGACAGTTTCACCAAAAACTATGATGGAAAACTAGTTCTCATGATGTACTTGTCTAGACAACTAGTGGGAGAATTTCCGCTGAAAATGATGACACCACATAGAAAGAATGTTTCTTTCAATGGTTTTTCTTTGCTTCTCAAAGGCAAAATGACTCAATGTACAAACATACCAGAGCAGAATGTGGCTGGGGCATAAACTCGAGGAGTTCATTCTGTTTAAATATTTCACAGACAAAAATCTGAAAGGGAACTCGCGGTTACGAAACATAGTTTCTTAGCTGCTGGTTTTTCCCAAATCAAAGCAAAGTTCAGACATCTCTTCCTGACAGAAACTTTGTAACTTTAATGAGCTTTTTAAAGCCCAAATAAAGCAGGAGACCGACTTCTTTAGTAGCTGTTAGGGCCCCTAATGCACAGACTGTATATTCAAAGAAGATTATGCTCTAGGTTTCTATGAACAAACTGAAAATGTGATATGGAAAAGAAAAAACGGAAACGCTTAGTTTGATCTCTTGTTTTCAGGAAGTTGTAAGTTTTTAATATGGGTCTTCTTAACATCTCCCACTTGTTTAAACAGAAATTAAATTACTAAAAGTAATTGGTAATCAGCAGTTTTCTTTAGTGATGAGCTGTGCTACCTTTTCATACCGAGCAGCATTACAGTGTCTGAGGTTGAAGTTTGTCGTACTCGTTTGGCGAGTGTGGCTAATGTTAGCAATGCTAGCACCAGCAGCCTCCTCACCTCCACGTGACGGTGCTGATGTACTGGTTCATTCTGACGCAGCCTACATGCAACCTTATTTTCATTTCTGTTATGTCAGGCTGTCATCTGTCCCACTTTCCTTCTTGCTGCTGCACAACATCTTCTGCATCATTAATGGAGGGAATGCTCCCCCAGAGCAGTGGGGGTTAGTTTTGAATCTGTGACCTACTGTACAGTGTCACAAGCCTGCATCTCCAACCTTTAGAGAACTGTAAAAATTCTTAAATTTTTCCTACCCAGTCAGTCTGTGATAAAACAAGCCAATGCAATTACTGCCATCATCTAACTTGCAATAAATAATCCCCTTACCAGTAGATCATATATCATTTTAAATTAGAAATGGGAACTGATACAAACCTTACAGATGTTTGTGGCACTACACACAACCTGCTTTCTTTTCTGTCTTTTATTTTTCTCAATTTAAATTAAGTATGAGGTTGTTGGTTTCTGTTTCAACACGCTCTTAGGCTTTTGAGGCTGTTTATTATACAACGTACTGTAGAGGTTTGGCATAGGGAATCAGGCTGGATAGTCTTGTAGTTTTTGGCTTTGTGGTTGAAGAATTGGCAGGCTGTTTGTTTACTTCCAAGCTCTCACATGGCTGCCTTAGTTCTATAAGACAGCTGTGACCTTGCATAATAATCAAGATATTTATGCCAAAGTAACAGGTAAATTATGATAAAACGACTTCAGCAAAGTCATTGTGATGGGCTGCTTAAACACCTCCTCTAACAGGAGCTAACTATTAAAAAAATGACATTTTATATTATTTTACTCAGATGTACAGTATTTATACTGCCGTTGGAATTAACATTTAATATTCCAAAGTATTGCCGTCGGCCCTTTTCTCCAAAGTATTTACTTCAGTGTGAGGGTTTTAAAATTGCAGTTATTTTAACGAGCACTTGAAATCAGAAAATGGAGACAAGGCTCTGTTACAAAACACCTCTTCTCTAATTAATAGTGCATGAAAATCCAGCTGCTCATCAGTGCTCCATTATAAGACTTGGCCTCAATCAGTGCCGAGCGCTCTGTAACTCCTCTTGACACGTAAAGGAAAAGGCTTGGTTTGATTACCTGGGAAGAAGCGGAAACAGCAGTTTTTCGTTTTGAAGCATCGCATTCTGTGTCACTGCGGCACATTTTCAGGCGCAGTGCTGATAATGGAACGTATAGGCATGATGAGAAGAGACCAGATTTGGTGTCAGAGAGAAACGTCAGAGAGGAGGAAGCACAGAACGAAGTGATGCAATTGGGTGACATGCAGTAGAGCTTTGATGGGTCTGCTTCTCATTGTGGCTTTACAGTACGATGTGGCTTGCAGTTCATAATGGTGCACATTCAAATAGTAGAGTGCCGTCAAGGCGAGCAAGTTGAGCAGAGCTCGACCTGTTAAAGTTTGACAACAATTAGAAGTTACCAAAGTGGAAGCAATATCTCTCCTCACATCTGATCGCAGAACTGGTGATGCCTGTTTGCATTCATTTTATAATCTAGTGCCCACTAGTGGCAGCAGCAGGTTATTGTCTCTAAAGTGTGCGGTTTGTCGAGTGTACTTGTCAAGCTGCCCTCGGCTTGATGGTTCTTTTACGTATGCTTATGGAAACTGCACTTGTGATTTAGAAAAAGAGTATTTTTCCGAAAAAAGTAGCAGGTGAGCAAGCATATCACACAGATTTTTTTTATCTCTGTGTAAGATCTGCAGTCACGTTGAGACAGAATATTGTTACACAAGTAGTGCAGATATCAGTGCACATGTTTTGCATAGTGAGTGGTTGACAGCGATAGAGGGAGAGAGTGAGTGGGTGTTTGACAGTGATTCTGGTGACTGGAGCAGAGTTAGAATTTAGCGGTACAGCATTGAGCAAGCGCACTTGTGCAATGTAGGCAGTTAGTCAGTTAAAGGGGTTGTAATTGTTTTTTTATTTTTTGACTGAACTAATTGGGCTCGAACTCGCAGCCTCCTGCCTGTCGCTATTACATTTCTTAAGGTGTCCTGGAGTGATGTTTTGGGGTTTTCCAAAATACAGAACCAGGACTTGGCTGAAAAAACTAACTAAAATTATTCGCTGAATCTGACAAAAAGTGTAATGGGTTTACTGCCCTTTTGATTAATGTACCAACTCAATAGCAAGTTCCTGTACTCTCTCTGCTGTCAGATGTCATGGTCTGCCTCACTTTAGTGAGCTCCCCCGTCAGTAACACTAGTTGCCACCTCACAAGAAGAAGATAACTTGGAAGGTCAACACTTAAAGTGATACTTGTACTATATATTCACACCGATAAAGATTGATTGTATGTTCTGCCCCCATGTTTTCTGTGTTCTTAAGCTGTAGCATCAGTATAGACCCTGGTTGATACCGCTTTCGATTAACAAGCTCATGGGACTAGAGTTCAGTTCTTCATGGCTGAAGTTCAGGATTTCTTTGCCCTTGTTATCGCTCAACTTGGACTTCATAGAAATAATTTCTGAGTGAGGAAAGATCATTCCACTGTTTTTTTTATCGTTGATTACACAATAACCAAAGTGTCACAGGAATGATATTCCCCTGACAGATGACAAGGGCGGGACTTCAAGGCCATGTAACTTCTGAACTCAGACCAAGCTAAAAATACAAATCAGGTGCAGTCATAAGCTTTACATTTAACTGATGATTCCATTTGAATCACATAACAGTAAGTCACTGTTTTGAGAAAAACAAAAGTGGAGAAACCTCTTGTGAAATGGATTTGCTCTCCTTTTTTACTGTACAGCAGAGGGAATATTTTTGGACAAGCAGGACATTATGGATCCAATGGTCTGTTGAACAAGCTGTCGAGTTTGTCCGATTTTTTCTTTTGATCCTTCTGATGAAACCGGTGGCTTTATTCTTTATTTCCAAGGTTATCATCAATAAAATCTGTAGCAGCAGTGATAACATGAGAGTTTCACGCTGGTTCTCAGAAAAAAACCATGCTGCTCCTTATTCCCGACTGGCCATTAAATAAGTCCTCCCGCCTTCCCCGCTGTATCCTATTACCCTCTTCACCACAATTATGCACCCCCACTATGTACACTCACAGACCTCCAGCCTATATTTATGCTAACCCACCTTCACCTAGTAGACCCATGGAGCAGTTTTCGTGAATATGAGAGCATTTCAACTTCTTTGGTAGAACAATTCATTACATGACGTCCTCCTGATAACTACAGGGAAGGCTGTGGAGGATAACAAGAATAAATTTGCCTTGTTAAATCATGAACATATCAGCCACTGCCAGTACTCAACTCAATTTTCTTTGTGTTTGTGTACCGGACGCGACTTCTCCTAGGAAACAGCTGATGAAATGCAATAACAAAGTAGCTATAGAAAAAATGTATGGAGGCAGAGCACACGGTGTGAGCAGACAGATTCTGATGAAGGCGTGTTTTTTTGTTTGTTAGAGTATTTAGTATTCGGGCCTTTTTACTTCATACTGTGTTGTCTTCATTATTTAACTGGGTTTTTTAGAAGAGCTTGAAAAAATATATTGTGGTGCATTATAAGACAACCAAGTTGTTGGCACAGGCAATCTCACTGGGTTTGTGTTAAGAAACAATACAGCACATTCATTATAATTTAATAAGATTTTTGTTCAAGACTAATATCTTTCCAAAAGGAAATGCTGGGAGTTCAGTGGGCTGAGAGGCAAATCTGTGAAAAACAAACCTGCAGAAACTATGGTTTCATTGTCAATACGCCTGCTTTCTCCCTCACCTTGGGCACGCTGCTGTTCACCTTTGGCCACTGATGTACACTACATTTATCAGGACTAGTTCCAAAATACAATTTGCCCCAGGCTAGCAGGATAAATCCTGAAGAAGAGCCAAACCCAAGTAAATATACTTTTCTTTTCATAACATTTCTGCAGGATGTGCATCGCCGGCGCAACTTCACAGCAAGCGTCTCCCTCATTCCTTCTGGTAGATGTGAATAAACATGGCGTAATAACCAGCTTTGTCTGCAATCACAGGATCTGCAACAAGATTAAGTTGATTTGAAGCAGTGGGAGTCTAAACATCAGTGTAAGTCGCTGCCTAGCACAAGATAAATCGATCCTCCTGCAGCTTCCGACACATAATGACTTGTGCAGTAAATACTGATTTTTGTCAGAGCTGTCTTTGTGGCAGCCTCAATTAGATTACTGGGATGTGAAATTCCTCTGACAAACATTTCAAGAGACGGGAACCTCATCATGTGCAATTTGCACAGACGCACGCACGCACGCACGCACGCACACACAAGGACATCTGCCACCTTTTTCATCATTAGTAGGCGACAGGTCCGGTCAGCCAAAAGCCTCGGCTGCAGTCCTCTGCAGGAGAATCTTCTTCTTCTTCTTCTCATTCCTTACTGAATCAAGAGACCTCTCCCCTGTTCATTTCTGTCGCCAAGCGTGTCTGAAGATCCCTTTGATATTACAAATGATGCACCATTCACCATTCTCTCTAAGCAGCAATGCTCCCTTGGTTTTGTCCAGGCTCAGTTGTCAAGGTTGTCCAGTGTTGTGTGAAATGGCCAGGGACCAGTCTCTCCAACTGCTCGAAACTTAGCACACAGCTGCACCTCAGTGAACATACATCCCTGCTCCCTTGGTGATCCTTTCATTCCATTGAGCCACACATAGAAAGATACACAGCCATGCTGTACCTCCATTCCCTATTTCCTCCCACCATGTTCAGTCCTCCCTCTTTCTCCTTCACTGTGTCGTTGAGTTACACACTGCCCCAGCGAAACAGATGCACCTGTCCTCTGAGCAATATTTGGCATCTGGCTCTCCCCCTTTGGCGGAGGCTTTTGTAACTCATCAAGTGCTCTTTTGAAGCTCGCTCAGTATTCGGGCAGTGAGGCATGCTCGGGATCATCAGAGGTGAAACTGTTTCAAGCATCGGTGTGATTCAAAAGGCCAAGCTGCCACAAGCACTTCTACCACTCGGCTATCTTTAAACACAGCGGAGCAGTCCGCCCTGCGCAGTCTCTGCATTATCAGCCAGAAAAAGAAGATGGAAGTCTTCACTACTGTACCATTTATCGTTTGATGTGAGAATGTGACATATCCAGTTCCAATAACTCCTGGAATCTCTGCTATTGTATCCCCACTAATTATATTATGTAAAAGATTAACAAGTAGTATCTACAAGAGCAATAGCCTCATCTAAAAGTTTCTTGGTTTGGTTCAACCAGGGCCTTTATGTGTGCAGTGTGTGTGGAGTCTCCCAGTGTCTGCGTAGGTTTGTTTTTTCTACAGGTTATCCAGCTTCCTCACACAATCCAAAGACATGCAGATTGAGATTAGGTCAATTGTAGACTGTAAATTGATGATGTGAATGGTTGTTTGTCTTTGTATGTTTGCGCTGTGATGTGGCTAGCGACTAGCGACTAGCCTGGCATAGCCAGACTAATACTCGAATGTGTATTCGTACGCCTTTTCGCACATGTAAATTAAAGGAAAAATCTATTTTTTTTCCCCCCCTATTTTGTTTGTGTTTTCAACAACTGCTGTTGTCTCTTTTGTTGTTGTTGATTTTTACATGCTCAAAATAAATTAATGAATTAATAATAAATCTGGGACAGGTTTCCCCAAGACAAAGACAAAAATGCCTCTGGACGCAATTGGATAGATTTACAACCAGTGAGAGCAACCAATATAGTCTGTTGAGCGATGTGAAAATGTCACCAGAGCAGAGAGAGCAGTTGTCTGCGATGATGATTCCACAATGTCTGTGGACGAGTGTTACCGTTTTTTGTGCGACAAATTTGAAAATATCAGGTATTCTTTAGTCAAATCAGTCCTTCAGACAGATGGACAGTGTAGCAGTAATCTATCACTGACTAACATCCCATCTGTAAAAACTGCTCGTGGTTTCCATGCTTAATCTCTATCATTGTGCATCACTGACAGAATTAGTTTCCTCACATGTTCACTTCCTATCCCTTGCGATAGATCTTATCAGCTTGAATGATAGACGGAAGTGAAAGGGATTACTCTAAATGTTCTACTGATTCTAGGCTGTATTTAATCCAAGCCATGCCACGTGGATGTTGAGTCACAGCTGGTCAGGTTCGCATATGCTTAATTTCTCAACAGTTGGGAGCAAGAAATTGAACTCAGAAATTGAACAGAAGCTGAATTATGTGCATATGGAGGAGTGTACTTCAGGTATTTCTTTACTGCCGTCACATTCATTGTGTGAGTTATCTCAGAGAATAGAAAAACCTTCTCCATTTATTCTGAACTGATACATTTCTACAGTGGGGTCACATAGGTCAGTGAGGCCATTGTCATTGATATGTTCAATAACAGCGCAGAGTGACTAGTACATGACCTCTGGCAACCTTCCGTATGCATGCTCACATTATTCTCTGAGGTCTGAATGTGACTCTGGATTTTGTAAATGGTGTCTTTGACCTCAGCTGTTATCAACATCTTCCAGCTCGGTTCCTTCAGTGGACAATTTGCAACTGCTGTGTGTGTGTCTCAGCGTGAAAGGACTACTCCCTGTTTTTGTCAAGGTGGGTCTGTGACAGCAGTGACTCTGGCTCCTGTTTTGCGCACACACATTCAGAAGCACAATGCTCAGACCTCTCACATTGCTGTTGAGATGTTCTCTATGCACCATGTGCACAAAGGATGTCAAGGGAAATTCAGAAGAAGTACTACACTACACAAGATTCACTAGCATCAAACGTTTGTGATGCATTATTTTTCTAATATTAATCATATGACTCTGAGAATCCTGTAGACTGGCTTCAGCTGGCCCACCTGGAAGATCACTTCCTCTAATAAACTCAACCTTTCAATCCTCCAATAAAGATTTCTGTTCAGAGAAATGTAAATTCCGGTCCACTCTCAACAGGGTAATACTTGACAATTTTTTGACTTTATTCTGAGATATGTGAACATGTGTAAGTCAAGTGCTGTGCAGCAGCTTTCTGAACCTAGTGTATTTCTGACAAGCTCTCACCATGACAAATACATCCTAACTTCAACAGTATGTAAGCCAAAACACTCAACCTGTTTACTTTATAAAGTATTACTTCCATTTCAGTGCTCAGGGTTCGAGGAATTGTTGACAGGAATTGATTGTCCTGCTGCTTCTATTACTGTCTTCCATTGTTGGAGCCCAATGAAACAACTTTATGACCTTGTCGATTTTTAGCAAATCCAGCAAAAGACACTTTGAAAGAGATCAACACATGCCATTACCAGCCTCTTCCACCCTTCACCACCAGTACACAGATCCAAGACACAGCAACAACAAATGACTCGAAAGCAACACACCAACTGCAGCAGTTCTCATCGGGAGTATTAATTTTTTTCTAAAAAAGAAAGATAGAATTTTGTAGGATGCTTTAATCACATGAAACATCCACACATAGAGGCTTATGTGAGTAACTTTATGTGGGTAGAATACAAAGTGAGATATGTTCCGTGGATAATTATAAGATGACCCGAATTTACCATTCTAATTAAAATATCCTAGTAAATTATACAAATATTTGATGTCTATACATATTTTGCTCATTAATTAGCCTTAAAAAATGATGGATGAATAATGGATGGTGCTTTCAAGTGTTCCAGATTTGTTCTCTTAATTAGTTTGGAGTATTTTGATGGATTGAAACAGTCTCCAATTTCTCTCCCATTCGAACCTCCTGGGGGAAAAACTTCTGCTTTAAAATAATGTTTCTTCGCCATTGTGTAACATTGTAAAGAGCAATCATCATACATTTTTTTCTGTGGTGCCTCCCCCTGTAGTTGGAACAAAGTCACTCAACAAATATATTCAGCCAATGCAACGATATGTAATGTATTCGTCATGTTGAAGTTAGCGCCTTCCCATGAAGAAGGACAGAGTAACAGAATGAGGTCACAAGGTGGGGCTTTGGTGTAAGAAAAACAAAAAATTGTAACTCCACTGTGGAAAATAGTGCCGTATCTGTTTTCTATACCATGATTCAACAGGTGCACTGCAGGCCATTCATTCTCTGTGACAGGCTTTGTTGGCAGTGTGCCCCAAGAATTGAGGGACAGATATTGGTCCAGAACACTATGCAAAACCTTTGTGTCCGTACACAATTACAAATATAGCAAAAGCCTTGGGATATCAAAAAGCACCTTGACTTATTCAAAAACTGTACTTTTCACTTGTATTTTCCCGTCAGTGCCAGATGTAAATTGGTTTGTGGTCGTAACACACATTGTATAGAGCTGAATTTTATGCTACTGAATGTGAAACAATGATATTAATGGTACAGTAAGTGGCAAGAGTGAAAGTCAATTAGTGATAATTTTGGATAATAATCATAATGACCCCACCCCTGCCGCCTTATCTATAATGTGAACTCTTATTGATGGGGCAAGTAAGCTTCAAGTAAACGACAGAGACCTTTTGTTGTCACAAAGCAGACTGCATGAGCCAGCTGCATGAGCAATAATGGATGTCAAATGGCTATCATGTTTAAATTCTTAGCTGATTGCAGAAAAGCATTTACAATAACATCATGGTGACAATTAACCACCAATTTGACATTTTTCTAAATGTATTGCCGCCGCTGCTTCAGAATTTCATGAAGTGTCATGAAGTCGCAATTACATGACTCTGCGGGAGCTTTTATTTTGACACGACAAGAAACAACGACGGAGCGCTGTAGAATCTTTGGGCAACACGCCCACGAAGAGGGAGGGAGAAAGACAAGTAAGGACAGAGTAGAATCACCAGGTACCCGTGAGAAAAAAGTTACATTTCGCTTCTGCTTATGGGTTCCTAAAAGATCGCATCAACATAATGTAGCAGCGCCTGTTGCATGCAAGCTAGCGATATGCCCCCGATGCTGGAAAAAATTAGAGAGGAAACACTAATACTGCATTCAAGATTTATGTGGCTGACAGTGACACGTGAGCACAAAGACTTGGCAGTATGTTAATGTGCATATACAACCTTCAGCAAGGCCTTTGACAAGGCCACAGTATCAGTCATTCAGTCATGATCAGCTTGATAGTATTCAACAAAAATCAACTACCCTTTTGTTCATTGATATGTACGCACTATAAATGAATTTATGCACCGTTTCTGTTCAGGGTGTGATAATATTCCCACTCAGTCACGATTGAATAGTTTTTTGTCTTTGATTCAGACATTGAGCTTCTCCAATTAAAGATGTATCAACCAAACCCAGACAACAGAACGTTGGCTTATGCAACATCCTGGTAACTGGTTCTCGAGGCGTCATTGTGTAGCTTAGCGTGTGGAATCTCACCTTCCTGCACAGACTTAACTACATAATTTAAAGAATTACAGACACTGGCAATGTGCTATTCTATTAAGCATCAGTGTATTGTCTGCATCTCACAGAATCGCTTTCATAAAGTGAAATACTGTATTCCCAACCAAATCAATATTGCATCTAATCAGAAAATCGAATCAAATCTCGACCTTGAGAATTGTATTTGAACCGTTTTTAGGAAATTTGTGGTAATACCCAGCCTAAATATTTACATTTAATAGTCTATCCAAGCACAGTTCCATTACCCACTACTTCAATGGCTAATGATAAAATTAAAATTCACCAAGAGTAGAATAATTTGTTCACAGCAGCTGCCTGTGCCTTCCAACCTCCACATTTCGGTAAGGATTTCAGCCAGCGGCTCAAGTTGAGGGTTCACATGTCAGTCACTGTTCAGGGGGGTGAAAGGCGGCAAGACAGGCCGTGTGATTGATTGTAGTGCTGATGTAACTTGGACTGGATTACACCACTCCTGCTGCCCAGCAGCACAGAATTGTGGGTATGGTATTTAATGGAGAGAGAGACATTGAGGAGCTGAGGGAAAGGTAGTGCCGCAAAGGGAGACGTGGAAAGATCTATGGAATTATACTGAACGATAGAAAGAATGAGGAGAGAGGACGATGGTCAGTGATGGGTCTAGGCGGATCACTCAGCGGTGAAGGGCCCTGAGCTAGGCTCTGCGCTGATGAGGAAAATGTGTGAGGACACATGCGAGCAATTGCCACCATTTGGGGGATGATGCAAGGGGGGGGGGGGGGGGGTAAATGTTCATGGGAGAAAGATTAACACCAAACCTGAACTCTAGTGGGTTTGCATTACTTATAACGTTCATAAGTTTCAGGATGCCTCTGAGAAAAAACAACAGAAATATGATGTGTGTTCTGTGTTTATGGTACCTATCTGAGTGAATTGTGCACTATCAAGTGCCTCTTTTCAAAGCCTCAAGAAACCACTCTTAGTAAATATTTCACATCTGACAATATTTTTGATGAAATATACAAGATTGTCAGGGAAAATGGCGTTAAGAGATCTCCAGTGGAATCTTCAGGTAGCAATCAAGCCAAATCTCTACCAGGGATTTAAATTGGCATGAAATACAGCTTTTAATATGCACACTTTCACACTATATTAAGCCAGATGCATTTGGTTCAAGGTCACACTGTGGTAATAAATTACAGGAATCGATTTTTGTGTTCAGATTGCTCATTGCAATCATATAAAAAAACTAATATCTAGAACCTTTTGTAAAATGATTGAAAAATACTTAAAATGCATTTTGTTTCTGGACATCACTCCTTTTGTTAACCATGAGTACATTAAGTCGCATCTGAGCATAATCTTCATGATTCTGAAAGGGACGTGGGATCCACGACATAAACGAGATGAAGAATTTATGGTGGATGACATTGGGGCCTGGTAGTCTGCCAAAAACAACAAACGGGCTTCATTAGCAGTCTGAGAGAAGGCTTATGGTGAATCACATTAGTCTGACGAGTCCATAAATGTGATTAATTATTGCCTTATTTTTCAGGTCGTTTAACTGAAAGTTTGGAAGATCATACGGCTCACATATTTATAATTTTTATAACACGATATTGTTTATATGAAAAGTGTAAATATTTAAAATTACAGCCATAGTTAATACTCAAAACAATGAAGCTGCAGTCTTAAATCATTTTAATGACCCTCAAAAACATGGCACTCTTATAATTAGAGCCGACATTTTGCTGCTAATAGTCTCCTAATAAATGCTCTATCGAATTGAATCATGACATTTTGGTAATATTGTATTACTTGCCAGTGTTTCCCCTAGGTTTACTGGTTTGGCGGAGGGTTAGGTTTCATCCACAATCGCTTATACAGGAATGAGGAATAAGGTGTGTAAAGAAAGTGACCTTAAATGACTTCGGCATTATATGTAAAATACAAAAAACAAAAATATGTATATATATAATTTGACCTTTCGGGAGGGGCAGGGGGTCCCCCCCTACTCAATTCAATGGTAGGGGAAACACTGCTTACTATGAATTGGCATCATGAAGTGCTGTTTAAAATAATGGGGGGTAGGGTTAGTTGTTGGAGTCCTCCAAAATACTTCACAGTGGACACTGCACGTAGTCAGCTCCTCAGCAACACATCTGCCAAGTTTTGAGTCAAACAAATGAGCAGTTGTTCAAGACACTGTCAGTCAGTCCTGGCACATTGAGTTGATTAAAATGGTTCCAGTAAGTATCTGTAGATAACAACAGCATTCACAACTCCATAATCACTCATTTTGGGCAGAAGCTTTCATCCAAAGTGACACACAGCTAATGCTTGACAACGTTTGGTCAAGCATTAGGTGCGGTTAGGGGTGTCAACATTGCTGAATCCATCTGATCACTAGGGTTAACCCTAACCCAACTATAATCAAAATAAATTAATTTCAATAATCGCAATAGGTTATATTTGCCCTTCCACGTGCATACGTGGAAGGCCTGAGGTAGGGGGGACACACCTCCCTACCAATCCATTAGACTTCACGGGAAGTGAGGTTTTAGCTGACAAAATGTTTGACCAGTGTATGCTTCGCCTCATGGGCCTGAGATGAAACCTTTTATCTTCGTACCAGTACAAAGATGGGCTGAATTACATTGAGCTGATGTACAACATTTAGTCATTGTTATTCACCTTTCCCTTTTTTCAGCTTAACAAGTGCTTCATGTGTCATGGCAGCAATTTTTTCACACCCAATTACAGATGATGAATACGTCATACTGCCCCCTGCTGTTTTAAGGCAAATGCACATCCAAATAGGCCACCTGTTGAGCTGCTCTTTTAAGATACAGAGGAATAAGCGGTGGTTCATAAGGATCAAGTGGCCATTGGTCCCACCTCCCGTAATGTGAAGTGACAGGCTGGAGATGCCCATGAGAGCTTCGGGGGGGGAATTACTGTTTATGCCGCCTTGTTGCTACACATCAAATGCATGAATCAGCATGTCCTTAAAGATCATTTGTGAGAGAAGCCCCTTGTCCTTTTGATGCTACATGACAAGCCGGAGCATTTCCACAGCAGAACCGAATAAACAGCTGCGGCATTGTCACTGCTCCCTAAGCAGAGCTGACTGAAGCACAGTCGACACGGCTTAAGGGACTGCTTCATCATTTTAAGGTGCCTGCTTCTACCACCAGCATCACAGAGGCAGGCTAAATGTGTAGAGAGTGTTTATAATCAACCCCTAAACTA
Organism: Scophthalmus maximus; assembly: GCF_022379125.1. NCBI lineage: Eukaryota > Metazoa > Chordata > Actinopteri > Pleuronectiformes > Scophthalmidae > Scophthalmus > Scophthalmus maximus. The sequence continues at coordinate 17,714,153 of NC_061529.1, read as the reverse complement.
TCGTTTGTCTCTGTGTTAACAGCAATCAACTTATAGTAGCCAGCTTTGACTGACGTCTACATGCCAAAACATGGGACTCACAAGTATAAAAGTTCATACATAAATCAGAAAACTCACACTATGGTCTATATATTTTGGCCCCTGGCCTGTTCTGTATAAATAACATAAAGTTTCAGTGAGAATATTAAATATGTTTACTGCTCTTTGCTGCATGTTTGATGAAACGGGCCAATGCCGTTTTGAATTTAATGACACGTCCAGCAACACACATAACATTACACATCGGTCTTTTTCTGTGATTCATTTTTCTGTTTCAGTGATTTTCTCGTTTAATACTGCAGTCTGCAATAGTCCACATCCCCACCCCAATGATGAGTATGACTTTTTTTTAATGAAGTTTTGCTATTTGCTTATTAACGCTGTAACTGCACAACGAGATGAAAACCACATTTGCAGTTGTGCGCTCAGTCTGTGTATTTAATCTCTGGTTTGCCTCCCCTGTTGCTACATTTCACCTCAGCGATGTCAGGCAGGTTTATGGTCAGCCATCACTCTTAAGAACAATAGTGTCAGGGGTCAGCCCGAGCCCTTCTCTCGGCCAGACCGTGCAATATCACTCTCAAGACGAGGCCTGCTCTTCCCTCACCCTTGCTTATTGGCTGAAATATCTGCTCGCTCTGCCACTTTTGACATCTAATCTACGACTGGCAGCGGCAGAGAGGGAGCCAGATGATAAATGTTCTCTGGGACTGAGCATGTTTTATTGGCTTCACGTCCTCACTGTTAAACTATGCTCGAGTGTTCCCTGAGCACTGCGGCTGAATGTAAACCAGCCCCAGCATGGAGGGCAGTCTCGGAGGAGAGTCATGTGTCGTCTGGTGCCTACCAGCTGCCTGAACCATGAACTCTAGTGAGCCCAGTGGAAAAAAGGAGGCTGCTGCTTATGGCAGGAAATCAGCTAGTTGGGGAAGTAAGAAGAAGAAGTAGAAGAGTATGAATATGACCCAGAATAGATGCACGTCATCATGTAAGTTAGTGTTGCCTGTGAAGCATTTACATCTGTTGCCACACAGTGGTAATACACACTGAAAATGCTGGATGGAGCCGCTGCGTTTTTTGTAGTCCATCTTCGGAAATTTGTAGTTTCACCACGGAAGATAATGACGCAGTATAATGAAAGTCGAGTCAGATTGTCTGAGCACCCCTTTTGGCTTTTCTAAAGTCCTATGAATCCTCCTTTACACCTTTCCTTAACCTCAAGACGTTTTCCACAGAGGTCAACGAAGAAAAAGTAGAAAAGACGATAGGAAGGACAATCCGAATCCACCCCTGTTGTGGGTCCAGCTCCAAAAACACTGCATTCTCCTTTTCCCCCAAAACATCCTGTATTATCTTTAGGTTACATCTATACATGCTTGTTAAATGGCCATTTCTTTAAAGCTCAATGCCTTCTCCATGTAACAAAGGTGTTTTATGATAAATGTATAGTGACCCAAGCCAAGCTGACCTGATAACCACAACCAACATCATCATATTTACTAAGGTTCTCCCGGGCCACTATGACACTGTGCAGCTACATACATACATACACAGGCTAAGCATTACTAAACATGACAAGCATCTGACTGGTTCTACACAAGTATGTCTCAACCATGGGAGATGTATCAAAAAGACATTGAAGATGAATTTCTTTTCTGGAAGATGTTTCTAACCCTCAAAAGACTGTGGCGGTTTGTATTCCTCATCTTAATATTCTACGCAGTCTTCTCAATTCATAGGCATGCACACACTCACACACACACACTTAACATTCTCTTGGCCTTTCTGGGATGCAGGGGTTAAAGTTACATTTTCTCTAGTCTTCCAAACACACCAGGCAATTTAGAGAGACAGAAAACTGTCAGTTAGTAATGACAAAGGCTATTGCGAAGTAGCGTTGGTATTCATTTCATCTTCTTCCTTGTTACATAAAGGTTTCATGGCGGTGTTCTCTGTGCCTTTCCCCAACAAGATTTTCTTTTCTACTTTGCTTACATGTCAGTCACCCTGGCCCAGTTTCATTCCATTTGAATGACAGAGGTTTCATTTTGTTGGAATGAAAGAGTGCAGACACACAGGCTGATTTGTTGGAACGCAGCTGAGATGTGGCGTTCATGATTGCTAGTTTTTACAGGACTGTTTATGTAAGATTTGCAAAACATGGTTCCAGTATGGTTTAAAGTGAGACTGTGCAACTTTTTTTGAGCGGCAGCAACAGTGCCCTCTGCAGCCACAAGTGGTAATGGAGCGCATCAAATGCTGTTGCTCTCCAGTGCTGAAGGCTACTGGAAGCAGTTAACCCTTGTCTTTGTCAAAGTTTATCATCATTAGTAGTAGTAGTGGTATGGCAGCAATGATAATAAGTAAAATAAACTTATGTGTAGGGAATGTAGCTCAAAGTGCTTACAATTCCAAAAAAAGGGAAGTAAATTAAATCACACAATAAAAAACATTAGTTTACATAAATTCAGCTATATATAAGAGAGAGAATACTTCTGTGATCAATATAAGCTTAAGATTTTCTCTCTCACACCATTTGCAGAGATGATTTAGAAAATAAAATTCTTCACACCATTTTTTTGTTACCTTGACCTTTGAGTGGTCAGCTCCATAAGTTCTTTATTTGTAGATACCCCACAAGTTTGGTGAAAATCATTCCATGCATTATTGAAAAACATAAATCTGTACACACACACACACAGCCTTTTCCACGAGGGTGTTGAATCAAGAGCAACTGGACTCGTCTGTAATTTCTTGAAAACGATTCACCTCTCAACCACGAGGATCCAGATCCATCACCCTCGTGGATAACTATGACCTAGATGAATGAGGATCGCCACAGACGTCACCAGGTCAAGGTCATTACCTTGACAATGTGTGGGCTCCTTTTGTCGTGGATGTCAAATCCATTCACTGATATTAGCAAGTGACAAAACTAAAAATCATCACCTCGATTCTAACCAGCACCCACACTGTCCAGCCATTGGAGTGTGTCGTTGGCGTCTTTGCATATATATGTGGGAACCAGCCGGGACGTCCAGTGTCATTATGACCAGTTTAGAAAAAGGAAATGATCGAGTATTGATGGAACAATATAACTTTTGTTTTTCAAGAGATAGAATGCTGTTCGTCTTTAACTGGCCTTTCTCAGTTGTCATGTTCTTGTCAACTCTAATATTGTGACACAGTGTCACTGGTAATATTTTTTGTGCCTTACCAACCACATAGCAGAACATGTCTATTGTCAGTAATTAAATTAGTTTTGCCATGAGCAAGGCCCTTAACCCCGGCTGCTCTAGTGTAACTGCCCGGTGGCCAGCAGGTCAGACGGTGGTTTTACTGGACAGCATCCAGGTGTGAATGCGTGTAACTGTGTGAAAGTAATAGAAGTGCTCCTGTGGAAGAGGCTTCCTCTCAGTGAAACTAACCTGAATTAATACGGGTAAAAGGAAAATACCAATCACGTTTTTTTTTTTTTTTACATTGCTCGCCAAACCAAAGCAGTGTGTTAGAAAACCTGTCAATTAACATATTGGCAAGTTGAAAATACATTGATACTGGCTGTAAAATGTTCACAGACCACACTTTTTTTTCTGACAAAATGTATGCACTTGTTTCACTAAATTAACGACAGACAGGACTCTGGGTGGATACCGAAAGTCCTCCCTATCGCCTTTTGCTAACTACTTTTCCTTGGAAAAAGGAGGATTCAAAAGACTTAGGAAAAATCTACGGTGGTGCGAAGAGAATCTGACTCTACTTACACTATACTACGTAATTATGTGACAGCGGATGTTAATTGCATTCTTATTGGGTTGACTCATACTAAACATGGACAACATGGTGAAAATATTTATTCATTACCAAGGTTGGAATTAAAATTAAAAAAAATAATATAGGCTACGGAACTGAAAGGAAAAAGGTTTGTTCCATTAAGAATGTTTGCTCTCGCTCCTGTCCACTCATGTATTCACATACTACCTTATGGCATCAAATGTCAATGCTTCATAAACAACGGTAACGTAAATGATGACATGTGTCCCTTCTCGGCCATATTCATACTCTTCTTCTTCTTCTTCTTCAGATTGAATCCTTTCAGTTCGTGCATGGCGCATCACATTAAATATTGCTGCCTCAATGAATTGTGGGGCGTCTATTTGTCCTTTCCTTTCACGTAGGAAGGTCCAGTGTACCCAATGTTAAAGGGATAGGAAAGGAAGCCGTGAAGTACTTAGCATTTCAAGAATTCAAACAGCTCTTATCATGGCTGCCGATGAAATACTTCCGGGTCATTTTACTCAGTTAGTGAACCTTCTAAGGAAAATTGACAATTCGACTGCGGGGTCTGGATGTGAATAAAAGCTTTACTGCAGTCTGCTCAGCAAATGTCATCACAGTCTGTCCTTTATATTTTCAGATACAGTGTTTCAAAGTTAATGACCGGATGATTGCACAAGAATGAAATGTCCTCAAAATCATTAAGACCCACTGGTTTACATAAGATTTGCTGTGGATATGTATGGTCCTTATGTGTGATTATCCTTATTCAAATTTCACAGGAACCAAAGAATTCTTTCTAAGTTACCTCGCAATAGCTCTAAAGAATATCTTTAGTTATCTTTATTTTTTTGTTAAATTCGTACCATGGAGACCGTAGTAGGTGAGTGAAAGCAAGGAGTACGTAATGTGTTCCAGCTCTTATCTTTATGAAGGACAAGGCTGTTTTTATTTGTGATAGTGTCGCAATTTCTGCACCATAAAAACAATGTGTGACTGTAGCACAGTGAGTTATCTCATTTTTGTTTTGTAAAAAGAGAGTTTTGTATTGAGAATAACCCATTTACAAATTGTCATTTACAAAAAATAAAAGACTGAAAATGTAGACTTACAATCGTAAAACAAAGCTTTTCCCTGTGTCATGCCAACTCCATCCCAGCTTCCAACTAGAGGCTTTTGATCCCGCATTTCCCTATGTATTGGTTTGGCAATACACTGTGACCACTGTGCAGAGCTTTGCTTTATACTGCAGGGAGCAACAAGTTCAGGGCTTAAACACCAATTATAGTCTCTGTAATTTTATAAAATCTGTTCCATGTAAGTTGGCAGCCACATCAGGATTTTAATAACGGCCACAGGTCTGTGTCTGCTGCAAGATACAGCACTTGTTGATACTTACATGCCGTATGCGTCATCAAGCAGCAGCCCCTAGTTGCACCAAATTTAATCATGGAACCCACATGAGGTGAGTGTAATTGGGCACTGTTTTGGTAATCTGCTGCACAGCCCCCAAATTAGAGCCTGTAATTGGAACAAACATACTGGTCCTGCTGCCTTCAGATTAGCTGCGCAGATTCAATCAACTAAAAGATTGGGCCTTATCCATTCTTCAAGACATTTTGGATGACAAGACAAGAAAAAACTAAAGGATATAAGGTTGTACAGTATACGCTGTATCATTGGCTGTCAAATGCTTTTCAACATTTCATGCATCAAAGGGATACATGGGATTTTGGGGGCAGGCGACGTGTATTCATTTCCACCAACCAGGGATATCCAATTAGAATAAACCAGCCATCTAAGATGTAATCTTTGTAGGCAGTGGTGCAAGAATATTTTTGGACACTATAATTGCACTGTGCTGTCCAAATGAAATGGCCATTCCCTGTTATGGAAAGCTTGAATGGTTACAGGCAGCGACAAATACAGTGCAATTTTACCGGCACAAGTTTACAGAGTTTTACATGTGCAGAACAAATAAATTGTGCAACCCCTAAATTATAGTCATTTTTCAATGACTGCATTTCAGCCTGTATTTAATATCTTTAACATATTTGAGTTTTTTGAGTAAAGCCATACTCACTATGATTATTTAATGACATGCATTAAAGGATCTTGTTGGAACCATTCATTATCCTAAACATCAATAGTTATTTTTGCAAAACATAAAGTTACGCTCACGAGAGCAAGGAAAATTTGATCATGTATTTGTTTCTACATGATTGCAGCTCATGTGATTATTCATGCAAAATATCCTTATACTTCCAACTGTGTTCAATCAAGCTGCAACCAAAGCTCCCATTCTTCCATAAATACCAATTTGTGTCTGTTGATATGGTTCTCGTTTTTTTTTGTTTTTGTTGTTCATGAACAATTTATTATATTTTCAATGACTGCCAATTATATTACAAGGTGTTGTTGGACTGAAGGATGGACCAATTATATTTGGTCATTTTCACCTACAAAATACGTTGTAGGCCACATCTCAAGAATAAAAATACATTTTAAATTTGAGTTTAAATGTAATATTATTTACATTATACTTAATTTCATTCACAACATTTTTTGAGGAAAGAAAACGTCTGGTGCTGTCTGTGGGTGAAAATGGAGAGCCTCAGGTTGCAAGGTAACTGGAATTCATAATAACATCATCATTTTTCATCTGAGGAATATATATCCGAGTGTTGAGTCGATATGCCAGCTTTCACGATATGTCAGTACATGCTGAATGCATATACAGTACCATACCACTGTCTCACCTTCTTAAAACAACTGTATATACGATATGAACATGTGATGTCTTTATTTTACACAGAAAGTGAAACAAATGAATCAATTAATTAAGATCATGTCATCTTTCTAAGCTCTATATAAATCAGTCTTTTTCATGAAAATAAATGTTTTTTGAATGTGACATTGGGCTATACTATTTAATCAGCAAATGATTTAACCCTTATATGCTCTCCAGAGGAAGCAAGAGGTCTTTGTACTTTCGTTGAGGATTACATTAAAAGTCTAGCCAGGCCGCACTATACTACACGATATGAAAAACATCCTTTTTAACTGTGAAAAATGCGCTTTACTTGAAGTTTCTACTTTTACTAATTATTAAGGACTTTATGATAATTGAGTTTGGCCAACATTCTTGCTGAAACCATCATCATATTCAATTCACATTGATTTCTGATTTCCAAGCTCTTCAACCAAACATTCATTCCCTTGTGTTTCCTATTTAAACATGGAAAACATTCCTTTTATACAACCCCCCAGCCGAAGGTTTTCAAGTAAATACCACTAACATATTCACTTTTAATGCGCAGTCAAACATTTGTACAGGGCAGAATAATTGTGGGCTTCTGTATAAAGAAAATGTGTACATGCATGGAAAAGCTATGAAATTATCGCCATATAGCTGGAAGCATTCACCCTACTTTGAATCCACTATTCTGCTGTTTACTTTTTCTAATGAAATTCCCAGGCATTAAGGTTTTGCATATACTCAAAAGTTAATATATTACCTAAAAGCTGGTAAACAGTTTCAGCATCTAGTGCAATGGTAATGTAAAACACATCCCAGCAACAAATAAATTGTCACTCATCCCTGAAGCATCGGCTAACATATTAATCTTTTTTTTTTCTTGAATCAATACTGTATATGTTCGGTTTTTAGAGATCTGAAACAATGAGAACTTCTACAATATGTATGCGGATGTTTTCCATAGGCTGACAATTCCTATAAAGATCCATATCTGTGTATCCAAGTAACACATGCTACATAAGAGACATAACGGGCTTTATTGACATTGTAGTTGTACAACAAAATCTTTTTTGGTAGCTCTCAGAGACACCAGCAGCAATATAGAAGACAAGAAAAGAAAATCAAGAATACATACACTAAACTAAAAACAATATATATAGTACATAATCCAAAAATCTTTTAACATACATATACAACATGTGACGGTGCAAACAGGAGATGTAAAGTGTGAGGAGGGGAGGGGGGATGGGGGGGGGGGGGGGGGGGGGTGGATAAAACAAACTCGTCTGCTTTCCTTCTTTAGTCCTCGGCAGCAATGAGAGGGTGGTGTGTATTAGTGTGTGTTGCGGGGGGGATACAGCTCTGGGGAAGAATCTGTTCCCCCTAGTTGGTGTCCTTCTTATGATAAATAAATAGAGTCCAGATTTGGGAGCTTGGAGCTTTGGAGTCCACTGTAATGTCTTGACAGGATTAACAGGAGAGGAATCAGCAGAAGAAAAAAAAAGAATTCCACTGCAGGAAATTCTGAATATATAAAGGAGTATTTTACCTCACCAGGCCTCTAAGGTTGCAATCCAGAAAGGTTTAGAGCCACTAAGCCACATCATATTGCTTTGTTTTGAGGTGTTTCGATATGATATAATACTAGTCTTAGTGTTCTCTTGGTTGGACTCTGGTCTTATATCTTGGTCGTATCCCATGCAGGCTTTATTTTTCTGCTGTTGTCAGTTGCAACAGTCTAGATTACAGTGCTGACATCTGAACAGTGCAGACCCTCAGGGCTGCCAGCATCTTAGCATTCATCACATCATGATTAGTGGTCTTGTGCCTCCCAGGCTCGTCTTCCTCAAGACTAAAAAATGTCTTCAAACGCTGCTGAGGTGACTACTTTCCTGATTTCCTTACCTCCAATAGATTTTTTTTTCAAAAAAGTGATTTTTGCCAGTATAATCCTTTAAACTCTGTTGTGTTTACTTTACACCTAGCAGTGCAAACATGTTGCCTAGAATATAGATTCTCACTTGTATGGACTGAAATCTTATTATTTAGTATTATCTTGTTATTGTAATTTTTTGCAGTGCAGATATAAGACCAGCGCTAGCACACTGCAGATCTGTCCCATGTTCTAGTAGCAGGAAAAACAACAGAGCCTTATTTTTTTGGGCATGTAAGTCCCACATCTAACATGTGATGTGGTCTTGTGACACACAATAAATTAGTCAGTTCGAAGAGGGTAACTGTTGACTGTTGTTGTGAGCCACCATTCATTTTCTTTAACAGCAGCATTTTTGTGTCACAAAGTGAACATGTTTTAATCATAAGTGCTGTCACTCGATTGGAGCAATTTCCCCGGGCTCTGTAAAGTATGAGCTAGCAAAGTAATTGAATTTAGGTCATAATTAAAAAGGGCAAGGAGCCATGTGATCTCTCCCTCCACACGCCTTTCATCTCTGTAATAGCATAGCAGTTTGTCTGAGAAGCAAAGATTTCATCACTGAAATTAGTAATTTCCAGAGGTCCGCCATGCTTTATGTGCCATGTGAGGCACAGCAGAAGCCTCGCTAAATTGGATATGCAGTTTAATTTGACATTGACAAGAAGAAAACACAAATGAGTTTGGTCATCAGTCATGGAGAGAGCTGGTTGATTGATGACATGATGAGTCAGTCTAATGTGAAGATTCGGCTGTAAACAAATGGGGTTGTACCATTTTAACAAAATGGAAGTTTCCATGTTTGTGTGAGGATAAGGAAGTTCCCATTCGTGTAGACACGCACAGTTAGCACGCTCCCATGGTCCTGTGCTGCTGCCAGTCTGGATATTTATCATTTCAAACTTCCAGTTGTATTTCAATCAGCCAAATGTCATTACACATTACAGTATATGAACACTTTGGTTTTGTTTGATGTTTGCTCTGATTTTTGTATGTGAGCTGGTGTTTTGAAGATGCTATATTGCACTCGGCGCAAGTACCAATGAATTACAGCATCAGCGCGTGGACATTTTTGAGTCAATGGGGCTGCTGCAGTGTATTTTTTTCACTTTATTGTTACTTTTACCCCTGTGGTGCATCTGTCAGTTCTTGCTTACTAATGTTCCCCCTGTTTGAAAACTCTGTTGGCTCCAGCCACTGACCGACAACATTTTGAAATGGTCGTTGTCAAAGTTTCGCTCTCACAATGGGAGACGCAGCATTTTCTCAATTCAATCGTTTCAGGTAATTTGGGTTGCAATCCAGTCAAGCTGAAGTTGTAAGTCAGTCCCCATTGTCTGGGTTTGCATCACACATCATTCAAAAAACTTCTACATGCTGTTCTCAAACTTTTGCAGTTACTCCTGATAGTCTACTTTCACGGCTAACGTTACTGTCTAATGAGGCAAACAAATTGCTCAAGGTTTCGATTTTGGCTTCACTTTTTGAGAGCTGTCATGGTATATCATCTAAAGGTACAGTAGTATTCATAGAGAGAACACTTTTGTGTTATGGATTTCGCCACACCCTATTGAGTCCATCAGTTAATGTCTCACACTGAGTTTTTAGCAATTGATTCAGACTACAGCCTCCAGTTAAGCTTCATGCATATATCTACCGAATGAAAGACAACATTTTGGGCCCACTTTAGGCGTGGGACTACAGAAGAAATTAATGCTGCAGTGAGCTGGATTTCAAAAACAATGCACAGCACGTTAGTGTTGCACTGTCCTGCGGATAGACTCAACCAGTCACTCAGAGAAACTCAGTTGGCGGGTCGGGAGTCCGTATAACTCCTCGGAGAGACTGTGAAACAACTGTTTTAGAGAAGTCAAAGTAAGTTATCCTGTAACCCCTGTTGCCTGATAACATTCGATGGGTGTCTCACCTTTCATATGCTATGGGGAAGATGGACTTATCTTAAACAATCAGTAATCCTTCTGAGGATCGTAGGGAGACACCTCAGTCTTGCTACACAGGAGGTGACAGGATAAATGACCTCATGTAATTTATTTGTCGCTGTAGCAGCAGGCGCAGCCTGGCAAAGAAAAAGACGTAGCTCTAAAAGTTTGTCCCAGACTGGCCAATTATAATAAAGCCACAGATCCCCCTTTCCCAATATGCACACAAGCAAAAACAATGCATGCATGTAAACTAAGCTGCAATTTTAAATCTTAAATGTACCAAAGTAGAGTTAGTGGGAGTGGGTGTACACACAAGATGTGATGAATTTATGCTGCATCACACGCAAAACCACACTTGAATGGAGCTGGCTGGCCAGTCTAATCAGGATCAGAATGTGACATTTGTTTATTTTTGTATCAACACTGCCAGCCCACAAATTGAAGCTCAAACTACATCAAACCTCCCGCTACTCCAGATGTCTTCTGTCTTAGTGGCAGGATCTACTGCTGCTTACTTCGCCCTAAACCCTGATACATGTTTGTCATTTCTTGAGCTGCAAAAATTGGCAAGTGATGTCTCAGTGTAGATGGGCAATCAACTGGCGCAACCTGCCAATCATCAGTGAGCACTTGTTGTTCATTTAGCTTTTTTGGCATATTCTGCTCAACTGCCCCTGTTCTGCACACCACGGAAATCATCCACTACTGTATGTAGTAAAGATTGGTTTCCAGGGAGATGGTTAGCATATCTCTGTACTTGCTGATGTACAGCCTTTTCATTAAAAACGCAAAATTATCTGAATTTCAATACAATTTCAGTCATATTATGCTTTTTAAGAATTTCCCTTTCCTCTAGTGATTTTGGAGGTTTTTTTGGTCCTGCAAAGTTAAAAAGCCCAAAGAGCATGTAAACCTTTTCAAGTCATAATCCAAAATTATGAACCTGAATATAATAATGTCTCCTTAATGATAAAAATAGAACTGAACATGTGTTCTTTTCTAATTTTTTTTTTTTTTTTTTTACAATACTAGGTTTATTAGTTATCAATACTAATAGCATGTGTGCCCTCCATGTACGTCACAACTAGCAACACAACATTGTCGCATAGACAATATCAGACAGGCAATTCTTGCCTGTGGGATCCTGCCCCGCTCACCAGTTCGCCAGCTGTGGTGACTCGTGGCTGTCCCGGTCATGGCCTATCAGTGAAAGATCCAGTGACTCTCCTATCTGACGCACAACTCCACTACAGCTGAGGCCCGCATGTAAAAGGCTCATAGCAAATCCCGTTTGTTGGATTGAAAGTCGCAGCATACCGTTTTTGTCATCTTCACATTATCACGTCATCAACAACCTACAAGCTACACCCAAATCTTTAATTCTCGGATAAGGTCCAGTCCCCGATTCAGAAAAATGAGCGACAAATACAGATACAACCAAGCGAGACAAAAAAAACGCGAGTCGCCAAAACAATAATGTGAGCAAATAATTCCTGTTCAAGCCCTAGAAATTTTTTTTTATAAACAGCAGTTACAGGTGCAATTGTAAAAACATTTAGTTTATTTATCTGTGAAGTAGTTTGCCTCTCCTAATTTCATTCAGAATCATTTCAATTCCCATAGTTGTATCAGTGCTTCCCCCTAACCCCTACCCAATGTGTTGTGCTCCAGCCAAACAGTTATTCATGAGAGGATCTTCAACAGTAGATGCCAAAGACCTCATTTCATTACAGGACCTTCTCAAGCAATGAACATCAGATCTGATGCATCGCTCACTCCAAACATAGGCAAATTCTATTAGCAAAACCTATAGCACTGCAGAAGGAAGCTCATAAAATGGAAATGAGGATTTTATTGTAGACCTGTCATTCTATTGATGCATTGCCATCATTTACATCTAATACTTAGACATCCAAGTCATCTGTTTCCATCAGCCTTGGCATACCCGTCATTGTTTCCTTTTAATTTCTCTTTTATATTATTATATTATTGTATTATTATTATATTATATTATTATGAGTCTTTCTGGTCAGTTCAGATGGACCTCTTACTTTGGAGCAGTTTTTTATTCAGGTTTGATTTAAAACTTGGATTGGATCTTAGTATATCAATTTTAAAACCTGTTACACAGGGGTATTTTGATCTCACTAATGTGGAACACATTCCCCAGGCCAGATATTGTATATGAAATGAAAAAAAAGTCTAAATGAAAAATGTAAACAATTTATGTGGTATTCTCTGTATTCTGTTGGTCTAGCTAGTTTTACAAAGTTCCCCTCACTCATACAAAGGCCACATACTGTATACAGTGTTTTCACTGTTTACCGTATTCATTTGAAAGTTTTCATGTGTTCTTGTCCAGTTGGATTTAATGTAGGTTTGTTCCACTGACCTGCATAGTAAGAGCCTTTATGTAAATGAATGACAAGTTTCAAAAATATATTTAGAAATATCACAGTCCAAATCAGTATTTAGTAGATGAATCTTTGGCAGCTGTTATTTCCTTAACTCTGCAATTGTCCCCCATTATTTTGTATTTTTGTCTTACTTCCTCAACAATGAAGTTATGTCATTGCTTTAATCATAATTTTTGTATCAGATACATGTTCTCATAGTTCAGAAGAGTTGTTCGAGGTGTTTGATTGCGTGAGACCAGATCACAATACAGGCCTTGTGCAAAACACCAGTCCACGTTGTTACATCCTCCATATCCAAACAAAGGCTCATCTGAAAATCTGAAACAAATATGTGTGTGTGTGTGTTTGTGTGTATATATAAACCTAGCTCATCCTTCCATTAACTGCCTAAAAAATAAACTAGACTGACCCAGAACAATATCCCGCAACTGGTCTACTGGTTAATCCCCACCCGTAGTGAAATAACAAAAGCCAACTGTGTAAAAAAGAATGCTGGGGATACAATTTCGGGAGGAAAACTGGATTTAGAAAAACAAAGTAAATGACAAACTGGCAAGTGTCAGTTCTCAAAGTCCCATTCCTTCCCTCGGATGGTAAATAGATGTCAGGTCCTTCCTCATACAGGAAAAAACTGAAGAGAAGTAAGAGGAAAGAGAGAGTGAGAAATACAAAACGCACTCACAAGCAGTATGCAATATTCCACATTCAGGCCTACATGCAACACGTGAACGCAGGAGTTAACCACATTAGCACCCTAGAATAGAATTACGTCTGTGAAGGCATGCTCCAATAGCTATATACTGTAGTTACCATGGTCTCATTTAGCCAGTTGACCCTTGTAGCACATGTGGGCACCTTGTTAATAACAACAAAATACAAAATGTTATATTGGCTATACAGTTTGATCATTGTTTTAATACACACACAATATGACTATTTGCTGCCTGAAATGTGTTGCACTGTCTTGTAGCTAAATGAATCCCAGCACTGAACAGGACGTTACACTACAAAGTATATTTATACTTTCTCTATATTTTCATTAAAAGAGCTTGAAGCACTGTATCAAGAAGCCTGACCCATCCGGATTTTTTTATATTCCTAACAGGCATTGGTCCAAACTGAAGTCACATTATCGAAACTCCTCTCAGTGCGTCAGTGAAACAGAAGTCTCTGTGGACCGAACTGTGAATCATTTTCCATTGTTTTCACACAAAATGCAGTCAATGACCACATTTCCCTAAATCCATGAACTCATTTCTCATTCGTACTCCACCAGCTGCAAAACACTATGTATTCACATCACATTTTTCAAATGCTATCGCACTGTTATTATTCAAAACAGAATGATGGCAAATTGCATGCATTTCTGCAGAAAATAATGTTCAAAAAAATAGAACATCTTGCAGAATATTTACAATAAAGTGAAATCAAAAATATTTCCAAACTTAGCTGATTGCAAATTCCGCTTAAAAGCCTGCCAATGTGTTTTTAGTCTTGTTACCAAACAGACACATGGGGGAAGTCTTCAGACGGATTCTGTGTGGAAACATGGATCATGGAAGAAAGGAAAGGTTTGTGGGAAAAGAAGAGTGGCAGAGAGAGTTTAGTGGAGGACAACGGAGAGGTGCAAACTAAATTTTCAATTCAATTTTTATTTGTATAGCCCCAAATCACAACATTTATTATCTCAAGGCACTTTACATAGTGAGGTCGAGACCTGACAATGTTACAGAGAAACCCACCGGTCCCCACAATGAAATGGTTCTTGCTCTCCATGGTTGCTCACTCTCTCGCAGAACCGGACTCAGTTGTGGGCGGAACGTTTTGCCTGGACATGCGGGAGAGAGTGAGGACTAGAACCATCACAGTACTGTACAGTATGATTATACCAGACATATTGTTGGTGTTGGGTCTTTTTGAAATCTTCATCGCAGCCGTGGAATTTTAGTTTTTTTTTGTTTCAACCTTTTATTTTGCACAAGTAAATTACTATATGCAAGGATATAGAAAAAAACAAAGCATATTGAATCAATTTCTGATCCATTCTTCTTACATATACTTGACCCCTGAACAAAGCGCTCATGTTTAATTTGAGATGCCTTGTGCTGGATTGGCTAATGTTTGTGGCTGTGGCTCAAATGATTTCAACTTGCTCTTGAATTTACCCTTGAATGATTTGTCGAATTACTGACTTTGGTTTAAGACAGAATTGGACTAAAAATAATACTGCAGAGTTTAATACAGTTTTTATGTATGTGTGATAATTATAATAAGAAAATAAAGATTTCTTAAAGGAACAATGATCCACTTTTCAAATGTGAAGACTGACAAGGCTGTTTTAGCTTGCAGACAGCTTGATGTACAGTATCTTATACCTTGAGTTTTAATGAGTGCATAAAATGACAAAAACTGTAAAGGCTAAATTAAAACTTGACAGACAGGAGGTCACTGGTTTAATACTTCACATGGTCAAAAACTATCACGGTAGTGGCACCATGTTCCCAGCTATTAATCTCTACTATATTTTCTAGAATAGGTTTGCTCCAATTATGGCTTTTCAGGGTGATATGAGCTGCATTCGTGCATCAATAATGCAAAGTGAAATTATAACGCAGCTGCAGCAGATGCAGCAATCACACGCATTTTCTTCAGGAAGTGGAGCTTCTCGTTTCATCTGGGCTTGTTTATTTGGTTGGGTTTGCTTTCATCCTCTGTAATTTGCTCTCGGCAAATTGTTCATTTTTCAGTCGCAGTATAATTTGCTGAGCATAAAAATGCAAGATAGCTGTATTCAGGTGTGACTCAGCTGAACATACTGTAAAATAGCTAATGCTCTCCTCGAGTGCATTTCCAAGTATTATCATGTAAAGACCTCAAGATTACGGTCAACTAATCCAACCATTCCCTGTTTTATTTTTGCTGCTTTTAGGATTTTTCCTTTTTCTTCGTTATTGACATTTAAGTGATGACATCAAACTATGCACAATTCACAGAATGTGGTGTATAGTGGGTTTCTGTTTATCAAATATTTGAAACATGAAGTTTGGACAAATATAACAAAGTGATCTTTAAAGATTGTTTAATCACTTTGGATTAGTGAACACCGAATTCTTCTGAAAACATGTTCCCCTACTTCAATTCAAGCCTGCATCCACAGTTTACCCCTCAACAGATAGCATTCAAATGTGTCCTTTTTATTCCGAAAGGTGGCATTCATTCAGCCGGGCCATGTCAGGCTGTTCAATCTAAACTGCACTTCTCTTGTTTGCCTACACCATTTCTTTCTTTCTTTGTCCAAATCGATGCAGATTGAATAGATCCGGATCTAACTGCCATCACCGCAGTACCCCCACCCACCTCCTAACCTTTTAACCCCTGCCGGTTCTATACATACCTAGTCATACGCAGCAACATTTTCAATCAATTTGATCTTTCCCGATGAACAAAAAAAAAAATCACCTAAATTTCAAACAGCCGACATGATTCTATTACCATGTAAAGCGGTTTCAATTTCTGTCCTCCCCTTCCTTTAGTTTATCTGCAGATACATTCAACAGGGTACATGGGAAACCTTTTCCATTTTGTACACTCAGGCTTTAGGTTGTGAGTTAAAGGGCTTCGTCAATGCTGTGCTGTTTAATCGTAGCATCACCTGGTTGTGTTTTACATAGGGCACAATTTTCAGCTTTATTTGGCAGATGAAATTGCATAGAGAGAGTCGGGAACACGGGCAGAGCGACAAAGAGAGACCTGACACGTGGGGAAATAAACTGTTCACAATTACGGCTTGCCAATGTGTTATAGTCACCACTGCATTTAAGGTGTTTTCAGGGTGTAGGCCACTCATGCATTGAGTATCGCTACAGAAAACATCCCTTGCTTGGTGTCACCCATCCATCCATCTTCTCTTTCCCTTTCATTTTCTTCATACCAGTCCACTTATTAGTTTTCTGATTCAATTTGCAGTCCGTAAATTGAATCAGGACAGTGACGAAAAATCCAACCCGAACAACATGTGATGAAAATCACTGACGCAAGGCCAATAAACACACAAGGAAGTCCCTAACGCGATGCCCTTTAGTATCCACTTTTCATTTAATGTCAATTGTTAAAGAATAAACTACATTTATTCTGGGGAGGAAGTTTCTCCGATTTAACATGGATTAAGATGATGTGCGGGACATTTACTTTACACCCTTAAATGCAAATTCCACAAAATTTAAGTCAATTTACCAGTTTTTTACAACCTTGTAAACACCCAAGCATCGGAAATTGCACAAATTCACAAGGCCAACGACCACTGCTAGTTTAATATGATTTATTTTTGATTTATTTTTCTTTTTGTCTGTTCGATTTCCGAGAAGAACATGTGCTTCTGTAGTGAAATGTGTCCAGAGTCTGACAGCAACAGGGAAACTCAACAACTGTGCAACAAACTACCTCATGGATTGTTCGCCTGTGTTCATGTTTTTGTACTAGTTGATGAATGAGACGTGCAGCTAATGCAAACCAGAAGCCACAAGACAAACAAAACTTAATGTGGTTATCACATAAGCACCCCCCACCCACCCCCACACACACACACAGACACACACGCAAATTAAAAGAGCTACATTAGCCAGAGCAGAGCACAAATGAATAGCATTATGAAATAAGAATTGTCAATGGACAACAAAGATTAGTTGGCATGAGCTATTTTGTTTTTCTACAGTGCTAAATACATTTTCATCATGGGAGAGGAGTTTACAGAGCAGGAGTCTGAACAAAGGTCAGGTGATTTTTTAAAGATTTTTTTTAACATTACTAACAGAGCATTGGGGCACCAAGGTAATGAGAATTATCAGCATCCAGATCAGTCATGTATATCTAATTCCTGCATGTGGAGTCTTTAACATTCATTTTGCTTTTATTGATTTATACTTGGGACTGTGCCTTGCATGGTATGATACTAATTAGGTCTAAATGTTTGAGTGATGTGCTCTGGCAGCTCCGCTCTGATCCACTGTTCCGTTAATCAGTACCGCACAGCACAGATGTAGCATGATGAAGCATAACAATAATTCAGTAGTCCTGGAGACTTTGTGCACAATTTTACACTGAGGGTAGATACTGTCGAGCTCAGGTTTACATCGATCACTTCAGCTCTGGTGCAGTGCAGCTCTGTGCATTTATTATCAGAACATGGAGCATATTCAATGCCAAGCACACGCTCCTTTCTCTACACTTTTGATGGGTTTTGCTGTTTGTTTATGCCTTTCATATTTAAATATTAAACCATTTCATTGTTGATCATCTAGGTTTAAGAGTACGCTGGTTTGCCATACATGTGCCTGCATTTACCTTCTGCATTGAAAAGACGAACATTTCTGTACAATTACTTACCATTATCGTCACTCTGAGTACTCATTCAAACAGAAAGGCCATTTCTGAATTTGGCCATGAGCCGAGCTGGTGGCACCATAGGTATATTACTGAGTTGGCAAATCATTTCAAGGTTATCAGGAAGACAGCGGCAGCCCCTATCTAGGACTACATTTCTTTTCTATTATGGAATATGACAGGGAGCATGTCCCACATTGCAGAACTGTTCTCAACCGATGTACTGTGGTGCTGTAACATCACTTCCCATCTGGTCAACACCTTCCCTCCTCTCTGAGCAGAGTCCAATCTGAGAGTCATGGAGAGAGCTGGAGCGAGGAGCGTTTGGTGAAAAGGGACCGGAAAGAGGTGACAGCAGTGAAAGAGGGGAGGATAGAGTGAAGGCACCGCAACATAAAATAAAATAAAAAGTAAGCTGGCAAAGGTAGTAACGCAAAGCCTTTCGAGTCGGAGCCCAGACGTTGGGGAAATCAGAAAAGCTCAGAGCCTGTTTGTGTAGTGGGGCTTGTGTGTGTGTGTGTTTGTGTGGGTGTGTGGGTGTGTGTGGGTGTGTGTGTGTGTGTGTGTGTGTTTGTGTGGGTGGGTGGGTGGGTGGGTGTGTGTGTGTGTGTGTGTGTGTGTGTGTGTGTGTGTGTGTGTGTGTGTGTGTGTGTGTGTGTGTGTGTGTGTGTGTGTGTGTGTGTGTGTGTGTGTGTGTGTGTGTGTGTGTGTGCGTGCGTAACTCGCACAGTCCTCTGCAAACAGAACACACAATAAACCCCAAAATAAACACAGAGTTTCCTTATTCCCAGTGCACTTGTCATAATGGAAAGGTAAAGACCTGCTGAGATCTGTGTGGATAACGTCCCCATCAGTTGCCTGTGGTGGGTTAAAACCTTTACTGACTTCACTTTTGGGGTTTAATATTATAAAACTAGTGAGAAAAACAATGATAAAATTGTGCACACCTAATTGGAGACGGTGACTCTTTGGGATATTGAATGCAAATACAATATACCACAAAACAGATACACAACTGTGCAATATTATATATGTTTCATAGTTCCAAAATTATTGTGTCGTACACAGTTACAGCAGTGGTTAGGAGGTAGATGAAGACTCATAGTGACCATCTTCAAAAAAAACATTACTTTTTAGACAGCCTTGCACTGCAAAACAGATGGGTCTTTAGAAGTGCCTCTGACATGACATACGTCGGGATCATCTGTGATGTTTCAGTGACTGATCTGTGTGAGGGACATTACTCAAATAAAAAAAACCTTTTTATTAAAAATTTTGGCAGCATATTCTTTGGTCAAATGACACAAAAATAATTGTGTTTGGATCAGATGGGGCCCAGCGTGTTTGGTGTGGACCTGGCCAGGACTACCACAGAGAGTGTCTTGAAATGCGGTGCCATGAGTGTAACAGGGTTTGGGGATATGACATTGACATTCACATTCATTTGTGTACTCAAAAAACTGAACATGACTCGCAATCCCAAGCAGCTTGGCAGGAGATGGATGACTTAATGACAATGATCACACAGACACACAGTTGTCAACTTAGACATAAGGAAACATCTCAAGTTAATCATCCAATTGGCGTCATGTTGTTGCTTTTAGCTCCAAACCATGAAAAGCAAAATCTGAAATTCAGCCGCCTGATATTCAACTTCCGTCCTTGGCTTGGTTTTTTCCCGTCTGCCTGTCCTTGTCTGTGTTTTTGGTTCTGGGTAGTTGTGGTACAGTGAATCTATCTGAACTGTTTTTTTCCTGGAAATAGCTGCAGGACGCAGAGTTGATGGGAGCAGCCTAAACTCTGCATGTAGTGTAAAAGAAAAACAAGCGGTTAAAATGCTACGTATAGAAGCAGAGTTTGCCAACAAATCTCTGTGGCTTTGTCACTGTAATTGGATTTTGTATGAAATTTTTGGTCCATTTGTTGATTTTATGTCAACTTACATTTATGCCAACTAACATCTAAAAAGAACATCATCCATAACCTGATTTGCCAACAAAAGCGTTGTCATATCAAACTGAGGACTCAGCAGCTTGTATATTGAGCATTGATCCTATGAGCATGTTTGTTTCACACAGCAGAATGTTTTACTGAAATAAGTTTTTTTTATTTACAGTAAAGATAGAGTAGGACGACAGCCCCTGTTTTATGTACTATACATGACAAATCTGACAAACGCTTAATGAAAAACAGTGCTGCGACAGCGTGATGGTAACGACATCCGCAACAACAAAGTTGAGGCAAATCTAAAATAACAAAACTGTTTTGTTGCAATGATGAATCTGTTACTGTAACAGCACTTGCTTTCAAGCATACAGTGTGTGTGTGTGTGTGTGTGTGTGTGTGTGTGTGTGTGTGTGTGTGTGTGTGTGTGTGTGTGTGTGTGTGTGTGTGTGTGTGTGTGTGTGTGTGTGTGTGTGTGTGTGTGTGTGTGTGAAATATATTCATTTCCTTTCTAATCAGGGAGGCAGGTATTTACAGTGCAAGTGTGTGTCATGACTTGTATGCAAAAGTGAAGGGATGGACAAGACACAGGGGGAGGGGAGAGACAGGGAGGGGGAGAGAGAGCGAGTGAGTGAGCAGGAGTGATTGTTGATGAGCTTGGAGCCAAAGAGAAATCAGTACAATTTGCTTAATAAAATTAGGGACAGTTGAACTACCCAAAGCCAGCGGGTGAGGGAGGACAGCATTCACCGCAGGACTGCAGCTTGTCTCAACACAAGAATTGACCCAAGTGTGTGGTTGCCTCACTACCACACACCCGCTGGCTTTTAGGTGCAGGCGTCGAGCCATCTCCGACCTCAGCCGTCTGCCGTGGAAACCGCCTCGCACCTGGCCACCTCTAGACCCTCCACGAGTCCGGGGTGGGCTTTAACCGGTGGGCTATGCATCACCAGACTAAGGAAGAAAGCAAGCCTCCCAAAATGGAAGAGAATGAGGAAGCCGAGATGACAGCTTCTGCCGAGGCCCTGGACAGTCCCTCGCCCGAAACTTCAGGGTCTCAGGCGGAGCAGGCCTGTGCTACCCTGACCCCCAACCCCCGCAGCAGCTGTGGGTTTTTCTGTCAGCCATGGTGCCTGCTCCTTACACTGATCCTGCTCCTGCTTTCTCTCCTCGGCAGCTGGGCAGTGGTCCACCTCACCCTGGGCACCCACGGCGGATCGCCTTTTCGCGTCTCGGCCAGCTACGATCAGCGGATCCCACAGGACGACACGGCCACCATCGAGCCCCACTTCACCACCAACTGCACCATGGGTAAGCTGGCACATGTTATTTCTGTCCAGAATTATTCTAAGATAAATAGTATGGGGGTTTTTTGTAGGTGCACTTTTGTGTGAGCACTGTTGCTACCTTTGATGAATCGAAAATGAAATGTTAAATGTCATATTTTCTGATTACATTTCCAAAAATGCAAACTGTTTTTATCGGTTTAGTATATTTATAAACTGAGTATTGTTGGTGATTTGGGTTTTTCTAAATATTCAAATATAAAAAGATACGAAAAAAAATACAAATCAACATATTAGGTACAAACTCTTGGGATCCTTGTAAAGTTTTTAGTTTTTAGTGTGAGTGTGTTTCCTGTCACAGTCTCAGTATATAATGTGAGCAGACCAAATGTGTCTCACATGTCTTCAGAGTGGCCGAGTTGCCAAAGCAGTTTAAACATGTCAAACTGGAAATGGCTCGGCTACATTCTGTGATTTTCTAACTTCGTTACGCCATGTTGCGGCATGAATGAGTGAGTGAATGAATGAGATGCGTAGACTGCTTCAGACTGAAATAAAATCTTCTCTGTCAACCTCGAAAGCCGCTGAAATTGGATTAAAATAACTGATTCAATTTCCTCTGCGCTAGATGCAGAAGCACAGCGGGCCTTGCTTGAACATTTCAAGTGTGCATGTCCAAAGGAAATAAGGACTAAAACCCCTGTTTCCTCTAACAGATAGATGTGTGGTACGCAGAGATTTACAAAATGTCCAACCGAGCAGGTGATGTTTTTCTGGCACAGATTGTTGTTGTGTACAAAGTCATCCAGATGTGTCTCATATCGTCGTTGAACTAAATGTCGAAAAGGGGATTATCTTGTGAGGGAGGGGGTTAATTTAGTGCTACTGTAAGAAAAAGTTACCCAACTTGTTTACCAGACTGCAAGAGTCTGCTGAGCATACAAGAATAATCAATTAAAGGATGACCAAGAGAAATGCTCCACCAGTAGCTGCTGATTATGGACAAAATTAAATCTTAAAACTGGCAGCAGCGTTCAAAAGACATCCCTACATTGATATAATCTGATATAATGCCGCTTACACAACATTGTCCTACAAACCTACCTTTAAAAAAAAAAATCAGTTTTGCAATGATGTGTTTTTATTTGCATCCAGATTTAGATATGCTAATTAGAGATGTGAAAACAATTTTTTTGTTGCATCTGCATTACGGAGAACATGCAAAATTAACTATAAACCTTCAACTGTTAGCATTTACAATACCCGAAATATAGACTTTTGTAGATTAGAACATATGTAGCCTTATTTGGGGATGGTTATTAATTATTCATTACTTGTGGTCTCGTAAACACATTTGAAACATTTAGAAAGTTTGGCCTAGCTTGCTTTTTCTCGCTCGTAGAACCATGGCAAAATTATGCTCCAGGATATATTGGACAGCTGGAGATGTTACCTTGTTATGTGAACACATCCCCTTCTTGTCAACTCTTCTCAACTCTTGTCATCCTCAGTTGCCCTGATTTCTGGTCAGACATTTTGTGCGGATCACTAGGACAAAAGCCTGACAGACGGAGCAGCACTGGTTAATGTATCTTCAAATGCCACTCTATTCCACATACTGGAAAGCATTCAAGTGGGCTTTAGATTGTATTTCCAATAAAATCATACAGAGCATGTTATAAAAAGGTGATCATTCCCCAAGGCCTCTTTTTGAATTCAGAGCGATGCCTACAGTCCAGCAAATTTAATCTCCTTTACTTTAATACAGCGCGAGTCTCTTTGAGCTCAGCAACAATGAAATAGCTTTTATGCTCAGTCAATATTTAGTTTCGGATGAATGGGGAACACCGTTTTTTTGAAAGGTTTGTCCAACTCTTATTCTTCAAATTTGCTCCTCGTGGGATGTTTGGACTAGAGGCCAGGTCAGAGCAGTTATTTCACAGGGAATTATTCATCATTGGATGTGCAAGAGCCAAGACCAGCAACCTGACTTTCCATTTTCTGTGTGTGTGTGTGTGTGTGTGTGTGTGCGTGCGTGCGTGCGTGCGTGATTATGAAGAATGGAGAAAGAGATCATGAAAAGGAAAGAAAACGGGGAACTAAAATGGAGCTTACACGCTCTTAAATTTGAGATTTACTTAATCCTAGTCCTTATCTTTAATCCAAAAGATGTGTTCTGGTTTTAAAGTTATCCTCTAAGTGAGGGCTGGCAGAATCAGTCAGTTCCCCTATAACTATCTCCACAATCATTTAGCATGAATAGAACGGCTTATGATCAAAGTGCCCAACACAAAGTTAACTCACACACAAGCAATGATTGTCCAGCGATTGTTTCTCTAACTGTCTTTTCTGTCACCGTGAGGCCGGGGCAGAGCGGCTGCCGTTGCTCATGCAAATCCAGTTCCGTCGAACAGTGTATCATTGTTCTCAGGGTTCGCCGTGTTCCTTTTGCCGGGCAGGACATAAGCTGTGGCTAGTAGAAGGGAAAAAAAAGCATGCAGACGTGCTGCACTCTCCTCAGGCAACACCTGAGTCCCCAGCACAACACCCACCGCACACATCCCACGCCCAAACTAAGCCTTAATCCGTCTCGGCACGCTCGCCGCATGGCCTCGCGGTGTTCTGAACCTCCCCCACTCTTCCCCTCCAGCACCTGTCACAAGGCTTGGCTCAAATTACCCTGCCTTCCTACCTGGCACAGAACATGGAGCCAGGGTGTTCGATTAAGATTCTCAGACTCCGTCCCTGGCAGGGACTCTCATTTGCTTTATTTGTTCCACTCCCCTGCACTCATAATGTGCTAATTGCTGCTACGAATGTTGATAGTGTCATTTGAAGTATACATTTTGACCGATATAAGTCTGTGGATAATATATAATGTTCTGGATTTATGAAGGCATAATTCACTTAGATGAAAAACATGCTGAGGATTAATATTTCCAACTGCATGTGGTGCCTTGTTAACTGTGTTTTGAGCATGTCGGCCTTGTGATGTGCAATAATCAGAACGCAAAAGTTTCCTCACTTACTGTTGACTCGTTTCAATTCTTAATCTAGATAAATTCAGTTTGATCAAATTTGACAATGTCCATTTCCTCCCTCTTAGTTGTTTTTCTGGAGCAGAAAGGGGGCGATTACTCAACCCAGTGAAGTGTGTGGAGGTATAGTCAATACAGGATAAATAAATGGACGAGGGTTTGACTTCTTCCTCCGTACCCCTCCACTTTAATTAACTCATCAGTCACAGGGCCAACAAGCAATCCAATTTGTTTCTCCTTAAATGACTTGTGTGGCTATATGCCTATCTCTGGAGCGCATCCCTCCTGACAGGAAGTTAGAATCCCGCCTTCTGCCAGTGTTCCTCTGATGTTTGTGCATAGCTGTACAGGGAACCTAATTATTCAAGTGCAGCAGCTCTGTCAATGACACTCTTAACATCCTACGGTTTCTCTCCTGGAAGTAAACAGAGACTAATGTGTTGACTGACAAGCTCATTACCAGATTATGTCAATGGCAGTTTTGACTTTGCCTCACTCATGGCACTGTGGCAAGGCAGAAGGTCACACTTGCCTTATAACAATGTTTGTCCACTGAAGTGCATATTTGGTATTTGTGCCCACGCGCCAGCCTGCAAACTGTTGCAATTCATTTTTTCCAATTGCACATGTGACTGGGACAAGGCAGCAGTGAACCCCCGTGGGAATTTGAACCCGTGACCTTCCCTTCCCTTGCCCATTTCCCTAACCATTACACCATGCTGCTGCGGGCCCCTAATGGAGCGTTACAGCCAGTCTATACTCTCCGATTAGGTACACAGCAAAGTGAGGGTGTCCCCAGGCCCATCAATCACAGATGGCCCTGTAGAGGCAATGAGGGAAATGGGTTCGGAGAGAGCCAGTGGAGTGGACAGAGTGTTGGACATGTGGATGGATGGGTGATGGTGAATTGGAGGGGGGAAAAAGCCACTCAGTGTCATGGTGTGGTGCTGAGGCTCACCTTTAAATACACACATCTGCAGCAAGAGCCTTTAATTGAATTTTCAATTTCACCTTGACTGCATGAATATAATAAACTCATCTCTGGAGTTTTTGTCATTGGTTAAAAAGCCTAAAGTGATCAAAAAGATACATATTTTGGACGGAGATAAGAAAAGAAAAAAACACACTGTCCTAACAGAGTGGGGGTGTTGGTGAGATGAAAAGAATGTCAAAGTTGCAGCAAAAGGTTTTGGTGTTGTCGTACAGTCACGGTCGCCTGTAAGAGTGAGCGATAGAGTTTAACTGATCTCATTCTTTCCCTTCACTCAGTCCAACAGTGCACAATCCATAGATGTGAACGTGTGCAGACTGAACAATGTCAAGCTAGTCTACGAAATAAAGCTTTTTTCATTTATCACAGTGAGTTTACAAAACAGGGATTTACAAAACAACATTTTTTGCAACAATGCAAATTGTTGTATTATGTGTATTTTAGAGATACTGATTAAGAGAAGCGTAAAAACTGAGCTCTGTTGCACCTCAACCTTTCTGTCCGCCTCCCTTCCTGTTACTCGTTGATGCCGATTAAATGTATTCTCAACATTCGATCATAAAATATGATCTCTACCAGAGAAACGAATGTCCACCTTTGCCAAGTCCATTGTACTTTAAATAGGTTATGCTGACATTTGAATTCCTCATTGCATCAGAAGTTGCACCTGAGAAAGAGAAAGTGATCAAATGTCTGTTGCACTCAAAAAAAGTTCACATATATTCAATATGTGTAAACAAAAATCAAATGCATAATATACTAACTACATTTATCAACATACTTTTGCTGTAGAAGTTTTAATAAAAAAGTTTGTAATGTTTAACCTTTACCATGGTACAGTAACAGATAACAATTAAGAATATTGGATTGGTACATCACTTTCACTACACACACAAGGTTGAGTTTGCAGTTATTAAACAACCCAATCCAGAAAAATAAATCGCTATATTATGTGGAAGTCATTTTATGTGTTAATTTGCTATTTACTGCCCATTCCTCACATACACAGACTTACTACAGACTTACTTGGACCAGGCCACAGGCCTTACTATCCATAAGTACGTATGTAGGCTATATTTATATCCCTACACAGGCCATTTTTTCTATTTTTTTTATTTTTATTATCAACTTCTGAGTTTTACTATCTGCATGAATAATTGGATTGAAAGAACAGAACTAGAAAGTAGTTTGATCAGATACTTTGTTCCATAGGAACAGTATATTAGCCAAGGCCAAGGGAAATCAGCAGAATTTATTTAGAGGTAATTTGAATGGATTTCTTTTTTTTCCTTTTTAGTGAAAGTATCTTTGGATCTTCTGCTCAGGATAATTTTAGGTCCATTGAACTTGGCAGAGGTCACATATTGTAAGCCCAATGTCCAATGACATAAAAGCAAGTCAAAACAAAAAAACAACACAGCTCATCAATTTACAGATAATACAGCCTGCCAAGACAAAGCCCTATCTGGCAAAACTGAGCTAAATCACACTCTACCTATAATCTCTTGCCTTAGGCAAGAGAAGCATCCCCTCAAGACAATCTGGTTTTCAGTTGCAGGCACTTTTCCAAGGCAATCTACACCGGCAGTTTCATTTTAAGATATTGAGCAAGAGTTAAATGGCCTAGGGCATCGAGTAGAGTGTTCCCAGCTTACACATGCCAAATGAAACAGATGTCTAAATCCACCCTGACCTGGCAAGGAGGAGAACATTTCTGGATGTTATGGACTTAAAGCATCATTGAAGGAAAATCTGTCATAAACATTCAACCACCTTAAATCTAATTTTATCCTGGCAGTGGGGACATTTGTTCCAAGAATTCCTGCATGACATATCTGTATAATGTGATATTAAATAATCACTTTTGTCTATTTCATTTAAATGACAGGCTTTACTGCGCTGTAGAATATAATCACTATATAGCTACGGTATGGTTTTATGTTTCCATTTTTTGTAACTAAATTCAGTTAGCTAGAGATACAGGTGCTCTTAAAAGACTCCCAATGCCCAGTGAACAGAAACGTCTTTTTGATGAGAGGGGTCAGAGGAGAATTGGCAAACCGGCTCAGGCTGACAAACGCTACGGTAACTCAGATAAACCACTCTCTACAACTGTGGTGAGCACAAAAGAAAATTCTCTGAATGTACAACACATCGACCCTTGAGGCAGATGGGCTAGTGTTCAGCATGATAATGTGTCATGCTACAAAGCATAAGTCCTCTCCAACTGAATCCAGTTGAGCACCTTTGGGATGTGGTCGAGCAGGTGACTGGCAGCGGGAATGTGCAGCTGACAAATCTGCAGAAATGATGTTGATGTAAACATGGAGCAGAAGAGGAATGTTAACATCAGAGTTACATTATGGACCGCCCTCCCCAATAATAATATTGTGTTCTGAATAAAGAGCTGGATGTGTAGAGGTTCTTTGTATCGAGGCACGTACATATCACAACAGCTGCTAAAGTAATTGTAAAGGGGCAGTAAGAATTTTTGGAGAAAGATTGTTTCTCTCTTTGTTGTTGTTGATGATTTAACTGCACTGATCAGCGCTCAAACCCGCAGCCTCAGACATGGTAAACCGACGTGCTAACCGCGAGGCCAAAACCCATAGCGGTCATTGCGTCTTGCGCTTGCACGTCTCTTAGCATGTCAGGGAGTGATGTTTGGAAACTGCACATTGTTATTCATTTTATGGTGCAGAAATTCACATATATTTCTGCTATCCCTTATATTTTATCCTAATGTTAGTGCAGTGAGTTTGCTTTGCTTTATATGATGCCAGATCTGCTCCAGTGTAATCTAACCCCAAAACACATAAGTATACGTTAACACTGAGGAATCAAAGCTCTCTGGTATAATACTAATGGCTTTAAAACAAAGTAAAGGCGACAGTCTCGCTGCAGCCACGTTTGCCTGTGGGCAGATGCTTTGACGTCAAAGGCATCATAGCATTGTTGGTCAGTAACAATGATGCTTTGATTCATGAGTTAGATAATGCACAAAGTGAATTTTAGTCTTTAAGATAATTCAAGGAAATAACCAGACAAATTGGAGATGAAATCAAAACTAGCTTTGGTCTTTCCCGAAACATTTTGTACATATAGCTACATGAAATGTTGTAAGTCAGACTATCAGTCGGCAAAGTAAAAATCAATTATGTGAGCAACGATGAGATTTAAGAAGTGCACTAGAACTTGTAATTGTGTGGCAGTGGTTGCCGATGGCATGCTATCAGGGCACTTTAACAAGTCAAGCAGTTAGAAATAGACGATACTAGATGATATTTGAGTGGAAATGATATCTCTGCGTACATCTGATCTCAGAACAGTGCTCTGTCCCGCAGGATCTGCGGCCAGTTGCACCAACTGGTCTTACGCTAAGTCGGTCGTAACTTGACGTTCTGATTCGCAGGCCGAGAGTTACGCCTGTTGCATCAACTCCTCTTAGGAAGGTGTTCCGTCTGTTTCCTTCAGTTGAGGCCTATATGAACGTACAGCATCAAATGAACAAACTCATATTCGAAAAATGTAACTTCTATACATTGTGTTTTGTACATGATAACACATTTTTTAACTTGAA
The DNA here is from genome assembly GCF_022379125.1 of Scophthalmus maximus. Lineage (NCBI taxonomy): Eukaryota > Metazoa > Chordata > Actinopteri > Pleuronectiformes > Scophthalmidae > Scophthalmus > Scophthalmus maximus. Next base: position 17,685,068 of record NC_061529.1, on the reverse strand, counting down.
ATGGCATGATTAGTTTTCTAAATAACATACGGAAAAGACTGTTCTGTTTTTTCCATGTAATTTGAGAAAGTCACTTAGATGAGATTTTTTGTCTGTTCAGCAGTTTAAATGTTATATTTAACTCTTGAGTTGGTCACTGCTGTGACCATATTCTGAGTGTTTAATCTTCCTGTCTGCATCAAAGTAAATGAGTGTGGGATTTCCCCCCTTCTGGTCTTTATATACTGCCCCTGCTGAATTATATTTATCCACTGTGGGGACAAATTGTATCCCCCATTCACATTGATCAGTGCTACTTCACAAATAGAACGAATAAGATACCTAAAATAGACATTTTTAAACTACGTAAAGCGCTGTAATGTGAACAGTATGTAGAGCGATAGAATGGTAAAAATAACGGTGGTCCAGCCAGTCGTGTGCTTTGCAGTGTATGTAAACCTCACTCGCCAATACCTTAAGAGACGTGACAGACGTGACAGACGCTAGGACCAATGGGCTTTAGCCTCCTTGGTAGCATGTCCGTTTCCCATGCCGGAGGTCGGCACTCCTGTTACACATGATCAAAACATCCCCCTCTCTGTTCTTTTCACAAATCACACCCTGATGGCAAAAATTCAAAAAGTGCTTACTGATGACATAGAAAGTTAATTTTACTGAACACTATAACCTGAACTGTCACAGCATTCTAATATTAACTTTCATTATTATTAAATTATGATTATTATAGGTTTCGGTATTGTGTAACAGACATTACACAATACCGAAACCTATACCTACACCTAACCTGTGAATGTGCCAGAAACAAAACAAAGATTATCAAATGCTAAGTATCAGCAAACACTAGCATAAGCTAGTTACATTAATTGTATGTACAGTCTGTAGTTCTGCTTGCCTATCTGTAAAAGTCACTGCATGCAATTGGTTGCTAAAATTTGAAACAAATATTATGGTTTACAAGGACTGGTTACACACTGTCTGAGATGGTTGCACACATTGTCAGCATGTTGGTTAGTCAGTAACTCCCCCTCTTTTGTGCAAATTAAAATATCTCAACGACAATAGGATAACTTATTATAAAAGTTTCTACAGCAATTCATGCTATTCTTGTAATAATTTTGGTAGTTACATGTCTTATCTGCTATCTCCATCACTGGATGAAAATGTGATGACCCAAATATCCATGACCGTAATGACATTCCCATAGGTTTGTAGCATGAGCCAAATGTGAGCATGCTTACATGCAGATGTACCTGCTAAACTGCATGTTAGCAATGCTCCTGTTAGCAACTAGCTCAAAGAAAGCATTCAATGCTGGTAGCACGGCTGCAGACTCTTAGCCGTATGCCTGCCAAATACTTAAAGCTTCATGGAAAGTCGTTAATAAACATGATATGTATTCCATGTGTAATTAAGTAGACATCTCATTCTTTAGGTTGTTAAAAAAATCCTCCATGGAATGTAGAATAGACATTAAAGGCGTTTTCCTCGTCTGCTTCTGCCCCTCTGCTCTTGTGTGTGCCTCTGTCTCTGCAGCCGTGAGTATGACAGATAGCGATAGTGATTGGGGAAAACTCTGACCAATCGAGCGTGGCTGTGTGCAGTTAATTGAATTTATGGGCGAATATCTCTTGTCCTGTCGACTGTCCATTGGTAAACCCGGCTGCATTCGTCTTTAGCATCCCAGCCACTGTAAAACTCTATGAATATCTCAGTATTCTGCCTTCAGTTTGGTGGCAGAGTAGTGGTGCATCCATTGCTTGTTCCCCTTGAGATTGTTCTCCCTTGACAGAGGACAGTATGTGTACATGAATACAAAGCAATGAATTAGTACAATTGGATAAATGAGTTCCAACTGCTTCTAAATTTTCATGAAAGACTCAGTCAGGTCTGTGGGGTCTTTTCCCTTTTGTATTTTCCATTTTTGTTTGTAGTTTCCACTCTGTACACACAAAGCACAAGCAGATATTAAACCAGGCAATTGTTCAGACTGTGTTTTGTTGTTTCAGCGATAACACAGGCTAATATTGATTTCAACAGCCTTTCCATAACTCTAGATCAACTTCAACTAAGGACACATCTGTCTGTATTCAAATCAACAAGCCAATCTCCACCGCACCATAGCAAAAGATTTTATTCAAATGGTGAGTCAAAATGCTTTGCATGATCTTACGATATGCCCACAGAGTGCATATCTATCAGTGGAATCGCAAAACATGATATGTGTGATGTGCTTATGCAAAAATACTTGTTACAAAATACAATGTTACAATGATTTCAACTAGTGGAGTGTGTGAAAAGGGGAACTGCTACTTCCAACACACCATCACTTCTTTGTTGAGCATGCAGCAAAACCATGATACCTTCAAACCAGAGTTTAACGCTAATTGTATTATACACTGTCATGTATAATTATACCAGGACCCTTCGTAGCAGCTTTTAACATTGATAGATGGATTAAATCTAATCTCTCCATCTGCAGAATGTCACCAGTAGCAATACTTTTGAAAACCTTTTCAGCATATACGAATATAGCCCTTACAATGACTCTTGTCCATCTATTTCTTCATAGTTTACCAGTTATTCACTTAAAGTATAGTCAATCTCCTCAATCCTTGTAACCAGAAATGTATCCATATACATATATATAGAGTGTGACTGCATGACTTTGGCTCTCTTCAATCCTTTCACAAAGGTGATATGCAGTGTAAAAAGCAGGATTTCAAAATCAATATCAATGGGTTGACCCGGAACTTTGACTGTAAAAACCCAATGGACCTTAAAAAATACATAATTTTGAGGGGACATCAATTTGTCTCAAACCTTACAAAGCTTGGAGTCACTAGTGAGAAACTGAATCAGTTAATGTTGTTATTTTTATCAGAAATATAATATGCTCTATTAAAAAAAAACATAAGGGTTGTAGTTGATTGAATTGACACTAGAGTCTGTTATGGGTTAAAAGACTGGATTTGTCGATTTGTTTAAATTTTCTTGTCCTACAGTATTTATTTTAACACAGCGTCTTTGTCTGTCTATGAATAAGTTTAATTTGTTGCCGCATGAAAGATTTATTTTACGCCTTGTCTTCTGGGTTTGTTTTCGTTTGAACTTTTGTCATATACGCCTACAACAAAATTTCTTTAATTAGCTATAAACTTGATCTAACTGAGCTCAAGAGAAGTGAACGGCGTGACTCTTATGTATAACGTCGGTGGATGAAACGAAAGTGTTCTTATACCTACATGACCTTATACCTACATGACCTTAAGCTGAATTCTGAGGCAACTGTGTTGCGGAGGAGCAATATTTTTGTCTTTGCGAGTGTTTTCAGTGGTTTAATGTGAACAGCTTTGCACTGATACGCTAATTGTTGGCATTTAACTGTGTCCAACATGCACCTTAATTCCTGTGTTTTTGTAATTAACCAGCGGCTGCTGCGCCTCCTTCTGTCACCCCTCCAGCCCCCTACTGCTCATACATCATTCCCCTTACAAAGACAAACCAGCCCTCGGAGCGCAAGGATAACAAAACTCACTTGCTCCCGCAGGCAATACATCCCCCGCTGATCCACTAGTTTTCACGATCCGACAAGTGTGATTTAAGAACTGTGGTAGGCCAGGAGGGCACCGGCCATGTCTGGCTGCACTCACCTGCTCCGGTAAGCTTAAAGTTCAGTGACGAAGCCACCGTGATACATTTTACTCATCTCACATCAAACAAAGATAAATCGATACATTTACATGTCTTGCCCAAAGGTTTTCGGTGCACTCTAGATAACTTTTTCTTTCTTTCTTGATAAATCACTCTGCTTGCGGTGTCAACATTATACAGAGGAAGCCACTGAGCACAGCGAATGCATAATGCATGTGTTGGGCATGACTGCATACACATAGCAAGACCACGTCCTCACCCACACAGTTGGTCACAAACAAACGAGCCTGCGCCTCGGCTCGTTTGAAAAAATTGTATAATTTGTTTTCTTGTGTGTTCTTCTGTCAAAATTGTCTGTGAGACTGTAGTTTCATGTGTGTGAGCATATCCACCCTTTACTTTGCAAAGAGCCCTGACAGATTAATTACATATGCAGCGCGGCACTGACAAGAGGGGCATTCGTTATCAAAGCCATCGACTCAGTCCAGTATGTTTTGAAAGTAGTTGAACCGGATTAATCACTGGCATGTTAATGTGGCTCTCTGCAGCCATTAAGGCCCTGCTTCTACGGCACTGTGGGAGCCCCTGACGAATGTGTTTTTGTCCAATAAAAAATGCCACCTCCTCCTTTTTAATCCATAGAGTTGACTTTGCCAACTGGGCCTTAAGGTTTTTTCAGCCACAGTGAAAAACACAGAAGTGAAGTGTGCGGCAAATCAGGCATAGCTGTGAAATGTCTGCTCTATACTGCATCATAACTAGACAATCATTTCTTTTCAACTCCCATGCAACAGTGCCAGTAACTACTGTAGTGCAATTACTGAAACCTCGAACCTCGAAACCTCGAGCCTGGCAACCAAGTTCCATAACTAAAAGAAACCGAAACATTGCTAAGTAATGGTGTTTGGATTTTCCGTACTTGCTGTACTGCTGTGAGTCTGTCATCCTAACGTACTGTAAGTCTGAGAAAAGTGGCTCAAATGTTGTTAATCATGTCGTGGAAATTATGCAAACTGAAAAACAGTCTTTAAATGACGTGTTAAAATTAGTGTAGCATTACTGCATTTCTAGTCAGCCCAGCTAACACTATATGCTCTACATGTACGCTGCCTCTCCCGTATGGACTCCAGCATTATCGGACTTCCGACTCGCAGTTCATCCGAACGGGCGAACAAATCTGCATAAATCAAGGACAAACTACAGTAAGCGGAGTCACTCATGATAAGAATCCCTTCGTGTAACTTTTTTTTTCCTTATGAGTGAGGGCATAAACGAGATCCCCATCAGATTTCCCTCTGTTTTCTTTTTTCCGTCTTCACTGTGATCAGCCTCTGATGATTAAGGTGAAGGTGAGCAGTCAGTTTCCACGACCTGGAGATATCATCTTTCTGATTTGCATACGTATGCAAATGTCCCGGGTTCCAGTTGAGTTGTGGAGATCAGTGATATCTGTGTGTGTGCTTGTGTGCGTGCGTGTTCCCTCCCCCTCTGCTACCTGATGCAGTATGTAGGTCATTGTTTTTGCTGCCTCTGTTCCTTGTCAGATGGATATGTACTGTATCCAAAGCCAGATGCTTATGCCGCCTGGGCCAAGTTATTTATGATGCTACAGGCAGTCCACGGATGCCATACCAGGTTTACAGGCAGGGGTTATATTAGCTTTTGCCACTGACTGATGTACTTTCATGTAGTGACTATATATTTTCTGCTGTGTAAATTATGTTTTCCCTGAACCACTGGTTCGTGTTCTGTGACTAACATAAATCTAGCAGTGGTATTCGATTAGTAAACTCTGAACATAATTGGGATTTGTTTTTCCTCAGCTCCGAGTTTATCTTTGATGCTGTGTTTTTCTGATTTTATATCCGTCAAGCAAATTGTTTCTCTAAATTCTGACTGCGCGGTGGAGACATTTAAATTTTGTAGTGTGTGCTTGATAAACGCATGATATGATGAGCTGTCTTTCTCTTCTTTCCCTCCCTCCACTGTCCAGCGTCCTCACCCGGCCCGAACATCACACTGGAGGGTCGGTACCACTGTCACCAGGGACCTGGGATCCCACTGGACAAACTCTGTGACTTTAGTACAGACTGTCCTCTCGGCGACGACGAAGGCGACTTATGTCGTGAGTACACCGTGAGACAAGAACACAGCTGTTGATACTTATGTTCAAGAGGAGCGCTCATGTCTGCTGTCCTTCCTGAAGTCATTTACGTATCAAAAAAGTGCCCAGTTGTGGAGTTGGTCAGCCGTCCTGAGTCGGCTTAAATGAAGCTGTTGCTTCCTGCCCAACAACTGAGCGTCTGTGCGTGCGTTCCTGACATAGAGTGTTGGGGGAGCAGGGCAGAAAAAAAGGCAGCACAGCTACACTATGCCTCGCTCGCATTTCTCACCCATGACATATTCCATGCTTGTTATTTCTACCTCTTTGCACATTTGTTTTCGGCTTTTTTCTCGAGGCCTAGGAGGAACGTTAGCCAAGTATGCTGACATCTTATTCGCAGGTCCCCCCGGCTCTGTGTGGGTGTGGGTGTGTGTGTGTGTGTATGTGTGCGCGTGGGCGGCAATTATCTAATATTAAAACCTTTACCTGCCTGCATGTATTTTTATATTATCTTTATATAGTTTAGAGCTCGCACCTCCTACAGCTGCTGTATTATAACTTTTCACCCATACCAGACTGACCACAATTGATTTGCTCTTGCCCACAGCGCAGGGCATTCTCCCGTGTAGCTCTTCTTCAAATGATGGCTGCAACCTTACGCTCATAGGTTTACTAACTATGGGAGCTGAGAGATAAGAGGGTAACGACAGGGTGAAAATCCCAGCCAGGCACTGTTTCTGTTTCTTTTTCTACTATAGAAGGATTTATCAGTGCTAATTGGCCTGAGAGGCTTACCCAAGGGTATAATCTCAATTTGAATGTAATTGTGTGCGTGCGTGCGTGCGTGGCCAAGTTTTGACATTTGAGCACAAATTAAGTCTGTAAAAAGTAAGCGTGCACACATTATTATTTGGCAGCCATCAACAATGAAGTATGATGCAGGATGAAGTGTAAAGTTCAGACAAATATTTCAGAGTTTCAGAGCGTTGTGAGCACTATCATGAGATTGGCGTTTGTATATTTACACCAATAAAAAGCAGAGTGTGGTTTAACATTTGACGCAGACTGATGGGTCGGCTCACTGCTGTGTGAAAACAGGGAAACGTTTCAGATCTGCTCACCTATTTCACTGTCTGCACTCATAATGCTCAATGTGCACAGAGGCATGAAGGCAAGACGCCATTTGCTTTGAATCAAGGTTCTCTCGCTGTCTCTCAATCTACTCCCTATAAATAGTAATAACCTTTATCTGTTTGTTAAGACAAGGACTGGCCATCCATTGTTCATCCGTCAGACCACCCTGACACTTTCACATGTTTTTACTTTCCTTCACACGCAGTCTTACTTCTGTACTTGCTTTTTATTCACTCCATTCCCATCTGCATCATTCGCCACAATTACCACCTGCTGCCAAAATCACACAGTGTTCCCTCTCTGATACCATATTCTCTATGATCTATCCACGAGCTATCCTCATCCGATTTGATCTATTTAAATCCTTCATAAGCTGTGCCAAGGCTCATTAACAGAAAAAGGCAGGGAGAGGCTGGAGGAACAAACTTAGCTTGTGTCAATCAAAAAGATTCCTGAAACATAAGGAAAAATCTAGTCCCTGGGGAATCACTCTCGCCATACTTCCCCGGCATCGTTATGCAGGAACTCATCCTCCGCTCTTTGAGTCTCTGCTTCCTCTGGTTAATCTTGGTCGGTCTATATTCTGCAGACACCCCTCTGCTTTCCCCCACTACAATTTTCCTGCAACTAAAGAGGAATGCTGCTTTGGATCAAAGGTGGATGCAAGTAGGAATGTCAGAAGTGATAGTTATATCTTGGAATAGCATCTGTGATGACAAATATCACTTGTTATTACACAGTGAGGCCAGTACAACATCATACTTCTTTTACTGGTAGGCGATGGTAACGCTTATTGCTCATGCTACTATAATTTCCCAGTCTTTCTTTTGTTTAATTCCACAGTAGTCCACACCACATCACTTCCTGCGCACCTGGGTATTTTTTCTAAAGACAAACCAAGAATGGCAACTATAATAATTTCAGTGTTACAACACTGTTATTGAATTTGACAGGATAATCCTGTCCTAAACTTTATTATATCTTCATGAATGTCATGAACTCTTTACATTGGTAAAGAGATGAAGAAAATTGGTCATGGCACATCATAATTTGCCAATGTAATCACACATTTTTACTCTCCATCTCAAGTTGCCATGACACACACTCTACTCAGCATTCATAAAGATTATGTTCTATGTCTCTTTTCATAAAGTATGAATAATACTGTTATCTCATCCTTATTCACACCTAATTCAGTTGCGTTGTTACCAGTTTAATCAATTTTGGTGACATAACTAGACTAATAGCAAATCACATCGTCACAGACATTCATATTGTGAGCAATTATGGTATCACATGACACAGAATAACTGTGCATGAACAACATCCACGTGACACTAACTGGTTTACATAACTCATAATACCACAAGACACAGAGGAACACAAAATTCACGTATTACCCTAAAAAGACCAGAGGAGCCTTTATCTGATTGAGGAAAAAACATTGCAAAAAAAAACAATTTGTATTTATTTCTTTGTGTTACATAAAGATAAAATGATAATGTGTTGTTGTTGTTTTTAAATTCCAGTTACTTTGCTGATCTTTATCTGTGAGATCTGTTTGAAGCCTTCTGTATATTTAAAAATAATTCTAAAACTAGTGCTGTTGAGGAATGCCTCATTTTTCTTCCTTTTGTTCCTGAGGAAAACCTGCGTTATGATCTCTGTTCAGGCCAGTTTCATTCCATTATCTGGATGATGCCATTTCCAAAAAAGCACACCGTTATCAGAGCACTTACAGATTCTTAAAGGTAATGGGCACTCACAGAGTAGCTCAAGATAAAAGGAACAGAAAAGCAAACTTAAGGTGAAAACTTTCAAACACTGGAAATGAAACTCGAAACTTTAGACGTCCTTAGGGTTTTCACAAACTATCAACAAGCTTTATGTCTGAAAGTTTAGACACTGTGTAAGAACTAAAATCACAAAACAGGAATCGTTTCAAAATAGCCTGGTTGTCAATAGACTTAACTGTTCAAGGGGGGAAAATATGGTTCCTTTTAATTCCATTAAGATGTACCAAAAAGAACATGTGTCTCTCATTTAAACTTCATCACTGCCCTGAGTGAGTAGCACTTTTGAATAACCCCTGTTAGTTAATCTATTCATATGGGAGAATTCTGTGATAATAGTTTTTAAAAATGTAACTGATATGGGGCCTTTTACATACAGTGCTCTTTCATCTGTAAGTGAAGATGAACTGGAAAAGAGCTCTGAAAATGGAAGATTTGATCGAAAAATGCCTTTGGCAAAAGAATGTGTTTGAATATTTGCTCTTCTTTAGTTGTATTTTTGATTCCTTCTGTCAGTTAAATATAAAAATGGCAAACCTTAAGGAGATTTAAAGACTTCCTCACAGTCCTCACAGTTACAGTATAGTACACAGCCCATACCCTCACCTTAACTGTCATGACTAAATGACCTTTACTCTAAACTGAACTTAATTCATAACCCAAGAACTAAGTCTAAATCCTCAAAAAGCCCTTGGAAGTTGTGAGGACTGTCCAAAATGTTCTCAAAACAATGGTTTGGAACCAAAAACTGTCCTCTCAACCATAGTAAGTCATGCACACTCACATCTGTCACACATTGTCCCAAAAGAATGAATTGTATCCATGACACAATCCAAAAAATAAATTTTCACTGCGTTGTTGCTGTGTGCAGACTAACTTTCTAGATAGCATTCAGTGGCCAAAATGCTTCCAAAGCTCACGGCATTTTTCGGTTGTTGATTGGTTTCATGTTATTCACACTCTGACCCTTTTCCCTTTTTCCTACTTTTTTCCCTACTGGACACGAGAGGTCTTTTTTGTTTCTAAAGCTTTCTAATCTTTGAGCCGTTAGCGCTCCCCCCCTGTGAGCCTCTCGAATCTTAACCCTTTCCTCCTCACTGTGGCCCAACTCCTTGATGCCCAGTCCCCTCCCCACCCCTGTCCTTTGCCTCCTTGGCAGTTTGACTGTCGGTGTTAACTCCATTCTCTCCTTTTTAACCCCCCTGCAGTGTCGGTCCACTCATGATGCACCTCCCTTTCCTTATCATCTTCTCCTGTCCTCGCCTGATATATTCTCTCTCCTTTCTCTCTCCAGGCCACTTTCTCAATGGCAGCTACTGCTCCTTTGAAGAAGGCGAGTGCAGTTGGCAGCCGGTAATGGGTCGTGGTCTCTCCTGGAGAAGAATCCAGTCTCCAGTCAAGGCTACCAGACAGAGCTGCCCGTCATCAGGTGGCTCAAACACGCCGATGAAATGGCCTATTTGCTATTTTTTGAGTTTGCACGGTGTTCATGCCTCATTAAAATTAACTTCCAAGGGAAATGTTTTACAGTGAAGCAAGACTGGGGCATTTTAAAACCAATAATCTTGACCGTTTAAATATATTAAGTCTGTGAATGTGGAAAGATAAACTGAACCTCTGATGTGTCAGACATGTTCTTGTTCAGAGCTGCACCGCTACAAACAGAATTCCACCAGGTGTTAAAGCTCTAGCTTGTAGACTCTTAAGTCCCACATCTGCAGTTCATCCTGAGTGCATTGAGCAAGCGTGTCTCTAGAGGAGATCCCAAAGGCTTGGTTTACTGAGGCTTGTTTTTGTTCTCAACTACTACAGTAGTTACAACTATTTACAAAAATCGCATTCATGGAGGGGTTGTGGGAAAACTCTAAATGGAGCATTGTGATTTTATAGCATATGTGGTGATTTTTAATTTTTACCCTAAAAAGACATAAAATCGATTTCAACTGTAATGTATTTGTTGCTGTGGCTCTGTTGAACTGTGCTTTTCTCAGACGATACTTTTTGAGTTCTTTTGAAATCCTTTAGTTGGATGGGTTAAGCTGTGCGTCAAATTCGAGCCGAGGGAGAAATGGAGTATAATGCCAATACTCACTCACTAATAGTCAATTCCATGTCACTTACATGTTTTGCAAGACTACACGCGCAGATTCGGCGTGTATTATTTCTGACAGTGTTTATTCTGTGTGTTTTGTGTGTTCAAGGGGCTACATTCAGTGTGGAGGGAGGCCAGGCCAAAGGCCAGCGTGGCTCAGCACTACTGAGGAGCCCTCTCTTCCCCCCTCCTCTCAGAAACGCCCCATGCTCGGTGAGTAGAGTTTATGTAATCTTCATTCTCAGACATGCTAATGCAAACACAAGACCAGATGAGCACGACTGATATAGATAGTGTAAACATGCTGGAACCCAGTGAGTTGGTTTTAGGTTTTCCCACCAAATTTGTTTTAGAAGCCGTCTGTAAAGGTCTGTCATTGCATAACTCTTGGATAGAGAAACATATCAAAGCTAAACTTTACTTTAATATTTGTATTGTCAAAGAGTTTGCTCGATTTGTACAAAAGAAAATGTTTTTAGGACGAGGAATAACTATTGGATACAATGATTTTGGAAAATGTCACATTATCTCTAATGGAAGTTTAGCTGGAGCTGCTGAAGTGTAAACTCCTCCAAAGTAGAATAGGAGTAGGACATTTATAGTACTGTCATTTATCATAATAACAAACTCTTTGTGCTCCAATAATCCCCAGAAAGGAAACATGGACTCCTTCTCACTTTTCAGTTATTGTTATTGTTGTAGAAGTAGGAAGCTATTTATACTTTGATTTGATCATTTGTTTTCAGAAACAGTTCAAAATGTGCCAAGACGTCTAGATGAATACGTTATTGGTCCTGAGGGAAATTTAGGATAGGTCATTAGGTAAAGACCGTGCCATCTGCATGTCCGGAGAGATCCTACCAGGCAGTGGGGCTGACCTTGTCAATTACAGGTGTTATCTTCTCCTATATTTTGTGGTCATATTAGAATTCATGCATTATTCAGACCATGATACTCTCAGAGCAGATCTCTGGGTGAAGAGGTTGTGTTCTATATTGATGCTACTGCAGCTAGCATTTAAACTTATATTTGTGATTTTAATATTGCTCAGCACAGCGACCTTTGCCCGTCTGCTTGTTTACTTTGCACATTTAAACTGGAGGCAAAGGGCGATCTAGTTAGGAGAGGGCGAGACCGACGTGAGGTGGGAAGCTGTTGTGAGAGTCAAGAGGTCAGGAAACAAGATAACAACAGAGACCTGGGAGAAATAAAGTTTATCTCAACACCAAAAACATGCAAAGAAACTTTCCAGAAGAAAAAACAGAAAAAAATTAAAGGAGGAGATTGTTGCTTTCTCTCCAGTCCACTGTATATTAGAGGTGTCTGATATTCGTGGACAGCTGTGGAAGGTGTTCCCAGCAACTTGGCATGCAGCCAAAGATAAGCCATTATTCCAGATTAACACTCTAAATCCTTCTCTCCACACTGAACCGGTGCCGTCCAATCTCGCCTGGCTGCTCTTGGAAAACTACGTTGAGGATATTAGTTTTGGGTATTAGCTACAGATCACATTCACTTTCATACTGTGCCCAGCATGCGCTGTACAGTGCCTGTGATCTCGATATTTAAGCGGTCACCGTGTGGTTTCACAGTGGACGATAAGGACTACAACCTGCAATCGACAAGAGCGACGCAAGCCCTCAACATGGATGAGGTGAATTCAGCCGTCTGGATGGCACTTGTCATCAGGCTTAAGCCAGAATTAGTTCCGCTGAAATGCTGAAGCCAGAATCATGTTCTTGGCTCCAATATAATGATTTAGAGGGACATGGTCACATATCTGCTATAAAGCTTTAGATACAGACTTCCTCTTACTATTCAGTTCTAGATATGCCTGTATGTTGTTTAATTGGGATACAAATCCCTGTGAATATGGTGGGTGTAGTGTCGATTATGCTGAACCGTGCAGCAGAAGCATACATAGTGAAATAACCCAAATCAGGGTCCTGCTTGAATTCTGTTGATCGTGGAATAATTAGACCTGACCAGATGGCTATTACTGATTGATCGCATGTAATATTAAATGCATACCTTCCTTGACTGATAAAAACCCCTGGCTGGTTTGCTTCAATTCTAACATTTTCAAAGCAAGTTAAAGTCACTGTGGTATTTTATAGTCTGACGCACACGTGCCTGGAAAAGCAACAATCCAACTTCGTGGCATTCGATACTGCGTACTAAAAACTTAATTCAACTTGTGCTGTTCTTTTGTTACTCCACCTTCCTTCGACAGGTGCGCTTCTTGCTGTGTTCTGGAGGCTTACAGAAGGGGTCGCTGTCTCTGTGGATAGTGGAGAACAGTACAGGCCCAGAGGAGCGGCGAAGACTGTGGCATTCAGCCAGTGAACCCAAGTTGGAAAGGGGCTGGAAACTCATCATACTTCCGCTTTATGGGCTGGTCGACTGGTAAGATACATGTGCACCTGTTTCACCAAATAACAGACAGTTTTGATTATATCAAAACCATGTCTTCAGACTGTCTGAAGGCATCGAACTGGTAGTTTCACTTTGAAACGCCATTCCATTCTCATCCCAACAAACCTCAGACTCACTCCCAGTAATATTTAAGTGCTCCCACAGCAAAGAAAGCCTTAAAAATAGCAACCATGAGCTCTTCTTCCTACTTGTCACCTCTCATAAATGCAGATTTTCAACATTTACATTCCACTTTTAGGAAAACATTTCCCCTCAACTCCACAAAATTAATGAATCCCAGAGGGACTCTAGTCTTATACCATGAACCTGCCATGTGTACAGTTGTACAAAATATCCTCCTCTCTTTTTATTCCACTAAGAGAGTAGAAATCAATACACAAGGCTCTACCCAACCTACTTGCCTTCCAATTAGGTATGGCCCCGATTTCCCCTCAAAGAAGAGAGAAATTGGAACGAATTAGTATAGAGCAAGAAAAAAGAGAAACATCAGATAAGGCATTTCATCTCTGTTTGCCTGACTGGGGGTTTCTTTGCCATTCGAGCTTGGATAATCCCGCTCCCCTGAGAGTGATTAATTTTTGATTCCTGGGTTATGTAGTCAGCTGTGCTTGTACTCTTAATTAGAATGTCATGTCCGTAACCAACAGGTGAACCTGCCAGTCTTTGCACCGTGACCTTTCTAGAGCTTAAATGGAATCAGAATTCCGCTTTAAATGCAGACAAGAGTCAGGACATAGCAGACACTATGTCCTGCAGACGGACTCTGCATGAGTGCTATTGGTTTGAGAACCTCTGGGTTGTCGGTAAGAATGGCGAAACAACATGATTGCCTTGACGTTTTAGCAACAATTGTTATATTGAATGTTACAATGGACGGATACAAAGCTCATGTCTGAAAGTCTGATGGTGTTGGAGGGAAATCCTTTATATCTAGAACTCACTGCAGGTTATATTACAGCAACTGATGTCCCAGTCACTTTTTGTGGGCATCACTGTCTTAAAGCCAGAAATAAATGAACAGAAAAACGAGATGCTGATGAAACATGCACAAAACACACTTCTGTGAAAATCTAATTAACTCCAGGAATAGTTGGATATTTTGAGAACCTAATTCATTCCCTTTCTTGTGATATAAGTAGATTGATATCCCTTTTATTTTCTGTACAGTAATATAACGCTGGAGAAAGCAACTGGTTAGCTTAGCATGGCATTGGAAAAATACGGCAAACTCAAAATCTGCCTACTAGAACCGAAACACCTCTCAAATGAACTATTCATTTCTCGTAATTCAATAACTTCAGTATCCTATTGACAGCAACAAAATAAATAGTCGGGCAAAGAAAATATAACCTGTTATTTAGTGAGCCGGAGAGCGAGTGGTAGGTGGAGTATATTTTTGAACAGATACCATTCTTTACTCTGAGCTGAGTTAACCAGCTGCTGGCTCCCCATTAAATGGGGCAGTGAGCACGAAAACCTCACGGTCTGCTAGCTGTCGAATGATGCTACGACTCGCGGTTAGCAAGTTAGTCTCCCGTACCTGATGCTGCGGGTTCGAGGCCTGGTCAGTGCAGTAAAATCATCAACAACAACAACAACAAAGAGAGAGACGAGCTTCCTCCAAAATCGCTTGCTGCACCTTTAATATCCATCAGACAGTTATCACACTTCTCATCCACTATAAATCCATTCAGGAAAGTAAAGAAGCATAAAATGTCTACCTATTCCTTTAAAGGTTTGAGATATATAGCTCACGTTAAATGGACTGAGATTGCCTTCTGATTTATAGAGCACTTTTCTAGTCGTAAGGAGCCTGGGATTGAACCGCTGACCTTCTGATTAGGGGACGACCTGCTTTACCTTCTGAGAAGCCCTATCCCATATGTTGGTCGATTGCGTGAATTATTTTGTACATGAAGGTATTTAACGTGGGAACAGAAATCACATCCCGGACTGCAGTCAAACTGCACTTTGTCTTGTTGTGTCTGCTCAAAGAGATAGTGAACAGTTCTTCACACAGTACAGACTAAATTGTCTCTCACACCATGCTCACCCTCCAAAGCCGAACTTCAGTGGCATTTTTCCAAGCTATCCGACTATCCGCAGGTTAGTCGGTAGTTAAAACATCTCTGTCCAACTGCAGGTTCTGGCTGCAGTTCAGCACAGAGGACGTACCTGGACCAGGTTCAGCCATCTCTCTTGACAACATCTCTTTCAGTATGGACTGCTTCCTGGCATGTGAGTATTATGCATGCAACTCAAGTTAGTCATGACAATTGAGATACATTTGTAAAATCTTTAGCTCCTTACATCTAATTCTCTCCTAGACCATTTACACCTGTATTTAATGAAATGCAGATATGATTTTAAAATGATTCTATTCACACCTGGTATAAAGTTGTACTGTATCTGCCGTGTCTACGTTGAGATCTGATTGCGATCTGATCACTCCCTCCAGATCATGTAAGATCCTCCTCTCGTTTGTTTAGGTCCAAAAAAACTAAACAAAAAACGGAAGAAGAAGAATAGAAAGGAAATGGTAGCTTGCTTGCTTTTTGATTTGTCTCGTCTTCGCTCCAACCACAGCTGTCTCTAATAATGTGAGGAATGGCCAGGTGTAAATGTGGGTATTAGAAATGATCTCTATTAAATGTAGTGAAACTTTGTTTAGAGATACATTGACCAAACTTAATGGAAATGACACATATCATCACATTTTTGTCCTGTCTCATAATGAATCTCTGATGTGCCCTGAAATGTCAGAACAGTTAATATCTGCCATAATATAGCTGGCTCGATTGATAAGGGCTTATGTTCTGATGTTGCTCTGCAGTCTCATAAAGGTCAAACCTTGCATCAACTTTCCAGATATTTTTCAGTTATAATTGAAATGGTTTATCGGTATAAAAACAAGTCGAAGATGACAACCAAGTCTTCCATTAGAAATGAAATGTAAGACGTTCAGTGCCTCCCCACCCCACCCCCATCTCTGCATATGTGGAAGAACATGTTTGAACAGTGACAGAAATAGTAATGTCTGAGCATCGCTATACCTGAATATAGATCTGAAAATGAGAAGTGTGTTAAAATTTAGCATTTTTAAAGTGACTACACCCTGAGTTAGACTCGAGCAGCAGCACCATGGCTGTGAAAGTCTGATTTGATCCTACATGCATTTCATGCTTTGTGATGCTGGATTATATAACAGCCTGTCAAGATTTTATGCCTTCACGTCGGCAACTGTTGTGACCAGCGGCTAACGTTTTTGAGTTGCTGCATATGTGCGTTCATAAGTATATGTCTGTCCACCCCTTTGCCGTAAAATACAATATTTTAGGAACACTTCAAATTTGGCGCCAACTCCCACAAAAACTGATTTGATTTTGGTGGTCAAAGGTTACTCACAAAACTCTGCAATTAAAGCACTAATTATGATAAAAATTCAGACAAATTGAGAAAATGATCGTAGGTCATCGTACTTTTCAGCTTAAACACATCTCGGACCATGATTAACCACCATAACTCAGGAACAGAAGGGCATATTGTAACCATTTTTCCTGCTCCTTGACTGGTTGGCAGAGACATACAGTACAAACATATAACAGCTATTGAAGCACATTTTTTAATTACCAGTTCAAATCTATTATAATAAATAACATATGTGACTGGCACACCTGATGTATTTTTGTTCACCTTTAGATAATGTTTGTGATTGATTTATTCATCATAAAATGTCAACACTATTGCCCTGAACATAAGATACAAGGTTCGTCATTCGTGTATGATGTGAGAATTTGCTGTTGGTCTTGACAGCCTGTATCAGCACTGGCTGATTCGGTTAGGGACTCTTTATTTAAAGAGATCACATTTTCCAGGGGAAATTTGCACACCAATTTGTGTTTCATGTCCTCTGGTGCATGAGCACTGGTAAGGCAGCTCTGAAGGATCATCTGTCCTCGCGTCGCTCACTTTCCAGGTGGCAAGTTCTTAATCTAGGCCAGGTATCCATTACCTACAGCTGCACTTGACATAGCCCTATTTTATCGCCTATCAATCAGACTAGTTGATAGGAGATTGTGAAGCTCAGCAACAAGCATCATTTCCAAGAGTGATCACTGTGAGTGATTATTATGATGGATCCCTGATCATAATGACGCAGCACTGTAATATGTTTTAGTAGGAAAACATGCTGCTAACACATTATGCAGAGGTTCCGCCATCCGCAGCATTTCCCCCTACTCTTTTTTAGACTTTAGTGTGAATTATAGGTTGGCAAGCATGATGATGCATCCATTGCCCTTCAGGTCCCGGGCCTTGCTGTCAGATTTATCATTTTATCTTCACCAGCGTCATTAAATTGCTTTATTGGATTTTACAGCACAGGAAGTTCATTCTTTTTCTCTCCGCCACGTACCATCAATTCTTCCACCAGACACAACCCCGAGAACATGCTAACAATGTAGCTCACCTGGTGACAATGGATTCTCATTCGTTGGTGCAATGTTTGCAATAGGGTATTATGTTTCTTATTTTCAGTTTTCTTTAATTATCAAGTTTTTACTCGTTTTTTGGTAAGGTTTAGGTCACATAGAAACTTGCTTAGGTTTTTTTGCAAAACAACTACTTAAATAAAAGACTTTCACTGTTACTTCTCTTTTTTCCCCTTACCATAATTTTGACTTTTCACATTTTGGTTATTTCTGGCAACAAAATTACTTTGTTACCCATGAGGGAAAGAAAGAAAAGTTGGTTTAGCAAAACAAACTACTGCACCAAACATACTTCGTCAGACTGTCGAAAGCCCACGGGATCAATCATATGATTGTCAGATGAAATGGAAATTCATTTCTACAGTTGTCTGTACAACGAATTACATTGGGTTCTTCTGCATGCTAATTCAGTTGACTTAATGTGGACTCCTTCCTGTAAACACGGCCACAATAGCTCACTTCTTCACACTGATGTACAGTAACCAGAGCACCCGCTGCCTCTGGTCCTTGACATCGCCGCAGAGTCAGTGCAACACTTCTCGAATGAATTACTATGGCAAAAATAGTGATTTGGATTGAAATAATTGGATGTCTAGGACTGAAGGCAATATGAAAACAGCCTGTTTAAACTTTGTTCTACCCTTGAACAACCATGCATAAAGCTCCTGACAGTTTTTCTATTACAATTTTGTGCTGTGCATGTGTTGTAGATGGCTGCTGTGTTGGTGTTATCTGTCACAGAAACTTGTGTAATACATCCAAGAAGAAATCCTGAAACTTATTAATTTCATTAATTATGACATGAACATGTCGGTGCTCAGAAATGCCATGGACCAGTACAGATACCTTACAGTCCTTCAGTGTATTCTCAATGATGACATATTGGATTAATTTAAATTACTTCATGCAAAGGTGGTCTCTCCCAGGAATATCGTCCCCCTTTGTTCTCATATATGTTCAGAATCAACTGGCACTATAATCAAAGCTTCAAATATGTTCAAGTTAACAGACTAGGAATCCAAACGTACAGCAGGATACAGTTTTTATACACCATGTTGACTCATTGTCTACATGAAATGTCTGTGGTGTGGACATTTCTCGGAGCTATTACAATGTGTAGATATTTTGGGATCATGGCTGGGTGGTAACGAGGTGCCCCCACTGTGGCTGGCCTCTGGTGGGCTTCAGGTACCTTTGTCGCGCCCTGCTAATGAACAGTGACAGGCACGCTGGCTGTTGCCCTACCCTCCGGTTCATGCTGCTCTGTGGTGGACCTGCTGAGTTCTTTGCCTGCTGCTGCAGCATACCAATGCTCTGTCTGTTCCATAGCCCTGCCGAAGCGTGTTCACCCATGCTCTGAATAGCAATGCTGTGAACCATATTAGTGACTTTGTTGAAGATATAAAAAGTTAGGGTTTCGCTTACAGAGAGACAGTGTAGTGTTGAGTGCTTCTACAGGCCCAAACAATCAAATAAACTGCAGTCACTCACAAACCCTATCTTTATCAAAGCTCCCAATCTGTGGAGACTATAAATATATATTTATTTGAGGATTACAGCGCTGGGAAATAAGCTATTGATTTTTTTGGGTGGGCTGGATTTTGCTAAACCGTGCTGTGGTCTTTATACGCTTTGAAGCAAAAAATGTTTTTAACCCAAAAAAGTTTGGGTCAAGAAAACAAGGCAGACCTATCACACTCGGCTTTGGTTTCAGGTTAAAAACAAACTGCAGAATTTTAAACAAACTGCCATATTCTGATATGATTGTATATACTATCACCCAGAGGACCACGGGTGAAATTTCAACTCAAACACAAATAATAAGCTGTTTGCTCCAAGTGGAGGTGAGGAGGTTTTCTCGGACCAAATGGAGTACTGCCACATGGTAGCTTCCTAATCTTATAGTTGCTGAGGGACCCCCCTGCTTTATTGTCATAAATGGTGAAGTTTCAGCCTGAGGTGACAGGGGTGCCCGAATGGAAAAGAAGTTGTGTTTTGGCAGTAAAAGAATTATAAAAAATATATATAAATTTTGTCCCCCTGATGCTGCCAGAACGACGTTAATGATGGGAAGGCAAGCAGGGTTTGTTTTCAGCAAGGAGGCAAATGACACAATGTGGGCAACTCTTTGACTTTGGATTGTTGAAATTCAGCTCCAGCAACAGCTTTTCCAGGGTCATGGAAACAGCACTTGCTCATCAATGCGTTGTTAGCAACATATGGAGCTGTAACGTCTTACTCTAGGAATAGTTGTGTCTCAGAGGAGCAAAGCAAGTGAAGGGAAATACTCTCATGAAACTTTCAAATTATGCTTTGCTGCTCTTTGCCATCCAGGGCTAGACTATGGAGAATATCTGGAAGCTACAATTTGAGCAAACTGTAATAGGCTGGTCTACAACTTTTCCCGCTGTATGAAACACAAATTGACCCTGCAGCCATGTAATCATCTCCTCAACAGTTTATATACACAGGACAAAAATAGGACATTTTATGTCTGTAATACGCTTGCATAATTTACCTACATCTTCTCTGAGCACTGAGCACGTTTTTAACGAACAGACTATAAGGACTTTGCTGGTGCTGACAGTAGGGCTGCAACTATCGATTAAACTGACGATTATTTTCTGGATTAATCTATTAGTTGTTTGATCCATGAAATGTCATATTACGTCGATCATGTTTCCCAAAACCCCGAGATGATGTTTTGTTTTGTCAACACACCAAAGAAAGTTAGTTTACTGTCATAGAGGAGCAAAGAAACCAGAAAATATTCAAATTGAAGAAGCTGAAATAAACGACTTTAACCGATTAATCGATTATCAAAATAGTTGGCGATTAATTTAATAGTCTATTACTAATCGATTAACTGTTGCAGCTCTAGTTTACGGACTGCGGCATTGTCGAGTCTGGCTGACACAGTAGTACTTTTTTATTGTTCTAAAACTGACGATGCAGTCATGGCTCTTTGGGTGGCATGTACTGTATCCATCTTTTGTTCAAAAAAAACAAAAAACAGAGATATGACTAGAATAATAGCAGAAGGTCAAGATCTGAAACCGTGCCCCTCTTAAGTGTCATACCATTACATGACGGCAGCATCATCGGCTCTGCAAACCCCTGTGAACCATATCTGACGTCTCTGAAATGATTGTACAAAAGTCTTCTGTTTTCACTGCAACCAACAAGGGTCATCTTGCAACAGAGCCACTGGGGGCTTTTCCTACAGAACATGGCATCAAAGAAATGAGAAGCCGAAACAGAACGCTTCAAAAAAGAACATGACCTTTCCTTGCAAACAGACTTAAGATCACAGACACATTTATAGCAGCTAAGCTGAACATTTCTGGCTAACTTACTCATAAAATAAATAAGGAAGGATTGGACACGTGCTCTGAAACGTCTTCAGTGACTTTTGTTAGCTAATTCCGACTTAAAAATTCCATGTATTTTTTCATCAGGGGCGTTTCAACACTGTTGTTTGACATTCATTTTGGCATTTAAGCACGTCCTCAAATAAATCCTGGAACAGTATTTTGTTATGTTCAGCTGATTGGTTTGCACTGATTGTTCCTTTAGTTCCTCTACTGTCCCTGATCAGATGTGGCAGCAGAATCCTCCAGCACCACTCAGTCTTTTGAAGCAGTGATTGGAGTGTAAGGACCAAATCAAAGGAAGTCATTCATCTGCTCAGTGAATCAGTCAGGCAGCCAGGGAAACTCCAGTTTTTTCATCTCGACTCAAATTAGATAATGGGAACAGGTGAATCTTTTTCCCAGGTCAGCGTCCAACATCGATAGTACTTAAAAGGAGTCTCCCCTACTTTAACAGCTTTGGGGGGAAGGAGGTTTCTCTATCTTGAGCCTCAGCCAGCCTCTTGCCTGGACTCAATTCTGGGTGAGAACTTGAGGGGATGGGATCAAGGTACCGGCAAGCTTATGATCTCAGTCCTGGGAAAGCGGTGAGGCTGGAGGCGTGATGGATTGCTCCGAAACACCCAGACTGAACGAGCTTCCACATCTACTGTAGGAACGGATGGAGACGTGGGGAGATATAGAGGAGCTACATGTTATGCATCCTACTCTCTCTGTGTGTAGCCATCGGTGGTACAAATGAAAGAATGACCCCTGCTGTTGGTTCTGCATTTTCTGTGCCAAGTGAGGAGTCTGCAGCAGCTTTGCTGACACCATTCTTCAGTGTAACGTCAACAAGATTCCAATGCTGCACACGGAGGAAAGAAAGCTGTTTTTTCATTAAATGCATCATTTTCCCTTTCAGCCAACGGCGAGTTTCCACCCGTGGTGACGACCACAACCAGACTGCCGTTTAGACCAACTGTCAAGACTACAGCTACATCCATTGGAAGCCCTTTGATAAATTTCATCACCACAGATTACTGTAAGTGTGAGCTTTACTGTCACAGCTAAGCTGAATATGTGAGTGTTGCTCATATGTGAATACTTAAGCTCTTATGTCAATGTGAGAATATTCTCCACATTGACATTCTGTTTTTCTGTTTTTCTCCCTCTGTCTCTCGTCACCGCTCCTGCTCTCTCTTTTGCTCACACATCAAAACTCACTCACATGTACGCATGCATGCATTCATTACTCACAATCACTGTACACGTGCTGAGCACGGCACAGTGCACGGGCTGCAACAAAGTATGTGTGCCCCCTACTGGTCTGCACCGCGACACATCTGCGTGTGAGTGCTGCAGAGATCTCCCTTGGCATTAAATGGAGCAGGACAGTCCGTTTTGGAGTGCAAAATCCTCCCGTTTGTTTCCTGAGAATGTCAGTGAAGCCAGTAACACAGACCTGACATTTTCAACCTCATAGTCAGTTCCCTGGTTCAAAAGGTTAAAGACAAGCAGGGGTTCAATTTCTACATTTAACGTCATAAGTTTGAGTTACGTTCATATCAAACCTGCTCTAAAACGCACATTTCTTCAGCTGGTAACTGTAAAGTGCTACTCTGGACTTGTTGAAGCCTCTCTCTCTCTCTCTCTATATATAGATATATATATATATATATATATATATATATATATATATATATATATATAATATGCTAAGTATGTAGACTTAACACTTCTTAATTAAATGCTGAACAGATGTGGTTTTCCAGTCCAGGAGATGATTGGTCTGGACTATTTTTCAACACTAGGATCAATATTGCATTCATCTATATCTTGTTTTGTCTCCCAGGTTGCTTTCAACACTCTTATAACATTCGTACGCTGTTAACGCCCATCAAATCAATTCTGTAGGGTCTGGGGACAGGCTCTCAATTTGAAACTGGTTAGACAGTCACACTCACATACTCACTGACAGACCGGCTAATAATTGCTTGCATCGTTAAGTTGCATTTGTAATCATCACAGGGTGAGACGGAGATAGTAAAATCATCAGACTAATGTTTGGCCAGCGAACAGGATTTGATAACATTTTCGGGAATTTTTGGTCAGTCAGCAAACGTCTACGTCAAAAGGCTACTCAGTCTATCAGGAAAATGTTGCTGAGCAGGGAGCGTGGCACTCGACTAAAACATTTTGAATCCAGTGTTATAAGACTATTTCACAGGAGTTTGATGATGCAGGAGCACCAGGGAAAAAGCTATTTGAATGTGCTTACACAGATAACTCAGTGTGATTACAATAAAGCCAGCCGACTTAAATCTCCTCAGAGAAACATGGGACTTTGAGATCACACTGCTCTTGCCCTTGTAATTATCATAGATATTAACTCTGGGGGGGGGGGGTTTGAACTTGTTCTCGTTCGTTGGCCATTTCAAAGACAGCCTTGAGTGGTTAACATTCGCCATGCATCCACCTTCTCCCCTTCTGGAGTTGACGCTTTGACGCCTGTAGAGCAGCACGGCAGGTCTGATGAGAGTTTTAGCTCAGTAGACCTGTCACTCCAACAAGGCTGTCTTCTTCCCTCGACACGCTCAATGATTAACCCCACCAGGCGTCAACATCTCTTGTCTCCTCTTGCCCTCCCCTCTATCGCTCCATTCTCTCTGCGGGAGCATCTGGAGCTAGCACATTTAGTTGAATTTTCTTTTTCTCCATTTGTTTACCATCTTCATCATTTAAAACTCTTATTGACTGTGTGCTAGTTTCCATTACTGCTGTCTCATCCCACCGGCTTGACTTTCAGTCAGCATTCGGCTAAATCTCTGTCTATTGACCCACTTCTAGCTCCTGCACTTTCTTTTTCCCCTTCACCGTAACTTCACCTTCATTCATCTCTTTCTTCTTGTCCTCTGCCCTCATCTCCATTGATTCCCCACTATTCTGGCAACAGCCACTTTCATTTCTCACCACTGCCCCACTGTGTGGCACACGCCTCTCACTGCTGACTCATCAGTTGCTTTGGGGGGAAGTGAAAAAGTCAAGTTAGATGAGCCTGCTTCCCTTTCTTTCTGTGATTACCTCTCCTGATGGGAAAGGAACGCGTCACTAACCTCAAAATCAGCTCTGGGCTTATTTTTCTCTGGCCATTAGTCTGCGTGTGTGTGTGTGCGCGTGTGTGTGTGTGTGTGTGTGTGTGTGTGTGTGTGTGTGTGTGTGTGTGTGTGTGTGTGTGTGTGTGTGTGTGTGTGTGTGTGTGAAGCAACAAAATATTATTATATTTACACCTCATTTGCTAAAAGATTCAAAACCATTAGCTTCTTTAAACAGACAGCCCATTTTCATATCAAGGTGTTCAACTTCCTCTTCAATAGCGTCAGAAAACAACAGACACCCCAGTTGTGTTGAGTAAACTGGCATCAACTCAAAGACAGAAGGCACGGTGATTGAAGCAATCCGATTGGCCCTTGAAAGTAGATGACAGCAGATGTCGGTCCCTGAATTGCTGCGTGCAAAAAAAAGCAGTTTTGGCCGTTCCGTGCTCACTAATTAGCCGCACAATGAAGACGTGGGTCTGTGTTTCTTTGTTTACTTGTACATAAACACTGGCATGCAGCATTCAGTTTGCTGGTTGTTGTCACTGTGGGTGTTGGAGGGAGAGCACATTAGTCACTAAGACAGATATGAGACTGATAACGAGCAGTGCCACACAAAAGACTCTTTTGTAATTAATTGGACGCGGCTGCTCCATAAGCTGTGCGTTTAGCATTCAAAACCATTCACCGAGTGCCAGCCTTGATCCATCTTTCTAATGGCCAGTCCAAGGAGGACAACTGTCACTGGATGAGGAGGACACACGCTAACAGAGAACAGCAGTGTAGAAATGTAAATGCGGTACGTGAAGTTGTCTTTTAAAAGTGGAATTTCGTAAATGTATGTTAAGATCCGGAAGAGATGTTCAAGCATTAAATAAAAAACAAGTTACCAAATGCATTAATTGTGCTCTTTTTGCACCCATTTAGAGTATATTAATGTGAATGGAAAGCAGTGGAGCAACACAAACTAACATTTAAAAAACTAGAACAAGATGTGTAGCCAAAGTGTTTGTCTGTTACTGTTGAGAGTAGTTATTTGTGGAAATCATGCCAACATGCAGCTCAATAATAATATGGTTATTTGACTGAAATGCCTTTTGATTAACAGTTTAGAGGAGGTGGGCTGTTCTTCCGTCCCCAGTCAGTATTAGTGACTGACATTCCTGTCCAGTCTGCATCATTCTCTGTGGTTGATCAGAGCAGTTAAGTCAACAGTTGGATTATGCTGAACTAACACGTTGTTTAAAAGTGTAATAACGGATCGCTTCTTTAAAGCAGCGTTTTTTTTGACAGACTGGCTTCATTCGAATCTATAAGATAACTGCATTTGTTTCACACAGGGCTACTGTTGGTCTGAACGTGGCCTTAGTCCAGCCTGTAAAATTCTGATCAGCTCAGTTGTATTTTTTTCCCCCATATGGAAGCAGGGTAACCCACTCATGGCTAAACCCAAATAAACCATTAGAATTAGAGAATGAATGACCCAGGACTTCATGAAAAAGCAGGTTGACACGACATGACTTCTCACACTGAGTTATGACAGCGCTGTCCATCTGTCCGTTTGAACGTCCATCTGTCTGTCGCAGCGCACAATTGGACATCTCGGACATTGATGCTTGACATAATCACATTGCTTCATTCTGGCAATTTTAAATCTAATTCTGCAGCCTAACTGCCCGCTTGTTTAATTGTTACAGATTGGACTAAAGACCGCCTCTGTCATTTACAGAGAATGAAATGTTTACTGGTGTCTAGTTTTAATACAATCAATACAATCACAGACATGTTGTAAACTGTGAGTCTCTCCCTTTGACTCTTTGTCTCTTCCTCCTTCTTATTCGGCTCATGTGGAACAATTCGTCACTGATGACCGTGTGCACAGCGCTGGCCCTTTCTTTGATAGAGGCCAGTGTTTGTTATGATGATGGCGTACCACCTGTGGCAAAGTTCACCAAAAAGCAGATTCATATAATAGTGGGGCAGAGTCTGAGTCTCCCCAGGGATGTCTGTGTGTGTAGATGTTTTCCATTATGTGTATAGGGATGTGCGTGTTGCAGGTCAGAAGGGCTGACGAGTGTGCACAACACTTATTAGAGAAGACTATCATCTGTGAGAGCAACATGTCTTGTTGTTGTTTGTTCCGCCAAGTGCCTATCACAGGCTTATTACACCGGTGGCGTGTGTGCGCTCATATCGATGGCCCACCAAGATCAATCAGCCGGGTTGAAGTGTGTAACCGACCACACCCCGGGGAGACGGCAGAGAGAAATCGAACGGAAGACTCGGTTACTTTCAACACAATGTCAAAAATTCAAGCTCACTCTACATAACAAGAGCCTCACTCGTATTAAATTGCCCAGAATTCCCTTCCCTCAAAACTAAATTGCGATGCAAAATTCTGACTAATATATCTTACCTTCACTTCTTTCTCTTAAGCATGTTCTACCGCAACAGATTGCCATCTCAGAGTAGCCCATTAAGTACGCTGAGATTTACGTCTAAAGCACTGTTTGGCTTTGGAGGCTTTTCTGCTCCGGTGATGGATTTATTCCCAGTAGTCTTAACTCTTGTTACTTTGTTGGGTGTTGAAAATACTGACTAGAAGACTCAATTTACTGCTGCTGAATGGGAGCCAGACAGAGCTCTAGTCCCTCCACAACAGTGTTTTTTTTTCTACAGTTGGAGTGTATTTTGGTAAGAACAGGCTAAACTCCAAATCGCTCTGTTCCATATCAGTGATTCATGTTGTTTCTCAAAGTATCAGCCTGCTAGAAATTGTGTCTGCTGGCAGCACTTTACCAAACGCACAGGAGGTGTTTGCGGGGAACAGAGTGGAGGCCAATATAAATAACGAACATTGGATCACTTAGCAGGTGCCCTTGGACCAAACCAGCCATGAGGCTCAGACTCACGGATATGACAACATGCTGATCATCCACGCTTCAGCAGAAATACTAGTCCTCGTATATGGAATGGGCAGCGACAATAACGGACACTCGGGATGAATGTTTTTCATGGCTACAAAATGATTACATCCCTACAATGCATACTCTCATTTATTTTTTTTTCTAGGAAAACACACAAAATGAGTATATAGTGCAGAGAGTTCTTGGTGAAAACTGTCATCTCTATGCAGCA
This sequence comes from Scophthalmus maximus, assembly GCF_022379125.1. Lineage (NCBI taxonomy): Eukaryota > Metazoa > Chordata > Actinopteri > Pleuronectiformes > Scophthalmidae > Scophthalmus > Scophthalmus maximus. The sequence continues at coordinate 17,657,782 of NC_061529.1, read as the reverse complement.
AAAGGTTTTTGTGGTGAGCATCATGAGCTCAAGTTGCACTCTTCATGTGATATCATGAGATTTCTCTCACGATGTCTCTTCTCTTTCCTGAGTGTATCCTGTCACCGTTCAAAGGACGACGTCAAAACAATGTCTGCCCATTCTGAAAGTATCCAATTGCAAACAGCATTACAGTCTGGTGTAACAAAAACCACCACGTGAGTAAATCTGTTGCAGAAATGACTTTGACTTTAGCTGCTCTTCAAATTTGCAATAATCAGCCCTGCTCTGAAATGAATGATAAGTAGTCTTAGAGCGTTCACTGCCAAGCCGAGGGAGAGAGAACAGAGAGAGGTGCAACAGTCCCTGATGTCGTCCTCAGAGCTCCGTGTTCACAAGCCTTAAATCAGGATTTAGTACTGCGGCGGTAAGTCCTTCCACGTCCATCTGACTAGATTAATCCTGTGCTAATTACAGAGAAAAGAACTCCAATTAGCACCAACACATGGGATTACACAGAAAATGAGGAGAAATGTTTGTCACCTGTGATCCTGTCTCGGTGTTCCCTGCCTCAGTGAATGTGATAGTAGCAGCATCCCACACAAGGGGTTCCAGTTTAAAGCTTGCTCCCCAATATGTAATAATTTGCTACATATCTGTATATCTGGGGTTTTATTGATGTGAAAGTGGAGTAGTGGGGAATGTGAAGTGGAATGAATTTGAGACAAATAGAACCATAATGACTGTGGTGCACACTGAAATTCAGTCCCTCTATAATCTTTAAGTTTGCTTAAATTCACGTGAGACTTAATGCAGCGGGTGAGCCTCTGCAGCTGTGTGCCTTTATGATGTGCTGAATATATATTTTTCTTTCTTTCTTCATTTGCAGCCATAAAATGGAGTTTTCATACATGCGGCGCTTTGGGCGCAGAAGGCCCAACGCCCACTCAGTGCCTCAACTTCTACAGGAACAGCAATGTCAACGTGACAGTGGGCACCCGAGGGCCCTTCAAAGGCATTCAAATGTGGCGGGTCCCGGAAACCGGCACCTACCGGTAAGACTGATGTCACGGTATAAGGCCCCTGAGCACACAAACATCTGGCCTAATCATTATTTGTACAACAAACCTCCTGTCAACACCCACTCTGTATCAATTCGATCCCTTTCGGAGCTGTCACTGTGTTGCCGGGTCAATCATTAAACACACTTGGGCACATAAGCTTTTAACACATGTATACAGCACACACACACACCTCATTTTTGGGCATCAGCGCACAATGTGCAAGCTCGTAACAATGCAGGCTCCTCCTCTCGCCCACCTCCACTCCTCTGTGCAGCAGCAGGACATCAATCTTCCACAAGCAAACAGAGAAATATCACTCTCAGATTGTTGCAGCAGAGGCTGGAGTAACAGCAGCTAAATAGCATGATTCACTCAAAACCTGACTCCGAAATCCTCAAAGCAACCACCTCCGTGTCGATGTCGGTGGCCTTAAAGGCTTGAAAATACCTCCAAAACGCACTTCGGTGCCTTGACCTCCAACCGTGCGCTGCTACAGGATTAATGCTGTAATATCCACTACCTCATGCAGGATCAATATTCCTCCTGTGGGCATTCATGACAACCTGAGGTGTTTAACTTGGATTTGACTTGAAAGCTGCTCGCCTCCCACATCAACACAGAAACAGACGTACACACACATACACACACACACACACACACACACACACACACACACACACGCACACACCACGGATTTCAACTAAAACCTTTGACTCCTAAAATACCTAACATGCAGCAACATGGACATCACTGACTAAACACCTGTCCCAGAGTTTTAGAAAAACACCTTCTGTCTCCGCACTAACTGCACAATTGCCACGATTGTGGTGTTGGTGTGGCCCAGTTTAGCTGGCAGAGCTCGTAAACGAAGCTGACAGACGGCCACCGAGATGAATATGCGCTCGGCATCTCCCAGAAGTCATTAGGCAAACAGCTGAGGTAGCTACTGGGCACCGGGCAACGTTCTCTCTCGCCCCACCAAGCTCGACCACCAGGGAAGAGAAATATCCAATTGCTCCCAAAAACCAATCAATCTGTTGTTTTTTTTCCTGGCAAGGAAACTTGAACGGTTGAAATTAGTGTCTTTTGCTGCAAAGGTGTGTATCTGCCCGGCCAGTTTGTGTTCCCGGGCATCATAGTCTGTTCTGTTCTGTTTTGTGTTTGTTTTCTTCAAAATAGTGTGTCACGCTATCAAATATTTGGATTTTTTAGAATATACAATAAATGCATTATGATAGTTGAGTTTTCTTTCTATACATGTTTATGTTCCATTCCCTGTTTCATTAGAATAATTATGACACTAAGGAGTTGTTGCTTTTTATTTTTTATTTGTGATTTGTGTTTGTTGTTGTTTGTCTCTGCCAGGATCACAGCCTACGGTGCAGCTGGCGGTCGCAGTGTATTGGCCATGAGCCGGTCACATGGTGTCTACATCACGGGAGACTTTCTGCTGAGGAGAGGCGAGCTGCTTTACATCCTGGTGGGACAACAGGGAGAAGACGCATGTCCCAACGTGAGTGTTTTTTATTCTCTGTTCTTCAACTGTCATGCAGTGAATAGATGCTCAGCAGCAAATGATAACCTATAGTCTACACTTTACCATAAAGCAAGATATGCATGTACAATAGCAAGATCAACTTTAAGAAGTGAATAATTATAATACAGTTAATATGTTAATCAACTATAAAATAGCTGTAAATGCTGCAATGAAACGAGTTTCTGACATTGAAGTTTAATCATTTTTCTTTTTTATGGTTGCACAAATGAGACTAGCAATTTCTCCCCAAACAAATCCAATGTAGGAAGATTAAAGTTGCTTATGTATTTGGCTGAATTATATCCTTGACCACACTTTTCAACTTGATAGTGGCAGAACAGAAACTATTAGACACACCATTCTGTCACACTGTCCAGAGAACATAACTTTCACGGACCCTGACAATCTACCCCATGGACCCCGAGCGGCCCCTAGACGTCAATTTGGGCACCCATGCTCTAAGTGGTGACATTTTATGGCCACCAGCGACAGTTTAAGTGCTTGATCGACGCTCCTGCGGATTTCTCCATTGTCTCTCTGAAGCGTACTTGTGTTCTTTTGCCAGGGGTGGCTGTCATCCATTATGCTCCGGAGTTCATTCACTGGCAGCAGTGCAGCACGCGTCCTCCCACAGTTCACAACACTGAGACTTAAACCCTCACAATCCCTCCAGTCATCAGTGAAACCATCCATCATCTGCTATTCAAACATTCCAACATTCAGGCCGGTCCCTCGATGAGTTGGTTTGCTGATGAAACGACAATCATCCAGGAAATTACCAACAGAATTTGAAATGTTTCCTTAAACACACACACACACACACACACACACAGTAAAATACATGACTTTCTCTAGAGTTTACACATTATTAGTTTGAGGGTTTTGCAGGTATTTTTATGCCTTTGTGATACATGTTACAGATAATACATTATCATTGGAGGATTCCATCTCTCTCTCTCTCTCTCTCTCTACCATTCTCGCTCTCTCTCTCTCTCTGTCCATTGATATATTTGTATACAAAGGAACCCAAGACATTTACATATTAATAAGAAGTAAAATGCCATAAAACCACTCTACCTTTTTGCTTAAAAAAAGATGTCAGAGCTTAAAACATGGAACAGTTACTGAAATCATATCAAAAATGAAAAACCTTCCTGTAAAAAAAAAAGCCCTGACTGAATTTTAAATGAAAATAATATTTTTCAGTTAGAAGATGAACGCATATTTAGAAGCCCTTCTTTCAGCATGGCTGTTATAGAGTGATACCATGCTGCACGAGGGCCTTTTGTGTTCACGAGGCAGAATGTGAAGCGTTGCAGACCAGGCTCCTCGCCGCTGTCATCTAGTTATTAGGTTGTAACACTGTGTCTTGAAGTGCTCAGTAAAGCAGAGGGGGACTGAGACCGAAGTCGTTTAAGGTTCCTCTCATTTCCCCCCAGTGGAGAGAGCACCTCTCCAAAGAGTCGCTCTGAACGTGTGTTGGGCTGTAGATCAGTGTTTTCTCACACCTTAAGTTCCCTCTGGTGAGAGGACTGATACCCCCCTTGTCCTGACAAATACTCTCTGTGCGTGTCTTTCTCTTTCAACTGCACACACAACACACACACACACACAAAGCTCCTCTCTGTCATTCTCACTCTCTCTCCCAGACACATACTCAACTTTAAAGCAAGAAGCTGCAATGACAGAACAGACAGAGAGGAGGAAAAGAGTGGAGAAGACTCTCCCATAACAATTGGATCCACTGCCTTTTACCCCCTCTACCTGTCAATCACAGTCACTAAAGTCCCGCCTCCACCCTCCCTCCCAGCCCCCCTCAAACTTTGGGTTCAAACAGAAGAGGGAGCGATGAGCAACTGTGAGTTTGTGTGAGGTTCAAGCAGAGTAAGGGGAGGAAAACGTATGCCCTCTCGCTCTCAGGACAGGACTGGCTCCAGGCAGTTCAGCATGGTCGCACACACAAGGCAGATACATCAATTCAAAAAAACTCAGCTGTGCCAAGGTCCCTGCATCTGACATCATTTGCCAACAAAATGTCCAGTTCCATTTTAATAAAGAGGCTGTACTTCTGGGAAGCAGACAGGAACGACAACAAACTGACAGACAGACTGTCTTTATTGGTCAACATGAAAATTCGTCTTAACACATAATGCCAGTACAATCGTTTTCAGGTCGTTTATTTTTTTTTTACCTTTTTAAGATTAAATGCATATTTTTCAACTCATTTAACATGCAGCAATGATGACAAAGATTATCATTGTTGTTGGTATTGAGTAAAAAATTCAATCTATCAACCAGATTACATGAACATGAATCTATTATCAAGTATAGTGATAGAAATAAACAGGTGTTTACTGTAGGGCTGCAAGGACGCGTTGACGTAATCTATTACGGGAATTTCGCTGATTTGCGCAGAATGCTTCGACGCATCGCACTGTTTACGCTCATCCCCAGTGAAATTGGTTACAGTTTCCTCTATGTTATTTACCGATGTTGAAGAAGTAAACGGCCATGGAGAAAGTGAAAGCACATCTCCCCAGGAGGAAAAGACTGCAAAATCAGATACTCATGCAAGTCAGGCGATGCTCAAATTTGCATTAAACAGCGACACTCTAACTCTTACCTATAATGTTATTTTACGATAAGTTGTATTTTGATCCATAAATCAGCTCCCATTTGCACAAAGGCTACCTGTCACTACCCTACCGGCAGCTCTGACGTCATCGCAGCACTACAAAGAGTGTTTGTTATAAAACAGTTGTATTTAGATGGAATAAATACTTAGAGAAATAAGTGAAATGAAATGAGTGTTAAGTGAGAAACCTCAAATGGAACAGCTGACCATATCACCATGAAGCCTGTAACTTTACTTAATGTATTGGTAAGTTAACCAAAGGAATAATTGACTAAACAGAAAATGATCATTAGATTAATCGGGAAAATAATTGTTAACTACAGCCTTAGTTTACTGTTTATCCTGGTTGCTATCTCAATGGTAGAATAACAGCAATGGTAAATTCATTGTGGGGGGGGGCGGGTCATTTCAAAAGCACATTAACAATCTTATTTACACATGCACAGCATAATTAACTACACAGTGTGTATACAATATGAATAAGTTTGAAACAACTCCAGACACGTTACAGTATTCAGTCAGGGACATGAATCTAACACAGTGAGCAGGAAACAGCTCAACAGCATTGTCAGACTCACGTGTAAAAAAAAAAAAAAATCTAGGGAAAAACAGGAAATCAGTAAACATCCAAACCATTATGATAAAGGGAACATTGGTCCTTGGTTTTCCGTTCCAGTTTGGATCTGGATGTTTCTGCGTGCTGTTTGTGAACCACTGCAGTGCTCGAACCTACGACTCACGGCAGCTGGGGGTCGGCAACTGCTCATTCTTCTCGCGCTCCACTCGACATCCGTGAAAGCAATTCTCCAGTGAACTGACATTTCTCTTCCCCTCTTGCAGTCCAACGGCCTACTGAATAAGATCTGCGTGGAGCAGAGCAGCCCAATGGTGAACAAGACTCAAGTGAAAGGCGGCGGAGGAGGGGGCGGCGGGGCGACATACGTATACAAGGTAAGAAGCCGCAGAGGGAATGATGCACACAGGGAGTCAGGGATATCATAACTGCATGTGATCTATGGAGGTTTTTATGATTTTCCAGTGAAAAATAGGTGTCAAGTTCCTCTTGCTACAAGTAGAAAACATACATCATGTCAGATATGAGAGAAAAGATGATATTAGCAGCCTGCTGGCACCCTGTATATCGACAATCATGAAGCACTGGAGCCAAACCGCCAGGGAGACATGAGTTGTTTTCTTCTCTCCTCTGATAACTGAACAGATAACAGGCCAGTCTTTAATAAACCAAGGTTTTCCTCTAAAGCAGAGCTCTCTCACCCGTTGCTGCTGTTTGTGGCGAGCTAACTGGCTGCTGCTTCTGGCTTCACATTGATTCATAGTAGCAGTCGTCTCATGCGAGTCTCAGAAAGTGCATTTCCCAAGATGTTGTTTTACCTGTGAGGAGCAGAAGCATCTGCGTAACTGTGACTCAAAACACCAATGACCCAGGTGAACAAAGACGTGTACTACCCCCTCATCATTGCTGCTGGGGGAGGAGGCCGCGGCTACAGCAGCCAATCAGAAACCCAGCTGGAGCAGATGGACTATGACCCCAACCAGCCGGGACGCAACGGGAAGTCCAGCGCAGCAGGTACTCTATTGCTCAGCTTTGATGTGTGTTTGTACCTTATGTACGTGTGAGCAGCTGATTGTGTGGTGGCTGCATGATTGTGTAGGGTAATACATTCAAGGGAGTGTTAATGAGAGAGCATGTGAGTGTGTATGAGCTGCAGAGACCATGATAGATGAGAGAAGGTGACTAAAGCCCCTTTACTGGCTTGTAATGTTTATGGCTTATCTTGCCAGGCCGAAGGATGAGAAAGGTAGTGTGTGGTCTGTTCCTTTCTACATGGAACCATCGTCACAATCATAAGCCGGGTTTACAGGCAGCCTGAGGTGGAAGTGTTTTTTCATGTCAAACTGTACTTATAAAACACCTCCATTTAAGGCGTGTCCCTCTGTCTTAATGTAGGAGTTTGGTAGATACAGCACTTTGTCCTCTTTGTTGGACAGAACTGACCCTGCAAACCATGCAGGTTCAATTATTCATGTGCTCTGGGTGGACGGACGTCCCAGAAAACACAAGATATTGATTCTTACGTCTTCTCAAAGTCCAAGGTTTACTTTTGAGGAAATTCGTGAATGAAAAATTACATTTTCAGCATGTCCGGGGGAAATTTGTTGCTAGTGTGATGTGATGTGGCCTTTGTTTTTGGATAGCTCAGGCTTCAAAGGAGAAGGGGGAAAACAGGGGAAATTAAATTGGCTGTTGTTCAGGAATATGGGAGGGATTAATTAAACTTCATTAGCTGTAAATTTAATCTCGTCATCAGGTTTCTTACACAAGATTTTTATGTTTTTGTGGTCTCTGCTCTACTCTACGTTGTTATCACTAATGGGTGTTGTGCATGTGTGTACATATTCTTAACACGTGGTGTGTGTGTGTTAGTGCATGTGTGCACGTGCCCACAGACATGCCACATGTATTTAGCATCTTTTTTGCAATACTACTGTCTCTCTCTGCCTTGCTCATCCTTTCCCTTATCACACACACACATTCCTTCACGTCGTATCAAATGTGTGTTTGGTGACAGGTGGAGGCGGCGGTTGGAATGATAGTGCTCCTGTCAGTCAGGGCGGCAGACCACTGGTGCTGGGGGGCCAGGGAGGGCAGGCATGTCAAAAGTTCTGGCAGACCAGTGGCGGCTTCGGTGGCGGCGGGGGCGGCTGTATGTCCGGTGGGGGCGGCGGAGGCTACAGAGGTTAGTCAAGAGATCTCCGGGATTTTTCTGAGATGTCCAGAAAAAGTTCAATAAATAAATCATCTTGTGCTGTCAGGTATGACCCAAATGTACATCTAATAGTACCATGCTGTATGTGTTTAATACTGAATGTGACAGGGGTCAGGTCCTCTCTCGCTCTAACTACTCAATCAACTGTAGCTCAATCTGGATTCAGCCTTCAAATCTTTAAACACAGTTTAAAAATGTGACACCTTGTATCTCTATCTCTATACTCAGCATATACCCTTAAGCGCTGTGATTGTTTATATAAACTTGTATAGTCCTCATTAAAGTAATGGATGGTCCACACGAAGGACCACATTTAAATTAGAAGAAATGTGAATAACACTAAAACAAATATTGTGGCATGCATTATGCAAATAACTGTTACTCTACATTACAAAACATTGGTAGGTACAAGGGTGAAAAGTGGGTGATATTTAAATATAACACTGGATATGGAAAAAAGAGATGTGAAATGAGAGCAGAGGACGACCTGTGTCTCGCCCTCTGCTCTCATGTCTGGATTGTATGTGAAATGTGCTATTAAATGATTTTGCTAATTCCCTTTGAATGTACCTCATGTTAATTGGACGTCATTGAACATCAGCTCAATGACTAATAATAATAATGTGTACTCGCCCACTGTCAGCTGGGATTGGCTAAATGGCGACCCTCAAAAGGATAAACAGTGCATCTGAGGGATTAATTGGTACTGAGGTTTTGTCACTGTTAAAATGCCTTGTGGTGGACCTCCTTGTTTCTAGGTGGCAACACGTCCACAGATAACAACCCCAAAAATGATGGTGATGATGGCACGTCCTTCCTTGGCCCAGAAGGAGACCCCTTCCTCTATCCTCTAAAAGGTAACGTGAAATGATTCTAGGCCTTGTTTCAAAGATACAGCTATTTAGCAGTCAGCACATTTGTATTCAGCATTTAATCCCTTTGTAGTTTGTATGTGAGAGTTAATGTGTTTGTACAAAACATGGAATCAGTGTTTTTGTCCTGGAGTATCTGGTTTGCCTTCTACAGTCCAAGATTTCACACCCACATAACAAAATCAATTTCTATAGGAAGATACGAATACATCTCTCCTTAAATAAGGACTTTGTAAACATGTACAGCAGATTTTGACGGTTGTTCCATGGAGGGCGAGAAACAGGAGCTTTTCATTCCATCCAGAGGCGATGGAACATATTATTTTTATTGATTAACATGCCTCCAGACAGAGAGGAGGAATGGAAAAAGTAAAACCATCCAGTGTAAACCTGCTGACCACCTCTGCTTTTCTTCTTGTACATTAGAACTTGACAGGTACTAAAAACACGGTCTGAAATTTCAGCTGTAGTGATAAGCCATACATCACCTAAGATTACTTCTCCACTGAGCTCCATGGAGAAATAAAAAAAAGGTGGGGGAAATGGCAAATAGACGATGAAGTGCTTTTTAAAATTGTCTTTTATTGGTCTCTACTAAAGTATGCACCCATCTCTCTCTCCCATTGAGCTTTCAAAGTGGTGATGCTGTCGAGTGAGGCAGCGCCGCCACAGGCCTCAAATCTATCATCCACCTTTCTTCATTTCCTCCCGGGGAAAAAGACTCTCAGAATGAACTTCAGCTGTAAATAAGAGAAATGTGTTTTTGTTTTGTTTTGTCAAATTGCATAAAATTATTCATTTGTTAAATTAAACATCCTTATTCATCTCGAATAATTTTATTTATGCAGCACCTTTTAAAGTTGAAAGTGATTAACAGTAAAAGCAAAGTATAAAAGTAAAATTACATCCAAAACATGAAATATGAAATGGCTCAGGGGGGGCAGTCAGAGATACCGGATACAACCACAGTGATGACCAGGCCATAAACTCGTGTTCTTTGTCCAGCAACAAGTGTCCACAGATAACACAGATGGATATCAGAAATACAATCTCCATCATCTACAAGTCTGTATTGATCTGAGCATCTCTTAAAGGTTTTATATTCCTGCATTAGAAACTGAAAGCCTGAAAGCATTGTGAAAATTTGAGTGTGTTTGCATAAAAAAGAGAAAGTGGGATGATTGATAACCGGTGAATTACCAAACAGCCTGAATCACCACAATAACACAAAGCATGGAATACTATAATTTGATAACTGAAAGCAATATGATCAGTGTAAAGGTCAGGCTTTGGGGGCATCCGTGCTCTGATGTTGTATTTCACAAATATCTACGCCAGTTTATTTCCTTCGCAGCTTGAACTGCACAGGCAGGTTCTCAAGCTCGAAGAAGAAAAAGCAGCAGGTAAGGCCGGACAACCATGCTGTGAGCATTCAGAGGCCTGAGAAGGGGATGGTTCCATTGATGTTGACAGGGGCAGCCAGTCTCAGTACAGAGGAATAATCCTCTGAATGCAGTGTGACAGAAGACTAATGCAGACAGGGAACGAGGGGATCCAGTCATACACTGCATGGAAGAGGCTAGGTTGTAGCTCACTCGATCCACCTGCATAAAAGAGAAACTGCAGCTTAGGGGAGGGAAAACTACTCACCTGAACATATATCCTTGTTTATTTTTATGCTTTAAATTTGTTTCAAGGCAAAATATAATGAAATCATTAAACAAGAAATTATTTATTTTTTAAATTCCTTAAGCCATCGTCGTCTTCCTCATCCCAGTAAAAGAGTAACAGGACAACATGTAAAGACCCATGCTGCAGGGTGTCACCATGACATTAGTATGCGGTTAGCATCTGCACATTTGTATTCTTCCCTGGAAACCTTTCAAGTGTTTCTGGGTTAGATTTATGTATTTGGACTTATAAAGCTGATAAGAGGACGATGAGAGAAAATAAATTCTGCAGATGACTGCATTTGCTTCGCTTACTGAACAGCACGAGTTTTCATGACCGGCCCATAACTGATTCATGTTAGACTGATTTGTCCCCACTTGCTGTGGTTTCAAATTAAGGTAATGGCTTTCTTTTGAATCTGATAAAGTAAAGGATGTTGTCAAATCTATTTAAAAACATTTAGCAATTTTACCACAGAGAGCAGAGCATCTGCAGATTTTGTTCCGGCCAAAGCAAAAAAGCAGATTGTTAGACTGATTAACATACGTCCAGTCGCAATCAGGGAATTCATCTAGTTCAAGATGAGATCGGGCTGAAATTGTGCGAGCTCACTGCGCCCCACACAATATGACAAACCAGCTATGACTCATTTCCTCTCGTAAGGATTGTTCTTGCTGGGGAGCCCTCTTTATGACATTACATCAAGCTGGTGATGAAACAGAAAGAGCAGCCGGAGACAAGTGAGCTGTGAACATTTACGCTACGGCAATACACCTGTTGACCACGAATAGAATTCTAATGTTGAACATGCAGTCTGTCAGACCAGAGCAGAATCATCATCTACAGAAATCACATGCATTTTCCATAAATATGAAGCTTGGCATGTACCTGCCTTTGCAGGAAACTAGGGTTGATCTACACACCGATCTATATCTCTCGCAACAAATCTGCATTTGATTGAACATACAAAGATATTTCATGGTGATGACATTATTACATTTTGTGACTTTGTTGTGTGTGTGTGTGTGTGTGTGTGTGTGTGTGTGTGTGTGTGTGTGTGTGTGTGTGTGTGTGTGTGTGTGTGTGTGTGTGTGTGTGTGTGTGTGTGTGTGTGTGTGTGTGTGTGTGTGTGTGTGTGTGTGTGTGTGTAAAGCTATGGAGGGGGACGGTGAGGTGATCATCAGTCCTGTGCAGAACTGCAGCCACTGTGAGAGCGGTGAATGCCACGAGAGCGGGAACAGCGTTGCCTGCTACTGTCTCGATGACCTCATCCTGGCCCCAGACGGAGTGTCCTGCATCAACGCCACAGGTCGGACATACAGTACATTACAGTATTGTAGTAGTAGAGTAAGAATAATGTCTCGTTTCGCTCTGTTCCACACAAATATGTGAAATGAATTCAAACGTAGGAATGAATTAAGCTGCATGTAATTGTACCTGTTATAGACTATGACTCGGTGAATAGATAGCAAATTAATCTACTGAAGTAATTAAGCCTGGGAGGTTCTGTGTTATCTGAGGAAACGTTTTTCATTAGTGCCTTAATCATTCATAATAATAATTATTCCGTTGGATAAGCTTACCTGTTAATGGAAATGGATCAACCTAAAGCAGTACGAGTCCTGTCCTGCGATTTGTAACCCTCCATATCTGTGCTGCAGTCAGATCAAAGCAGATACTCGTGTAGTGACATTGTACTCTAGATTTCATAATGGGCGTCATGAAAGTTTATGTAGTTTTGTCTTTGCCCATTAGTCCAAGTCAACCTTGACTAACATTGAGCTTTCACAGGAGCGATGTGTCTTTTTCTTGTGTTGAACTGCAACAAAGGGATGTAGACAAACCCCTGTGGATCTAGAATTGCCTCTTCAATTATGATTTGTAATCTCAGATGAAAAATGAATATAGGGATGTAGATCTCAAATTAATTAATACGGCGCAATATCACTTTGTAATTTGAAGCAAATAACGGGGCTATTACCATCTCAATAATATCTAAATGACCTCCAGTGTCTCCTTGCCCTATGATTTACTAATCTGCTCTCAGTTATGACAAGGCAGTAGATAACTCTATGACGCCGGGTCATTAAAGGTCACAGTCTCAATATGGTCCGTCTCTGTGAGCAGATTTGCTCCTCGAACTCCACAAGTGAGATGAGATCACCTCTCTCGGCTGAAAACTACTTGACATGCGCTGGCTGTTGCTGCTCCTAAGCTCTGTTGTGTCATCACTTTCACATCATTAATTACGTTGGGGATCAGAGTGGAGAAGTGAATGTTAATACTCCTCTGGGGGAGATAACAACTGTGCGACGCTGTTGTTTCCCCTTGCAGTGGTGTCCCTGCAGCCCCCCCAGCCATCTCTCTCCCACCTGGCACTGGGTCTGTCTGTCGGCACCTCCGCCCTCATCGCTGCCCTGCTGCTGGCTGTGTCCGGAGTCATGATAAGTAAGTACTGTCACACATCAGTCAGACATGATGTGGTAGTATTAATTATAATGTATTTTACCTGACCCGTTGGTTTGTGAACCGCCATTTTGAGGCCTCGAGTTTCGCATCTTTAATCAGCACCATGTTGGCTTTTATGAAAATGGACATACAATTGGGGTGGGTCTGACTGAGAGCTCGTCAACTGTGCCCACCTGCAACCATGCACTGATTGGACAGACCAGCTGTCACTCACACTGTATCTACGCTACAGCGCTTTATTGTCTATTTTACTCTAAATGAGACCACCAGACCATTGACTGACAGTATAAATCAAATGAGAAGTAGAGTCAGACTTCTATAGAAACAGATTTATTTTTGCAACCAGTGGAGTCGCCTCTGCTGGTGATTCCACAGAATACAGGGTTCAGGCACTTCCGCATTGGCTTCATTTTCCGGACCCTGTGACTACGTCTATTTTTTATATAGTCAATAATCTTATCTCACAAATCACCTAAGAGAGCCCACATCTGTCCAACAGTACACTGTATACGACTGTACATGTAAATAATGGGCCTCATGCACGAGCCATGCGTACGAGTGATTATGGAGAACTTCGCCCATTCACCAATTTTCTGGTGTCTTGCCGAATTACACGCAGACTAGAAGAGCCGGGGATCAAACCATCGAGCACTCGGGTTAGTGGACGACCCTCTGTCTCCTCAGCTACAGCTGCCCACTATGATTAAATTGACAAGTGGGAACAAAACCATGGGTTGTGTCTGAAATCCAGTCCTCCTGACTGTATGTGATGGCTGTAGTAGTTTACTGTGTGGAGAGCAGATCGTTGAGGTTTTTGGTCACTTACCGTTCATTGTCAGTCAAACCCCCGACAGGTGTGATGCAACATGATACCAATTTTCACATTTGTAAAAATGTGATGCATTGTGTTATGGGGTTGAAAACATGTGAGGGGTTGTTTTTTTACATGGCAATGTGTCCTCAATATTTGTAATGTAGTTATTAATTACATTCCACATAGAACAAGTCACGAAACATAAAATATATTTGAGATATTGCCCTCCCCAAATTATGACATGATGACCATCCATAGCTGGAGAGCGCTACCAAAAGTTTGAGAGGTTCATATTTGATGAGTACTTGTATTTTCCTCTTCTAACTCTCACTAACATACACACACACAGACACGCAGTTCTTCATCGTCTGACCTGGTTCCTCTGACATGGCTCTTAGCAGGTAGTTGTCAGAATGAGAAGCGAGCCTCACGGCTGGCACAGACATCCGTCCGCCTGCCTACTTTTCCACTATTACAGCCAGACATATGCGCTCATTGAGCCATCATCTAATCCACACACACACACACGCACGCTCACTCTCACACTTTCACACCGACGCACACGGCTACACTCCCACCTACGCTCTTGCACACATTTCGGCGGGAAGAGGCGTGAGCAGGGGAGGTGTGGGACGACCTCAGTGATGAATGAAACATGCTAATGACGGATGGCTGCTCAGCGGGTGGCTGACAGCACTCGTACATTAGACAGCACTTTGTAAATAAATAAATCCACCGCACACACATAAATACACACACAATCCTCCCAGTGTCTAATGCGTTCACACCCAGGTTGAGCCCTCGAGCACAATAACGCGTGCATGTGTGTGTGCGAGAGGGGGGAACGGTTTTCATACCGTCTAATTCTAAATAAAGTGCTTTTCTTTTGTGGTGTGAAGGCGGAAAAAGTGTCTGTGGTCTCAGTTGTGTGCATGTTTCTTTATGCGTTGTGCATGTGATTGCATTTTCATCAACCGCACACAATGTGATTATGTAAGACCGATTTGAATGCTGAGGGTTGAATTCTGAAACATGAATATTTGAATATATAAGACAAATCTGGTATCAGACAGAGGGCAATCACTATTCCACAGACACAAAGGAATTCATTCTCAGTAGAATTGTTGTTGTGAAAGCAAAGGGTCTGGAGAGAAATAATAACGGTTAAAGCTTTGCACTCGGTGTGCTTTGGCTGTTAGCCATCGTTTTCGACAAGAAGATGAGTCAAAGGTTTTGTTTTTTTGTTTTCTAAATAGAGGATATCTCTGTCGAGAAATAAAACTCCCGTTTCTTTTTCATCTCATCAGTGTATAGGCGCAAACACACAGAGCTGCAGTCCATCCAGCTGGAGCTGCAGAGTCCGGACTGCAAGCTCAGTAAACTGCGGGCCTCCACCATCATGACCGACTACAACCCCAACTACTGCTTCGCCGGCAAAACGGCTTCGGTCAGCGACCTGAAGGAAGTGCCGCGACGAAACATCTCCCTCACCAGGTACAATGTTCCAGATGCCACAATCTGTGCCGGTGTCTAGTAGAATGATGAGTTATTGATTCACGGACAACAGAATCGCAGCAAACAGGACAAATGACACAGTTCAATTAAAAGTACAATTTTCTTTAAATACTGTAGGATGGACTTATAGATGGAGCATAGTGGTAGAAGAATCAGTTTGAATACAGTCTGAAATATTAATGTGCTAAATATATAAGTCCCAAAGTGCATGGGTGTGCTACAGTGATCCGAGCGGCTGAGAAATGATTTTTGCAAGGCCCTTTTTTAATATTTAATGCATCTTTCATGTGTTTATAGCTCACCAGTTTATCATTCCGGCTCTTAATCTTCGTGAAACATTATTTTTCTCGTGGACCCATGAATATTTTCCCAGCATCTAGAGCTATGTAAGTCACGACTCAAATGACACTGCTAAAATATGGTGAATACTGACCAGCATCTCTGCCCAACTGATTACCTCCGTGGCTCTCATTTCTTCTGTACTTGGCTCCATGTGT
This sequence comes from Scophthalmus maximus, assembly GCF_022379125.1. Classification (NCBI taxonomy): domain Eukaryota; kingdom Metazoa; phylum Chordata; class Actinopteri; order Pleuronectiformes; family Scophthalmidae; genus Scophthalmus; species Scophthalmus maximus. The sequence continues at coordinate 17,641,940 of NC_061529.1, read as the reverse complement.
CCATGTTCTTTGGACACAGATCCAGGGAGGACATGTCCAATTGCTTCTCATTTCTCCAGCCTAGAAATCTCACTTTAAACATTGCTCTTGTTTCTGTCCCCGCGTGTGACAGTGTCAGATAAACTACGGACAGTATGAATGGAATCATAAATAAGTGATGTTTGTGTTTCACCAGGGGGCTGGGCCACGGTGCTTTTGGTGAGGTGTACGAAGGGCTGGCAGTGGGGATACCAGGGGAACCAAGTCCACTGCAAGTGGCAGTAAAGGTGAATTCTTACCTGCTCTCTGAAACAAAACTTTTTCTGTTCTTCAAAGGTCAAACTGTGATTAAATAAAACCAGATCCTGAGGACCCTCTTAACTAATTACACCAACTTTACACAGAAAATACCTTTTCTCAGGAGAGGAGAACATAAGCAGTTTCATTTCCAATAGCTTATATGCACTTTAAGGCTTGAAGGCACTATAATTGAAGTAAAATAACTTCTATACATACGTCTTTTTGACAATAGACCCTCCCTGAGGTTTGCTCTGAGCAAGATGAATTGGACTTCCTCATGGAGGCTCTGATCATCAGGTAAGAGCCACTCAAACAATCAACAGTAGTCCCCTGTCTCTAGTACAGCGCCCTCACTTCTGACACACACTTCCTGTCCCTGCAGTAAGTTCAGCCACCAGAACATCGTGCGCTGTATCGGAGTGAGTCTGCAGGCCATGCCCAGGTTCATCCTGCTGGAGCTGATGACAGGAGGAGACCTCAAGTCTTTCCTGAGGGAGACCAGACCGCGACTGGTGAGACTTCCTGCTGTATTGCACTCGAGAGGACATTGTTATTGAATTATGCATTTCATTTTTTTTCCCACCGCCTGAAGCTGCCACTTCTGTTCTTCTCATTAGGTCCTAGAACTGAACATACGACTGTAGCATCTAAGTTAGATTGGTTTGATTTTCAAACATGCGCCTGTGTGTACTTTATATATGTGTGTGTGTGTGTGTGTATATATATATATATATATATATATATATATATATATATATATATATATATATATATATATATATATATTTACTAGTATAAAAGGCCTTAAAGGCAAGTCCCAGCACTCTGCCTACATCTTGGCAGAGCTCCCAGGCAGTTGTTTCAGGCTGACGACAGCAGGCACCTCCAGTATCTAACTGAATGTGGAGAGCCACGACTGCACTTTCAACAGTGACTGTAAAATAAAGACTACTTTGAAACTGCAGCGTTTAAACGCCAGTCAAATATTTGCCACGCGTGTCAGTGCAGCAACGTGATTGTCTTGATGCGTTTCCTGTTTCGGGCCATTACAAAGCAGAGGCAGCGGCTCAGGAGGTAGACCACTGACCTTATTCTGAAGGTCAGTGGTTTGATTCCTGTATTTTGAAGAGTCCTTGGACAAGACACGGACGTGACTCGTGGTAAAAAGCACTTTGAGGGTGTGTTACGACAGAAAAGTGAGGACATGTTTTATACCACTGCCATCTTCTTTAGGGGGTTTGTCAGGTCTGTCATTTCTTTCATCAGGAGCACCCGTCCAGCCTGACCATGGTGGACCTTCTCAACGTGGCCAGAGACATCGCTAAGGGCTGCCAGTATCTGGAGGAAAACCAGTTTATACACAGGTACTTCACCAGGTCACACACACACACGTTGAATATGCATATGCAAAAACAACAGTGGGCTGGCATACATAAATACAGCACAATTATGAAAGGGTGTATTGTTATTCTGTGGCCCTGTAGACCTCCCACCTAAACAGATCAAAGAGAGAGAGAGAGAGAAATACACTTTGCCCACATTCCTCTGCTGACTTCTGCTCAGAGTTATGAGCTGATGCAGCTGTCCAAGCGTGACATATGGACTCTCCAGACCTCTAGCCTTTCGTATGATAACAGAAAGGACAAGTGATGAGTTTAGCATCAGAGCAGCCAGATGGAGAAGCCGGCTTGTCTCTTTACAGTCGGCATCCAAGGCACAAGTCGACAGAGCGCCCTGCTCCGTATTCATATTCACTGTAGTTGGTGAACCTTAAGGATGTGGTTACAGAAATGTAAAGGCCTTCTCATTAACCTCCTTCATGAATGTCAAAAAGGAGATTTAAGCACGTCAGAGTGGGAAAATGTCATAATTGCTCCACCCATCACATCCAGACAAATGAAGTGTGAGGCCGTTCCTGCACGTCAGTCTTTGACTTCCGAGAAATTAGCTGATGAAAAACCACAGAGGCACAATCCTATCAATCCACCTGATGACGGAGCCTTCTCCTGAGGCTCCTTTCTCATCCTCCCTTTTTCTGCCCCATGTTAAAATCCACCCTAACACTGTCCTTGAGGCTAATTTACATTTTGATGTGGGTGTGTTTATTCTGGGGTTGAGTAAAGGGCAGGCAGATGAGGAATGGCTATTCAGAAAGTGCAGCCTTTTCTCTGAGGGACAACTGGAGCTGCAGGTCAAATCACAGGGTTAGAGTTGTCGGAGAACAACTTCCTCAGGCTCTCGTGTTTCTCTGCTCATTCCTACGGTGGTATTGATCTGTGTTATGTGTAGGCACGACCGATACAGATTTTTTAGGGAAGATGCCGATACCGATTTTTTTTTTGATACGGACTGCTGATTTTCTTGAGCTGATATTTGGAGCCCATACTACTTTTGCTCCCTCAATTTAATAGTTAAATAGAATTAAATTCAGCGGGTTGTCTCATCTGATCTGAGGTCTTAGTCAAAGTGGGGTTATGGCCAAGGCCGTGGTTCGCCTCCCTGGGTTGAGGGAGACGAGGCTCACGACGCTCTGGAGCATCTGGGGAGTTCCCACCGCACCGAGACTCGTCCGCCCACGAAGCCTGCGGCGCGGTCAGACCGGAGACTAAAAAAGTCAACCGGCAGCCGCGCCCGAATCTGTGCGGGGCCTGACGGACGGCGCCGTCAGTCCCAGCCTGCTGAAGCAGAGAGGGGAAAGGCGGGGAAGAGAAGGAGGGTACGGGGGGAGAAGAGCCAGCCGACGAGCAGAGAGAGCACGAGGACGTGGAGGATGCGTAAAACAGCAACCACGAGCCTCGCGCCCGTCCGTCGGTGCCCCCCCCCCCGAGATTAAAAAGTCAATTTCCACGAAGCAAAGGGTTTGGTGAAAAAGGAGAAAGACACAAACCCACCGGACGCTCCATCCACAGCGACCCACGATTAAGCCGGCCGGAGCCAGCGGCAGAGCGGGGTGGGAGACATTGAATCCTCCTCCCGCTCTCCGGAGGAGAAGGGAGAGTTGGGTACCCGATGGGCGTGCAGCGCGGCAGCCTAGGGTAGATGCACCGCGACGGCGTTGGGTACATGGTTCCGGAGAGAGGTACCTCCCCAAAAAAACTATCGCCGATCGTAGCAGCCGCGCATCGGCCGAACACTAATTATGGGCAGTGGATCCTGTGACTTTACTCTGTGGTTACTTTATTCCACAAAGGATTGAGTACTCTTAATGGAAACCGTGGAGAGCTGTGTAGAGCCTGCTAGAAACCACTAGAATGGCCTATTAAAAGGCTGTAAACCGTATACTGTAAATACGGTTTACAATATGAGGCCAGTTAACATTGTGTTTTAATAACGACCCGCTCTCACATCACTGTGCGGCATGTACAGAGTCTACAATAATCCTTCCCCTTAATCCATCAGCCTGCCGTCCGTGACATGCACTGCTGCATGTCAAGGCTGGTCCTCGCCTACGAGCAAAGCAAATCATCTGAATGAATTCTTCCAAGACACGAAACAAGGGCTACTTGTATTCAGCTCCTGCATCTCATGAGAAAAGATTGTGTGTGTGTGTGTGTGCGTGCGTGCGTGCGTGCGTGTGCGTGCGCGCGCGCGCTGATAGAAATGGTTCAGTGTTCCTGAAGTAGTTGAACTGCCCCTGAACAGATTGATTGTTTCACTACTACTTCTTGAATAGAAAATTCCCTGTAGCTGGTTTGATAAATAAGTTTACCGGCATCTCATTTAACTGCCTGAGTCCAAATTGGACTGAGGCAAAGTAATCTACTTCTTCTTCCTTCTTAGACTGAAATAAAAAGCAAACAAACTCCCTATACACTTAGTCGTTTTTGTTTTGTTCTGGGGGTTTTTCATACAAAATTGTTTAATGTCTTGGAAGTCGTACATTAATATAATAAGTGAGTAGCTGCACACACTTTTGGCACTTTGCAAAGGGGACAGCCATACATAGTGTTGTCCCTGTCTGAAACCCCCTCACTTTAAATCAGTCTGAACTCTTACTTTCTCCTCATTGTCATTTCTGTGGCGACCAAACGTCAAAACAATGTGTTGCTGTGTACACACTAACGAAACAGCGCTGCTGCTGGTTGTACATTTTTCATTCCCAGCCCTTCCCCGGCCGCATGATCCTCTTTGAACAGTGTCACTTGATTTTATTTTGATATGAAATCGTGGGTATTCATTGGCCTTAGTGTTCACACGATGTCGGTTCATGAGACGTTAGAAACGTGAGACGTCTGGGGAGCCGACTGCAGCGTGTGGGCTTTATTTCCTCGTCCCTGCGCAGGAGTAGAATGATAAGTAATAATAAGTTAAATATCATTAATGTTTTTAGTTTTGTGTGAACTTCTCTATTCTCTTAAAGAATAACAAACCCAGTACAATGTAAATAAAAATGTTATGATTTTATTCTCTTCCAACCCACTCCCCCCTGCATATACAACTGTGGAACGCTTCAGTCTTCTCCCTGGATGTACTGTGTGGGCAGATTCATAAAGACACTGTAGGAGACGGTACACTTTGCCAGCTTGCCCCGGGGATACTTACAGCTCAACTCAGTTCTGAATGGTTTTATGCATATTAATGCAAATACATTATATGAAGAAAGTAAACTAGAGAAGAGACTACGGCCTGAGCCAGTGCGGTGCTTTTTGAGCAGCCACATATTTCTCCACTCCAATTTTGAGTTATTTATAAATGTTGTTGAATGGCAGTTGCAACCTGCTGCCGAAAGTTCCCATTTTCAATTTCAGACAGACTCTGTTCAAGCATCAGTACTTCACCCACAAGAAGAAGAATTAGGCAGGCCACCAGGGTTTTTTATCAGCAAACTTTTTGGGAAGTTCAAAAATCCCATCTGACAGAAGCCCAATTTCCAGACTTAGTTTACTTTACATGAACCTATTTATTTAGACTGACTATCATAATTATCATGTTTTGTTTTTTAGGCTTGTTTGTAGCTCTTACAGACACAGCGAGTGAGTTATTGTGTTGGAATTGTGCGACAATGCTCCATCAATACAAACAGTGAGTGGATGCCGTGACCTGAAACCCTGTTTCTTCTCTTCTCTCAGGGACATTGCAGCACGGAACTGCCTCCTGACCTGTAAAGGTGCCGGCCGCACGGCCAAGATCGGAGACTTTGGGATGGCTCGAGACATTTACAGGTACAGTCCAACACAGGTCACTGAATGATATAGGACAGCAGGACAGAGCACCACCCGTTAGACCCCAAGTGTTTATTCACCCTGTTTGCCCAGGTGAGATTCTGGGTGTCCAGCCACAGGATGTGACAAATGAAAATCCGAGAGCAGAACCAAACAGTACCACAATATTAGAGCTCTTTTATTATTTGGTAGAAGGACGTCTGCCTATAAAAAAATAAATTGGCCATCTCGTGACTTTGTTGAAAGATTCAAATCACAGAAAACTAATCATATTCCAGATATTTCAGTGAAGTAATCTCTCTGTAGCTCAGATGTTTTTTTTCTTCCCATGTGATGGCAAAGCCTGTGGCACCGAACATGGAGACCTTAAAACTGGTAAATGTTGAAGCGTAGCTGTGAAAGTGTTTTTATTCTCCATCTCTCTGGTGTACCGCAGCCTTCTTTTAATCTACATCAGCTCATCTGTGGCCTCGGCGGCATCTCGTTATTCTTAGCTCCAACTTTTTTAATACAGCGGCCACAATTTCACGTGACACCATTTAAATGAAGGCAACAATCCAGCAGGGAAATCTCCCAAGTCTTTCATCTGGTGAGAAATTAGAGCAGGGGAAATGTGTCACAACAGTCAGCGATATCAACGCAGCACTTTTGAATCATCCGATGGAAAGTCGCACAAGAGCAGAGTCACTCTCCGAGCATCCGGAGGAGGCGGTTGCACAATAGCCCCCGGGAAGCCACGTTAGGAGCACTCCATTTAATTGCTGATGTCAGTTTTTCAGGTGCCTCGCTGTGAAGCCTGGAGCCGTGGTGCTTGGACTGTGAATTCTTTCTTTTATTATCATTGCTATTACAGTTTGTTGAGAGGGAGGAGCGGTGGCCCTCCTGCTATGTGACGAGGGACACGGGGGACATTTCAAGGACCTTCACGGGGGACGGGTGTCACAGCGAGGGACCAGGGCGAGGCTTAATGTCATCTTTTTATATTCTGAGACGGGAGCCACAGGTGCTATTGCACCAGATAGTCCATGGGCTTCCTCTGTCACACAAATGCTTCCACACAACTGATGCAAACAGTAGCTGCCAGTCAGGAGCCATCCTGAGGTAAACAGCTGCCACAATGAAGAGAAATCCACTGTGCGTTCACAAAAGAGCTGCTGTTTTGCCTTAAATCATCACATTCTCCCAGGAAATATTAACAGTGGTGTAAAGCATGACTGTGGGTTATATTTAATAATGTCGGCCAGCTGCTCTCAGCCGCAGACACACTGTAAACAAACGTGTGAGCAGACACAAGTATGAGGCTCCACACAGTGTCCTCAGGTGCATGTTTCAATCTTACAGGTACTTTGTCTCTCTAACACTTCTCCATCTCCCAGCTTCTCTCCAGCACACAGCTACCTGTCGCCTACATTTGTGCTATAGATTTCCTGATGTCCTAAACCTAATCTGCAGTGCAGCTTTGATTCTGTTGCAGGTTTTACCGTGAGGAAAAAACGTGTCCATGAAGTCCAATCCACTGATGGGAGGGTTATCAGTCTCATCCTCTACATTTTACCTTCCCTCAATCTTTTCAAAATATGTCAACACAGATAACAGACTGAATAGAAATGTGGACAGGTCATCACTTTTTAAAGATGTTTTTCACTCAGAGGTCAGAAAAGGCAGGCGCTGAAAATATATTGTACCAAAAAATGTAGCAGATTGTGGCAGCCGACCTTCACAGAAATGATTACATTGATGCTTTAAAGAGCAACATGCGTAGGATCCAGTGAGCGCCCACTGCCAGATTAGTTTTATATAATTGCATCTTTTGATGTGGGCCAGTCCACCTCCATTGCTATTTTCTTTATTTGGATGGACAGAAAAATTAGAGGGATACATAGTTAAGGGCGCAGGCGCAGCAGAGAAGACACTGGTAGGATTCAATTGAGATTGTAGGCTTATTATTGAGAGAGGAAACTGAATTGATTGTGTTATTTTAAGTGATAGATGACGGCGCTGAGTGTGGAACTGCCCTGCAGTGGTTGTTAGCTCATGTGTCAAGCAAACACACATGTTTTTTCTGCTTTATTGATTATGTGTAATATTCCTCGGGACTAACTTTTTATGCCTGTACTTTTCTAAGTATTCATTTCCCTTTCAGCCAAATTCTCTGACAGCTCATCACACTTCATGTTACCACTGCTACAGCTCCGACTGTTGTTATTTGTCTTGAATGTATTGGGTGGATGTACAGTGCATCCGGAAAGTATTCAGAGCGCTTCACTTTTCAAGATTTTGTTATTTTACAGGCTTATTCCATTTATTATTTTCCTCAAAATTCTATGCACAGTACCCCATAATGACAAAGTGAAAAAAGTTAGTAAAGAACAAAAATATAACATGTACATACATATTCACAGCCTTTGAGCTCAGGTGCGTCCTCTTTCCACTGATCATCCTTGAGATTGGAGGTCACCTGTGGTCGAACCAGCAGCCAGAGTCAGACAGTAACAATAACTGGCATCTCCTCTCCGTTCACTGAGGGTCTCTCCCACTCCCGCATGTTGGGAAGCTGAGAATGGATCACAGTGAATTAATTGCTGGATGTGAGATTTAAAAAATATTTTTTCCTTCATCTGCTTTTTGAGGGCAGTTCCGTTGCCATGGTGATGGTGCTGCAAAACATTTGTTCCCTTTTCAGGCTAACAAAAAAAACCGGTATATTTATTAGCAACATTATATACATTATATATTATTTACATTTTGTGTGTGCAGGGCGAGCTATTACAGGAAGGGTGGGCGTGCCATGCTGCCAGTGAAATGGATGCCACCTGAAGCCTTCATGGAGGGCATCTTCACATCTAAAACAGACACATGGTGAGAATCCCTCTCACACCCTGTGACTTCACCTCATAAATTTCACAGACGTCCCAACCTGCCCCCTCTCTCTCTCTCTTTCACCTTCCTCTGTCCTTTTTTGATCTCTCACTGTGCCTCTTGTTTTTTAATTCCTTGTGTCGTCGCCATCTCATCTCTGTCCACTGCTTCATCCTTTACCACTTCAGCTTTGAGGATGCTTATAATTTATGACAAGATTGTCCTTAATCTCTGCCGCTTTCTTTCCTCCCCTGTAATTAATGGCTCCTCATCATCCGCCTCCCTCAGGTCATTTGGGGTTCTGCTATGGGAGATCTTCTCGTTGGGCTACATGCCATATCCAAGTCGCAGTAACCAGGAAGTGCTGGAGTTTGTCACCAATGGAGGAAGAATGGACCCTCCTAAGAACTGCCCTGGGCCCGTGTAAGTGCAGATGCACACACACATACATGCTGAATGCATTTATATACTGTATTGCACATGACCACAAGGAAATGTGATCCCATGAGGTCTAATTAGGCTTATTTATACATCACAAGCAACAGGGAAAGATGCTTAATTGTATATGATGCATTTGTATGCACATACACGGAATCCGAAAAAACAAACGCGGAGGCAGATATGAAAGATTCTGAGGATCTGCTGATATTGACACATAAACAAGTTTTGTGACCCAGAAGGCAACAGAAGATTTAGCAGGAGAAACGCTTCTTTCATGTTTGCCTCTCAATGTGGGAGAAGTCACGAGTAGCTGATAGGATAAAAAACACATTTTCCACTCACACCGCCTCTCATGTAAACTATGATAAAACATAAATGGGCAGATGCACACTCACGTTTCCCTCACTCAGGGAACACATTCCAGCCTTTCTTTATCCTTCAAACCTGCTCGCCGCAGCTTTGCCAATCAGCCCTCACCTCATTCTGCAGCCTGCCCTGCATCTTCCTTTCAAAATATACATGATACCATTGTTTTTTATTAATTTAATGTTGTGACAACGTGTAATAAGAATCTGGTTTTTGATAAATCAGCAGGAGAGATGCTGCTGGTCAGCTTCTGCTGTCTCCACCACTGCACTGAGTGCGAGAAAATGTTTTCATGGAGTGCTTTTGTCCTTGTGTGTGTGTCCATACATACACACACACACGTGTATGTTCAGGTATCGTATCATGACGCAGAGTTGGCAGCACCAGCCTGAAGACAGGCCCAACTTCTCAACCATCCTGGAGAGAATCGACTACTGCCTACAGGTACTGACTATCATGCAACCAAGAACCATGGTTCAGCAGCTGATTTGGATTTACAATATTTTTGGGGGATAAACTGTGACTGTTTTCGATAAAATAAACTACAGGTTGTCGTGTTGAAATTACTTTTGTATGAAAAGAATAAAATAAATATGCTTGTTATTCAAGGCTCTTTTGTACTTTTCAACAACTTCGGTAACCATTTTCATTATAGCTAAAAAAGTTAATTTTCCCACTACAAACTATCGATGTAAGAAAAAACTTCCTTTCAGGACCCCGATGTGGTGACCATGCCCCTGCCTATAGAGTATGGACCCGTCCCTGAGGAGGAGGAGCGCGCACCAATGCGCCCTGATGACCCCTCAGCTCCAACCGTGCTGGTCAATGCCCAGGTGCCTGATGGGGAGGCCCCACCGCCGCCACCATCCTATCCCACAGAGGAGAACCGCAGAGGAGGAGAACACACGGTTGTGACGAGCACAGCATCGGAGGCCAAAGCACAGACGGCAGCGCAGCCCCAGCCATACCTTCACCAGCACCCTCACACACAGACCTCCATGACTATGACAACCACCACCGCCACAGCCAGCTCTACTCTCACAGCTAAGGGACCTCATGTCACTACCCAGCCGATCCTCGAGGGGGGCCACATCAACCTGGCATTCACCCAGGGCCACCTGCAGGAGAAGGACGGACACAACGGGAAGAACACCAGTCTCTGGAACCCCACGTATGGCTCGTGGTTCCTGCAGCAGCAGCAGAGGAAGCAGCAGCAGCAGCAGCAGCAGCAGAGACAGGGAGGGGTGGGGGGGACTGGAGGCAGTGGTGGCAGGGTGCCTGGCGAGGGACAGGAGCATGTGGGCCGGACGGTGGCTGAGGTGGCAGGGGCGCTGGGTCTCCAGCACCAGCACAAGCAGTTCCAACACCAACTCCAGCTACTACACCATCAGCAGCAGCAGCAGGGTCTCTGTAGACCTCTGCTGCCCCCACCCCCACCTCCTGCTGCCCAGTCCCCGCTGCTTTTAGATTCAGCCGCCTTGCCCCCAGTCCCCCTCTACAGACTGAGGAGATTCCCCTGTGGGAACATCGGCTACGGCTACCAGGAACAGGGCCTGCCTCTGGAGGCCGCCCACGGCAACCCCCCTCCTCCACCCCCTCCCTCCCAACAGGGCACCTCCATGTCCTCCTCAGCAGCTCACCAGAGGGGGGCCTCTGTTGCCTCTTCGGTGTCCCTGGGTCAGCCAGGTATGTCCGAGGACAGCCGTCCACTGCTAGTCACCATGGGGACAGTGCAGGACCCCAGGCTGCCCAGGATGGAGGGCCACAACGCCACCGTGCTTTAGCCCACATGCCTGTACTGCTGGTCTTTAATCAGACAAAGGCTGTGTGTCCAGGACCCACAGCAACAAGCACTGTGTCAGGACAGAGATTGTTTTACACCCCCCCGGCCGTCCCACCGTTTTGGTTTCTTCCTCCAGTTCACAAAGAAGCCATCTAGCTGAAACACTGGATGAGGCTTTTCCTCTGGAGGTGTGTTCAAATCCCCAATGGATGCTAAAGCACATCAGACAACTAAACCCTTAGGAGGCCAAATTAAGAGTAAAGACAAGTTAAAAAAAAAGTATTTTTTCATTGCTGGAAGGATTATGACTGAGTGAGAGTCCTTAGAATCAAAAGAGGAGTTTATGGCACAGGAAGACGAGGGGACAACTTGTGGACAAGGTGCGTTCATTGACAGCGGAGGATTCAGATCTCTATTTTGCCAGACTCGAGTCAGTTGTACTGCAGAGCCCTCACACCGCTCCGTCGCCACATCCTTTTGGAAAACAACAGCGTGGTCAATAACTTGTACATGACTATTTTTCATGAATATCACTGAACAGGAGACTGGATTACCGGACACATTTATACAAAAAAAAAAAGATACTGGAATAAATGTTTGTTGATGTTTGCTTGCCTGCTTGTTTATTTATTCATTTGTTTATTTATTATTTGGAAGTGGCTCTATAAATTATTATTAAACATGTTCATCTTACAACAGCTGGTTTACACTTAAGGGTTTAGTTTGGGGGTTTTTATGTGCAGGAACTGATTTTTAGTAATCAACAAAAAGACGATTGAACAATCCCATGAATGGATGTTAGAACAGTCATACAGGAAATGAGCGGAGGGATAAATAAAGCACAGGGACATAATTTGACAAAATGTATTAAAGACATGCTGTCCTCAGCAACATGTTCAGCTTTTTGTTGTTGCTGAAGATTTGAGTTATCTCATTGCTCCGTGGACCTTCCTTTGTTAACAACTCCACTCTGCTCAAAGACCTTTGAGACAGTGAAGTGGAGGCTTTACTTTACTTATGGCTTTTCAGTAACAATTAATCAATTTATACCTTTAAGAAAAAACAGTGAATCAGTCTTAACCTTCACATTTCTATCTGGAAGCACTCTACATCCTTACATTTACATATTTTAATCTTTTCTATAGTAGAGTGAGTGTTGTGGAATACAAATGTGAATGAAACCTGTTACTCGTTTGCAAACACAAGATGATCACTTGTCTGTTTAAATCTGCCTCCCTCAGTTAGAGGACAGTTACTAGATGATGTCACGAGTATGGCGGTGGAGACGACAATGTGTGTCACTAATTTTTTTTTTTAATGCTTTTGCTTGACTGTACCTGCCGATCCTGTCTGTGGGCTGTCTGATGAGCTGTCATGTTCGTCTCCTGACGCTCAGCGACTGGCTGAGACCTACGCGTCGCTGTGGGCAGAGACGATGAGCAGGTGAAAAATCAGCTGATGAAAAGTATTTTGGTTTGTCTACAGTTTCTGTGTTCCCATCACCGCTCATCTCCATCGTGTGATAAAAGACAAACTGAAGTGCACCTGTAAATGTTGTAATTATAAAGTATTGTACTATGGCTCTGCTAAAGCTGTACATTGCCCTTCAGAAGAGATTCACCAAAATTAATAAATAACTATATAATAATTGTGTCGCATTTGTCCGTCTTCTGTTCCCTTTGGTTTCGAGACCAGGTTAATCAGATTAACGTTGACTATAATTAGGTGATTCAGTTTTTAAAGGCATGATAAGCAAACAGACAGTTGTTTTGTGTAACATCCATTGACTATGAACATTAGTGCTATTCATAATGTTAAAACATAATATCCATGCTCAGAAACCGGGCTGTAGAAATGTGTATGTTCCTGTAGCACTCCTATTTTGGACTGGACTGTTATTGGCAGCACAAAACTTTTTTTTTTGACTGGTGCTGTTGGTGAAAACAGGAAGTAATGGACTTTACTTCTGTGCACCAGCTATTTAAACTACCAGTGTCACGAACCTGGTAGTATAAAACGGGTAGCTCAAAACAAGCGATCTGATTGGTTCATAGCCGTCTTATATTACGCGTTTACAATGGCTATGAGGCCGAATCAGTTTGCACAGGTCCGTATCACTCCGCCACTGACGAAGTAACGACGTAAGTAGACGTGTTTATCGACGGAATGAAGTTGAGGAAACTTACGCAAGCTCAAAGCACACGGTGACGTTGTAATTTTGGAAACTTAAAATTGCCGGCGAACCCAGCTTCAGGCTTCTAACCTTCTTTCTGAGAAACGCTACAGTGTGTTGCATAGCAACAGTGGTAATATACACACATCACATTCTTTCTATATCCATATATCAGTCTACGACATGAATGAAAACATGGTGCTGTTAACTGATGTCTGACTGGAGACAGAGCCTGTAATCAGGATGATTGTATTCCTGCTGATTCGACGCACCAAAACTGGCATCATGTCTGTGTGATAATTTCTTATTCTGTGCATATCAAGGGACATAACCCGCCCCACTGTCCTCTGGTCGCCCACAGTAAAGACTACGAGTTTCACTTTTTAAAAGGTATTGTTTCCATCGCAACGCAGCACGTCTGCCATGATGTTTTAGTTAAGTCTATGTGGAATCAAATAAAGCTTTTAAAGGTGCCAGTTGGCTTTTCACTCCGAGATCCAATCCAACAATTGTGTTTAAAGGCAACAGACTTGAGCATTTTCACTAGCTGCCATCAACCCTCACAGCAGCATCACACTGACGCCTGTGACACTTCCCTCTGTTTCAGCTTATTTCTGTAGCCTGTTCATTTAATGTCAATAGCAAAGTTATTGTTCTTTGTCTCAGCATAGGATGTTAGAAGAGCTCGCTATCAACAGCAACAGCAGGCAAATGCAACTCTCCTACATCAGCATATTTTAAGAAAAAAAAAAAAACGAGCATGTCCAGGACATGAGGGCGGCTGTGGCTCAGGAGGTCATCTTCTAACTCGTAGGTCGGACGATCGATCCTGGCTTCCCCCAGTACGCATGCCGAAGTGTCCTTGGGCAAGAAACTTAACCCTGAATTGCCTCTGACGGCTCTCCAGACAGTGTATGACTGTGTCAGAATGTGACTCGTCTTCTAAGGTGCTTTGAGTGGTCTAGAAAAGCTCTATATAAATAAAGTTAATTTACCTTTTACCATGAACCTGTCAGTGTTCCAGTCCACGTCCTGATGCATCCTCGCTCACTACACCTGGACCACACGTGAGCAGGTAGAAGAAATCCACACAATTAAACATTTTAAAGCATCAAATTACCTTCAAATGTACTTGCGTTTCACAGAAAGAAGAAATATTATCCAACCACCTACCTTTTAATTTATTCATAGAGCTCAAATGTGTGATCATTGGATGAGAGCGGCCTCAGGGCCAGTTTCAGCCCACAATACAATCAACATAACCAGCTGATGTGTAAAGTTACTGTAATGAGCCAAACATAATTATTTCATTCAATTTAACTTTCATTTAATTTTCAAGCAATTTCCAGCATTTTCCGAGAGTTGTGACCATACCGACGACGGGTACGGTTGAAGAGAAATTTAGACTCTGGCAAAACAGTGTAAATGTAAGAAGTATAATACAAGCCTTGCCAAACTGCAGCTGATCGCCCATCTACCACAGAGGCTGGCCTGAAGGACACACAGCTGATTTTTTTCTGCAAGAGTCTGCAAAGACGAAGCTGCTGCTCTCCAGAAATAAAGTGTCAAGCTGCACTTCTCTGGTCAACAGGCAGCGCTGTGTGGTGAGGAAGAAGACGGGAGTCCATTTTTCTCACTGGCCCATCGTCAACATGAGGTTAACACACTGCCGGCATGTTAACAAACAGTATTTGTTTCGATTTTAGCCATTTAATTACAGCTCATTCCTGCCCGTAAGACATAATAAGACAGAGGTTTGCTAATAAAAAATTTTTTTTTGAGTCAAATCATTGCAGAAGCTCACTTTGGTAAAGTAGTTGCGAAGTAAGCGGGATTATGTGCAGTGAGCTGGTCATTATTGCATATAAACCCTGACAGGGTGAATGCAGACCCCAGCAGGATTATCCCTGAATTATAAACATGTCTACAAGTGTAGGGGCTTGTGTAGCTGCCAGGACAAATTTGCTAGCGATGGCAAACTGTATTCCTTTGGTGCCAGCGCTGCTCTCCATCGTGTTCAGACGGGAGTCTGACTTCGTGGTCTTACAGAGATCATTTGTCTCCCATCAGGGATCAGCTCTGCAACGTGCTGATGGTGCAACGAAGCAACCGCGCACACACAAACACACACCACAGTGTGATACAGGATGTCTGCTCCAGGTTCGTCTCGTGTTTATACTGCGGATAACAAACCATTTCAATACGAGATGCAGGGGTGTGGGAGTCCAAATGGTGCGTCACACTGATCTATTGCCGTTATTACCATAACCAAGTCAGATTTTCTGACAACAAAGTTGTCATCAAGCAGAGAGGCTGAATTCAGGAGCTCAACGGTTCCACACAACTTTGCTGCTCCTATCTGAAAACTGCTTTCACCGTCTCCATGAACACTTACCGGGTGCTAACACCATTAGCACTGCACTGTACCACTAACACACTGTGTAACGAGTCACTAATGAAGTAGCTGAAAGTCTACAGTTTAGGCAATGCACCTATAATGTTCCAGGGTTTTTTTGACACTTTCACAGAAATGTTTATGTAGTACAATTCAACACCAGCACTAGAGGTGATGATGAAATTAATTACTATTTTCATTTTGTAGAGGTGCTTCCACCTTGTTTATGTAAGAGGTTTAAAACAATTGGAAATCCCTTCCTATATAATGTAAGCCCAGTACACCACCACCTTTAATGTACCTCAGAAATGAATTTAACAAAAACTGAAAATTACAAACTTCATAAAGGTCGAATTTGTAACATACTTCCACTGAATTGCAACAGATAAAGGGGTTTTCACTCAACCACTATACAGACAATTCTTACGTAAACAGAACAGTTCTCTGGCTTTATAAACATGCAGGTATTTACTGCACTGTTTCATTTGTCCTAGCACATGACTGGAAGTTCACCTGGTTGAGGCTTGTGGGAGATTTAGCTGGTCCTGGAACGCTGCCTCCTTCGTGGCTGGTTGCTTGGTTGAGGTGATCCTCCTCTGCTGGGATCAAACTGGACATGTGCTGCATTCATGTCATGTGGGTGAGACAGTAAAGATGGAAAAGGTTTTTAATTATGGGATTTGCCACAGTAAAAGATGTATCATTGCAGTGGTGCTCAGCGTCACTGTGATGGTTAGGTTTAGGTCAGTGGTTCTGTGATGATCAGCATTATAAATGGCCTATAGTGCTGCTCCAATTTGATTAGGGTTTTTTTTTCCAATGTTGGATATCACTGCTACATCGTTTTAGATTTGTTTTTCTTTTTTACAAATACAGTCCCTGAAGCCTCCATTTCCTGGAGTGGAGACGCTTGGCACAGTGGCACTCCAGCAGCAGGCTTCTTCAGCTTCGACTGAGATGAGCCCCACTGGAATCAGAGTGTAAGTGAACCGACGTGTAACCATGCTTCATTTTCAGTTCTTCAAGACAACCCTGCACTTCATGAGCAGTCTGAGAAAGTCAAGCACAGCCACACAGTAGGGCACGGAGCTAAAGGAGAAATACAGCCATGGAGAAAAGGTCAAATTAGAATAGAATCTTTATTTTATTCTTTTACAAATAATTTTCCACAACATATAAATGCATCAGACCAAAAACCTCCTCTCACTCTTCAAATATACAGGAATTTCATTGAAAACAAAAATCCATTACCCACACAAACACGGTGCCGGAAGACGTTCATACCCATCATACCATCAGTGGAATTGGAAATCACTCATGCTGTAATACAGTGGGGACTACAGATGCAAACTATCGGAGTATATCTACAGATGAGATTTGAACAATTGCCACAGATATGCTATGATATATTTAATAGGAATCTGAGTGCACCTGTAAAACACACCAGTTTCTTCTGTGGATGAGATTTCAGACTACCCAGGTTTTGACCACCACTGCTTTTCAATCACAGGGGGCTGAACAGACTGATCGATGACAGAAGGCCATTGGAGATACACACCCTAATTGGGTGGTACATGAATGTTTTACTGAATAGCAGGCAAACTGAGTTCCACATGCATAATCAATGACTTGTTCTTCGCTGAGTTGCCCACACGGCTCTTATCAAATAGCAAACGCCGTCCTTGAAACTTCTGGATGATTGCACATTTCCTGCCGTAAACTGCTTTTGTTTGTCTAATACCAGAGCTGTGGGGCACACTGGAAGACTTTCAAGCTGAACAGCCTCGGAAATCTTTTCATAGTACACCAATTGTATGATTAATTCCAAATGCAGGTGGTTAAGTGTCAAAAACATCATGTAAGAGCGAGTCAGCAGGGCACAAGTTTTCACTCTCAACCCAACACAAATCAGTCATTGGGGCAAATCAGGTTCATAATCTGGCTTTAATTGCCAAATGTGTTCCCAACTCGAGGCAGTATATCTATAAAGGTAAGACTGTACCTGGATGATATCACAGCCAAAGGGACAAACAGAAAGAAGCACAATATAACCGTAATTTATCTGTGGAGGGTTCATGGAGACTCTCTCTGTATTCTGATGAAGGGTCAATTAAATCCTTTTTAATTCATATTGATTCATATACTGATAATCCAGTTTGGACTCAAATTCCATCAATCATCTGGAATCTATATGATGACACTGGAAAATAATCAATCAATCTCTCTGGTGTCAAAATGCTCTCAATACACACACACACGGTTAGAGGCTACATTGCCACCTAAGTTATATAATATAACCTCAACTTGATGCAATAAAAGCTTTAGAAATAATTTTTCATAGTTTGTTTTACATCATGTTGATGTTTGTCAGTGCAATCAGATTAAAAGTAGTGCAGCGTTTTTTGTCTTTTAAAGACCCCCCCCACCGACATCCTCCTGAGACCAATTCTAAGAGGACTTTCGCTTTTCCTTTCTAAAGTGCTTCATTTGCCTCCTCCAATCCTCCAATCTAGTATTTTAAATTTGAACAAGCAGTAAGATGTTTTACTACTGTAATTCACACCAGCTCTGACTGTACAGAGGAAAATCAATAATGGGCCATTCGAAGCAGAATGAGGAGTTAAAACTTTAAGCTTTTGTTTGTAGTGGAACACAATCAGAACGTGTCTCAAGCTGTCCAACAAATTGTTTTCCTACATTCCTCTGCCATTTTCATGCATCAAGTGTGAACCGTTGATGCCGCGGTAGGTGACACGGCTGGGGCGCACCAGCACGCCATGGCCAGGTCGACAGGTGAAGTAGCGGCGGCCGCCCACAGAACCGTCATTCTTGCCTTTGGGGCTTCGGAGCTCCAGACCTAACCAAATGCCCGGGGCAAAGTCTGCTGTGCCCAGGTAACGGATGAACGCCATCTCGTTGGCACTGTTCAGCAGGACCTGCATGCCCACGTGGAGGCGTACCTGTCCATCAGAGCAGGCTGGGAGGCTGGCCGCCGCCACGTGTGTAGGAACACCGCCGCTACTACCGCTCAGAGTGCTCCAGCGCCGTCGGTGAGGGTTGGAACGACTCCTTTGTTTGGTTTGTTTGTTGTTGTATTTTCGATAGATTGTGGAAGCACGGGGGAAATATAGCAAGAAAGATTTATGAGAAAAGAACAGAGTGAGAGGATGGATCAAAAGTAAGTGGGAGATTCATGGGAGCTCAGTGTTTGAAGGATTGATCTTCAATTCCATGTTCTCTCTCATTATAACCACAATCATGCTTTGGCTAATTAAAACAGGAACCTTTTGCTGACGAATACCATTACCTCTTATCATTATTGATTCTGCCACTGCAGCAGGGGATTAGGAAGCTGAAAAGCTTTGGGGAGGGAGAAATGTGTGGGGGTGTGTAGAAAAGAGACAAACCTGGTGACAGAACTTCTTCTGCTCGGCTCCTTAGGGGTAGTGATTGTCAACGATGTGCTCAAACTGCGACATATCGGCCCTGCACAGCAATCACAAGAGTCAAGCACTCCCATATAGATTCTTGCATAAGCACTCACAGAATAATAAATGCAAAGACACACTTGAAACAAAGATGGAACCCTCACCGCCGAGAGGATGATTGAGGCGTGAGGACGAGAGCTCCGAGAGGCAATCGACGGACCCATGGATCCTGTGAGTAAAACCGAGAAACATCTAAGATACTTCATTCTCACACTATGAACATTTAGCAACATATCTTCATTCAGTTTTAATCAGCCTATTGTGCAAAACCTCCAAATCATATAATACACAGAGAATTTATGTATAATAAAAATATTTTTGAGTTCAGATCAATGAGAGTTGACTCCATCTGCAACATGATGGACCCATCTGTGTAAACAACAACAAGTATTAAAAAAGTCTCTGTTTGCACTAAAGAACCTGCCCGACTAATTGATGTGTCAGATGCTATGTGACTATAATAACGTTCAAGCTCTGAAAGCCATTAGTGTGTGTGTTTTTGTGTGTGTGTGTGTGTGTGTGTGTGTGTGTGTGTGTGGGTGATCCTAATGGTTTGTGATAGCTGCTGACAGGTGAAGAAAAGAGAAGAACGAGTGGCTGTGCTGGATGGAAAGAATGTGTGATACTCCATATGGTGGAAAACCATGTGATGTGCATATTGTGTGTGCCCGAGGGTTAAATACAAAAAAAGAAAAGAAAAAGGACATGAATAAGGGATAGAGAGGAAACACAAGTGCTGACCTTCCAAAATGCAGCTTTTATTTCATAGAAGACCTAAACAGTGATTTAATAAAAGCAACATGAGGAAAAGAGTGAGATCAATAAAGAGATGGTAAGAGAAAATAGCAAAGGGAAGTAAAGACACTGATCATTTGACTGCAGGCTCTCAAGTCTGGAGGAGCTCCCTCTCATTTTAAATAAAAAACATTCAGTGCTTTAGATGCCAACTGCTCCGATGGTATCAAGTTCATATGAGGCAACTCTTTAACAGACATATTTTACAGTTTGCTATCCGTGAGGAAGAGAGTGAAATATCAGGTAAGTTATGATTTGGTTTTCCTAATGGAAGATTTGTAAAAATGAAGAGTTGGGTGAATAAAAAGACAAAGCGGACTAAGAGGGTGGGAGAAGTGTCACTGATGCGTATGAAAACGATGAGTCTTACACTGGAGTTCAGGACAGTTGTCTCAAACCTTTGGACCCATGGTATGGTATGGAGTCACCAGACCTCAACCAGGTCAACACTGATGGGAGATGATGAAGGGATCTCTACCACCATCACCACAACACCGGAAGAGGGGATGTCTGTTTTCTAACAAACATTCCCTGTTAGAAAACAGCATGGAGCCTTTGCTCCTGTTGAGGTCGAGAGACTTGTATGACAATATGTGCTAAGGTGCACAGAATCTGTTCTGTTGAAATTACTTAGAAAGTTGATATTGGTTTTTCCTCAGATTGTCACTTATCTGTATTTCTCATACAACCAGACAAGCTAATGATGGAACACATCTCATTGTAATTCAAAAGGATCTAAATAAAAAGAAGGGTAAAGTACTAAATGTAGAGTTATCTATTTGGCTGTTTTACATTTCCATAATAATGCTCCAATATTGCCCAAAAATACTTTAATCTTTCATATTTTGTGTTTCAACTGTCAAAAATAAATAAATATTTTCAGATTATGAACAGTCAGTACTGAGAAACATTATTATTTACTGACATACATTATCATTACAAGGAATCAAGTCTGGGTTTATAAAACCACCCAGTAACATCTGTCCAGGTCTTTTTCTCATTTTGATCTCAAAATCACGACCAGACCTGATTACACACATCAGAAAGATTTTTGAGAGGCTGATAAAATGTCTCAGGACATAAGTGTACTTTGGCTGAGAGCATCTGTTGAATGCAGCGCTCACTCACCAGTCTAAATTGAACCAGTTTCCATCTTCAGTATTCAAAATATGTTGCAAACGAGAAACACTCATTGAGTATGACTTTCTGACAGGGACGTTATTTCAGTAATCAAAACTTCAGACTTGAACTCAAGTTGCACTGGTTCCAGAAGAGAAAATATTGATTGGCACCACTTAGCTTGACTCTAGTTACATGTAAACATCTCAGAATCATCATCACTTCAATGGGTTTCTACTGTAACTACAGTTACTGACATACCTACACTTTGCTCATTTGATTCAAGTACTGATAAAACTGCCTCCAAACCCATTATGGTACAGAAGATACTGCTTCTTCATTCTACCAAACTGTTCACTGCAGGTACACAAGATCACTCTTTTTCACATGACCAATAATAACTACTAAGCTCCAAATGCTGAAGATAACAACAGAACTCAAGTGTCACTAAACCCTTGACTCAAACGTAAATATCACATGTATATACAATTCCTGACCTATGTCATATCTAGAAATGGAAATGTGACACTTTAACCTCATCGTCACTTGGATGTAAAGAAATGTCTCTGGTAGCTGTATCAACAAGAGATAAAACACTCCACACTTCATATAAGACTATTCTACACATTATGACTACAACAGATCTGTTGTCTGGAGCTTTGAACAATGCCACGGAGGTTTGTCTCCACAGGATGATGTCAGGTGCACATCAAAACTTTGCTAGTGCTCAGAGTGTCTGTTCTATCAGACACACGAGACGGACAACCAAGAAAAACATCTGAACACTGTGTGTAGACCAGCTCTAGGCAGCCTGATTATTCTACGGCTATGACTGCAGGCAGAAAAACAGACAGAAGTGAAAAGTTGTTACTTATTTATCACAGTTATACACATTGTAGTAAACAGGCAAACAAATTCATCTTCTGCACATTATGTCCTGTTTTACTTGCAATCTCAACAGTATAATATTATCCCGCTTTGAAAATATAACCTCTTTAAACCTCTACAACCTAAAGAAATGACATATTCATTATCCATATTTTAAAGCATTGATGGAGGTGCCTGGGTCATTACTAGGTGCCACATTAAATTGAGAAGTCATGGTGCGCGAGGGCCCCAGGCTTCACGTTGACAAGTCTGACTCCCGTTATTCACCAGTCCAGAGGAGGACTGTTTGTCGCACAGTCGGCAAAATCAAATATGTCAACACTTGCACAAATGACGCTGTCAAGAAGCTCATGACTGCCATGAGAAGTCTTAATGAGGGCCACGTAATCCAACCTCTGGGTTTTTAGGGCATATTGTCCAATTCTTCAAAAATCTGCTCTGAATTTAAAACTTAAAACTTCGTAAACATTAGTTTTTGCCTCTGAGGTTGACCACTGGAAAAATAATCAAGCGTGACCATTAATCATGAGTGGGGAATATAAGCTATGTTTAAGAGCCTGCACTCACCTTTGAACACGAGAGGGAGGAGCAAAGACGCCGTGTTTTGGGGGGCAGCTGAAGTACCTCACTCCTCCAACTGACCCATCATTCTTACCACTTGGCTTGTCCAGTTCAATGCCCAACCAAAGTCCTGTATAGACAAAAAGACAGCGATCCAGAGTCTAAGTACAGGAAAAATCGGTGGAAAATCGTGAAGTCACAGTGATTTAATGCCAGCAACTGTTAATATCAGATGGAACTTTAGACAGTTGTATCTGCTGGATAGACCAGCCAAACTGTACAAAGGAGGAGTATTCAACTGTTCACTGAAAACATAGGATTAAGTTACCAGCAACTTCTCTACATGGGAAGTCATCTTGTGAGCCTGTATAAACTAAACACAACTAAACTAAGCATAACCAATACTCAGCTGTATGTAACATGTCCTATCTATATCCTAAACTAACAATTGTTTAGCTCTTTAACTTCCAGTCTCTGCCTGTAAAATGTGGCTATTCTACATGAGGCAAATAAGGGGGTTCAGGGAGTCGCTTTCAGCTGACATGGCCTTGACAAAGAGTTATAAGAAGTTATTAACTGTGTTAATAACAAGAAGAGCTGCAATTTATGAAAATAAATGTATTGCAACAAGAAGAACAGAGATATTGAGCACTGAATGAAGTTTTCTAGGAAGCATTAAGGATATTTCCACAAAAGTCTATTTTCAAACCTTGTTAAAGACCGAGTCATTTTATTTTTATGTATTAAGAGCATCAGACACTTATTTTTAAACCTGCAATGATTACAATGTTAAGCTAAGCTGTGCAATCACCAGTCACCCTTTTATTAGGCCAGAAAGCACCAGATCAACAGTTTGCTGTTCACTTAAGGACACTAAAGAAAACTGCCGTAATTATAATGCTTTGTGTGGAGAAGGCAAATAAAGGACAGGCATGATTTATTAAATGGATAATGAATATTTTAGACACGGTAGAAGAGCTTTTTTCTAAAGATTTTCAAAACATGCCTGAACCCTTTCCTCAGACTACAGTTTGTTGTTGTTGTTCTTTATTGAACTCCAACAGTCTCATCACGTACTCTGGTCAAGGGGAAAAACTGATTCAGAGAGAAGTGTGTCAATTTACAATAGCTTTGTTCTTTTAGCAATTAGTCATACCTCTGAACAATAGCTACAATGAGACAATGACACTGACATTAATTTGTCTGTTTTTTGTTGCAATTGCAATGATTCAGTCAGTGGTTAATATTCGATCAAAACTCAACAGATTAAACTCAACACTGTGAAGTAAAGAGTTTAATGTGATTTCAACTGTCAAATCGTCAAAGGGGAAAACATCAATTTTTAACAGCTGACCTGGAGCAAAGCTGGTCTTTCCATAAAACTGGACTACACCAGTTCTCTGGCCCACCACCAGCACCCTCTCCCCCAGATGCACCTCAGGGCCCTCACACACAGAGCTTCCAGCTGAGGGGGTGCGGCTTCGTACACCTGAGAGAGATGTAAAGAGATTTTTCACTACTGTGATACTGTCATTAATTCCCTAGATTTGATTCAATTCCTGAAATGACTGCAATCTTCTTTAAATCAATGTTAAGATAAATAAGACAGACCTGCAGCAGGAAGCACAGTGGTGCCAGAAAATGAACGGAGCGGTGGTGAGGACGTGGTCCTGGGACTCAGGGAAGCAAGCTCCCTCCTCTGATTAGCAGGAAGGCGATGCCTTGGCAGTGGTCGAGGTCGGACTCCTGGCCCGTGCCGAGAGTCCAGTGAAGAGGATGAAGAGGAAAGAGAGCGAGAGAGAACACCTGTGGGGAAAATGACAGAGGGATGAGACAGAAACATTGGGGAAGGTGTCATTGACAAAAAAAGAACCTTTTAAAATGGAACACAAATTCAAAGGTTTGCATCAACAAAATCTAATAATGTGAAGACACAGACACTACAAACTATGAATCGTTCACAAAGAAGAATAAACTGCTCCACTCAGACATTGGTTGTGAAGGTTTTCTATTCTGCTGTCTAATGTCACACGGCACAAACTGTGTGCCTCTCCTCATGGTACTGAGCCCACCATCCATCTATTCAGACTTACATCATGGACTTTTGTAATTCAACTAAAAATAATGGAGTTCAGCCTATTTGTCTTTTTCCATTTTATCATTCTGGATGTGACAGTGCCTATAGCGCTCAGATCCAGAAAATTACCCCTGTACATTTCTGAATACCCAGCAGCTGTGTCACATCAGTCTAAGGCATCACAAATCAAGTGAGCTCTGTCTTTTACAGAACCCGAGGTCCAGCAAAGGCCAAACATGCTAATCCCCTCCCTGAGGGATGGGATGAGGAGGGGTAGGCCCAATTTCACTCTTTAAAAGCCATTTGGACGCAGGACCTCGTTAAGCTTTTAACTTTCGCAGACCTTCACAGGACATAAGTTCATTAAGTGCCCAACTCTTAGAGGCTAATTGATTAGATCTGTGCCAAAGTGCTTCAAGAGGAAGAGAAGATTCAGCTACAAACAAATGAGAACCCGCTGCACTGGTGAGCAGAAAACGTGTCAACCTTTGCCAAAAATTGTGTTCAAAAGTAAGTATTAGCTAATAGGCCCCCAAGTGTGGACAGCAGTGCACAGAAACAATAAAGGACGATACCGATTCAGTCATTTCTGTTTGAGCCAATCAATCCATCATTACCATAATTGATTACTGCAGTGTTGTGGTTTTGGCTTCATGCACAATGAACATCATTTCAGGCACGTAGTATCTTCAGGTTCAGAAAAACATTTGTAATTCAGATTATGTTCAATATTCACTTGCTGCTGAAACATTCTGTTTGCATCTTAGCGTGGATGGAAATTCTGATTTACCATCTAAACTGTGCTTCAATTAAACACGCATTTATAATGCATCGTACACAATGATACATGAAAGTATGACACAGTGAAAAATAGTGATTATCTTAATTTTAGAAAGGCATTGAGGTTCCTGTTGAGCTACCCACAGATGGATTTATGATGCAGGATTCAAGTAGAAAGGTGCCTTGATTTTCACAGACAGATGGTGATTAGTGTGTGGAAGTGGGATTTCATCAATTTCCACAGTTTTAACCAATGAGAGATTATACTGAATAGCACAAAGCCACTTCCACACTACATTTTCTGCTCCACAGTGCACAGACACACACTGTCTGAGTAACTGAGGTGTCTCCCTTCATGCCCTAATTGGGACTTGTTTGATTATCAGTGGGTTTACAGATGGAACGAAACGTTCGTACCGACACACAAATAGCCACCGACTTCTTTTTACACACACTTCATTATTCATCTTGGCCAGATTAGAAGATCGCATAAATAATGCATCATCACAGATCTGTAATGTTTGTTGTAGAAAAGTCAAAGACTACTTGAGTGGAAGTATCTTGGAGAGGTTTGCACGTGAAGAAACCATCCAAAGCAAGAATACTTATCCAGCATGCCGAAATACATTTGAATAGAGTTTGAAGAAAATAGAGAGAATTACAAACAAGGGAACTAAGAAGACAGTGTAGCATTCCCAAGAGTGGCAGGTTTAAAAGCAGAGACAAAAAAGCCACATCGAAAAGATAAAACAAATGCGCAGGAGAGTGTAGAATAGCAAATAAAGGACAGCATGGCATTGTTGGATAGCAATGAAACAAGGATTACTGAGAGGAAATCTTCCTTGATTTTACCAATACTGTCTACTTTAGTCCAACACACAACAAAAGACAAATATGCTGAGACAAGCAGTTACGCCCACACAAAAGCCCCATTGACAGGAAATTCAAAAGAAAAATAACAAACTTCAAAAAGAAAAGCTGCAGACTCAAACGAAAAAAATCATTAAACAACTTGCGGAAACAAACATAACTATGTTAATTTATAGCACCAAAACCAAACAAGTTCAAACCTAATATACTGTTTGTGTACCTGAATCAAATACGCAACTAAACTGACAAAAGCCTGTCAGAGTCAGTTCTTAATGGCAATAAGATCAACATCTAAGTATCTTAACAGATTTATGGAAAATACATCATCTCTAGACAGGATTGAATTCATTAACATCTGCCACATAAACAGTTTCTTATTTAGTTTAAACTTATGTTGCGCTTTGAAAAATCTCAAATCAGCTTGGTATTTATTGATTGCCATTTCAGTACACTTTTAGAGGCAGCTGGGAAACATTCCCCTCAGAGGCAAAGTTGTGTCTTTCCTTTCGACTCCAATGAGGAGACTACATTCAAACATTTCTTGTCACTTGACCTTTAGCTCGCGGGGACTTCCTGGCTCCATCTATCCCTTTCACATACTGACGTTCACTTCAAGTGACAGACTGCAGCAGAGGCTTTACGAATCAAGCAGTGGTGCTTTGTGAGCATTGTCTATGTTCCCACTGCCCTTTGAGGCTGAGCTACAGTTGACACACTCTAATAGGGTATTCTGCTGTCTCAGTCCTTCCTGGTTAGCGAGACAAGACAGTTCCACAATGACCCAGCCAATCTATAGGTATACACGACCGAGCCGTCTAAACTGCCGATAAGAATGAACGTTAAAACACAGTGGCTCTGAGAGACTGAGCTGTAAATGGCTGACAAAGATCCTGAGAGGTGTTAAGTCATAAATTATTTTTGTTCCTGGGTTGTATGGAGATGCAGACACACACAGCACTATGCAATGCATGCAAAACATACACACTAACATAAACACGCCCGCGCGCACACACACCTTGTGATGAATGGCTGCCAGGTTATTCAGCCAGGCTACGCCCTAGTTATTAAACCCTGCTTAATTGGACTATCAATCACTAAATTCCATAGGCCACTATGAGGTCTGCTATTCCACTCACGTCCAGAACAATTGGCCTTCACAAACCTTTGAATATTGCATCTTCACAATACAGCTAGAACCCAAGAGGGCGCCATAACCACGAAAACCTACCAAGGCAAGATCTCTACAATGTTCTGAGGAGACTGGACTATATTATGAGATAGCATTAGTCGGGGGTTTAGGATGTGGACATCCAAGGACAGCCAAAACAAGGTCTTGTCAGCAGTCTAATTTTTTTTTTTCTAATTTCAAAGCATTCAAAGAAGATTAATATGAAAGCCTGATGCAATAAGTCCTGCCGGGCAGCGTCATGGCTCATACCATCTAGGAGGGTTGAGAAAGCATATTTCTGATACAACATAGATCATAAGTTTGAGTCATGACTTCCTTGATGGTTGAGTTTGTCTCCTACAGGATATTTGATACTTCGGGTAAAAACTTGTCTGAGTGGTGTATTTTACTGACAGCGCATGTGGATAATGTAGGTGCCCCCACTGGTTACACTGTCATCACTGAAAGGCGAGTTATTAATACTAACTTCTCCCATTTTCAACACACCATCCAGGGAGTAATGAAAAGATGCAATAACACAAGTCAATGTTTCTATTAATGCTAGTGCTCTAAGCTAGTGCTCAAGTGAGTGCACTTGAATCATTTCTTTAACCAACAGGGAATATTTGGAAGCCATTTATGGGAATGTTGTTACTCAAAATGACTTTAGTACGAGGTTGGTACACTTGCTTTTTTTTTGTTATATGTTGTGTGCTCTCCAATAATGTATGTTGGTTCTCCTAACAGGGACTGAACCTGTAAAATGAGGACATACTTGCCAGAGTCTTTTTCACCTGGGCTTGTCTTCACCCTTAGGGCCCAACAGACTATTCAGTCTCACCACCTTTGTAGTTTGTGATATGACTTGATCATTTTAA
Source organism: Scophthalmus maximus (assembly GCF_022379125.1). Lineage (NCBI taxonomy): Eukaryota > Metazoa > Chordata > Actinopteri > Pleuronectiformes > Scophthalmidae > Scophthalmus > Scophthalmus maximus. The sequence goes on along the minus strand of NC_061529.1, from coordinate 17,613,858 downwards.
GTCATTTTTTATTTAAAGAAATTTGAGCCAGAACTCCTCAGGGAAACCTATTCTTGAACCTCGTGCTGACCTGCTATGTTTAGTGAATTGGATAGGACCAATCAGCAATTATGTCAGAAGACAGTTATTGTACAGTTATGATGTACATGTGTGACGTATCAGATTAACCTTTTTACATCCTGACAGTGTCATGACCCATGTGCCACTTGATCTTCACCTGTGTTTATCTTGGAGGTGATGCGGGACAGGTCAATGCGACGAGGGGGGCGTATGGGAGTAGACGTCTTCGTGGTGCTGGATTTCGGTCTTTCCGATGGTTTGCTTATCTTGGAAAGGGGAGCAAAAATTCCTGTTTAAAAAAGCATAAGAAAATGATTTAAGTCAGGAGATTATATTTGATTTAACATATATTTTATAAAACAACAGGAAAATCCAATAAATGTGCTAATTAGAATAAAGACATTTACTAAAAAAAATAAAGACAATAAAATCAAATTTTCCGGGGTTAGATGAAATGCCACTGATAATCTGACAGGACCAATTAAGTCTTGTAAAGTCAATAGTTGTAGAAGAAATTAATGAAGCACTTGGTTGAATCAATGAGTTTGATCATTCCGTTCTTCTGGGTTGTGGTATGACCCTACCATGTTTGATAAGGCAGGTGAAATACTGAACCCCTGCTACAGAGCCGTCGTTCTTCCCCTCTGGTTTGTCTAGCTCCACTCCAGCCCAGAGGCCGCCTGAGAACTCGGTGCTGCCGCAGAAACGTAGGGTTCCAACCTGTGTACACACAAATATTTGCAAATGTCTAAACAAATACAAACAGTGTGGAAGGAATCAATAAAGGGATCCACACATGCAGCAAAAGAACTGGCCAATGTACTGAGCGGTGTGTGAAGTCATTTCTGAATGTTAAGTATCATTTCAAGGGCAAAACCCCTACTCAAAAACTTGTTAATGTGTCTATGTTCACTAAAGCAGCAAAAGAGAGACAATTAAAGGGAAACAGAGATCAAAGCATTATACTGTGCCAGAAAGTGCAGGGAAGATTATAGGAGTTTTGATTAGCCAATGTCTTCAACTTGACACACTGCAACTCTGTTCTCTGTGTAGCACAAAATCGATATATTTATTTATTATTCAGACTGGGGTACAATTAGTACGTTCTTCTCATCTATACAGAATGTCTCTTTATCTACATAATCTGTACTTGTTTATCTGGTCTGGCCATACGGAAGGCACAGACAACAAACAAAACAACTACCAGGGTGTACAAGGATTTGAAGGGCCCCTGACTACATGGCAAGAAGAAGTACTGCTGATGGTGGTATCAATGAAAAGCAATGTCAGTACATATGTCTGGGACACGCATTCACCCTGGGTCTATGTTAGGCTCCTCATGGCTTACAAGTTAGTATGCTTTTCTACACCAAGATAACTGGGGGGTATAAATGTGTTATGCACTATATTATCATGGACCTGAGACTCATAAATATGGATAATATAATAATAATGTCAAAGTACTCGAAAAAAAAAGCTCAGTCCAGTTCAGGCTTCACTTACTGTGCTGGTCTCAATCATTTGGAAATGAAGTATATGCAGATAACACACATTAAAACTAAGACTTTTTTAAAAAAAACATTGTATTCTCTTCCAATTATGAAAAAGACAAAAAAATAGCAACGTTATTAGCAAAAGCCAATTAGCGTTAAGATTCTCACAGTCACAAAAGTTACATTACATTCATTTAGCAGATGTTTATTCCGCTGATGTCACAAGCAGTAAACACAATTGATCCTGCGACGCATAAACTCGCTTTGCGTTTGGGTTTTAAACGCACCCCATGGGTTAAGTTAAATGCAGCTCTCATACTTTACACATTCAAATAGTTGACAGAAAAATGTTCACTCATTTGAATTCAGCTTATCAGGTCATAATGAAAGGGCTGGGAAATTTCCCTCTATTGTACCACTGTGAGATACAGCTGAACTATGACTATGTTGGACTGAATATATTGTAAATGAGAGAATAATGAAGATACTTTGAATTGCTTCTGCCCTTTGATCGTGACCTATCACACACCTTCTGTCCAGCAATCACCACACGGTCACCTAAACGGATTCCCATGGCGGCAAGTTGTATCCTGGCCTTATCAGAGAGGGCAGGGGGGGACTGGGCATGCAGAGTGAGGGGCAGGGGGGAGCAGGGTCTGGGTAAAGCCTGCCTCAGCAAAGATCGGAGCTCTTTGGCCACAGCAGCTGAATCTGCCATCTCCACGGCCATGTCAAGAGGGTCAGGTACCACGTCTGCCGGGCATTGACCTGTTTCATTCTGCGGGGGGAAACGAGGACAGAGCAAAAAAGAGAAATAGTTTCATTTCCACAAAAAATTTTGCTTTCATCAAGTTCACTATTGTAATTTCTGTACCAGGGATATTAGGCTCAATGGAACATTTAATCTCATCAGAAATCCCCTTCAGTATTTCAAACCAGCAAACAACTAGCAAGTTTTGTCAGGAAGCTCAAAGAAACTAGTCAGGTGAGAGTTGAGACAGTCTGCAAAGGTAGGAAGAGATAGCTGCAGGAGTCTCTGACAGACAAGGGAGCTCATTTGACACTATTGTTTTGGAGAAATTGGGGCACACTCCTCGTCCTCATTTTTCCCATCCCCTCCAGCAACAATATGAGTGGTCCTTGCCAAACATCAAAAATGAGCTACCTTCCATTGCGGAGACCTGTTGTATCTTAATAAGTCAGCCAAGAGTGGTCTGAAACAATTGTGCTTGTGCTGAGGAGCAGTCTTCTGAGACAGTGGACACCATTTTCTTGGCAGTACAATGAAAAGCACATGCGGCGCTCCAACAGTTTGGTAGTTTTCTAACCCTGAATTTGGCTTTACTGCACTGCAGGGACGCAAGGGTGAGATGTTCATCCATTAAATCCCTGCAACCACATGAAAGCAGCAAGATGCATATGTTAGAGTGCACTGTCATTATTCACAGCTATCAGCTGTGTCTACCTTTACGATTTTATTAAAATCACATACAGATGACACCAGGCTGCTACAAAGAAACCCCATTCAATACTACAGACATCACACTGGTCCAATATGGCTCTGTATTCTGTTCTTCTTAAGTGGGAAATGTTGGATTACTGCAGCTCATCAATCCCGACTGTCACTGCCTCCTTTCCAATTTCCTTTTAAGCAAAGGCAGCATTTCAAGTTTTATTATTGAAATGCTTTACAGTGTGAATGCTGGTGTGTCACATTTTACAGTATCATGAGAATTTATCACATGATAGAGTAGAAATAAAACTGAAATAGAAGAGGATTTATGTAGTCATAAATGGTATTATCAACATTTTTATTATTTATTTTATCATCACAACATAAGTTTAAAAAAAGAAAAACAGAGGGGGGAAACAACCTGCCTCTAGTTGCAGAGGTGCTGTGTGTTCAGGTCGAGCTGCTCTGCACCATTCAGACAACAATAAGATTTAAGGGCCTTTTAATTTGTTGTGCTGTTGACATGCGTCACTGTGAGTGGCTCAGCGGTTTCAGAGCAATGAGAGCAGTGATGTGACTGGATAATACTCAATTCATTAGTCGCCACACCCTCACATTTATATTCTACCTCAGTCTTTGCTCTTTCGCAGTTAAAATAAAGCCCCGTATGTACCAATAAAATTCAACAGCACTTCAAAGTGAAGCCTTCAACATGACCTTAGATTTGAACCAACACCTCTCAAATAGTTTCAATACAAACTGAACGTTATAAAGTCGTCATGAAGGCAGAATTTATTGCAGAACTGCTGAATTAGACTGCATTAGTTTTAGCTGGGTGCCCCTAATAAACTGCCAACTGATTATACACCCACCAGTCAAATGTCCTGGGGATGGTTTCACTCTTTTTTTAAAAATGCAAATGACACGGTTTGGTAGGTAGAGGACATCAAAACTCAGTGAACAGCAATGGTGTATAGTATTGACTAAAATGGCCAATAGTGATACAATACATACTATTTATTTCACTGACCTTCAATGTATATGAATCTTCAGAAAGGCTGGTCTTCACATATTCCAGAAAACAAGTTTATGAAGTTTATGTTAATTTGCTTTGTGTGTTCTGTTCTCAATGTAATGACCTTGATACTCATTGTATATTTCATGTAAAATGGTTTTAGTCATTGGAAGAGGATTACTATGAGAAAGAAAGTGAACAGCAATATCAGAACTTGTAAAAACAGATGCAACATACAGTATATCTGGAGCTAGATGATACAAGCATAGACTTGTTAAACCTTAAATAATAAAGCAGACAGTAGTAATCCCCACTTGAAAAGAGATTATTTTTGATTGCCAAGCTATAGAAGAAACATTTAACTCTAATCCAGAAAATATCTAAATAAAAGGTAAAAATATTCAAGCCATATTGGCATATTATATGCTCTCTGAGCTTCGCATTCACACACTGAAAAAATAAAGAGCAAGGAAATTATTCCATTATAGTGCATAGCGCTTTAGTGACCTCCAGTGGATGCACCACTGCTGTTCACTAACAGTATTAATTAATCTAAAAAAAAACTTTTTACAGATTAGGGCAATTCAGCAAAAACCCCCAACCAAGGCTTTAAAATATCACAACTGAGAGGCACAAAGAAGTAGACTGAACATTGAGAATTGTGGTATGTGAATGGAATGTGAAGTTCTGACTGATGAAGTGGTATCCACAACACCTACGATCAAATGAAATCCAATACAAAAGCCATGAATCATACTACTTTTGTGAAGTTTAGAATATTTAGTTTTGGTTGAGACCAGGTTTGGACTGCAGTTTGGGGTGGTGTTACATTTGAATACATTATATAAACGTGATGTCAGAGTGCTGATCTGCTTATGCAAAGCAAGTTATTGATTTAACACTGGTTGCAGTTTCTCAAATGTGCACTCGCTGATTTTTTCATACCATCGCAATTGGGGCGGCTGTGGCTCAGGAGATAGAGAGGGCCATCCACTAACCAGAGGGAAGGTGGTTCGATCCCCTCTTCCCCAGTTCACATGTCAAAGTGTACTTGGGCACTGAACGCTAAATTGCCTCTTAACAGCTGTACAGTGTATGAATGTGATGGAAAGAGCATGGTAAATAGCAGCTCTGTATGAATGTGGTGGGTTGATGAGACTAGAAAAGCTTTTATATAATACAGTCCATTTAAACTGGTTGGTCATACAAGACAAGTAGTTAGGGTATATTGTGATGGTCAGTGTTTATACAACAGTATTTAAAAGGATGAACTTAACAATTCATCAATGTAATAGATAAACGAGAATAATCAATAATACAAATGCTCATTAGCACCTTGAGGTCTTAGTGCTGCACTTTGTTACCTTTTTCGATATAGGTAATGGACAGACATATACAGTATATATGACAAAGAATAAAAAATCCATTCGTTAGACAATTATCACTTGTGTCACGCGTGTGTACAAATGTATTTTCATATTTGAGAAAGGAGTCCTGAAGTGTAACTGTGTCAAGAATGCCCTCAGATTTTTTGCTCTACTAATTTTTTTTGTTTTAGTGTAAGCTCATCTGCAGCAAGTATGGCAGAACTCTAATGAAGTCAAATGAGCCCACAGTGCAGGAGCACTGCTTGTAAAATTAGGAATTTTCAGTAGAAGTAGTTCTCTCCTTACATTGAAGTTTAGTATAGACTGTTGTAGGGATGGGAAAAAAACTATTTAGGTCTGCCTGTATCTGTTGAATATACCAACTGACTAACTTTAGTCTGTAACTAAGTGAGAGCTACGATTAAATATAATAACTTGCTGAATGGTTTAATCAAAGGACTAGATTTGTCAAGCTTGCATGATGTAGGAGAACTATGTCACTTACTCTGAAAGCAGGGTTGGCTCCGAGCTCCAAGAGACATTTGACAGCTGATGTGCACAGGTTGGATGCAGCAATATGCAGGGCAGTGCCAAAATCAAAGTCACTGCAGGTGGCATCTACCTCTATAAAAAAGTAAATAAGGAGAGACTAGCATTATACAGTTAGAGATGTTGACTTGTATTGTTTTCTAACAACTACCTCTAGACACTGAGATTTACCATTACTGACCACTATTTACACTCACTCACACAAAAAAACTGGAATCCTGCTCCTGCAGGGAACAGACCGGCTTCTTTGTACAGGTATTGCTACATTTCCAGGTGCATGCAACACTAGCTCCATTGCACTGAACAGATTGCTGAGAACGGCAGCAGGAGATTTGACTTGACTTGCCAGATTCAATCATGGGGGCTAGGAGGGTCAAGCACCACCATAACAACAGAACCGCTGGGCTTTTTGAAGACAGAGATCAAAAAAAGGAGCATAATGAATGGACCAGAGTAAGAAAGACCCTGGTTAATCAACAGGAAAGAAGTTGAGACAATATAGTGGGCGTGTTCAAGAGTTATTTTCATGGAATTTACATTTTAAATTTGCTTGCATCAAAAATGGGATGATATAACAGACATCAGTTATAAATCCGACAACAAGCATCTGGAAACAGGCCCAGGTCCATTGCCGAGTCGCTGCCCCAAGCATCTGGCAGCTGCTATCAAGGTGGTGCACAGCATCAGTTTAGTACAACACTCATCCACAACTAAATCAGCTCTTCTTGGTCAGTTGCTTCACCTACTTTCTGTAATTATAGCACAGTCCTATAACATGGGTGTGCACTGGCTGCATCCTAGATGTCGTAGTTACTAGAGATTTGAATCATCCGGGACTGACAACGGCTGCGTAACAACACTACAAGCATTCCAGTCTGATGTTGGACTCGGAGAAGAAGAGGAAGGCACCTGTCTGCACCTGCAGAAAGTTGAAGTGCAGTAGCAGGTCCACTGCGAATTATACAAGAGAGAAAAAAAAAGAAAAAGGAAAAAAAAAACATACCAAGACTAGAGTTTTAGAGAGATTTTTGCATTTGATGAATCTCATGAGGGACAAGTTAGACAACAAAAGCCAGTACGCAAACAGAGAGCATTTCAAATGAAAGGAGCAAACATCAAACTTATCTAAGCACCTCAAAGACAGGCGTCAAGATCCTGACAGACTTAAGGGTGAGGGAGTTTCAGTTGTTGACTTTATATTAACAACATGGTATCATACTGACTGCCAACATATACTTTAGATTTTAGGTTTTCACAGTCAATGACTATAAACATTAACCACTGGCATCCACAAAGGAATAATTTGACTTTACTAAGGACTGTACAAAATGTCGATAAAGATATATACAGTATATATGTTGCATGGATGTGGTTTGGGTTTGACTGTCTGATACGGACAAGAAAACAGTAATTTTTAAATTATGTCGCAGACTGGTCCCCACAAAAGACTCAAAACACTACTAAACTATTTTACCACATAGGCAAAAATAATCTCAAACATTACGGAGAGTCGACAGATGAGAGACACATAAGTACTGTTGAGTCTTCAAATACAATCCCAGACTCAGATGAGGCAAGAGGCTAAGATAAACAAAGATGGATGAATGGAGATATAGCTGCCATTGAGACTTACATCTGCAGGACATGGCCCAAAGCAATCTCAAAGTATAAACCATACCGTGACATGAATATATTGACCTATATCAGGTATGCGATTTGGGTCATCTTGCACAGCCCTACCTGTTATATTTTTATAAAAGGCAGGATTCTGATATACTGTGCAAACCTTGTTAAAATAAATGTTTTTTAAATCATTAATTATGAAATGATCTACACTTTCACACTGTAAATGTGACCATTAAACAAAATATGTGTACTACGTGGGTTGAATGAAAACTCAGTGCATCACAACAGCCCAAAAAAAAAATCTACAACAAAAATGTACCCAAGTAACCTCCGAAAATATATTCAAAACATGGGAAACTGGCTACTAAAAAATACCATCACAAAGGCCTGTGCCTCAACAAATGCTCCTGAAGAGCTTTGTATGCTGCGAAGGTATTTGCCCATATGTGTAAGGACAGGAAGCATCCACACACTTATCTGTGCAATATGTATTCACTGAGGAGAGCTTTCAGTCAGGCACCTTCTGCGAGGCAGACTGCAATGCACAAAGCTTATCCCTTTATTCTTCACTCCATCTTAGCTCCAGAAAAGAGGCTTCATCTGCTGAATAGTGATTTTTATAAACTGAACTCTACACTGGTGTGTAATGAGAGACTAATGTAAGAAATTGTATCAGTCTGCAATTAATATCACATGATTTTACATTGAATAGATTTTCACAAAAACACTGTCTTCTACAAACACAAACCCTTTCTATATATGCCCATTTCTTTGCTTATTCATAATTAGTTTGCGGATTTATTAAGTCTGATTTACTACCACAAATTTTGGAATCATTTGTGAAAATGACAAGCTCAAAATGTTTTCGACGTAAATTGGGTCCATAAGTTAACTCCTACTGTCACTGTCCAAGTCTGTCCACATTGCAACAATATTTTCAGCACACACCTATCCAGAACCCTCCACCAACAAAGAATATGGGGTGAACAATTTACAAAAAACTTCTACACAAAGTGCAAGAGCATCACAAACCACAGCCACCTCTCTGACTAACATGTACGACCAAAAAAAGAATAGGTTAGGCCACATGAAGCCAGGCTGCATTACAGGGGTGTTTTACATTGGGTTGTACTGATGTAGCTAATAAATGTAGCTACTGTGGGTGCAGCTAATAAACTAGCAACTCAATATGTTAACTACAGGAAAAAAGTTACTAAACAAAAATATCTGCCCTATACTGCCTGATGGGGCTACATTCCCCCCCATGTGTTGTGGCTGCATCTGTGCCCTCACCTCCAGGCTGGGAGGCCTGCAACACCACCCGGATAAGCTGGGGCACATCGAAATAGGCAGCGTAGTGGAGGGCCCTCATGTTAGTCCAGCGTGAGCGAAGGTTAGGATCAGCACCTAGGCTCAGGAGCTGGCGGGCAAAGCTGGCTGCTGTGTCTGCATCACCTGGCAAACAGAGGGAGAGGGATGCAATTATGTGTGTCTATGGAAAATTGGGGGTGGGTTTTGGTGTATTCAGGGTGCGATTTGTGAAAAAACAGACGGGGGATGTATCCATCATGTGTTACGATAGTGACTTTTAACAAATATTTGTCTTGCTGACATTCTGAAATGCCGTGCATTGATCAAGGCTAATGGAACCAGAATCATTAGGTAAGTTAGTCGTCGCAATGTCATCTATTGTCTCATGAACGCGAGTGCCGACAGATTTCGCATTTTATCCTTTTATTGCACTACAGACTGTTCATGTTACAGCATTTTACTTAGTTTTTAAAAATTTATATTTTAGGTATTTTATATGGTTTATTTGTAAAAGTAGCATAAATCACTTTGAGGAAATAAAAATAATTCAGCAGAGGTGGGATATGTAGACCAAAAAGGGGGAAATGTTATACAACTCCTCTCTCCCCCGATACGTTTACATTACATGTCTCTGATTCCAGAGATGCAGGACCTAAATCTATCATTATTATCATTTTTATTATTTCTAATAATAACAACCACATCATTGTATTAATTTTGTGATTATAAGTATCAGTATGGTAGAGATTAAAGTGGTGGTTGTACAACTGTCCTCTCTCTCTCTTCTCTCCTCCTGTCTCTCCTCTCCCCCTCTTTCTGCCCACCTCTCCTCTTTCCCCCATTTTTCTCCTCACCCAAACCGCTCGAGACAGATGGCCACCCAAAACTGAGTCCGGTTCTGCCAGAGATTTCTTCCTGTTAAAAGAGAGTTTTTTTTCTCTCCACAGTCACAAAATCAAAAGTGCTTGCTCATTGTGGGATTTGTTTGTTGGGTTTTCTCTGTAATATTGTATTATTGACCTCACTATATAAAGTTCCTTGAGACAATCTATGTTGTGATTTGGCACTATACAAATAAAATTGAATTGAATTGAATTAACAGACAGTATGTCAGCTCTAGAGATAGCGATTAATAAGTAATACTGATAACAGTGCTTAACGAGCCATAAAGGATTATGTTCCGTTATGAGAGTAGCAAGACAAACTAACACACGTACAAGATAGTAGATGTGTCTACTCTTTTACAGTCCAGTTGAAGGTTTTTATTCAACACTCTTGTCAATACTAACCAATGCCTGGAGCTCCAGCCTTGCAGCAGTAGTGCAGAAGGCTCATATCCGTCAGTCCGTCTCGGTCATTCACACCACAGCCTCGCTTTAGGATCTGTGCAAAGACAAGATTTGTAGTGTGCCACTAAGAACGACAGTGTCCCTGTGCGGAGACATTAAACAACAGGTGTGAGGGCGGAGGAGGCTCAGGAGAGACCTCCAGCTGCACCAGGGGAGTGATCATCACAGATTCCAAAGCTGCGACGAGAAGATTTCATCAGATGACTGGGACTGTTACAGATCATTTAAGTTGGTTTATGTTTTGTGTTGGAGTTTGGTTTTGAAAATAAAGTGTTGTCTATGAGTTGCTGTTTTTCTGGTGTGTGTTGGCTGACCAGATGCTTGTCACAATTGGCTATAAAGTGAAGTTCAGGGACACGAATGTGACAATGACAATAATACATGCATTTCTCAGTGGTAGCAGTTAAGTTAGAGAAAATTATTGGTTGCTTTTACCTTTTAGAAAAGTTCTTCCAGCAAAAAATGACTGCATTGAACCTACTTTTCTAGCTGAGTGGGAGTGGTTCAAAGGTGGGGTGGCGAGGCCCCCACACACAACAAAATAAATCTTAATTTTGTTCTAAACTACTACTAACTGGTGTTTTCAGGCATAGTATGGTTGTGATAATAAATGAAATGTTTATTTCTTACTGTATTTTGGAAAGTGAATTGTAAATGAGGAATGAGTATCAGAATCAGCTTTATTGGCCATGCATTTGTAAACATACAAGGAATATGATTCTGGTTTCCTGTGCTCTCACTGCACTACTGAATAGACCTAAGATAACAAAAACGAGGATGACAGAGCTGAACAAGATGAACATAAACATTTAAGTACTATATATATAGTAGTTGCTCAGATACTGATGATACACATTGCACTCTGCACCATTGCACTACTGTCTACATACAACCTTATTTTGCTTCTTTTTATGCATATATGTATATACATATTCTTTCTATATATAAATATTATTTTTCTATATATTTTTATATCTGTACATAGTACCTACATGATTATGTCCATCTTGTTCAGATATGTCATCTTTGTATATATTTATATTATATATCATAAATAAAAGGAAATATCACCTCATTGCCGATGAGGTGGATATTCTTCTGGACCTGGGGCACCCACTGCCTGAGGACAGCGAACAGCTCTGGTATTGTGGTGCTGGGATCCAGAAGAACTTCCCTGCACTGCAGCTCATTGGGGTCAAAGAAGGAGAACTCTGGATGTGGCAGGAGAGACAAAACCAACAGACATACATAATTACCTTAACGCAATCCACCTTCACTAGAAATATCACCTTCATGCTTCATGAAACCCTTCTGTACAGACATACGTTAACTTGTAACAAACTGCTCAGGTCAGTCAAATGATATCCAAAATTGGGAAATACCCTCTGTGCCTGCAGAGGCTAATGAAATCAGAACCTGACTGAGGATGAAAACAAGTTAACTTGGCCTACTTCCTACTACTGTGTGCAAGTTCCACTCAGGATCATCATTATTTCATACATGACTATTACTGCTTGCATATTGATTAGTCCCACCGAGTGCTGCACTGATCGAATTATCAACCATCAGAACTCAATGATAAGGGGTTTAATATGTCACTAGCTAATTATTACCTCAGCTACGCGATAAAAAATGCTTTGGAAATGTTTTCATATACCAGTCTAAGCATGTGATTGCACTTCTGTATTGTGTGCGTTAATTCTAAAATGCCACACACTTCCCTGGGTGTAAGTGCTCAATGTGTGTATCGGTACGGATCCTCACCGTATTCACTGGGCATGGGTGCAGAGGCCACCTGGTGGATAACAGGCCGCTGGGAAGAGAGTCTGGTGTTGCAGCCCAGCACTGTGTCCCCCTCGACAGGCTCTGAAACATCCTCCTTTGTCATCACCCCCTCAGGGCCTGGAGCTGCAACAATATTAGAAGACCTATTCTGAGAACACAAGTGGGACTAATTTCAACGAGGCAATGAGAACCCCTCTTTTGTGAGGAGACATAACTACATTGACTTTTTGCTAAAACGGTGAGTATTTCTCCTCAAGTGGACTTGACTGTACTGTATGCTACTCAGAAAACTGCATCTGACTAAATCTCAAAGTGACAATAAGTATCTTATATCACGACACCTAACCATTATATTGTTTACATAATTATTCTTACCTTTTTTTATTTTATCATTATTATTCCCACTCACGTTTTTTCAATCAAAAGGAGTTTGAAGTGGAACAATGACTGACTCCTTTACAAATACACTGATTTCACAAGTTGATATTACAGTATCACAGCTTCTGATTCCGTAGGACAAATGCAATACTAAAAATTGCAACTCCTTTTCAATATTACATGACATTAAGACAAAGCTGCTTAAAGAAGATCTTGAAACAAAGATGGGCTTGTGGTGAACAAATGCCTAACTACTTGAAATACAGACATTGTAAAAGGAAATCAGGAGGCAGGGGGAAAAGGATCAAACTTAACCAGAACATACACACATTCACACAGTGATGTCAGTTGTCAACTTGCATAGAATTAGATTAATTTTCTTGGAGACTTAGCCGAACTTTAACTTTTCCCAGCCCCGCCCAATTGACTGTTTTTTAGCCTGAAATCTGTTTGAAAACTTTTAGCCTTTTTCAGAAAAGCACATATACCCAGGCCTGAAAATGCAACACTGAACCTAAAATCTTTCCAACCAAAACACTCACTGTCATCTTCTTCTTTATCCTCTTTCGTGTTGATCTCCATGAGAGCTCAACAGTCAGTCAAGTCAAGAGACACAGACTGGGTCCAGCAGAAAGTCTATCCAAGCTGTTTCCCACAATAACTGCCAAGCACATAGAATATCCCCTCCTCAAACTCCAATAACACACCCCCTCTGTAGTTAGGCCCTGTTGATCCTGCTTGGTTTTATTTTGTGCCACCATAGGTGGAAGAAATCCTGCGCCTACACTGCCTCTGACTGGAATAGGTACAGCCATGAAGAGTGACGATTTGTCAGGGTCAGGGAAAAAGATCAGTGTAAGTCAATCAGAGGCAGGGACGGGGTGGGTCCTCTTCCACCTGTGGTGGGGAAAAAATAATGCATTGATCCCCTGACTCGTGGGTCCAGTGGCTATTTACAGTCTGGACTCTTTCAACAGACAGTGTTATCACTTCTGACTCTCTCCAGCTGGAGTGTCACTCTCACTTTCCAGCCATGTGCAACGCTGACCCCACTGCCACCTCTTCTGACTAGTCAACCATTAAGACTGACAATGCAGAGAATGTGGCTGTAGGGTGACAGTGCAAACAAACACAGCATAAAAGGGCAGCAGAGTGGTGGATGTTGTGACTAGGACGAGTGCCCTTCACCATAAAGGCAAGTGTCCAACTCCCCTTGACAGCAAGCATCCACTCTGCTGAAGCACCAATAAGCAAGACACTAGCTGCAGTCAAATACTCTTTTCAGCTTAGGAAGGTTCCTAACTTGGTGAACTGAACCAGTGGCAGCCATGATAAGAGCTGGTGAATTTTTGTAAATGCTGACACATTTTAAATATCGAAACAACGGCATCTATTTTATGCAGAATGTGAGAAACCCTTGACTGATTGGCTGAGTTCCAAATCCATAAATACAGATTCTTTATATTTCAAATGTGTCCAGTTGGGAGTAAGGTTGAGGAACAAGCATATTGATAATATCATAATCATAATAAAATGCATTTATAAATGTTGTTTCACCAAGTCCCCAAGGGATACACACATAGACAAATTGAGGAATGCACTGAAATTATATTTTCTCTCTTGACAAATGCATAAAAGGTAAAAAGAGCCCATGGCAAGAAACTCTACATACTCATGTCTGAATATATATTGACTCTGGCCCCCTCGGAATTCCTCATCTATTTTTTATTATTATTTTAATGCCCCAATTTTCTCCACTTGTATTTTCCTTTCATGTTATTATATTTCTTTCAACATTTCAGTCCAGTTTGTCTTTTTTATTTTCAACAATATCCATTTTGTTATTACATCCTATGAATAATTGAAGGTTATTTTGTTTTTGAACTGAAAACATAATTTTCTAAGTAGGTGTGCTTGTTTTTGGACAGTAAAACCTCACTTGAACTGAAGACCTACAGCCTTTAGATTTTCACTGTACTCATCTTCCATGTTTCTAGTGTAAGCACAGTCTGATTCCCTTGTTGTCTTTTACCAAGTGCTCATGAATTGTCATTCACATCATTCCTTGACTACATGACGTTTTCCATCAGGGGCAAGGAACAGGGGTAGGGAAGGGACGTTATTCTGACTCATTTAGTGCAGTTAACGATTCCCTACCAGCTCCAGGAGGAGAAAGGTTCTATTCAAGTGTCCCTGCAAGCCATGACAGTGAGACAGAGAGCCTGCGTGAATAACACCAAGACCCTGACAATGAGGAAGCTAGATAGAATTCAGGCATTATTAATTTTATTACTTATTCCTCTGCTGTGAGGAATAAAGAATGCGAATGAAAAAAAAGCTCTTTGCACTTTCCACTTCATATGCGACAAGGATGTATGTTTGAATCAAGGTCTAACAAATCTAACTAAAAAACAAAACTCTTAAGCTGAATTTTTATTTTATCCCGAATTCAATTTGACGGTGTTCAGGGTGTGAGTGAGGCGAAATTATCTATTTTCAGGTATATGCCTGTAAAGGCTAAACTTAGTGGTATGAGGAATAGCTAACAGCAGCACTTCTCATGAATCCATAATAAACCAATGCAACAAAGTTTCAACTGAAATCTAGGGTAATTTCCTAACAATTAAAATGTCTTTTAAGATAATCAGGCACTAATAGCTCATGTCAAAACCAAGCCTTACACTGAATCTCACATGGAAAGCATTAATGCAACACCACATACAGCTGCACAAGCACCGAGCAGGTGTCTTACAGTTACCATTACAGCACAGGAGACTGCTGCTGGATATCAGACAGAACACACGCACCGCATTTCTAATGACTGATATAATCCCTTCAACAGAGGCTTCTAATTTCAGTCAGCAACAACTTCCATGCCGAGATGAGAGTGGGACGACAAATTCCCGGTGCTTCTCCGAGGCCGGCGACTGGCCATCTCGAGATCAGGGCTTTGCAGTGTGACTTGGGACAGTGTCCCACTTTAGCAATAAGCCTCTTGTTTGTCTGACCGGTGACGCAATCCTGCTCCCACCCTCAGGGCTACTGCAGAGACAATACAGTGACATGCCTGAGGACAATGTTGGCACCCACTGCTTTACTGCGACTCACTCCAGACATGGGAAACTTGCCTGTTTTTTTTTTAGTAACCATGCATGTTATTCATTCATTAAATGAATAGCATGCAGAGTTATTGAATCAAGCTCTGATTAAAAACACTATCTCGACCAACACTTTGAACTGGCCTTTTTCTTTTCCCCACACATGCCACGTTGACATCAATCAGTAGGTCAACACAGGTGTTACTCGTCACATTAATGACGTCGCTTCATTAGCAACACCTGTGTTTACCTTCTCGTTCCCGTCGCTATGGCTGACTTGAAAAAAGGGTTCTAGTAGACTATCACATTCACTATTTCACTCAGTTTGGTGACATGTCATCTCCCCAGCGGCGCCCCTCAGCCCTGAGGAGAGAGGTCTCCGTCAGGCCGACCAATGTCAACACCTGTTCGTTTGCAGACTCGCGACGCTCACAGGTTCACTTCACACAGCCACATGCACATCGCACCGCAGACACGGAGCTGTGCACAACGTGTCAAACGTGCAGCCAGTCACGGCTCAGCCCGGCTAGCGGCTGCATCAGCCCGGTCTCGGAGCTAGCGCTGCAGCCGAGGCGGTGAACTCCCCCCCCCAGCGGAGACCACTCCCTCCTCCCGGAGACAAGTTCGCTCGTCGCGGGTCTCGTCACTTAACCGGTTGAGTGCCTCGTTTGAAACACCTGCTGTTAACGCAACTGTTACTTGAGCCAGGTAGCCGACAGGAAACTGTTAGCGGGCTAGCTAATGTGTTCAAAAGCCGGCTCTAGCTAAGTGACAGATAACCGACCACACATGCATTCGTGGCCCGACGACTGGCATCGATGAGCACTGAGCTGCCTCTGTTTGTTATTCTCATGAATTGACGAAGCGCCCCACTCACATTAGCGCCTGTTTTAATTTGATCGAGCACAAATATTGGCCCAAACCCTCCAGCTGTTTAAAATACACTTTTACGACTGGTGTGAGGATATACACGTCACGTCAGGTCGCCAACAGCATGTTCAAATAAATATCAACGTTACCTTGACCTTGCTGCTCGTTTCAGACCGCTCATGAGGAATATGATTAGGAGACAAGCAGCGGAATTCATTTCCGTCAAAGGAATGTGTGTGGTGCATCGCCCGAGTTTATCCGGTTTACAGCATTCGGGTTTCAGAATAAAGGCGTTCATTGTGCAGTTCCGGTCTTCAAAATAAATGTGTTAAAAGTAAAATAAATAAATCTTTGTCAGATAAAATAAGCATGTCAGTTTGAGTAGCATAATATAATTTTCATAAAATAACACTCATTGGATGTTATTTTGATATTCTAAACACTATAATATCTAAATATAAAAAATGCACATTGTTTTTTAATTATAAGGTACATTTGGTTAGTTCGATCTAATTCACCATTACCCTCAGACAACTCCTCTGTTTCACCCAGTATGATTGAGACACTCAATTGCTTTGCTGATACCAGCATATGCACCCAAACAAAGAACGATAGTGAAATGTCACGTCTGGAAGTAAAGCAAGGTGGAGCAGTGTTAGACTGTAGATGTGAGCAATTTTAGGCCAAACAACCCCCTTTATCATTTACTGCCACAGTCTTTCCATCCGGCAGATAGTAATTTCCAGGGGGCAGCATGGAAAACATGTGGGATGCTCCACACCTTCCTTGGATGAGCATTGAGATAGGCCACGTTAAGAGCAGCTTCACTTATGGATGCTGGTGTTCATTGGACCTGAAGAGCCCGCAGCACTTGTGGCTGCTTCTGTCTCAGCCCTTGCTCTTTGCAGGTTTACACTGACTCATGTTCAAGCAGCTATTTATTCTTCCCGCCAGCACCTGTCACTGCTCTTTTGAGTTATCCTGTGCAGGAGTATATCATATGTGTCAATAGTCAACAGAGCAAAGAGCGTGCTGATGCTGATAACAAATCTTCTCAGATTTAGAACTCTGTAGACATTAGGGCCAAAAATAAGACCCAGCAAGCACAATATGTACTCAACAATTCAGTGATCAGCACTGGTCGCAGTTTAAATCAAAGAAAAATGCTCAAACCTTTGCTTCAATGTGCAGTGCAGTTAGTAAAGCAGTGGATTTTTGTCTTGATTTGGAGTTTATCTGGACGATAGACCCCCCAAAAAATCAGTTCCTCCCTGGCTGCACATTTTATTGTGAAAGTGCTGTTGTCAGCTGGTGAGGACGGTGTGAACCGTGATTGTCCGGTCGCCGTTTCCATGGAAACGTAAACAGAACGACTGGCACTGATTGTCATTCCTCCCACTGGCGCACGAACCGCGGGTTGTTTTCACTCTTTCATGCGCAATTCCGGCCTTTTTTGTTCCTTCGAACGAATCGGGCAGACGTATACAAGTACCAATGGACCTGAACGATGTCCGACGTGCGTCCTCTGCGGGATACCGCTTACCGGAACGATCCGATGGAGCCAGGCCGACAACAGCCCAGCCTCCTGCAGACAGGACGCGGCGCGCCGGAGGAGGAGACGCGGAGCAGAATCCAGACAGAGGTGATCCGGTGAACCAGGACCAGCGGTGGAGGGAGTCGGTGTGGAGGGAGAGGAGAGCTATAAGGGAATGGTGGGTATGGTCTTTGACTTTAGGAGATCTAGACCGTCGAAATGAGATTACAAGGCTTTACTGTAACACAGGTTTATGGTTACAAACTAAAATGATGTCCACTTAAAGCAGATCACATGAGTTTATAGAGTCACTGTTTTAGACTTGGCCTAACGAGTACATTGTGGTCCACAGGGAGAAGAACTGGAACTTTCTCAGGAACTATGATCAGATGGTAAGAAACATGTGTGGTGTTCATTTTGAACAACAGAGACCGAGAAAGGACAGAAATTGTCTTTGTGTATTTATCATAGCTTCTTGCAGAAGGATCGAAGCCAACATGTAGCAGGTAGAGTCTGCATAAGGAATCGATGCTGGGAGCGTCTTCATTGTACATGAGAGACAAAGAGACGATGTTACAGTCGTCTGGACAATAGTTACGTTGTGGAGATGAGTTAAAAACGTCTGTCCGGACCCTTGGGCTATCCCTCCCATTAGTACATATAGAGGAAGCACTCTTATCTCAGTTCATCTGCAGTTTAGGAGTTTTACGGTCATGTACATTAGTGATATCTTTGTATTAGATAAAGTAGTGTGTGTGTGTGTGTGTGTGTGTGTGTGTAAACAGTTCAAGAGTTCATTCAACCCTCAGAGAGTGAGAGAAGAGTGTTGTAAGGGTTAATAAAACTTGATACTGGGTTATATAAATCAGATGGTATTTTTTACCACTACAAAATGTTGCTGAGATATTCAATGCTCAAACTCTGAATACCTTGGAATTAATATGCAAAAATAATTGTAAAGTGTTTCAGCTTGACAGTCACAATATAACACTATAGAAAGTTCAGTGCAAACATAGTGAAATATTTGCAGATTCTTGTCCTTATTCTTCTCATTATTCCTAATGACATGGATGGGATGCTCAACACTGAGCACGAGAATCTTTTGAATGAGTGAATTTATCATGCAGCCTTGCAGCATCAGACTGTGGTTTGACCCCCGTCTGTCTGCAGGGACAACTGAAGTCAGAGGAGCCTTTACCCAGCTACGTGTCGCTCTTCTCTGAGCGCGTGCCCAACACCACCAACCACGTGTTTGGCAGCAGGCTGTCCACTCCACTGGGGAGTGAACTGGTCAGACTGGACAGGCTGTTGCTCTGGTCTGGAAGCCATCACAAGCGCAAGCAGGATCCAGAGGTGCTGCCCTGCTAGACCGCTCTGCAGACAAGTCACTTCACCTCACACACAGACCTCCGAACATCAGGTGTCTTCTTTTCTCCCTGCAAACTCTGGTAATATATGGTTCAACAGTCGCCTAGGCTGAGCCGAGGTGACCTTACATTAAATGTTGTGGGGATTTTGTTTAAAGTAAAACAGACATCTATAGAAGTCTAATTTGCTGTCCTAAATCTGCTAATTTTCTGTGATTCATTGATCATATCTTAGTTTATAACCAGAATCTGTTTTACATATAGGTGTGTGGGATTTTTATTTTGGCCAGAAATGTAACAACGAAGGAGAGCAAAACTTTTTGCCCTCACCAAAGGTTTTCACTCACCAAATAAAGACAGGTGAAAAGAGAAGACGTTGGCAGATCAGATTCACGTCATCTGAGCTCTATCAAGTATTTAATCAGAAACTTGATAATCTAACAAGATACCTGATCAAATTTGGATGAGTGAAGGATGTATCACCACTACGTGTCTGTGTCGTGTGCTCAAAAAAGCAGGGACTCGCAAGAAACAAGCAAAAACAGAACAAATCATGAAGCTTAAAAGCATGTAGGTGGATTTAGAGCTCTAAAAAAGGAACAAAAACAACATATCACATAGTTTAATAACAACTATATCATAACAATTTACCATAAGAATTCTGTTTCTTAGCCTACTGATGCAATAATATTTTCATTTTGCTGTTAAATTGGTTTTATTCATTTTGTTTTAATAGGGGATTTTTTTAGGATGTTTACCAGGACCTAAGCCATTGTTCCATGGTGGAGCCATGGATCTTTTTTTATTGTCATGTTGATGAAGCTTATCCATCTGCCCTCTATTGGACTGCAGCATATATCAGATTTTTATACCGTTGTAGCTGTGCTAAAAAGGAAACGGCCATTCTGCATGTTGTTGTAAATCACTGACCCTTTGTCTAAATTGGAACAAAAATGTTGGTGCCCAGCAAACTTTAAACAGTGATCCTCAGGAGATCGAATGCTCTGCATGATTCTGCATTACTATTCTACATTATAATCAAAGTCAACATCTCGTTGGAATAAAGATGGTTTTTTTTTAAAGTCTGTGTGTGCTGGATGGATTTTGTTAGTACTAATACATAAAACCCAAAGTTTGATGAGTGCAGCAGATAATACCGTTTCGGCAATGTTGAATGAAGGACAGGAAGAAGAGAGCAGCAGCACTTTTTGAAAAAAAGATCATTTTGAAATGTTCCGGTCTGAACGTGTGAAGACAACGAGCCAATCAGCGCCATGAATCACTTTTCAGTAGATGTATGCGGAAGTGAAAATGGATGCCGGCTGACAGGAAGCAGCATAACCAAAGAAATTCAAAGAAGCTTGTCTTCAAAATAAAGATATATCTATTTGTCTTTCTATCTATCTAGCTGTCTATCTAGTAAGCTAGCTTTGTATCTATCGACAGATAGATTAATGCATTCGATTCATCCAGTCGTTCCATTTTCCAAAAACAACTTTGCACTATCACCAAGCATGCTTAAACTAATGATTTTATTTTGACAACGTAAAACCGGAAGTGGTTTCTAAACCTTCCTGCCTTGATTGTGTTGACAGCTCAGCAGCAGCATCTGTAGCGGCGGCGGCGGCAGCGTCTAGCTATAGTAGTTGTGGCGAAGTTCCCTGAGTAAAGTCCAGGTGTTTGGCAGCCGTCGCCTCCAGAGGATGGAGCCGGACACGTTGTTGCACGCGGCCAACGTGAGCACGCTGTTCGTGTGCATGGTGCTGAAGTTCCCGCAGATCTTCTTGCTGATCCGAGCGAAGTCATCGGGCGGAGTGAGCCTGAACAGTCTTCTCCTCGAGCTGACCGGGTACGATGGAGGGAGGGAGGGAGGCGGGGGAGTGGGGGTAAAGTTGGTAGTCACAAGAGAATATCAATATGAGTCACTTGTACTTGTCTTCCTGTTCCGCAGCGGCGGCATCCCTCGTGTCCCAGTGTGTGGGGGAACCACGCCTCCAGACTCCGTTTGAAAATGTGTCAAATGTATTGTTTCCTTTCTGGTTATAGGGGCGTGCATCTTCTCTGACGTGACGTCGGACCGCTTCTGAATCCCTGATACCCGAGGGTGAATTCTGCATAAAATCTGAGTTAATTCAACAAAACGTTAAAAGTTTTTTATTTCTTCCACCCTCTTGCCTGCCAGAGGAAATGCTCATGCACATCCTCCCATCTCTTTCAGCTATTTATTTATTTATAGATTAAGTGTTAAATGGGACACGAGGAGATTAAATAGATTCAAATAAAATAATAATCCCACTGGGACACTGCTTGTCAGAAAACAAATGTGTTTTATTTGTATTAATCTGAGGATTTAGGGTGTTCTAACATCTGTATGAACCAGCTGTGCAGGCTGATGTCGAATCACTGCAGATGACTGAGGAGGAAGTGTGGTCAGGCATTAACTGTGTATGGATCCACTGTTGTGTAGCGTTGACTCGGATGATTTGTGGTGCGGGACTGAGCATCTTTTTGTCTGTGCGGCTGTATTCTCTCTCCCTCTCTCTCTCCTCTTGGTGCCTGGCAGTAGCTGCACTGACCTAAGCGCCTCCACCATGTCGGTGAGCGAAAGCCTGCTGTCATCGTTGCATGCGAGAGTGAAATAGCCTTAAAGCTGCACCGGGGCCAGATGTTTATGCAGTAATACATTTGGTTTGTGAATCGTAATCACAAAGCGTGGCTTCACTCCTTTAAGAAACAAAAAACAAAAACATCTTCGCTGGTTAAACAAACATCCACCCTTGTCATCCCTAATGGATCTCTGGTGTAAGACATCGATTTACAGCGATTGACCACGTCTTGATGGGTGCAGTAAATCACGTGTAATTGCTCCATACAGATTAAAAGCCTAGATGAAATCAGCGGACGGCCCAGTTTTGTGATTGACGCCCTCTTGACTGTGAAATGATTCCACCAGAGATTTCCAGCAAAGAAAACTGTTCAAACCTGAATCTGAAAATGGCAAAATGCCACCACAGACTGTGCCTCTGGTTATGTGGCAGGTCCTCGCACTGATGAAGCCCCTTGATAAAATTCATACTTTACTCAACGATCCCTATCAGTGTAAAAATTCAAATCCGTCTCCTCAGCTGGCATCAGTGAGAGAGACCTTTTGACTGCGTCAGGTAGAAGAACGCGCTCCGTGCACTTCACGGACACTGGCCTTCAGGAATCAGGGATATTGTCAAAAAGCCACTTCTAGCAGCAGTTTTACACGGTGGGGTATTTGCCTCGTGCAGCTTTCTCTCCTGAATATCACTTGCAATTGTTTACCATCATGGCAACTTCACCTCGGCCCGGCCGTCGCCTTGCCTGCTCATAGAAACACACACACGAACACACACACACACACGCACACGCACACACACACGCACACACACACTCACTCACACTCACAGCAACAGCCCATCAGCACACAGATCCAGCTGCACGTCAGCTTAGTAAACAGGATCTTCAGCTGTGGAGTCACTGACATTCTTTTGGTGAAGACTGACATGAATCAGTTCAGGCGGAAGAAGAACACCTTGAGTCAGTTACGTCATTTCCATGAAGGAGTAAAATGAACATTGCTGCTGCTTGGTGATTATTCAGTGTATCAGTGAGTCATGTCGCCTGAGCTCCGGCAGTGAAAATCCTACTCACTACATCACTTAAGCATCCATTACATTACATGCAGGTTTTGGTGCGTGGCTCCAGTGTTTTCACCTGAATCATCCATGTGCTTCACAGGTTCATTGTCTTTGTGACATACCAGATGTACTATGACTACCCTCCTCCGACGTACCTGGAATATCCAATCCTCATTGCTCAAGGTGAGTTGTTTCTTAGTCGTCACGTGTTTACATATTGTGAAGTTATGATTTTGCAAGAAAATGCTTTTTTTCCTCTTCTCCATAGTAAGTCATGTTAGTATATACATGTAAGTATATATATATATATATATATATATATATATATATATATACACAGAAGTGGTAATGAGTAGCTGCTGGCTCCCAGTATTTTGTCCCATCCTCTCTGCCAGAGCCAAAATCTTTCCTCCTCCGCTTCCTCAGAGAGCTCCCTGATGGCTTTGTATACCTCCTTGCCCCTCAGCCCTAGGTCATTGAGTAGTTCAATTACCCACAATGCCTCTGGAGCCACATGCCTGTGCAGCCGAGTCCACATACCGCACATAACAAAACATCTACTGCACCTTACTGCGCAACAGAGCTCGACCTCCAGAGACATTTATGAGATCCAGGAGTCAGATATCATGTCTTCCAAAGCAAATTTCCGTTTGGAAGAATAGAAATATTGGCTCTTGAGCGAGTTAATGAGACAGCGAGAACATTTATCAGTGCCCCCTGAAAATAAAAGTCGAACCCAGTCCTGCGGCACACGCAGCCCGAAGATCATTTGCAAGTTGTTCGGCGCGTTGTTCTAACTTCTGATCCGTCTCGTGTCCTCAGATGTCGTCCTCCTGCTCCTCATTCTTCACTACGACGGCAACCTGCGGCAGAGCCTCTTCTACGCCGCGGTGTATCCTTCCACTGCACTGTTTAACTTCCTAAATAAGTGTTCACTCACAGCGCTGCAGAAAAACCAATGACCCAGTGGCCTTTGCTGATTCGTACGACGTCACGTGCTATTGCCTTAACATAATGTCTCCAGGTTTGTCGGCGGCTGGAGGCTCCTCACCGTGGAGAAGTGGATCATAGATTTGGCGATGGTGAGGAATCGTCCTAACATCAATCATAAGTCAGTATGTTGGGAGAGTAAGCAGAGGCACTGCGTGTTATCAGTTAGGAGTAATGAGGTGGAGATCTGAACAGAAAGGTATCCAGACAGCACTGCACATTGGTGTCTCTCAGGAGAGACACCCAGACCCTCTAAATGCCAAGTAGTCCTGTTGGTTAATGAGATGAAGGAGTCTGGAGGCGTTTCTCACAAATAAGTGAGAGCAGTGATCCCGCAACAGTTGTTATTTTCAGAAGCGACAAACAGCACGCTCAACTAAACTGGCCATGATTCATTGAAAGGTTCAGTGTGCAGGATTTTATGAGGATCTATCAGCAGACATGGAGTAATAGTCATGATGATGTTTTCAATAGTTTATTATCACCTCTTATAGGAAGTTGATACGACCTGAAACGTTGTGTTCAGGAGCAGGTCCTCTTCAGTGGCGTCTGACATGTTTCTACCATAGACTTTGTATAAAAATGACGGGATGTAGTCACCAGGTCAGGAAAGTGAAGCCAATGTGGAAGTGCCTGAAGCCTGCATTCTCTCAAATGACCAGCGGAGGGTGACTCCACTGGTTGCAACACAAAGTCTGTTTCTATAGAAGTCTGTGAGAAAATGACCAAACTTCTCACTTGATATATAACGTCAGTAAATATTTTATTCTCTCAATCTCTAGTTTCAAGTTTTATTCAATACAGCATGATGTTCATTTTGTAAATGATGGTCTCATTTAGAGTCAAATAGACGATAGAGCACTGGATACATTGGAGCGTGGCTACAGCTCGATTGACAGCTGGTACTGTCCAATGGGTGCAGGTCGCAGGTGTGATGGACATGCAGTGGATACAATCTCAGTCAGACTCCAGGCCCGTTGCTCCTCCTCCTCCTCCTCCTTCAAAAAAAAAAAACCGAGATGACGTTGATGAAAGTGCTAAACTCCAGGCTTTAAAACAGCAGTTCACAAACCAGTGGATGACGTCATGGTGGGCTGCCACTTGGTTGATACTGTCGCCCAGAATGGAAAAAAACCAAACTCTGGTGGCCTAGTGAGGGCCTTTCATGTTTTTATGTCACCTGGAGGCCACCGTAGGTTCTCCTGTACTCTTGGAAGAGGAGGAGTGAGGCGAAGGGGATGTGGAGTTGCACTAAATCCTTCACACTGAACCTGTTGAACAATGTACAGACGTGATCTGCACTCGAGCGTCGCTCCCGAGTCGTGTCCAGCCTGACCTCCGCTCTCTCCCCAGAGCCTGTGCACGCTCATCAGTGCAACCAGTAAGTTTGCCCAGCTGCAGTGCCTGTGGAGGACCAAGGACGCCGGGCAGGTTAGCGCCCTCTCCTGGGGAATGGCCACCTACACGTGCATGGGTGAGTGTACGGGACATTTAAAAACCTTCAAGTTCTCAGCACTTCTACCTTTTCTTCTTTCCATTCCCTCACTGTCCTGCTCTGCAGAGTTTGTTTTTGTATTACCATGAAGCTTTTCTATAGTTATTGCTGCTGCAATCTTTGATTTCCTGTCCAGTATTGATGCATTAGAAGAGGAACAATTGTCATGTTTGTGCAAATGTTCTTTAAACCTGCCACACGAGCAGCAACGAGCTGTAAACACAGTCGCTTTTAAGTTGATATGGTGAATTTGTTGGCCACTGCAGCAGCATGACATTGACCAGCTATCTGGATATCTAACTGTCCAATATATGGTTATTTAAGCTGGGGTTTGCAGCTCCAGAGGAAGTATCAGGCTCTTTGGCTGCTAAACCTTCCACCAGCTGATCACCAGCTAGTCGCAGACGTTATCTTCTGTTTGATTGACAGGTGGCACACAGTGGTGTTCTAGAGCTTCAGCTCTATAAATAGATAATAATGATCTCAAAAAGGAGTAAACCAAAAGTAAAAACCAACTGCAGAGCAGGGTTGGTAATCCTCCCTGAGCCCAGACTCCTTCCACATGTTCACATTCTCATTCGACCCATTATTTAAAAAATATATTCATTATTGCAGCTCTAAATTTTAATCTAATGCCAAGGAATTTAATCATTCGGCAAGTGTGGACATTATAAGGTGACTGAAACCCGTGAAGATAATAAAAAAGTCATGAAACGCCTTACAGGAGTGCTTTATCAATTTATGACTTTTCCCCCCTCTTCTCCCTGAAGTATTATTGCTGTAATGTTCATGAATATGTATTATACTATTTACTCTGCTGCTAATTTAATAAAATTAGCAATTCAACACTTCATTAATAAAATATTAGACGCCCTCTTGGATAATTAGGAAGTCGTTAACACGACTGCCTCTTTTGTTTCAGCGCGGGTCTACACCACCACTGTGACGACTGGAGACACGCTGGGTAAGAGACGGACTGAATCGCAAATGACTGTGGGATCCGTCGCATCCCAGATGATCATTTTCTAATGGTCTCTTGAACATTTCAGAGAGAGCTTGTTAAAAAAAAAAAAAGATTTGTTCTCTTAATAACTATCATCATAATTCTACGAGTTAAGGATTTGTTTCCATTTCGGAGTTCTGGTGTTTTCCCGTGATGAAACCTGGTGAGGTGGCAGGAGTGACATTTTATCAGGAGGTACAGTAGCTTCTGGAAGCTCAGTCTGTCTCCTGAGGTAAATTATGTTGTGGACAATTGTTTATTTGGGAGGAGGTTTCCATATTTTGAGGCAGTGGCAGATTCAAGCAGGCTTACTCATTCACTTGTATTTGTACTAGAAAAATATCCAAGAAAAAATATATATATTTGATAGAAAGTATTCTACAGGTGTGCAACTCTCATTGTATGCATTCACATGCTTATTTGCAGATGAGCAAATTTTGTCGATGACTTGTGTTTTGCACAATATGTACTGCAAAAATGTCAGCATATGACTTTCATAATTTGTGACTCATACAATAGGATTTGTGAACCTGTGATTAAGTATTTGAGGTGTAACTAGTTTTGTTTGTGGGAGGGGGATATCTACAAGTTTGCAAGTCCTAAAGCATTTTTCTACAACTACAAATTAACTGATACACACGTGACTCTTTTCTACAACTACAAATTAGTTATGCACCAAATTTACCTCCATAAGAGTCAAGTATGAAATAGGACTGAATGGTCAATGGTTCCGTGTTACGCTCTTTATCGGAGGCAGACACATTCACCAGAGAAGCTGTAAAACTCACAGATCCTTCAGTAACTCTGCTGAAGAGTTCCCAGCGGCTCCATCATAACGCAACCTCTCCCCTTGTCCCAGTTCTGGTGCGGTTCGTCACCATGTCCCTGCTGAACCTGTGGGTGCTGCTCACCGTGCTCTACTACCAGAAACACAGCGGCCGCTCCAAGAAAGAAGACTGAGCTCCTCCAGCTGGACCCAGAGGCTGATGGGGAATATGTTCGTCCTCCGGAGTTTGCTCACGGTGACTTTGGACACAAAACTGATAACAGACGGGTAACAACGGTTATGTCAGATGCTTTTGTCTACTTACCCATGAAATGTGCTTTTTTAATTTTGTTTAACTTTAAACCCACACTTTTTTTTTTTTTTTAAACATTCCAATGACTATATATCTTCTGTTTAAAAAAAGTTATTTGATAGACCAGCACAAAGACAAGTATATCTGAGGTCTTCCTACTCAGGACAAAAAATACTTTTTTATAAATGTGACATTTATTTCTGAACTATTTTAATAAATCAAACATTTCAGTATTTTACATTGTGACCGTTCCTGTGTCGTAGGTGAAAATCCTGTTGCATTATAGCCTAAAATGATTTTTAATCCAGAAATAATCCAAAACCAAAAGGCACATCCATGTCTTTATTGTTGAAGTGGTAATTATTATAGAGCTGTTTGGTAGCAAACATGCAATCTGGATGTAAAGCCCTTAAATACAAAGTGGACAAGGCTGTATAAATAATATCATGTGCACTGTATGGCATGTAAAATATATACTGTGTATATTCATAGGTATAAAACATGCTTCTTGGTTAAAGGAGAGCATTCGGTACACACACTCACACACACATACTGTACATACACACACTCACTCACTCAGTTTACTCCTCACCTGCTATATAAGCCACATACACACAACAATGTGCCCAAACTCAGAGTTTGGTTACTTTTAATACAAAAATATCAGGACAAACACTTAAAAAAAAACCCAAAAACTTTTCAACGGAATAGTGCTGCTCAGTATATTGACTGATGGGATGTGATTGCATACCTTCAACGTTTTTGCTTCTCATTGATAAATTCTCACTTTTCACTGTCAGGAACGACTACAACAAAAACGACATGTCAATAGGCGGAGGCCTGTGGTTGACAGCACTCAAGTGTGAGGCCTGAAAAGGCAAACACATGCAAGTTCACTCAGAGCAGTTGGTGATGAAAAGAAGGCTTCAGTCAAGTATATTTGGAAGTAATACAATGCCTGTGTGTCATCTCCGGTGGAGCCCAGATGTACATTCAAGAACAACAAAAAAGGATCCAAGCTCAGATCAGGAAAGCGTGAACGGTGACCTCCCCCAGAATTCAGTAAACATTAACCCTCACGACGGACAGTGCAGGTTTGATTGTGAAGCATTGTTCGGAGCTCGTGATCGGCCCCTTCATCCGACGCCGTTCAGAGCACGATTCTGTGCACTTGTAACCGTTACGACGATGAACCAGCGATGCAGAGCGCGCCACTGTCAGAAATCTGAATAAGAGGCACTCCGGGAATTGTTTGCTCAAATCCGGAATCTGCCACTCTTTCGCCACCTTATAGACTTTCCCAGAAGTCGCAGCTCTTTTGCTAGTACCTCATTCAAGTTTCTGTGAGCACTGCCCCTCCCCCCTCCCCGTGTGGACACGCCCCTGAAAGCAGAATGGTGAGAAGCAGGAAGCTACAATCAATGTTACAGAGTTTGAATAAGCCAAAGTACAGATACTGTATCTGGGATCAGGTTCAGCTGTGGGTCAACTCGACTGCATTGAGCCAACAAACGACAGAATTGACCGTCTTCTGAGTGTTCCCCATTAAAACCCTGGATATTGTTCACAATCATTTAAACACAAAAACGTCCCCTCTCTTATTTGGCCACAAGAATTCCCAGAGGTTGGTGTCAAGAGTTTTCCTTTTTGGGTCCTTAATTCCGGCAGCGTGTACGGGCGAGAATTGTTGAGGTAAGTGTATCCCCTTAAAGCCAGGGTTTACAAGAGCTCTCGTGTTCTGAGGGAGCTGAACGTGCAGCTCCAGCCTCCCGGGGGCCACCGATTTTTTCTTGTCAAGGGCCCAGGAGAAGACTTCGGCTAATGCGCCCACAAGCCTTCCCGCTAAAGTTTCAACAACAAAAAAAAAACGGAAAACAGACTTTGCCACTCTCACAGGCTTGAAGCAGGACAGGGCGGGCCGTGGAGAAGTGATGTGGATTTCAGTGTGCCGATCTGCAAACAGTCTTTGTGTATGGTCTTTGACTCAGGAGGAAACACATCCCACCACCTTGAAGATGCACCACATTCCCAAAGCAAGGTTAACTAGAAGGAGAGAGACAAACAGACACAGGGTTATTCTCAGCAAATCCCCGAATGACGTGTCAAGAATAGTAAAGATTTTAATGACAGTAAACAATCACGCATTCTTTCTCAAAGTTTATGAAATTTGTGCATACACCTGTCAATATGAAACCAGTGAATCCTCTTTTTCGTGTGTCGAATCTGATGTGAGAGGTTTCTGGCCTTTTTAAAATTACACACGTCCATTTTACCCATGTTTTGACTGGACATAGGATGAAAAAAAATACAATAAAATAAAGAAATATCAATATATTCGTCGATGTATGTTGTTGTAACATACAAATATTTTGGGGAAGGTATCCTTTTAAACTGTGACCCAGATATGTTCAGATTTGGACACAAAATAAAGATTTGTGTTCTCTCTTGGCGGACAATCTACATATGGGAGACACAGACGTACATATCGGCCAACTTTGATATAAAATAGTGATACCATAAAACAATAAGCTAACATCACTTGTATGTCAGGCTCTGAAGTTAAAAGTAAAGTTATAGAACCTATTTTATTGCAAACAATCTTGAGAAGACACTATGACTTGCACAAGAGTGCATGTGCAAAAAAAAGTTTAAGATTAAAATCATAAATAAGCTTTAAAGAAAAAAGTATAAAAGTGAATGAGTCCCATTTCCACCCAGAGGATAATAGTGGAGTGATCCCAGTTATCAGGTGAGCAGCCAAACATGTGTGCAAACAAATGTGTGTGCACATAGTCCACCACCGCCGCAGTGTCCCAACATCCACTGCAAAAACACCCGACAAACATACACACATTCGGGAATTAAGTCGTTTACATTTGGAAAACATCTAGCTGAAGGGAGCAAAAGATTTTTGGGGGGGGAAGTCGTCATTTGTACCACTGTCCACTGGTGAATTCTCCTCGCCTCGCTTGGAAGCCGTTTGACCTGCGAGGGCTGAGGTCAGAGAGCGCAAGGTCACGTTGGACGAGACATGTTTAGGAATGATAACAGTATAAATGTGACTAGAGCAGGACTTCAATGCTTCTGTAGCTGCTGCTGTCTGATTCCACTCTAAAGGCAACATTACTGAGTTCCACTGCCACTGAAATCACTGCACTGCACACAGTGTTACCATACGTGGTCCTCAGAAATGAATAGAGGAACAGTCATCATCGATATCATCCAGCGCCCAGTGCCAGTCCTGGAGACCAAAGTCGTCCAATCTGAAAGGCCAGGTAACAATTACTGCAGATGAATCTGTCAACACAGTAACTTCTCCTGCGTGGGACTGGCAGCTGTTCTCGTAGGCAGGTGTTTCGGGTAGGGAGGTCCCAAGAACAACACTGACCACCAGGATGTATGAAGAAAACAAGTTGCCCATGCACAGGACTTAACTTGCTCCTCACATTGCTATTTATTACAGATTACAGGAGGCATATTTGGAGAGAAGGACCAAAGGCTAACTGCGGCCAATTTTTTTCAGCATATTCAAGAAGGACAATTGGATCTGGAGAAGAGAGAATATAATATTTAAGTTGGCATGTTATAATGATTTCTCTGGACATAACTCTCCAGAGAAATCCAGAACTACGCATTAAGTACGAACAGTATACAAGTACAGCATGTAGCCAGAGTATCTCATCTTAATGATAATGGCATATTACATCAACTCTTAGCTCTATCAAGGATAACAAATGCAATATTGATCATTTACGTAATATATATGTAATGCGATTAACTAAAAAGCAAATATTGGACCAATCAACCATTTTACCCTCGTCTGTCAACATTCCATTTAATCTGAGCATTTCCCAAATAGTGTGTATTAGAAGCAAAAACATATTCTTGGCTCACTGGTGACCCCATGTGTAAATACAAAGGGGAACAATATCAACCTTATTAATGCTGTTTACTGAAAAAAAAGAAGCCAATTCTGTTTTCATAGAAAAAAACCTAAACTCTCAGACTCGCTCCCCACTCTGCAATTCTACCTGGTCTTGCTGGGGGGCAGCTGTCGGCTGGGCCTCCTCAGGGACTGGCTGGGCTGAACCTTCATGGAGGCGCGTGGTGAGGAGCGAGCAAAGTGCTCTGGCGGTGGAGGCTTCTTGGGAATCTTCTTGACCAGCCGGCTCACCCACTTCTGCTGCTCCTCCTGGGACATGGCCAGCAGCAGCAGGTTCTTGGCCGTAGACACGTCGTAGTTTACTGGGGTGTAAAAGAGGAAAGGTTTTTTTTCAGTTACCTTTAGTATCAAGACTCCCTTTTTTTTTAAAGAAAAAAGAAAAGAGGCAGCATCATACCTTTGCAGGGAGCAATGATCTCCTCCTTCTTGTCCATGTGGTCTTTGTGGCACTTGATGTGGCAGCGGCGGCACTCGAGAGCGGGGGGCGGCTTGAACATGTTCCACAGCGGCTTGGTGCACGCCTCGCAGTTGGTGGGGAAGTGGTAGAGCGTGGGGATGAACTCGTGGCCCTTGTGGAAGAAGTAGCCGGACTTCTCTCCGATGGGCAGCGGCTCCACGGGAAACTCTGGCTCCTTTTTGCTCTCGCCTTCGTTGGCATAAAGAATCTGGAGAGGATGTGGGAGATGAGGAAAGAGGTTTTTTTTGTCTAAAGCCGCTTTAAGACATGCACTGAAGTCTGGACACTGAAGTATAAACTAATTCCAGAACTTCTCTGGAGCAGCTGAATGCTTCAGACATTTTCAGGGACTTTTTCTGCCAGCCCAGCATTCCTGGAGAATGTCAGCGTGAGCCCATGAGAGAATACGGCAGGAAAATAATCATGAAAATTCAGGGCAAGTGAGTGGGCGTGTTGATGACTGTAAACAAAAACACAGTTTTCCGCAGCGGAATTGTCATGATACTCAGACACCACTTAATGTTCCTGAAATTTTTCTTGCCTGAAAACAGCTTAAATGTGCAAACGTCATATATTGTTCTTATTAGACACAGGTTTGAATATAAAACATATAACATAATAAAAACACTCAAACGGAGTTGAGACCGACCTGGAATATCCTGGGAATCTCTTTGGCGTCTGCGCGGTACACATCGGTCTGAGTGACAGGCCTCACATGGAAGAGTTTGCTGTGAGATGGAAATTAATCTGGTTATATCCTCTTATCAAAACATATGAATTGCTCTGATGTGAACTGCTGCATCTTTAGGGAATAATGCACGAGCTAAAGCAGGTGGCGACTCAGGCGTCACACTCACTCTATATCGAGCACCATGTAGGGAATGGACTGCTCCCGGTCCTGCTCGCTGTTGTAGAAGAGAATCTTCTTGCTGCTCACTACAACATACTACAGAGACAGAAAAGATATTGTAAGGAAACAAGGACGAGCACATTCGAACACGAACACAGCAGCTTCCTTCCATTTATCTGTACCTTTTTCTCCCATCCAAACTTCTTGGTGTTGTTTCTCACAGGGAGCGAAAGCCACCCCTCGAGTCTCATTTCTTAGAGAGAGAGAGAGTATGAAACATGAAATATGTTATATTCACAGTACATGAAAACAAACTTAGTTAACTTAGTTTGGCTATCTTCATTGCTGTTTTCCTAAATAAATGGCAACTTGACTTTCCCACCACGGAGGTGAAGCGGAAAGTTGAACATCAGTGGGGCGACCCTCAGTCGACTTACATTCTTGAGTAGAATTGGTTGAGCACTGCTCTCCGGGGTAAAAACCATTACACTAAGTTATCCTCAGCAGGAACAGGCAACTCTCTGTGGCATTTATTTGATATCGATAGTTGGAGAAAAAAATGTTTTTGCACATTTCTGTTCTGTTGTTAGCGTAGTTAGAAGGATAACTTGGCTTGTTTATCATATTAAGTGAATGTCGCCGGCACCCTGAATGTCCAGACAGTTCAATAAAGTTTTGTCTAAATATATTAAAAGAAAATTAAACAAAAAGGAAATAATCATATTGAACAGCGGAAATCTAATTAAGAGAAAAGAAATCTTAGTCTGGTTCAGCCCTTGTCTATATTGCTCTATAAAATTTTGAAGGTTTTTTTTAGTTAGTTTTTCTACTTCCTTCACAAGCCCAAGGCTCTTGCAACTTACACATTTTGTATAGATTTCTGTCAAAGTTTTGTTTTAACACGAGGGACAGTATGAATGGGAGAGAGTTCATGGATTGGGAAAGTCGTCACCCCCCCCCCCCCTCCGGTCAAGCTCTAACCTGTGTACGCATCATCGGTGTCAAAATCCGGCCCACTGCTGACACTGGCAGAGTCCATCGATTGAACGCTGAGTGTTTGCAGGAGATTCCTCAGCTGCTCGATGTCACTGTCCTTACTGTCCAGGGCCATCTGCAGCTCTATACGCATCTGGCTCTCATCCGACAGTTGCTGCACATTCAAAAACAAACAGAGGAGACAAGGACAGGTCAAAGCCGAAGGAGAGGACAGGAGATGCTGTGCTGCAGGTGGGACTTGTGGGAAAATGTCTTCCCCTTTCTACACAACAATCACATTATCAATGGGATTGTAAAGCGTACATCAACACCCAGAGAACATCTCACGGTGGAAAACTGAAGACTGGAGTTTGTGTGACCTACCGCTTGCATTTCATTGATCTCTCTCTGGTATTTGATGATGGTGCTGTTGAGCTTCTCCTTCTCCGACCTCAGCTCCAGCTGCAGCTTCCTGTTCTCCTTCTCCTTTCGACGCATGTCTGTGTCGTTACCACGCCGACTGCCTCCGCCACGGACCTCCTTCCTGTTCATGATCTCCGCAAGCTTATTGACGGCCTGTGGGCGGACACGAGGTTGGACACTTCACAATCGTTTCGAGAGTTGTGTAGTTGGAAGAGAGCTCCGGCACTGGATGGTGGTGATGCTTCCCAGAGACATTAGACAGATCTGAAGATGTTGATCTTCTCTAAAAGTTATCTTGTAATTCTACTTTCGGTTCACTTGTCTGAGGCTTTAAACAGACTTACCTGAGTTTTCAGCGTCCTCTCAGACTGCAGCTGCTTCTCAAATGCCTGCTTCATATGGCTGATCTGCTGCTCCCAATCCTTTGACTTGTCTGACTCTGAGCAAACAAAGACTTTGAAAATCAGAAAATGTGAAGCATGACAGCAATAATTTCCTTTTTTTTAACATTCAGAATTTAAATACCCTCGACTGCCTCCTTCAGTTTGTTGTTCAGCTCCTCCTTCTCGTTGGCAAGGTTAGCGACGTCACTGGTCAGGGTGCGATTGGCCTCCTCCAGCTGCAAAAGGGCAGGAAATGAATTATGAGCACCGTCTAAATCATCTGCTCCCTGTGGTCCGACCCAAACAGTTTCATTTATTTATTGATAAAGCCTGAGCAACTTCCCCTTCCTGAGTCAGAGGTTAACTGTAACTCACCGAACCGATGGTGATATCCTTCTCGGCGAGCTCCTGGCGATGCCGGGCCATCATCTCCTTCAGTTCCAGCTCCTTCATTATTTTCTCCTTCTCTAGGTCCGAGTACTGCTCCTCGGCGATGGAGCGTGCCAGCTGCTCCGAGTCCGCCTTGGTCAGAGTGATCTCAAGCTGAGCCGCCAGCGAGTCCCTGGAAGAAGTTTGGAAAAACAAAAATCAACGACTGACCAGTTATTAATCACAAACACAGAACATAAACATCTCATTCATAGATAGATAGATAGATAGATAGATAGATACTTTATTCATCCCAAGCTGGGAAATTCATGGATGTGAATGAACTGACTGCTACTTCCTTATTATGTCTTTGTTTTGGTGACGTGTCAGAAAACGGCTACGCGATTTTATCATTGTTGTTTTAAGTGGATTAAACAGTAAACGCACCTCTCCTCTTGTAGCTCCTGCAGAGACTGCTGAACATCTTTGTAGAGTTTGTTCCTCTCCTCACACTCCTCCTTCAGTTCACGAACCTGGGTCTTGTACAACGTCTGGGAAACACAGGAAACAGCTCAAATACACGTCACGCCCACAGAGAATACAGTGACATACATTGTGACGCGACCCACCGACCATCTACTGCTGTGCATTCACCACAGCAAGAGAAGTTTCATAAAGGTATAATAATGAATAATAATGAATAAATACAGTGTGTACAGGTAAGTCAATACAGTAAACCTGAGATAAAGGGAAACCTTTTATTCACGGTTTATTAAGCATTTGAATAATTAATAAACACAGATCAGTAATGTTTGTGTTAAGAAGTGTGTCCTCCGCAGGAACTTTCCCCAGGCACTAAGAACCTTTGCAGGGAACAAGGGAAATATTTTACGCCCAAAAAATCCCTGCTCGAAAGTGTCAGAACCTTTGGGGGTGGGGCTTGTAGTGCTGAAGATGTCTGATTGGGTCGAGTGCCCCAGCGTTTTATTTCATCCAGTCAATCTCTGCAACTGCTCGTAAAGTCCTAACTCTAAGTCTGATGTGAAAAATCTTCCTGGGACTATCAGTTTGAAATATTCCTGACTTTATTCTAAAAAATATGTAAAAATAAAATAAAAATTAACATGTGTCCATTGAAGAACGGTTAAATCCAGAGAACAACATGCATTAGAGACTGAAATAAAAGGTTGGTTGTTCTGATGGCACGTTACAGCCCACACACTCAGCGAGCAACATAATGTATATGCAACATAATACCGCAATGTGGTGCTCTTTGTCTTTCTACATTTATAATTACAGAGCGAAGAATAGACTCACGGAGAAATACTGTTCGGCTTCCAACTGGTCCTGTAATTCCTTCATTTGCCCGTCTGTATCCTGTCTTTCTCTGTGGACAGAAACCAACACCTCACATTACTCCTCCTCGTCTGGCAGAATGAAGAAGATTGACGTGCACGCACAGATCAAAGAAGAAACGTAAACTGACTTGCGCAGCTCTTGGTTCTGTTTCTCCAAGCTGCGTTTGATGTCCAGCAGGTGATTGGTCTCCTGTTTGAGCTGCTTCTCCGACGATCTCAGAGCACTGAGCTGCTGGTTCTGCGCCTTCAGGTCATTGTGAGTCAGGGTTCGCTTCTGGGTCTCCTGCTCGATCTTCAGCGTCAAGTTCTTCACCTGGAAGAAATAAAACAAAATACAGAGAAAGACAAAAATCAGGAGTGGCTGCGTTTTGGTTGAATTTCCTTTTGTTATTCGTTTTGTCTGTACTTCTTTTATTTCTGTAGGTGGCATTTAATATCTAAACACACAATTTACTGGTGTGCTGCACATAACATAAACACTCGCCTCCTCCGTGAGCCGGTCCTTGTGTCTGCGCAGCTCGTCCAGTTTCTGTAAGGCCTGTTTATAGTCACAGTCCATCATGCTGCTGTGTTTCTCCTGCTCCAGCATTCTGTTCTCCAGACGCAGTTTGGCTGCTCGCTCCTCCGCCAGCTTCTGCTCCATCTCTGCATCAGAGGTAAAGACAAGACAAGACGGTGAGGATATGAAGAAACCACTGCATGACCAGCCTCTCAACCACACACTGGACAGACATGAAGCTCCTTCTCCAAAAGAATCATTCAGCTTCACTGTCAGAAGTACCGCTAAAGGAAATCTTTCCTGCCACAGGCCATTAGACTCTACAACACCTCACCTCTGTCTGACACACACATTTGCACCTTAATGTAACCGGGTACCTGTGCACATTGCACATTACTTGATCTCTGAGAATAATTACCGTAGCGAGGACATTTAGACCGAGTTGATATGAGCGTTCACTGTTCGTTTGAGGCTGTTACAACTTCTGTAACTTCATTTTTGTACCACGTTTGACACAGGATTTCAATTCTGCAGCACAGCATTGTGAGGGATCATTTCACAAAAAGTTGGAAATTTGTTCGAATTCTTTCTCCTTCACAAGATGTAATGTCTGTTGTGGTCCAAACTGGCACACGCCACGACAGTTGAAGTAAACAAGAGAACAACGTCCTGGCAAACAAAAGGTCGGCGCCCTCACCCTTCATGGACTCCGACTTGGCACCCTCGATGGTCACTTTGATCTTGCTCTTGTCTGCCAGCAGAGCCCTGGTGGCTTTGTGAGAGGTCTCCTGCTGCTCCAGCTCCTGCTGCAGCACCTTCAGCTTGTAGGTCAAATCGATCTCTTTGTTGCTCTTCTCCTGTACACAGATGGAACAAGGGCAGAGGCGGCATGAAAAAACCCTGTGGAACACCAGGAGCTAAATTTTGCTGAAAACACTACAGCCTTTCAATCAAGAACATATACCAACTGCAACATCAGATCATTATAATAAAATGATTTTAATCATGGCCTACTCTGATCTATATTGTCAAGGAGCAAAGTTGTCCATGAAGAAAGGCAGTTTGAGTTGTTCAATAACAGAAATCACCAGTGATTATTGCTCAACAAAACAACTCCAAAAAGAGAATAGCCGTAACTTCGCAAGGTAATCTGTTATTAATGGTTTCTATGGTAACATCCAAAGAACGAGGTCTCACTCCTCCTAAAATATATAACAATGGGTGTTCCCATTGTGGTTAAACACATAAAGACAAAACAACAAAGAACAGGATAATAAATAAAAGAGTGTTCTCATTGGTGTAATCTGGGGACTACAATGATTTAAACAGTGTTTTATATAATATGGGGCTCATGTTCTCTTAGCAGTTTATCTGGATGAACAAACTGTTAATCTTAAAATAAAATGAGATTATATTTTTACATCTTTTAAATGCTGGTGTACAGTAAACGTTACTTAGATTAGACCTAGAACATCCTTCTAATGCTAAATAAAATATAAAAAAATAATAAATTGACAAACCAGGAAACATAGATTATGTTAAATTACGTTTTCATCTTCACTCAGATGGTGTGATTTACCTTCTCCAGGTCGGTGAGTTTCTCCTGAAGCTGCCTCTTCTCAGTCTCAGTTTTGGACAGAACGTGTCTCTGCTGACGGGCCTCTTCCTCCAGACCAGAGATCCGTCCTGCAAGATAAATCCAGTTTTAAATAAAGAGGAGCAATACATCCAACACATGCCTCTGCTTAACTAAACTAAACGAACTTAACACTTGTGCTATGGTCACAGATAATCAAATTCCCCACCAGAAGTTCGGGGATTTTTATGATTTGTTTATATACATACACAATACATTGATAGCTCAAAGTAATCAGATTAATGCAATATTTTGATTCTGAATATTTACGTGGTCACAATGAAATGTTTTCCCTCCAATATCCTGGTTCATTGGAGAGAGCAGCTCAATGCCGATTTAATTACATCTGCAGTTTGACGGAGGCTGAAAGAAAGTTGACTGGGATACTTTCACACTCAAGCAAACGCAGGGACCGAGCAGGAATCTGGGTGTGTTGCTCACTTTAGTCTGCACAATCAGATAAACTGTTTTAATATGACAGTTTAAATAGCCTGAGTGCTGCTTCAATCAGATTAGGGTTGAGTTATTAGCCCTGATGTAAACAGACTGCCCCTGAACAGTGACACACATGCATCCTGGGACCGTACCAGTACAATCACAGGCTGCTACTGCTGCACTTTCACTCTCTACGCTAAGATTTGTTCAGTGTGACAACGGGGAGCCTTAAGCCTGGTATCTGGAAATATCAGATGTATTTGTTTTTGTTTACATTGTACCCATGTGGGCTGTGTACAGCAACTCCAGACAAACCTGTTTTAATAAAGGCTCTCAAAATAAATACAAATCCACCTCTCTCACACGCGAACACAGAGAGTCAATGTGTTGTTTGCTGAATGGATTCTGACGGCAGCCGCTCGGCAGTGCAAACTCATACTTGAGGCCTGGCAAAGCCTCTTTGGGGCGCTCTGTGTTTGTGTGGCATATTGCTGTAGCTCATCTTGCTGCCCTCATAAATCTGCTGTATAAGCCGCGAGGCGGGCAGAAGGAAAATTACTTTAAGTGACAGAGATTTCTGTGCGAGGGCATGTAATAGAATTTCCACCTCGTAAAAATACAAGTAACCAAAATAGCATTTCGTACCCAGATTTTCAGCCTGAACGGCTGCAGTCATATGCCTGTTCCACGTTTTCATTAATGTGCTGTTTGTTCATATTGAAAATTGAGGGGTTCCCAACAATTTTCTTTGTTTAGTTTATGGTTTCTAGATGTTTGGGAGAAGCATATGTGTGTTAGACGAGTACATAACAACTCACAAATTTGAAGTCTTTCCAGGTCTGTGTAGAAGTCTTTAAAGATCCTATATCATTACATTGTGTCCGTTTCACCCACCCATGAGGTCACTGATGGTCTCGGAGCCCTGGCTGTGCTCCCCCCTCTCTGTCTCCAGAGCCGCCTGCAGGCCAATGCATTCCTTCTCCAAACTCAGCTTGCTGCGCTCCAGCAGGCAGCATTTGTCCTGCAGCTCGCGCACATTGGCCTCCAGCTGCTGCAGCTGCTTGCTGCCGTCCGTCTGGGCTTTGCGGAGCCTCGTCGCTGCCTCCGACTCTGCCCGCAGCAGCGTGTTGGCCTCTTCCAGCTGATGGAGGGGGGAAAAGGAAAAAAAATATTTGAAGATCAGTCAGGAGTTTGATTTTGTGACAAATCACTTTTAAATCTCTTTGTTAATAAACATAGCCTGTGTGACTCTAATGTAGTTAGAATACTTGCAGGATAAATACTTTAATCTGGGCAAAAAGAACATGGCTTAGTGCAAAAACAAAGACAGAACTGAATAGGCCCTGGTTGGAAGTATTTTATATATAATTTATTATCTATATATTTTATATATCTTTTTATATCAACAGAGGAAACAACAGTACAAAGTAACTAGCTGTCACCAGGGTAATCTAAATAATGCCTGGTTGATAGGAACTACTTATCCTTCTGCCAGTCATAGTCATATGTGAACTGCAGCTCTGTAGATAGATACTGTAGTGACAGTGGCAGGTATGTGGGTAAAGGTGTTGCTATGGCGACGTTTAATACTGACCGTGGGAAAATGAATCACTGGACTAGACTATTCAAATCTGTTTAGACTTCAGCCTGGAAACAAAATATTTTCCCATACACTCTTTTTTTCAATACTTATCCTGACTAAAAAATCTAATTCCATACTGCGTAGGAACCCTGTCAGTCATGTCAACATTTTTTTTTTTCAACAAAAGAGCAGAACTTTTGACATTCCCACTGAAAAACAACAGCTGAGCAGCAGCACCGACCTGTTTCTGTAGGTGAATGTTCTTCTCATTTGAAATATGTGAATTCTGGTTTCTCCTCTTCATGTCATCCAGTTGGTCCCGAAGGCTATTGACTGCATGACACAGAGGGACACACACCAATAAGTGAACTCTGCTTCCACTCTCCTAGTAAAGTTTAAGCATGCACCATGTTTCATATATGAGCTGCATTACAGAAACGAGAGAGGAGAAGTTTAAGATTTGCATACCAAATCTCCAACAGCTTAAAAAGAAAATAGATGCACACTGTCTACAATGTCAATAATCTACTCTTAGATATATATACTTGTATTAATCTATAATTATCAAAGGACTGGTATGGCTGATTTAAGTGATCTATCAGCAAACCTCACTGCTAGATGTCAATAAATCACACAACCTTTAATCAGTGAGGAGACGAGACATTTGTCCGATCTAAATGTGATGAGAGTTATTGGAGAATATCAACACGGCAAAGGAAAGTATCAAAGTAAACCTTACAGCAAAACAAAGACTCTTCCCCTGAAACCATTTTCCTTTGGTAGCCATCTTTGCACCAGTGTTTGTCTAAGTCCCTTTGACCAGGTGATGGCAGTGTTATCCACATTATCTCAGTCAGAAAACTTGCATCAACATTCGTTTATTACCAAAAGCAAACCTACTAAATGTTTTAAATTCAAAAGAAGCTGTCATGAGTAGTAGCCTATTATTAATTACTTGTTTAACTTAAAAAAATGAAATAAAATAATAAAAACTATGATAATTTGGCACCAAAAGGAAAATGGCTTCTGAAAAGCCTCAGATTCTGAAACACCTTAACTGTTGGGAATCTACTTCCCAAACAAGCCAATACATGTCAGTGTCTCATACTTTAAGTCAAAGAAAAAAATAAGACATCTCGTCGTAATTTAATCTGATACTAATATGATTATTGCCCTAAAACCTCTTATGCGACAAAGTGAATGTAAGGAACAAACAATTTGTGACTTCATTAAAACCATTTGATTGATACGTTATCTAGCAGCCTCATGTCACCGTCATTCTCCAGGCAGCGCTTCCTGTCCGCCTCGCTCTCCGCCTTCCGGTGGCTCTCCAGGCTCTTGTGCTGCAGCAGGGCCTTCTCTCTCTCCAGCTGCCTCAGACTCGACTCCAGGCTCTTCCTTCCGCTCACCTAAGATCGGTCATTAAATACTTTGTTCAGCGCGTCCTGTAGGGGCTGGTTTTCACGCTGCGGCGATTTCACAACTTTATTAGGGAATGGTTTCCTGAGAATCCCAACTGGGGTTTAAACACCAATCCCAATCCAGACAGACGTTTTAAAGCGGCTATTAGGATTCTGTGAGCGCTCCAGCTGATCCTCACTGGATGTGACACATTGGTATTCACCCGAAACGTGTTCAAGTGTGGCTAATAAGAATATCATCATTCTGACTTAAATACAGGTATTGGGAAAGGTTATTAAAATGGATGAAGAAGATTGAATGATCCCGGAGGAGAAACTGGGTTTTTGCACGAGCAAATAGTAGAAGGACAAAGTCTAAAGTAACAGGTGTCTACACCTCAGATTTTGTTTGTAGGGGTTTCAAATCATTACCTCCTCCTCAAGTTCTTTGGAGATTTTGTCCAGACGACTTGTGGCAGCTCTGTGGAAATGAAACAGGACATTTATAAGACTTTTGACAATTAAAGCCGGTGCGCACTGTGTATTGTGCAAAAGCTGCCATACCTGTATTTGTGCTCTAGTTCATCTTTGACCTGCTTCTCATTATTCAGCTGCACCTCTAGGTGGCAAAGTTTCTTCTGCAATGCTGCTGACTGGAAAGGGAAAAAAACAAAAACAAATCACACATGTCCCTGGAGACTTGAAGGACGCATCAAATGCTCAAGTTCAAAAAATGTTGCACCATGGCACCCATCTTTCCTGTGACTCTACTGTGTATTATGCAATAAAGCAGTTTGCACAACTTGCTCTCTAGAGTTTTTTTTATTTTAACTGTACATTAATGAAGAACAATTTAAGGAATTGTTTCAAACTCAACTCATTTGATCAGTCAAAGTTCGGGACTATGTGAAGATTACATTTTGGATTCATCTAATTTTTGACAAAAAAATCTTTAGATCTTACTGGAGATTAGACAATAAGAACATTTACCCTCAAAATAAATATAATGCTCCTGTTTGCCAATTTTTAGCTGAGCTAAAAATGTAAAAAAGGAAATCAAATTCCACACATATTAAAAACAAAGTCTGTTGTGCAATGAGAGTGGATCAGGAGGTAAAGTCAAATAAAACCTGGGCCTTATTGTGATGGGTGGCCGTCTGCAAGAGTTCCCCAGATTAGCTCTTAGCTCAACCACTTACACTGAATACTTTCTTTGCAGCTAAGAACACAGACATTCTACCAAAGTACAAATAAATCAGGGGATCAGGAGGAGAAATCCTCTTCTGAGTCATTTCCATCATAATCCTTAATGCTTCTCAGTCCAGCGGTTGTAAACTGATGCCTGCCTTATTTCCTGAGAAGCTCGGGGCGGCCTGTCTAAATGCGGCTGCTGAAGGTGCAGCGAGCGGGGATTGTGTGTGGAAGTGAAAGTACCTACCTCTCCTTTTGAATTCTCATGGGTCACAGAGGAATTGTTGGAGGCAATTAGTAATCTGAAAAAGGAAATGGATAAAATCAACACAAAGTCAAGACTGCTGCTGAAAAAAAAGAAGATAAATCTATAAGCTATCTTTTGATGTATGAAGAAGTGTCGCGCTGCCAAAAATGACTGGAGACAGCTCGGGGGGGGGGGACGGGACTGACGACTTACTGGTCTTCTTTGAAGTAAGTGAAGCCAACAAAGGGTAACTGATTTCCAACAAAGGCCTTGGGTGTGGGAAAAGTTTCTACATCGCCTTTGTCATCTTCAATCTCATCAAAGTTGCTGGTGTCTATGTCACTGCTCAGCTCTGGAACCACAGGGGCAACCGCTTAAGAGAGAGAGAGAGAGAGAGAGAAAAGGCGAGGGTGAAATGCTTGAAAAGGGAAGCGCTATGTGTGTGTAAAACTTCAGGAGTGTCAAATCATTGTTTTCGTCTTGTATTCGGATGCGGGTGCTGTTCTAAAGGAGTTCCTGTTAAAGGGGCAGTAAGAGATTTTGGAGAAAGCTTGTTTCTCTCTTTGTTGTTGTGATTTTACGGCTCTGGCCGGGCTGCAAACACACGGGCTCCGCTATGGGAGTTGGACGCGCTAACCACTAGTTCAAAACCGCAGAGTTGCAGCGGCACCGGCAGCAGGCCTCTTAAGGTGTCGAGGAGTGTTGTTTAAAAACTGCACTCGCAGTGTTGTGAGGTGCAGCCGGCATTTTTTTATTTCCGATTTACAGAGCCTGGGCTGCTCCGAAAACCCGGATCTTCTTTTCGGCGCACACACAAGCGACAGCTAACAGATGGTGGGGAAATATTCGCTGATTTTTACAAAACGCGTATTGCTTTAGAATCGCTTACTGCCCCTTTAAGTAACCGAGTCACGTAAAAGAACAATTTTATAGGCACGGGTGAACTGTGGTCATACTTACTGTCTCTGATGGTGTCGAAGGTCCACTGGTCATTTTTGAAGAAAGGGTGACGCTTGATTTCCTCCACACCGTTCCGGCCCAGTCGCACCTCCCTCAAAACAAAGAGTGAATGAGGTGTAGAGAGGTGAGTAACGCCAACATTTGTCCTCTATCAGTGATGTCAGGCAAAATAGGCTAGTGATACATTTTCCATTCAAACTCATATATCACATGCCAAACCAGTGGTAAACATAAGTCTGCGATGTGCAACTCCTGAGCATCGTGTTAGGTATGTACCGTCTGCAGTACAAAAGAACTTCCTAAAGAGTGACCCTGTGCTGCCGTCCGGTGTCAACAGTGTCAAAAAACCTTTGAAACTCCATACCTGTCGGTCAAGAAGGCACAGATGATATTCTTGGCATCTTTGGAGATGTCAACATCATCGGGGAAGTTTAGCGAGTTCTTATGGTCCATTATTTTACTGTATGTTCCCACCAGAGAGTCCGCGTAGAACGGCGTGTCACCTAACAGTTACAGTGACAGTCGGTTAGCAAAAGAAACTAC
Organism: Scophthalmus maximus; assembly: GCF_022379125.1. NCBI lineage: Eukaryota > Metazoa > Chordata > Actinopteri > Pleuronectiformes > Scophthalmidae > Scophthalmus > Scophthalmus maximus. The sequence goes on along the minus strand of NC_061529.1, from coordinate 17,569,120 downwards.
ACCTGCACTCCGGTTTTGTCCAATCACTATGACTTCATTAAAGATGTTTACTGACCAACAAGCATCTCGAAGATGAAAACTCCGACAGACCACCAGTCGCACTCTCTCCCATAGTAACCATCTCCTCCCTGGGACTTGAGCACCTCAGGCGAGATGTAGTCCGGGGTCCCGACTGCTGTGTCACAGTGCACCATGCCGGTCTGCAAAACAAATATGAAAAACAACAAGTATGAAATAGTGACTGAAATGCAGCCCATAAAGACATATATGGTCAAATCCTGACCAGCATGAAACCAAAGTTATAAACACAACTAAAACAATAAACAACGACTGGTCTCTGATTTCAGCTATGCTTACTTGTCTCTGACACATATAAACGTATAAACTGCTGCTCCTCCTCTCTGGGACCCGCTGATAAGAATAGACTGAGACAGAGGTGCCTCTCGCTCACAGGGCACTGCTTTTTTTAAATAAACTCACAAAAGGAGTGTGAAGTGTCAGTCAGTCTAGGACATCCATGTTGGCTGCTGTCCTAAGACCAACATGTTGTATCGGGTTAGGGCTTGTTCTCTGTGATGACATCACAAACGTCGATTGGCTGATGCAGTTGTTGTCCAAGGAACTTTGTACAAATTGTTGGTTTCAGAACAACAGCAACTTGGCAAAATCAGGACGTGCGTCAATGTAACAACAAGGAAAAAACTCCCCCTAATGATATAATGGAAAATGTTAACCACCAAGTCATTTTGAAAGAGCAATGGCCAATGGGAGAACTCCAACCAATTTCAAACGACCAACCAACGGTGTAACTTGATCAGTCAGTCAGTCAGTCATTGACATTTGCGTTTCTGGAGCTGGCCTTGCTGTTGCGGTGGCAGGAGAAATAAACTACTTTCCAGAAGCCCGACGAGCTGCTGCTAAGGTTTATGTGACGGGGCTTTAACTCACAGTGTCCATCTTCATGCACGTGCCAAAGTCGGCCAGCTTGAGGTGTCCAAGTCGGTCCAGCAGCATGTTGTCCGGCTTGACGTCACGGTGGATGAAGCCCATGGAGTGAATGGCGTCCAGGGCCATCACCACCTCCGCCGTGTAGAACTTGGCCCATTTCTCTGGCACGTCGTAGGTGCTAGTGAGGTTCACCAGGTCCCCTCCTGGCATGTACTCCATCACCATGAAGAGGTAGTGCTCGTCTTGGAAGGCACAGCACAACTGAACAAGGCACAGCAACTCATTACAAGAGATGGGTCATTTTCACCACACGTCAACAAGACAAAGACTATTCATGCCTCGTTTTTTTTTCTTTCTCTCAGTAATGTTTAGCAAAACATAAATTCAAAATGCAATACATGTTTTGACGGATCAAAGAACTCATTACTCATTTAACATAAAACCGAACTACGACTTCGATATCATACCTGGACAACCCAGGGGCTGTTGGAGAACGCCATGATGTCCCTCTCTTCCCAGAAAAAGGCGGAGTCTGAGCGCTTGATCATCTCAAACTTGCTCAGCAGCTTCATGGCGTAGACCTTCTGAGAGGCTTTATGTCGGACCTGCATTGAGGCGGCAACCGATTACTCAGAGACAGAGAGGTAATGGAGGATTTTGGATCGACAAAAAAAACACAGGTACATTTTGAAGGAGTTATAAATTTACAGATTACACAAACCTGTCAGCTGCTCCCATTAGACGTCAGTGAATTCCATCATAACACATGACTCCATATTTTCAAGTCAGAGGTGTAAAATAAATGAACATTTTGAGCACACGATGCACAGTAGTAGTACTATAGAATTTATACATACAACTGAGTCATATAGTAGTTTTCCAGGAAACAAAGGCAGAGAAAATGTCACTCCACACTTCCCCTTATAGCAACAGCTGGAAATGAAAACCAAAATAAGGCTGTCAACTTTACAGAAGGTCAACACTCACCAGCTGGACTTCACCAAATGCCCCTCGACCGATGACCTTAACTCTGTCGAAGTCTTCCGACTTCATCTGGAGGTCTCGAATTTGTCCGATGACTTTCTCATCTGAATATGAAATGCATAAATATTTTACCACAATAATAAATGAAAGAAAGAAGGTGAATGTCGTCTGCCCCCATTCTCATGTGAACACAAAAGCGACTTACATCTGTTTAAGAAGGTTTCAATGTTTTTGTTCTTGCGTAGTGCGGGGTAGTCCAGGTCTAAGACCAGGGCGTTCATCGAGTCCTACATGAAGACAAGGAAAACATCATCAGTCCTGACATCAGGCCATTCACATCCTCGCCTGCTATCTCAGCAGCATCTTAGTGTTCTCTTTCTCATTTAAACAACGAACGATAGTGAGTCACATCAAACCATGCTGATACTGCATCAGCAAACAAATACACAATGCAAAGGCAGCAATGTGTTAGGAAGTTAGTTACAACGGGTCTCTTCACAACCGGGAGGATTAACAATGGGAATCCAGGGGTCTGACATCTGGAAAGTCATCAGACCGATACATGAGATGCAGCATATATAAAAAAACACGCCGTGCTACACAAAAGACACAACACGTGTGCAGATCATGTGCAGTCACGCAGCATTTTAAAGGCCCACTGACACATCAGCTTCTCTCATCACAGCAGTAAGACATTTCAGAACAGACACTTGTGTGTTGACGTCATTGTGTTGCAATAGAAACAGTGACACAACTAGGGCTGGAACTAACGATTCTTTTCATTATCGATTGATATGTTGATTATTTTTTCAATTAATCGATTAGTTGTTTGGATCATAAAACTCCAAGATGATGTTTTGGTTTGTCCACACACCAAATATATTTAGTTTACTGTCATAGATGAGCAAAGAAACCAGGAAATATTCACATTTAAGAAGTTGAAATTAGAGAATTTTGACATTTTGTTTCATAAAATATACTTGAACCGATTAATCAATTATCAAATTAGTTGGCGATTAATTTATTAGTCTAACTGTTGCAGCTCTAGACACAGCCATTGTTTTCCTTCCGTCTGCATTCATTTGAGAACAAAAAGAGGACTATCAGACACAAATTTTGCTTAATTTAGCCCAAATAGTGGACATTAAGTGTACATGGTTTTGCATAGTGTGAACACATGATGCTGCCCAGCTACAGAGGAAATGGAAATGCAATGCAAATACTCATGACAAAACCAAAATGACAAACACACTGCAAATACCTAGACATAAGCAAGTAGACAAACGCATCGCGACTGGGAAAAAAATGTCTCTGGGTGACATAAAAAGTGATGAACCTGTGGAGGACGCACTGTTCAATGCTTTGTGACTTTTTGAAGTTTTAGAGATGGAGCCCCGTGGACATAAAAAACATGAACTAAATGTGAAATAATTTGGGGGTTTTTCATTGATATTCCTGCAAAAAAAGCAAACCTGTCCCAGCAGTGTTCCCCAGAGACACTTCTGTTGCTGTGCTACTTGTAGAGCGTCTCTTCTTTTAGTTGTGAGTATTCATTTCATGATGTTTTTTGGTCTATTTGCATGTGTTTTCTTGAGTTGCACACAGTGCGTTAAACTCTCAGGGCCGCCGTATGAAAGGGCCCACGCTGCACGCGGCAAGTTAGACTGAATTTAAACACACCTTTGCTCCGGCATTTCATTCAGCTCATTTAACTTGACTGACTGATTACACAAATAACAACAAGCAAAGGAAATGGTTTTAACCGATTTGACAGATTCTTGAAAGAGGGAGAGAGACAGATGATGAATAATTTTTCCATCAGCAGTTGCCTCCATGATTCTGTCTGTGATGATAATCATGTGCTGACAAATGTTGAACACGCTGTTTGTGTGACCTTTGTGAGGCAGTGGGTGTAACAGAGATGAACCCGCCTCTACAGTATACGTGATGGAGTCTCGAAGCTGGAAATGCATTTACCTCTGGCATTTGGCACTTTCTACGTGAACAAGAAATTGCTTCTTAGGGGTTATGACCAGCTTAACGGACAATAAATGACAGTCGATGCCATTTGTCAATTTAACTGATTCTAAAATAATCAATGTTACTTGTAAGCATGGTGTCTATCAGCTTCAGTGTTAGCTTTCCAGCTCAAAGGCACTAATGTGAGAGTTTATACAGCGATGTTTCAGAAATGTGCAGCACAGTATATGGATGGTTGACATAATGTGCACTGGCAGATGAAGTGTAGATTTATGATGAAGGTAAGCCACTATTTTTTCAGTTTCACACACACGCACACGCGCACTCACACACGCAGATATATCGCAGATATATGTTCTACTTGTCTGGTAACCTTGTACCATTTACTACATGTTGTCAGTTTCTGGACTCGTGTAAAAGCTAGTTACAGGTAGTGTAACGCTCAACAGACAGAATGTGTGTCACCGCAGAGCTAACAGGGACAATGGTCGGGAACTGGTCCACAGCTCTGCAGCAGCGTGTTCACTTAACTAAACACAAGCTGATGATTTGTAGTGTTCAGTCATCGTACAATGGACCTGGGGCAAGTAGGGATACCATTAAATATTGAGCAGAACACAGACAGATGCAAACACCTAATTGTTACAGTGTTTAACGAGGAAGCCATCTATCAAAATCTGGCAGCTGTGCATTCCTGTCAATGAGGAACGTTCTGAACATTGGACCGAGGCAAATGAGAACACAAGGAACCGACTCTGACTCAGTGCTGTGACCTTGTCTCTTTCTCTTCTCGAGCTCCCGTTGTCGCACCGATAGATAGGATGACACAACTTGTTTTGTGTTTCCCTCGCCTCCTTTGTACTCGTCTTTGTCTCTTTTGCCCTTTTTCCCTCCGTCTTATCTGCCTCTCCTCCTGCTCCCTCCATCATTCTCCGCTTGGCTACAGTCAGTCTGCAGCTTGCTGCGCACTCAGTTTCATCATCTCGGCTTCACTTCCCCATTAAAGGACTGACCTCACACGAAACTACTATTTAAGGAAAAAAACACACACACGCTGGAGGGGTGGAGAGGGGTTGCAGAGTGCGCGTGCATGTACGCAAACACACGCACAAGGATCTCCCTCCGACCACGACAGCACAGGAAATGATCCATCCCACCCCACCCCACCCTGGGGTTGGCAGATAATTTTGGTGTGTCATGAAGCCAGTCTGTGTGCTAGTCATTTCCTCTGAGGTAGCATTCTTTGCTGCAGCCACTACATTTGTCTGCGACCGACTAAACATGCACATGCACGGCAGCTACCAGTACGACCTTGTATGCAATGAATCCATTACAAGCAAGTTATGTGCACTTAGACACAACATCTACAAAAGCATCTTCAGGGACATGGCAATGGCAGAAATCAGACATCCTGTCCTTTTCTTGGCACTTACACACTGCAGGGCCCTGGTGTCTGTACGTTTCACCGAGGTCAGTGTTAAAGGTGACGCTGCTGCTGTGGTGGATACTGTGCATTACTGTAACACTGTGGTTATGTCAAGCTACAAGAGAGAAACACAGGACAAACAACAGCAATGTTACAAGTTATTTATTTTTATCTTTTCCATCCTTAATGTTTAATTATTCACTATCATGGTGATAATAGTAATTTTTACGCCATCGAAAAGTAAGTAGACTAATTTTTTTGTGTGATTTTTTTTTGAATATTCCTGGATATTACGTTGAAAATAGTTGTTGTGTAGTTAAAGATGTTCAGATACAATTTTCACTTCCAGATACAGATTCCGATACCTGGATGATCCCGAATACAGATCATATACCAGTGCATTTTAAAAATAACAACTATTATATAATATTTAAACAGTTGTTTGCTATTAACCCTGTATGGCAGTGATGATTTCTGTCACTGTTGTTTGGCCTGTCACAGGTTAAAGCCTTTGAAAAACAGGCACATATAAATCTAGTTTGATAATCATAACTGAAAAAGAGCACAAATAAATAAATCTAGCAATAAACAATTACTTCCTTTAAACTGCTGTTAAAGTGCAGCCACACAGCTTATAAAAATAAAAGACCCTTTAAAGTTTTAAACAGTACCGTAACAGTTTAAAACCAAATAAATATAGTAATAAATAACAATTCCTCTAAAAATTGTTAACGCGCGGCCACAGTTTAGAAAATAAAAGACCTTTAGTCTATTTCTTTCACAGTAAAAGAATAAAACAACAAAACGCTTCACGTCTCCTTTTACTTGTGGAACTTTCAAGCGTGATATATTGACAAATTACTGATATTTTGTCTGGCTAACACTACACTACAGGAAATCACTTCTTCTTTGCCTCTTTAAAAACAGAACTTGTCAGTGGCAGTGCATCGCAACTGCTCTTGTGGAGCAGCAGCGAAGAAGAAGTTGTTTCCGGGAAAGGGAAAAACTAAACTAATATAATTTATAGACATGGTATCAGATCGGAACATTGATTCACCCACTCGCCTGTGCTCAACTCGGCATTTTTTGGCAGTATCAGAATACATCTCTTTATCTAGCACCTATAACTCTGTACATGTATCTCTCAATAATGGCCAACTCTATTTATAATAATAATAATACATTTTATTTATATAGCGGTTTTCATAAATCTCAAAGACACTTTATATATAAAACAACACACAAAAAATCGTATTAATAATCATATACTAAAATCACACATTAAAAGCAGTTTTGAAAAGGTGAGTTTTGATTAAGGATTTGAACAGTGATACAGTGTTTCCACTACCATTGAATTGGGGGGGTGCCCTGCCCTTCCAACGGGAGCCCCCGCCCCCCCTGAAAAGTCTAATTAATTTTAAAAGAGAGTTCCAGAGGGTGGGGGCAGCGATGGAGAGCATGGCATCTTTGTGTTGTTTTTTTGTTTTTTTACTAAACAAAAGACTAAAAGCTTTTTTCCTTGTAGCTCTATCATTTATTTATTAAGTAGTATCAAGGTTTATTAAGTAATTAATTTCCTGCTATTATCATTTTAATAAATCACTAGCAACTTTCGGTCCTGAGCACAGCAGCGTGAGTCTGAGCAGAAATCTGTTTGATGCTGAGGAGCATCTTCTTTCCTGTCCAGTGCAGCAAATGGAAAACATGATCGACGCAACTTCAAAGCAAACAGAGCCCGAATGTCACTGAACAGTTGGGCGTTTTGAGAGGAAAAGGTCACTGTGCATCACGGAGAACAATTAATAATCAATCGTGGACTTATCGTTACACTCTAAGGTTGCAGGTGCTACAAACAACAAAGCAGCATGGCAGGTACAGGATTCAGATTCACACACATTTCCAATTTTGGACACAGTGAGTTGACAGTTGCTATGAGAAATACAAAGTAAACACTGCGTTGCTTGCAACACTTGGATTTGCAACATTCGCAAACAGTCCCCCGTCTGCAAACTGGACCTCGCGGCGACATGTTATCCCGCTCTATGTCATTTCTATATCTCTCCATTAAACAAGATGAATCGAGCGCGGAGGAAGGATAAATAAATACATGTTGCCCTGGTAACAATAAGAGGCGCTGGTGGATCCGTACGTCTCCACAGAAGAGAGAGGAGAATCATGTTCGTGGATGTATGTGAAAGTTTTGTTTTGTTTTGTTTTTCCAAATCAAGCTTTACTTTATTATCTGGCTTATGGATTCAGACCAAGTAGTTTTTATGGGGTTGTAAGTAAACAGAAACCTTTAAGCCTGTGATGACAGAGTTCCTCGAAATGTAGAGGACATTTTTCCAGTAAACATATTCTTCAGGCCCCTTTGGTTTATCATTTATTTAAGTGTTTATCAAACAACATTGGAGCATTTTAGCATTAGGGTTTGCAGGGACACCGCAAGTTATACATAATATTCTGTTCGGTGCATTGGAGATACACAAGAGAAATGGCTGCAGCTCTTCTAATCTGCTTCCATTAGCGTTACTGTGTGGAAGAAAAAAAGCCAATAAGGCTCTGGAGAACATTTCTCAGCTACTCAGTTGATGCAGCTATTTATAAATATTAAATAACAGACGAGTGTCTGCAGAAGTGTTAAGCTGGATCGACGATTTAAACTTTAATGCGTGTGACATTTCTGGACTGACTCCAGACAACCACTGTTCCTCCCCTTCCTTTTCCATAGTTATGTTGGCTTCAGATATAACAACAGGAAACCTTTTTTCTGTTATTTCGTGCAACAATCGATCTCAATAATGACAAACCCTGATGTCAGATACCGCAACACAGTTTGATATACAGGACAGTCTCCTGTACAGCTGCAGCGGCAGCAGGCATACAGTAATGTCTTCCTGGACTCAGAGTAGTATCTGTCTACTTAGGCTTATCAGTATAGGTTGTTACGTATCTATTAGATAGCACTCTAGCGTTTTTATCTTTGCTATACTGTAATCCAGCCAGTGGGTTATTGCTGGTTGCTTAGCAACTCCTGCAAAAATACAAAGTGTTGAACCACGTTGAAGCTGCAGGGGAGAGGCAGCGGGCGGGAGTTTTATTAGCACACTCTATTCTTTTCCATTTTATTTTACCCGACCTGCTGTTGACATTACGGAGCTGTCCTTCTCCCTTTGACTGCTTCCACTTTTTATCAGCCTATAAAAAGCCACGTGGATCCACCAGTCAGGAATGTGATTATGTTAACCTGAAAGGAGCAGTTAAGAGTAGCACAACTACTCGAAGCCTCTCCTGCTCCATCTGATGCGCCCCGCCCCCCCCCCCCCCCAAAAAAAACCCCATCTCATCACTCGGCATGTGGAACAGAAAACAAGCAGCACTGGTCTGGGCTTTAAAAGGATTGAGCAGAAAGTTAATGTTTTGATTGAATTCCAACCGTTTTAAAAATAGTTGTGGGGATAAATTGTGGGCCAGGCAGGCAGAGCGAGGGGGCCATGCCAGGCTGAGCCTGTAAACTCCCCGACACAAACGCACAGCAGCAGGAATCCTGCGCTGGCTCCCAAATAGCACGGTTAATGTCTCCACAGGGAATGACAAGAGTACGACTAACTATTCTGTACCTGACAGATATCTGTCCTGCGTTCCTGTGCCCTGCACTTTTTTTTGGGGCTTCCATCCTTTATTATAAAGTGGAGTGAGGAATGAGCCAGGAAAATACAGTGGGCTGCACAAGGCAGTGAGGTTTTGCTGCATGTAAACCTTCAACCCAGCTTTCTAAATGCTTATAAATGTTCCACTGAGGGGAAAGATGCGATTAAAAGGAGGAAAAAGAATTATAGCAGCGATAAACACCCGCATCCAACCATGCAATTCTATGATGTCAACCATGTATTGTCCATATTTTACCAAAAGGAACATACAGAATCCTAGAACTTTTGCAAAATCATATGTAAACGATACAATTCATCTTCCACCAAGGTCCCCAGATGAATCTCAGAGTTGAAATGATGATTAGATTTATAGAAATACAATTATACAGTATTTCAGCTAAACAAAGTTTATGTTACTTTCGGATGTTCCACTAATTTTGCCTTTCTCTTGCAAAAGCCGTCATGTTCTCTTCTGAAAAATTCAACTGATCACGATTCCAGTCTACACTACAAAAGCCAATCCCATGCCAATCAGGGCCTTTCTGTGTGGAGTTTGCATGTTCTCCCCATGTATGCGTGGGTTCTCTCCAGGTTCTCCGGCTTCCTCCCACAGTCCAAAGACGTGCAGATTAGGGTTAGTTTAATTGAAGACCCTAAATTGACCATAGCTGTGAATGTGAGAGTGAATGGTTGTTTGTCTCTGTATGTGGCCCTGCGATACGCTGACGAATTGTCAAGGGTGTGCCCCGCCACTTGCCCAATGTCAGCTGGGATTGGCTCCAGCCCCACCACAACCCTTAATGGATAAAGTAGTATTGATAATGGATGGATGGATGTATGGACTACCACAACCACATTGAAAACAGTGTACTTTCACAGTGAAGGTGCCTAAATGAGTACACCACATGCTTATCAGACTACAGCTGTGCAAACAAAATCACAAAAAGTGTACCAGTCCCTGCTAGGAATGCATAATATTGGATTTTTTGCCAATATCCGATATTTAATTTTAAAGTCAATATCGCCCGATACCGATAACGTGCCGATATTATCGTGCATCAGTGCCCAAAGCCAACAAGGAAGAAGTGTCAAAATGTCTTGTTTTGTCAGACCAACAATCCCAAATCCACAGATATTTAGTTTGCCATCAAAGAACAAATTCACATTTGCGATCCTGGAACCAGAAAAAGTTTTGGTTGTAAACAAGTTAACCGATCATCAAAATAGTTGAAGATTAACTTTATCTTGATAGACCAATTATTTCAACTGGCATTACCACAAAAAAACTACACAATATTTTATCATCATCGTTGTTGTCTATAAGCAATAAAGAATCTACAACAGAATAGTAACAGTGAGCCAACGCTCGGTTGAGGTCATTATGCTGGGTTTCATTTGAGAGTTCCAGTTTCAATCCTTTAGCATGAACATCATTAAATCTGTATATTAAATGATTAGACCTGGCACAAACAATTTGAATTATGACTGACAGCTCCGGGTCCAAAACACCGCTCATGTAAACTCTGCCACACACAGACGAATGCTCTTGTTTGGGTTGGTTGAAGGAAATGAAAGCTGTATGAACTCACACACAATCCATAACTGTTTGGTAATGTGCTGTTTGGATCTGTCGTTGCTGTTGGCTGCAGCTTTGTGTGTTGCTAAGATCAGGTGAATAATGCGTTTGCTTTCTGAAAAATGAATACAAATGTGTGTCCCGAAGAACTGTGTACATGTGTGTGTGCATGGGAGAAAGTACGTGTGTGCGTGTAGGAGGTTGTGTTTCATGAGCAGGTTGTGATGGAATGATAATTCGCTGAGGCCAGATGGATGAGTTATGCATTCAGCGTGGGAGACTCTTCTTCTCTGCTCTGCTCACGCAATTATTTTAAAACTAAAAATATACTAAGACACAGGTATTGAACTCTTTAAGACGCACGCACGCGCGGCGAAGACTTGGCCACAACAGAATTCATGATTTAGGAAAACAGGATTTGCGACTGTCAACCGCAGTCAGTGGACTTTGCATAGCTCAGTTCACGTCCCTGCCACTGTGATCCTCTTGGGGAGTGAAAATTCAAACATCAAACCGTCCCACCAAGCCATTGTACCAAAAAACTATGCACAAAGATTAAAGACTGAAAACTTACAATACATTCAAATGCAAACTGCATTGCTTGAATGCACTGTTATTGTGCACGGTCACATTTTTTCCACCACAATCTCCGTGTCTAGACATGGAGATCCACCAGATTAAGACAGATCTCAGGGTGCATTCATATGACAACCGTAAACCACTGTAAACACATCAAGACATCGTCCTATCCCATCTTTGCTTATGCATGTCACATTATCAGAATGGATGAAATTCACTGTAGTTTATGTAATGTTTTATCATGACTCCACCAGATGGGCAACTCAACTGAGGCATACTTGTGTTAGTGATAGAGTTTAAGCAATGTTTTTGTTGTTTCTGGACAGAAGCCAAGCCCATTAATTTCTCGAGTTTGATTTCTTCCTCATTTTTCGCATTCCTTCCCATATCCCTGTGAGGTGGATCTTGGACATGCTCATGCCCTGTGCTATTTGTCTAAGGTATTATATAATGTTTAATCTAGCTGCTGTGTGTGCATTCTGGGGGAATCCTTTTATCGGTTAAAGCAAATATAAGAAGGATCAAGATGTATCAGTGACTGTAGTAGACATTACTACGTAAATATTTCAGACGCGATGTAACAGCCAGTGCGACAGTAAACAGTTATCCGATGTATCACAGCAGCAGATCAACAACAATCTCGACCTTTTGTCCAGTTTACCACACATTTTGACGTTTTAATTGAATGTGATTCTTCGAAGAAGAAAATAAAAAGCGCGAATGCAATGATGTTTAGAAACCAACGCAGGGTCTCAAATCCAAAACTTGTCTCAAGAGAGACATGGATACAAAATAAGACTTTGGAATTATTCCAGATGCTTGACTTTTTCCATATCTCGCTTGTGTTGTTGTAATTTATAAGCCTGTCACGTGCCACAGGGTCACTGTCCTGGGTCAGTGCTGGTAACGTTAGATGAGAACTGTGATGATTAAAAATGTCCTTGTCTGACAATAATGAATACTATTAAGTACTGTTGGTGCCCAATGAATAATGCTGGAATGATATAATTTCTTATTTCATGAGTTACTGGGATTTTTGTGGGAATGCATTTGTAATAATAAACATTATTATCAATATTAGCATAAAAAAAACATCATCTGGATACTGATTTGGACATTGAATACCAAACGATAACATAATATGTTAAATAGTGAGCTTTGGAGCTGGTGGGGAGATTTTGCTACCTTTAGATTAGAACCTGACCGATATGCATTTCTGGGTGCTGATGCTGATATTAGGGAGTGAAATTATGATAGATATTTTGGCAAATATATATTTTATATAAATTTTAAATGGCAATGATTCCAAAGACGTTGTTGTCAAGCCCAAATAACAAATGTAATTGATGCTTGAAATTTCAGTTTAACCAAAAACTTTATTATGAATGACTATAAATAATAGAAAACACAAATACTAAACTAAATATATAGAACTTGAATTAAGAAGATAAACGTTCTTTTTGAGTAACAGAAAAAAAATGCACATCTTTTCTGCAATATGTATTCTGTAAAATAAAACATTTAATATCAGTGTGTGCATATCGGCAAACATAAACAGCGATACTGATATGCCTGTGAAAAGCTGATATCGGCAGATATTATCGCCCAGTCGATATATCGTCAGGTTCTACTTTCAATAGAGATGGGTTCACTTTTTCACGTCTTTGTTCAAAACTAATCTAACCAGCTGCTGTCTGTGTCTGCATATTCACGATACTGACATGAGAGCAGTATCTGTTTTTTCATACAACTCCCTTTCAGAAAGCAAATAACAGTCATTTAAAAAATAGAAACTTGTAGAAACTGGAGTATTGACACTAAATTATCGTGTTTAGAAAACCCTCTGGTGGACCAACCAATTACTTTAATAAACAAGGAGGACCCCTGATCAAGTTTCCACATTCAACAAACAAGACCTGATGATCCACGACAAAGGAGTCACGTGTGAGATTTTTAGACTGCTCAGGCCTTGCACACCTAGAAGGCAGCGGGTCTTCTTCACTGGAGTGCAGCAGAAACCAAAGAAAAACTAGAGTCTCCCCAGAGGTGGTGTGGAGCAGAGAGAACGGCTTGTTTTGCAGCAAAAAAAAAAAAAGAAAGAAATTGGCCGGGGCCACCGTCCCCAGTGCCTTATAAGGCAGTGTTTCTGTCCAGCTAGCACACTGAAGCTGGGACTGCTGTTGCTTGCCTGAGAGAAACTCAACTGCACTCCAGAGACAAAGTGGACACTCAGGTTGACGATCTGGGTAAAGACAGAAGAAGACACGGAGGGTTATCCCCACTGCCCCACAGAGCTCCACGTTAAAGGGTGGGTGGGGGTTGGGGCAATAAGATAAGAAGGATGGAAAGGAACAGAAAAGATGGAGAAATAGTAAGACAGGAGTAGACGTTAAAGAGAAAAGTGATACACACTAGGTGGGAGTCAAGGTGGGCGATCTTTCCAAAAAAAATCATATCACTAACTTTTTACCACACAATCACAATCCACCCTCTCCTTCTTTATCAGTTGAGAACATCCAGACTACAGCCCGCAGATGGACTTTTAAAGCACAATTTTGTCTTACTGACATTGTTTCCAAAATGGCCATTAAAATTTGTGATCTGCTGTCAATAAATACCAATCTTTCGATAAAAGATTTTTCAATAACAAGAAAAAAATTGCAGTGGCAGTAGATGCTGTTGTCTTTGTTCAACTGCTCTAATGTGGTGGGTGATGGCTGTTTGTTTCAGACCTTGTGAGACTCCTATGAGAGGGGTTGTGCTGAGGGGGATCCAAAAGAAACGCTCTTGGCACATTTCCATTGGACCTTTTAAGGTGTTTGAATAGATTTGTTCTGTTACCTCCCCGACTGTTGTCCCCAAAAAAGTTAACAGATAACTTTGAGAAATATCCGACTGTGCAGAACCGAACCACCGACACTTCAAGTCCTCCTAATCCGCCATGCTGCTAGCTCACGTTGGAAGTTTTTTTTTAAAACGCCACACGCATGAAAGAGACCCTGTGAAAGAGACACGCAATATAATGTGTGCACAGCCATCTAGTAGGAAATCATTCTGTTGGTGTTTGAACGCAGCGTGGACTAGAGCTGCAACAGTTAATCGATTAATAATCGACTACTAAATTAATCGGCAACTATTTTGATACTCGTTTAATCGGTTCAAGTAGTTTTTATGGGGAAAGGAGTTGAAAATATATGGTTTCAGCTTCTTAAATGTGAATATTTTCTGTTTTCTTTACTCCTCTATGAAAGTAAACTGAATATATTGGTTTGTGGAGAATACATGTCGAGGTTTGGGATACCACATTTTATTGATCGAACAACTAATCGATTAGTCGAGAAAATAATTGACAGATTGCTCGATAATAAAAATTATCTTTAGTTGCAGCCCTAGCATAGACCCACGTTATTTATTTTTTGGGGTATAAGTAGGACATAAAATATCATCGTCACCATATCTTCATTCGCCTGAAACTTAGATTATTGGACGTCTTCAAAAACGGACAGGGTATAAAATTTTTAGATCCTTCACCCCTTGGTGGGAGATCACATGGAGAAAGAACCAAAGAGAGCAGGAGCAGGAGTGGAAGGAATGAAATGAACAACAGACACTAAGCAAAGCGAAATCCGCATTCTGAATAAGAAGAGCATCTCACCGAATTAACATAAGGCCCCAACAGAGGAGCTGGAAGACTTCAGACCTACTATTTAACTGTCCATATCTAATATCCTTCACACTTAAGTGCTGTGCATGAAGTTATCTGGCTGTACCCAGTCGGCAGCGGAATCAAAAGGCTTTGGACCGGAGCTCCAGTTAAAATACCTGCACTGTGTTTAACAAGCCGGAGAGGAGGGGCTGAGCTGCAGGCTGAGAGAGAGCTGGAGCCAGGGAAAAAGAGATAAGGCTGAAAAGTGAAAGGGGAAAGTGCAGTCATTCGCAGGGACTTTGAGACCCATATATAGCTGCCAACTATTTACTCAGTGAGGTCATTTCCTTCAGGACGGCAGAAAGGCATCTTATGCAACTTGCAATCAAGTGTCCATATGTATATTTTTTCTTCTTCTTTTATCTAAAAAAAAAAAAGCCCTTTCTTCGCTTGCCCTCAAGAATCAATCCTTGTACTAGGAGCTGCCAAGTAGCAGTGGTGGTGTGTTGCCAAAGAAAGATCAGCACAAAGGGGAAGGTTGCTGAGGTTACGTCCAATCGAATGCTGATAGAGGCAAATATTGTGATTAACTGCTTTCATTGGCCCATTTATGTGACTTTTTTCCAGGCAATTAAGATCTTTTTGGAAGCAGGAGAAACGGCTGCTCCCAACCCATTCAAAATACATTTAAAGCACAACGCTAGAGATACCATCTGATAAATGGTCCAACTTTCTTGAAGAGAAGGTCACTTGATAAGATGCTGCAGATTCCTCCCTGTCAGCTTTCTTTATCCTCGGGGTAGTGAGCACAATGTTCCTGAAATTAATTACAGAGGTTCTCTTAATACGTTTTTATTTCAGAGGCTTCATAGAAGTCAACAAAGCTGTTTTTGTTGTGGCTGTTGCTAGGCCACAATTGCAGGGAATTTATGATTTGTTTGTGCAAAACATGACGCTTTGTGCAGCTATTAAGGTACTTGAAGTATGCCTGCTTCTATTCTACCTGCAAAAAAGGACATTTCTGACGGTCTGTGTATGCGTGAGTGAGTGTGTTTTAATCACACCCAGAGAAGCAAAACTTCTTGATCCCAGCGACAGTGCAGAGGCTGCTAAAAATGGAAACCTGCAGCCTGTTCTCTCCTACGCATGCTTCCCACTCAACTTTCGTCTCAAACACTCAACACCCCTATCTCTCTCTGGCCTGCATGGAGGAAGTAAACACCGCTGGTCTTCAAGCAAATATTCGGCTCAATGTTTTGAGGGAATAGACGAGGGGGAGCCTCGGGTAGCATTGGTGGAGGAGATGGACAGGGGGGCCCCAGGCTAGATGGGGCCCATTAAAAGGGGTGAGGTGATGCTTTTTAAGATAGACCTGACAGCGAGTTTGCCCTCTGTCAAATCCAGTTAGGAGGCCCAGAAATTCAAACACCACCACTGGAACAGATATACGCTTACTGCTAAAGTAGGTACTGTGAAACAGTGCTGGCTAAAAAGTGTACAAAGTACAAAGTGTACAGTGTAGGGGGGAAAAAGCTAAAATGTTAGTGATTCCAGCCTTCGCTGGAAAGCACTTCAACTTAAATTTGTTAGTTCCTGTGGAGAAATGCCCATAACCAACAGCAGAACTCATTTTTTTTGGCGAAGAGGGGGTTATTTTGAAGTGTTTGACGATCTTCTTTCCGACTTCAGCCCAGTGTCATTCGTATACACTGGTACAATGGAAGAATGTTTCCACTGTCTTATTCAGCTTTATGTCATCACAAAACTTACCAAAAACATCTGTCAAGGGGTACATTCCTTGTACTTCCTTAGTAGACACAGCTCAGAGTGTTACGATTTCAAGTCTCGTTTCCACTGCAAATAGTAAAACTTTATTCTCCAGGGGAAAGGGGCCAACATCTTCTATTTGCACAAGTGGACATCGGCCTCCCTTCAGGCACAGGTTGCCATCATATTGCATGAGCGCAGTACAATTACAAATACCAATACCCTATTCTATTTTGGCTTTGGAAAATGATCAAAATCAATTTCAGGTTACTGGTCCATCCACAGCCTCATAATCAGAGAGAGCTGCCATTTCATCCATTGAACTGGTGAACAAATCCAACATGTAGGTGGTAGTGGATCAAAGGTCTCCAACCAGACTAGTCCATCATCCGCTGTCAAACATTTCATGACACATAAGCGGGCTGTTTAAATACAGCTACTCGAGTCTTAGAGTGCAACACAAAGACTTTGCTGGTAAACAACTGAAAGAGCCACAGCTCGATAGAAAAGCCTTTTTTCGCTGGAAGCAGCGTGATTCATATGCATGTTTATCAGAGTCGAGATATCTGTCACATTTGAAGTGAGGTTTCTCCATACTGAGCCGTCACTAGTCAGCATGGCGTCCGACAACTATTCACTGACAGGCCGCAAACTTTGGGACAGGTTTCCTTAAAATATTATTTTTAAGATGTGTGGGTCCGACACTTATCATACACAAATTGTGCCAAGGACACATGGATGGCAGGCGGCTTGTCTTGTTCTCGTGGGACTTTACCGTTGTCGTTCATCTGGGAATAAAACCGTCAAGGTGACATCACACACGTCTCCAAAGGGACCGGAGAGCAGCCCAGAATACGTACATTATACAATGAGTGTTTTACTTCTTAATCCAAACACGCGTGTTTTTTTAACAGCGGGTGGACAAACTTCCTGATCACCTCTGGAACAGCAGAGTGGGTGTGAGGATCTAAAGGCCTGTGGGAGCATCCAGGTCTGGTGAGCCCCCCAACTGGTGCCCAGGCCGGGAGTTTTATTAGTTTATATTTTCTAATATTAGTAATATTAGTCTCAACGAACACACCGAGTGGGGGCATGGGTTAATCCCAGTCCGAGGGCACAGCCCCACACTGCACCGTGGGCACTGTCTGACCTGTGCACCAGGCCTGTCTGACCACCATGAGGGATCTCTCCTTGACTGCTCCCCCAAACGAAATATGCATTATCACAGCAATCCCAGATTACAAGGCACGATGGGGGACATGTGCAGTTTAATAACTGCTGCAGACGAGAGAGAAAACATGTGAAAACGTCAGTGAGAGGCAGCATCACAGGCTGACTGGGGGGGGGGGGGCAAGCTAACAGCTCGTAGCAGGTTACAAATAGGAAAGAGGGGAAAGAGAGAGAGTGTGTGTGTGTGTGTGTGGGGGTATAAAAACAAATAGTAAGACCTTAGCGAAGTGTGTGAATACGTGTCCGGGCTGCGGGCTGCGTCCCACTTGACTTACCAACAGACTCTCCAGGTTGACGGAGGAGCGGGGGTCTCGGATCGTGTCCTCCAGCTTCCTCAGCCGGGTTTCCATCCTCCTCTCGGCGCCCAGCGACATGACTGCGGCCGCTCGTTGCGAAAACAAAGTTGCGCGAGGGAAAGGGGGGAAGGGGGCTCGGTTTCCCCCAACAACAACAACAACAACAACAACAACGACGACAACGACGACGACGACGACAAAAACACACAAAAAAAAAAAAAACTTGTTCGGAGTTTGACGTGCGAGCCCTCTTCTTTGTTCCTGGCTAATGGCCGTGGGCCTGGCGGGGCAGCCCCGGGCTCGCCGGCCCACCCAGCTCGCCTCCCGACAGGAGCAGTGGGCACAACCCAGATATCCCCGCAGCCAGGAGACGGAAAAAGCCACCGAGCCCCCGAGCGGGCGAGGGGCGAGGAGGCGAGGGGCCCTCGGCGAGCAGCCACTCGGCTCCCGGCGGAGCAAAGTTACACTCGGCGTTTCACCTCCAGTTAAGTGAAAGGAAGCATTTTCTTCTTCTTCTTCTTCTTCTTCTTCTTCTTCTTCTTCTTCTTCTCTCTCTCTCTCTGTCTCTCTCTCTCTCTCTCTCTGTGTCTCTCTCTCTCTCTCCACCAGAACTCGGCGACAAAGTTTGAATTTGGAGACAGCAGCAACAGGCGGCAGGGCGTTTTCTTCGCCCCCTCTCCTCCCCTTCCCTTCGGCTTGTCGGCCGCTCCGAAACGCGCTGGACTCGCCTTTTTTTTTCTTCCTTTCCTTTCCTTTTTTTCGGGGTGGCTGGCTGTGTGGTGGTGGTGGTGGTGGTGGGGGGGGGGGGAGATATCCCGCTTCGTTTCACCCCATTCAGCGACGTCTGGAGCCCGTTAGCGATGTAGTTTTCGCCCGGCCGACAACGTCCGCTCTCCCGCGCCCAGTCTCCGACAAGCAGACGCTCTCTTCCGTGACTCCGTCTCGCATGTTTCGCGTCGGTGCCACTCGCGTCGTCCTCGTCGCAAAGGGAGTCGGGACGCGGGGCGTTCACGAGTTCGGCGTCGTAGTGAAAAGTCCTCCGGCGCCCGAATTCTTGTCCGCACACTCACATCCACGCACGCACGCACGCACACACGGGGACCGAGTCTTCTCCCTCCCTCCCCCGGACAGCGACTCGCAGAGGACTCGGTTACCCAGAAGCCACCTGGGCTGTCCCGTCCTCCTGCGCCCCTCTGTCCCTTTACCTGCCTTCTACCTGTTCATGCTCACGTGAACTCCATAATAACCATCTTTAATGTAATACTCTTTATTCACTACCATTCCATGTATACGATATTTCTGTGAAATACACACACACATATATATATATATATAATATTATTATTTATTATTTTTCAACCCACTACACACTTCTTTTTGCACTTTGTACAGTATATATGTACATATCAGTTTTGTTCCTGTATTTTTAATTGTATTTTTGATACCATGTGTGACACTGCTGCTGTTACAAGTGAATTTCTGTGAGCGGGATGAATAAAGTTGTCTATTCTATTCTATTCTATTTAACAGGCGCTTTTGTCAAAAGCGACTTACAATAAGCGCATGCAACCATGAAGATAATACTCAAAAGTATTAATAAGTACATAAACATTCACCAAATAGGCACAAAACTGCTTAAAGTGCTATTTGTAATTAAGTGCAAGTGAAAAATATATATATATTTTTGTGTTTAATATAATATTTCAGGGAGTAAGAAAGTAAATAATAAGGTAAGTAAAAATTCACATGACCTCCTTGGCGGAGGTAATAATGAATTCCAAATCAACACCAAACCACAAAATAATTCATATTTTCCAGGTCCAAGCCCAGTTTGTCGACCAAGGTTCAACAAAAAAGGCCTAGTTTTATGTAACACTGTTTTTGTCTCAATTTTCGTTAAGTTGTTGATGCTACCGCGGTCGTGGTGGCCAAAAACAATAATAGTTGCGATTTACTAATACTTCGACGACAAAACGGGAACAGACAAGAGGCTGGTCGTCTGTTTGACTCGACAATAAACTGAATAAACTGAAAAAGCAGTTGAATAAGCTTATAGTTCACAAAACTACTGATGCTCAAAATCTACCCTTAAATCTCATACTGACTTTATCTTTATCGCAACATTTGTTTGTGATTTTAATCACATGAACCAGATTAGATTTGAACAGGTTTATGGTTTTTAATGGGTAAATCCCAATTTTGTACATTGATCTCTATTGCGTGTCCAGTCAAAGTGTGCTGCGTATCTGTATGTTTTATGTTTTTTGCACCAGAGTGACCCTGCTTTGGTCTAGTGTCCCAGTAAGCTATGAGAGTGACAGTGAACCAGATTGCACAACACCAGGACCCTGAAACTGAAGCAGCTAAAAAGGAATTCATCCACCATAGATTTCATTATTCACACAGTGCTTGTGCTAGTGTGACATGTCAAAATGTCTTCTGTGAATTTTTTCTGTTATTATTGTGTCTTATTCTGAATTGATAAAAACATGAGAACATTTTATAAAGTTACTGCTTCATAACTTTTTGCAAGAAGGACAAATATTATTTACTGCCATGTAACTCCAGTTATACGATGCTCCACTTGGGCAACCAGTTAGACAGATCTTTGGACTGCACACTGAGGTCACCTCTAAAAACCCTCTGCGCACACAATTCGTCTCCCTTTGGAACTCAGCTTTGTATATGAAAATGGGGGATCATGCAGTGTATATGCTCTACCCTATCAAACAGAAATTCCAATTGGATAACTTCGAAAGCGAAGGTTATTAGGGGACTTCCAGCTGGACCCCAGCCCTGACCACTGATGGCCATCACCTGCCTAAGACTCCTGAGCACAAATGCCTATGAATACACAAGGGTGGAAGTAAATAACCAAGACGCAGATAAGCAGATGCCACCCACTGACACACCCCTAAAGAGAGCAGCCAAGGTTTTGGCCCCCCATGTTTAATGCGCCCTAAGGCCCATTGGGGGGTATGAACCATGGCCTTATAGGTTCTGTGGATTGTATCAATGAGCAAGACGTTGTGCTGACAGAGGGGCCCCCTAAGCCTGCGCACTACTCCAGACAAACAGATGGCTGGATTCCCTCAGGTCAACAGTGCAGTCCATGTAGCAGCAGAGTGCATGCAAAGGGCACAAAGTATGAAGGCATCTGCAGAAACTCAAGGATATCCTGCAGTGGGCACAAATGTGGGTTGATTGAGGGTCCCCTCAACATGGCCCTTTTGACGAACAAAAATTGTGATCCTCACATGTCGATATCTCTGCAGTTAGATTGTACAGGCTGGGGAACCGTAGGCTTTCCTGTTCAGATAAGCTACCACTGTGGTGTTGTCTGACTTCATCATAACTAGCCTGTGATGCGGTTGTGGGGCAGAATCATGCAACACCTTATGAATTGCTCAGTTCCAGCTGGGTGACATGGCGGTTCTAACCATGGACCACCTACCATAGCTCCGTCAATCATCCCACCCCAGCCAGTCAGGGATGAACCAGTGTACACGTGGTCATAGTGTGGAAGGCTCTTAGCCTCACCCCCTTGCAGAGGCAACTGGACGAGTTCCACAAGGTAATATTTCTCTGCACCTAGGCAGCATGATGGTTTTTCTGAAGTGTATTCACCTCTTGTTAAAATCTTCCCTATGAGGAAATCAAGCCGTTATCCATTATGTCCCTACTGAGGAGTGGGCCAATACTTTCAGAAGCCATAAGATGGAGCTATAAACTATTAAATTCCCATCCCTTATCTGCAGACAGTCAGAATTCATTTCAAATGAACAATTAATCAAATGAGATCAAAACACTTGGTAAAAACAAAAGGTAATACCCCATTGTCACCACATTGTTTATTCTGCTGATTTATTTATTATTCAAGAAATAACATCATATTGTTAGATTTTATCAGTCCAAGTTAACCAATTTGTGAATCATTACTCACTAACTTAAATCACTGGTGGGGTGATTGTCAGTCAGTAGTAATTACTTGGCTAATTGTCCAGTAAGTCTTTTTTTTCCTATTCACTCAGTTGTGCTCATCAATATTCAGATAGTATAACCAAAGCTTAACTAGTATGAATGATTACGTTTTCCAAAATGTGTTTAAACACTTAACTGCTTTTGTGTTAACATTTTGGCATCAATGTATCTGACTGGTGGATCTTATGTCAGTCTTGTTTTCAGGAGCTGGTTGCTTTTTTCATCTTAAACTTGTTTTTTCAAAATGTCACATCCTGAAGTTCATATAAAATTAACAAATGCCGACCACTATAAACTGCAGTATACACAATTTAAAGGTGTGCAATTTCCACAAATATGTCACTTTTTACAGATTAATTTCATTTGTGTCTCTGTGTTCATAATAAAGATTTTACCATCTGAAATTTGGACTGAATAATCTCACCTCTAAAATTCAGATGCAAATTATTAATCATGGTTTTCACAGGTTCCCATGGACTCTGAGAGAGGTCGAAATTATGTGGTAAAATAATGAATCGAGTCAAAACTCCCATTAACCAGTACTAAAATATGTAAATGTATTATATGTGCAGGGTTCTTGTACATACACACTGAAATGTATTTGAACAGATATGACCATCTGAAACAGAGTTGTGTGTTCCTCTTATTTATTTGTCTTCATGAGCAATTCACTGGATAAAACAAATACTGTTACAACACAAAAAAAAATATTTTCCAATGCAATTTTGGCCAACTGCTATGTACATGTTACAATGTCATAATAAAAAGACAGACGATCATCTCCTCCAGAAGATCCTGTTTTCTCCATTTCAATAATTAAAAAAGCATTTCACTGATCACCAGGCCTTTACATTGGAACAGAATACTGAGGTCAAACCATCTTCACTTTTTTTATTATTTGCAAATGCAAAATTTGTCGACAATAAATAATAATATAAAATGTACACAAAAAGATTGACAGTCCACCACGAGTTAAAACGTTGAACAGATTGGATGTTTAGGAACGAGGAAGTTGGGAGGAAAAGTTTCTTCTTAGCAAAAATGTGACAGTCCATACAAGTTACAGAAAAAGCTGATCATCTATACATTGACACTAGCAAGATAACAATGTTGTTGTTTCTGGTATATTCCGTTTTGTACAAAGAAGGGAGAGTCTTCTTTACAAGCAAGCATCATTGTCTTAACTGTAGAGATTATACAAGCAAGAGTTAAGGCAACTTCTCTGTTGTTTTTGAAAAGTAACATGATGTCATGTCATGTTTTTATGTTGTCTGTGGACCACTCGCCCTCTATTACGTTTGGAGTTAGGTGTCATTGCATAATTCAGGCTGCCGACCAGGCCCGTTGTCTATCGTCAAAAAGAAAAGGAATGCTGGAGATTTGTCACGAGTCTGTTCACCCTCTCAAAAGACTGATTCAATGGTCCAGGATTTCCACGTAAGAGTTAGGGTTTCCTATCTTCAGGATCTGTCTCCTCATACCATTTGTAACACCAACACAGCCTGGTGCAGATTAGAACCACATGTAATATGTGTGTTGTTTTGTCTGTGTGTGTGTCTGTGTATGTGTGTAAAGGTGTCAGGCAAGGGGGGGGGGGGGGGGGGGGGGAGCAGTCATGTCAATGGATTTCTAATAGTTCCCCTTTAAAATCAAACCCCCTCAAATGTTTTGTAACCCACTTGGAGAAAGACTGGTAGATTAGCCAGTAGTCTAAAATAGACTGAGATTGTAAATTTGACCTGATGGTGGTAGAGGAGGAAAGATCAAGAAAAGGCCACTAAAACAATTTGCTGTTGACCTGGAGGCAAATGTAAAGGAATATTTTCACATTTTGGGAATTTGTGAAACTACAGTCAAGCAGCTAGTTAGCTTGGCTCAACATAAATACTGAAAAACAGATATAAGTGGTTACTTAGTGAATTTATTATTATTATTTTTAACCTTTAGAAAAAGCCAGGCATTCTGTTCCCACCACTCCCAGTCTTTAGGATGAACCAGGCTAACTTGCAGCTGGCTGTAGCTTCACATTTAATGCGGAGAAGAGTGATGTCAAGCTTTTCATCTGACTCTCTGCAAGAAAGCAAACATGTGCATGTCCTATATTGTTGATCTATTCCTTGAACTGAAATCTGAACTATTAGTCTTGGATATTGAGTGTAAAACATGTGATACTTTGTCCTGAGGGTGGTGCTAGAGAGGTGCTAATGGAGGGTCCAAGTTGGAAAAGGGCTTTGTGCTCTGATTATCATCAGTGTGCTCAGTACATTTTATGGTAATCTACCTGCACAGCCATTATTAATCTCTGCCGCCCACAGGACAAAAACATATCGGTCTACATGTCACATTGACAACTTTTTACAGTCAGTCTTCTGTCTTCTTTGAAAATGCGAGCAGGCTCTCAGCTCGAGTGGTAATGAGCTACCAGGACAGAGGAAAGTTTGTTCTCCTCACGTCAACAGCGGAGATGACCACCTTTCATATTTAACTGCTGGGCACAGGCCCGAACAACAACATACAGGAAACCGTATTCCGTCTGAACTTTGGTTTAGTTAGTTTAGGTGTGTACGTTTAATGGCGGTTTGTAGCTACAACTGAGGATACCCATATTATGTCCTCTCAATTTAAAAAAAATCCAATTCATTTTAATTTGTCTGCGACCTGGAGGGCAATCAAGCACTTAAAAAATGTTAGTAATTGAAAAATTAGAAAACTTTCTGTTAAAATGATGGTGGGGAGTGTTCAAAATGCTGTCTATGGCCCTGGTTTTGTATTGTTACACTATGTATGTGCTAGGTAGCACAGACACCAGAGGCTACGGTGTCCGGTTTCTTAGTTACATCATCCCCGGGTTTTGTGCTTTCACTTTTCACACAGATTGCAGTTTTGGAATGGGAGTGCAATTTATTTTCTTCTGATATAAAGTGTATCTTGAGATATTGAGTGCATATCGGAATCCATCAGACAATTTCTACTCAGGGCCAAATACAGTGAAGGTAAAGAAGACAGAAGCAGGCAGTGTACTTATATTGACACCAAAGCTGGGCCTTGGCAAGTGGCAAGCTAAGCCTAAATGCCTGACTAACAGGCAACAGATAGAGTTGCACAGTACTTATTCTGAGTCAACACTTTGTAATCTCAACTGGGCTTTCTGCTTGCACCTGCCACACACACACTCACACACACACACACACACACACCCACACGGACACACACGTACACACACACACACACACACACACACACACACACACAAACACACACACATACACACACGGACACACACACACACACGGACACAAGCGTACACACACACACATGCACAAAGCAAAATATACTATGGGCATTGTGTGTTTACATCTGACACCAGTATATGTACTTATTACACATAAATATGTGTGTGTATGAATACATGTTGGGGCCTCATTTGGACAATGAATGAGTCACAGTGTGTCATCATGACAGTGCATTAAAACAAAGGCTGCAGGTATAACGGTGAGATAGGACAAGGTTGCAAAGCAATGTACATGTAACACCCGACTGATAATCCATCAACTGCTGCATTATCCTTTAAATACAGAGCTTAACTCACAGTCTCACATAATGACCCTTTATCGACTGAAACCAAAAAGAGAGAAAAGAAACGGTAATACTGCTTTTGACATCCACTATATTCCTTAATTTTTTAAACAAGTGCTTTTTGTTAAACTATCTGGTCAAATCTTTCATTTGAGATGAAAACTAGGTGACATGCTTTGTTTCAACACACCAGAGGCCTTTGGCATATGATCATACCTTGTATCGCACTGGTAAAATTCACCTCCTCTTTAGGAGTGTAAACTAAATCCTGACTTTGTCTGATGGTGTTCCGGCTCACAGGCTTACGGCACAGTGTAACTGGATCAGATCAAAATGGTTCAATGACAGTTTGTGTCGCTTTCACTTAAACTTCCCCCAAAAGTTGTACACAGAGCACAACGTTGAATCAAGGACAACATTGCAATTAGATTTGGCTTTAAATTAATGAGAATTGGCAAGAAATTAAGTAAGTTGGCAGGTTCAGTTCAGCGGACAAGCAAGCGGCAACGAGTGAAGTTTACCCAATTTCTTTTCAAAATGAATCCGTCTTCAGCGTGTTTATTGTTTAAATATGTCGGTAGTGTTACTTCAGCAGTTTTTCCTCAGACCCCAAAATAATTATTTATGAAAGAGTTGGCTTCCCTTTGCCCCCTCTAAATTCTGTGCAGTCACGTCTCAAACTAACCCATGACAGGAACATCACTGGTAATGTATTATAGAAAAGATTAAGTACTTGCCTGCGGTCGCAAGTACCTATTGCAGGTTGGCAGAGTTTCCACATTGCCATGCCATCCCACTTCTTCTGGTTGTGCAGTAAGCACTGAACTGTTCTCAGACAGCTGTATTACTGTTACTCGCAGGGCTCACAATTCAAGTACACAGGCGGTGTTCTCGAATATGTGAAAATGTAAATAGTATGAATGATTATCTTGACAACTCTGTCTCGTTCCGTTTAATAATACATATTCAGAAGTTAATGCGCAAACAAATAGTGACACAGGAAAATGGCAGAGAATGCATGATTCCACTCACTCGCCATCATTTGCTGGTGAAGAATATTTTATCCTCCAGTTTGCTGATTCAGTTGGAATAATTCTCAACACAATTGATGATTTTATGTCCAAGGACAGTCCTAGCCTCATATTGGAAATTAGCTTGTTCTTCAATAATATTTCATTAACTGTATTCATGCTTGTTATGCTTCTTCTTTTTTTTTTTACCAACCATCACCATTAGCCAGAGCATTTGGTGTCAGGTTGGCAAGTACATATTTTTCTGGTTGTGGACAAGCAAAGACCAAGAACATAAAGCTGATATCTTTGACAGCTCTGTGGTTCCACAGTCTAAACTTTGTGACATTAGGCTATACCTCAGTGACAAGTTGTGTGAGAGAAAAGAACAACACTTACTGGAGCAGAGATTTTGTACCTGTGGTTTGGCATCAGGTTGCACCAAAAAAGGAGCCTTTCAAAGGGGGATGGAAATCTCTCTTTAAGCTCCCTCACTAACTTCCCAACAGTGGGTCTGAATGCTGAAAACTATAGTCTATTCCATAGTAACAGGCAACACAGAGAGCACTTACTTTGATAGGAGAGGGTGTATAAGGTATAAGGGGCAGTGTGGGCTGAGAGTATCCAAATGAGGAGAGAAGCAGCGGGGTGAAGTCCTCCTGTTGCAACGATATACTGTCTGCAGTTCAAAGGTGAAACAATCCTGCTGGCCACGACATCAAGTCTGTAGAAGTTCAGTCCTTGTATCTGTCACACAGACAAAAGGACTCCAGTTCGCTCTGCTATGATACACATCAACATGTTTGGTTGGACTCTCATCAGTCGTTGAAGGCGGTTTGTGGTGCTGGTAGACTGGACGATGGGTGAGGACAATAACAGTGTGTTTGTGTGTGTGTGTACGTGTGCCTGCGTGCGTAAGTGCGTGCGTACGTGTGTGTGTGCGTGTGTGTGCATGTGCATGTGCATGTGCAGTGGTGGCGTTGGGAGGGGTGGGATTTGGAGGAGGGGTTGGACAAGTGAGTGTCATTGATGGCACTGCATCCCTCAGAGCATCCATCTGTGAAACAGAGTGGGAGGAGATTCAGACTCAGAGTCAGTGGGTGAGCAAATATACCCCCAACACACACACACGCACTTGCGCACACACACACACACACACACACACACACACACACACACACACACACACACTTGCGCACACACACACACACACACACACACACAACCCCAAAATCAATGCATGAATTGAAGCAGGCAGGCCTCAGTTCAGAGCAACAGGGCTTAAAACCATTAAACTGAAGAAAAAGCTGATATTTTTTCATAGCTGTGCTTCATAATTCCCTTTCTTTGGTACATGCAATCAGTATCACCTTAAAGGTGCTTTTGGGTAAATAAAGAATTAAATATTCAGCATCTAGTTCTCTGGTGGGACACATTTTACATAATGTTTTAGACGCTTCATTATGAACACTGTGATATTGCAGGCAAGTAGCAAAGGTGAGCTACAGAAAACAGATTTTGAAAACAGTAATTAGACATAGTGCATCTGAAGGTTACGGTACATTTTTGCCATGATTCATTTCAGCTGATAGTACGCTTTTGGCACAACTAACAATTTTTACTCTTTTGATATTATCAATTACTCTAATTCTGATCACTCACCTCATGTTACCACAACTTGAATTGGTCTTCAATTGCTCTTGAATGCTACTTAATTAAATTAACAACTCAATGGGTGCATCATCATATTTGTTATTAATCTGTTGAGCAATTCCTTTCACATGAAAGACTTGCCATTTCTGAAACAGAAGTAATCTGCTAGTCAAAGAAAAACACAGCTAAATAAACAGTGCTTTATCATTTATACATATATATATGTATATATGACCCTCTGCATCATCCAGATGTCTTAACGCCTCCTTTTAAGGTGTGTCGTTTCATTTTTGAATTCACAAACTGGCTTCATATTATGTTCCCTCCTGGTTCACTAACACTTTAAGAGGCCGCTCAGTGTCGGCCCCTTCAAGAACACAGTATCACCCACACAGTCTGTAAGAATGTAGTTAAAGCTTGGGGAAATGCATTATGATATCATTTATTTAATAATAATTAAGCAGATTCTTGTTTGCCCTGTACAAAACTGTCGGTATGGGTGTACAAAGTGAGTGCCCTTGGATCAAGCATCTTATGAAATACTGATACGTGATCAGCCTTTTGTTAAATTTCTAAATGATGATACACAGGAAAACATTGAATGGCATTAACATTAAAACTAACCAATTACCAATCTTACTGTTAACAAATCAACAAACAAACTTTGCAAATACAAAGTGCACACAAATGCACCAAGGCGTGGAGTACACTGTGTGAACCCACCTCATTTGTTTTGATTGCGGATTCGCAGACACCTCCTCTTCAGTGGCGGTTCCAGCTCGGGGCTCCCAGCTGCTGATAAAGGGGCGCTGATTGAACAGGACAGGATGGCCGTTTTGTCAGCTCCTGGCTTTGGCACAGGCTGGATGACCACACAGCCTCCAGCAGACAGTAATGGCAGGGCATAGCCATGCTCACCCTCCTCCAAGTTGGAGTCAGGGTCTGGCTTACCCTCTATTGAGTTTGCCATCTCGTCTTGTGCTGAGACCCGCTTTCCTGGTTCCCAGTCTCCAACAGAGCAATTGTTCTCTTTCAGTGCCTCCCGCTCCAGCTCTCCATTGGCCGGCTGCTCTTCTTCCTCTCCTTCTCTTGCAACCCCGTCTCCTTTTTGGTCAGGAAAAGACTCAAAGGTAGGAGTGAGAAGTGAATGCCATCCTGTACCATTGACAATGACATTACATGGGGTGCCAGGGCTAGTTTGGAGTTGGGTCAGGGGTTGGGGTTGAGTCCGTGCTGTGCTGGGTAAGGGTGGTGGAGTAAGGCTTGAGATAGGGGGATTTAGCTGGCTTAATGGAATATCACCATTGCAAGGGCTGTTGTTGCTGGAGGGTGGGCCTGATGATTCAGTGTGTGTGTTTGGGTGTGTTGCCCCTTCAAGCCATGGAGCATTGAAGAGGCCCTGTGAGAGGACTCCTCCACCATCACTTCCCTTCCCTTCCCTCCCCATCCCAGCAGCTGGTGGAGATTCCGCCTCTGCCTCTACTTTGACCTGGACCCCTGGTAGCATTCTCTGAATAACCTGCTGTTGGCATGACTTCTGGCCCATAGTTAGATCAATCACACCATCCATAAGTCTAGGGTTGCTGGTTAGACACAGGGTGCCTGAAGTTTCCTCTGCCTTCACGGTCAAGTCCACCAACGCTGTCCTGCTTCTCTCTGAGAGTACAGGAGAGAGATGTTCTGCACTGGTTGGCTCTATTTTCTGCTCCACTCTGTCACCTCCAGAGGAACCTGGAGAGTGGAGCCCAGAAGCTGAAATCTCAGTCGACTCTGGAACACTGCGGACAGAGACATTGCTCTCTGGCTGGTCCCTGAAAGTTTTAGGGTTCATGGGAATTGGGATTGGAATGGGTATTGGGACTGGGAGGGGTACAATAACAGGGTAAGGGACCAAGAGAGTTGGTGGTGGTACCAGTGGGGCCAATGATGGCATGCCAAAGTTCATCATTGGGGGCAGGGGCATATGTCCATTGGGAATCATATTAACTGGTGGGAAAGGGTGCATTCCTGGCATTGTGAGACCAGGATGGGGGGGCATCATGCCAGGGTTGGGATTGGATGAGGGGTGCACATGCGGAGACAGCAGGGGCCTGTGCATGGGGCTTGATGCTTGACCAAAGGTCCTTGGAGGAGGTGGTGGACCAATACCAGGGATCATAGGGTTTGAAAGTGGGCTGTTGGGCCCTGCTGGGTGGGGAGAGGGGCGCAAAAATGGAGGACGCATGTGCTGCATCATTTGATGCTCCATGAACAGAGGCAGGGGCATAGGCCCCCGGGGAGTCATTACCATTGGAGGGCTACCAGAGGGAACTCCAACTGGTGGGTGCAAAGTTGGAACAGGCGGAGGGGGAAGTGTAGGGCTTTCATGGGGTCTGGGTGTGGGGATCTTGGCTGAAGAGGATGGAGAGCAGATGCCAGCAGTGTCTGAGGGTGAGGTGGCAGAGGAAGTGGAAGGGGCCAAAGCAGAAGTGGCGGATGGCCCCCCAGGTGAGGGAGCTTTACGACGCAGTTCTGTTAATGGCGTTCCCCAAGATTCAGGAGTGAGCAGCTGCACCCCTCCGCTGCACTCCGGCTTACCCTCCCCAACAGGCCCATGTCCTGGGTTACACAGTGCACCAGGCAGCGCGGCCTGGGTCTCCTTGTAGAAAATGTCCATCTTGTATTGGTTCAGGCATTTGGCACTGCAGAACTGCAGCCTCCGCTCACCAGCACCAAAGTCCAGGTACTCCTTAGTGTGGCGAATATGTTTGCACCAGTCACACACCTGGAACAAAAACATACACAATACATACACTGTATCAGCACCTGTTACCATGCATACAAAATACTTGTAATTTGCTCTTGATGAAATACAACACAGTATCCTTTGAAGTGTCCTGGTAAAGCAGAAGCTCAGCCTCCATACCATCTGGATATTAACTTAAATGTATTTGTTTATGTAATGTACTGTGTTTGTGCTACAGCTACAGCTATTGTTCTTTCCCCTGACTTCTGTTCTGAGTGGTAAATGTGGACATGATGGCATTCTGCTGCTACTAAAGTGACTTTCTCTTTCACTTTCTATCATAACAAGGAATTCCCATTTACACCTTCTGTTGGCAATTAAGACTTTCAGTTTCATTTAACCACACAGTGCCTGAAGCATAACAAGCCCAAAAGATGATTTCCAACTAATGCCCTTCCACACTTGTTCTGTGTATGTGCAAACTAGTTGATACATATTATAGTTATTTCAATATAGTTAAATGCTTGATATATATAGTATCATGTTATCCCAAATGACTGGTCAATACTGAATTACAGGTGATTGTGCTGATAGCTTAATGCAGGACTTTCACATTTTTTCTTTTAAGCTATTAAGTTTACAACATACAGATAGACACCTGTGTTTACTAAAAACTGAATGTATATATTTACCATGTTGTTTGGCTGAACATACATGATGTAGCTACAGTCGTACACAAAGTACGAAGTGATAAAGTGCTCTACTGAATACCACAGGGGGTCCTCTCAGGTCCACCCATACATACAGATCCTCCCCTTTCTGATGAATTTAAACTATTTTTACAACTTCCACAATTGTCTGCCACTACTGCTAACTTAGGTTTAAATGAAATCACTAACTTCTTAAACAACATCTTCATCAGTATTGTGCTGTTAAACAGATGTTCATTTACTGTTAGCCCACATTACACTTTTCATTCAGTTTACCATTGTATATTATGGTCAATTTACTGCTAATCCATTTAGCACTTTTGGATAGTTGCGCCTTTGTCTATACTGGGATTGTAACTCACACAATGCTTTTTACTTTTCTATTCAGTTATGGTTTGGTTATTATTATTAATGTTTTATAATATTATTTTTTTACTTTCCCTGTGGAAATCAATAAAGTTTTTTGAATCTGATTCTGAAACATGAGGACTTCCAAATGAAATGTTGTCTTTCTAATTCACTGCAGTGGTAAAGATCCCCAACACCTTGCTTGACTGTTTCATCACTGTTAAACACCTTTTCAGCACAAAAAGTGCACATTTTTCTTTGAGAGGAAAATGAATGTGACCCTGGTAGAGCAGATAGCAGTGGGCGAGCCCTGAACACGGCGTTACTCGTCAGGCCACACACAGCTCACTCTGTCAGCTCTGGGAGGAGTGGCAGGTCCTCGCTGGAGATAATTAAGGCATTAATCAGTTGTCAGACCCCTCAACGACATCCATCCATCACACAGACCTGTAAGCCCCCCTGCTGAATGTTAATAAGTTGAAGGATGCAACCGGAAGGTGGATAAACTCCTCTTTGTACACTGCATAGCAACATTGGTGTATTTGGCAGGATGCTGCCTGGCAGCAGCTGAAAGACGACACACTCACATGGGCTATTTGGGCAGATGCACTGTAGCACGGGCCAGGATTTTTCAAAGAATACATGGCATGCTGTCCTGCAGCTGCTACACACGTAAAACAGAGATTATCTGTTTTACATCAGATTGTCCTGGACAATGTGGATTGATTGAAGGACAACAGATTTTAAAGATGTACTATACTTCTGAATATGTAATTTACGCAGTGTCATTCAGGCAGAATAATTGGCACGAATGCACTTCAGAAGGAATTTCTGAGACTGACAAATGAAGAGAGTTCAGAACAAACACCTGGATAACATAAGACACTGCAGCAAAAACAGATCAGAGACCTGACTCTATGGGGACTGCTCAGCTTAGGCACCACAGTGGTGAAGGTGCTCGGATGTCAGTCCCTTGAATTCTACACGTTTTAACTGCCCATATAGTTGGAGCAAATTCAATGAGCCATGACTGAATAAAAGGCACAAAGGTGCTCTGGCAAGTTGAGTTTGATAATTGTAGGCCCAGGATATTTTAAATAATAAATGTACTGAATTTTGTCCTCGACTGAGAAAGACAGACGGAGAGCACTTAACGACTTTCTGCACTGTGAGTGAAATTTCACTGCGCATTACGCTAATGGAGTTGTGCTTTCTCCCCCTCTCTCTCTCTCTCTCTCTCTGTCGCTGTCTCCCCTCTCCTGCACACAGATGTTTGCAGTTGAGTGTAATTATGGTCATTTATTTTCATCGTGGCCAACGAACCGGCATTGGTGGTGTAGTTTAACCATTTGCATTACAGCAGTTATCATGCCTCCAACCAATTCCAATCACCTCAGCAGTCTTTGTTTTCTTCCTCCTCTCACCTTCTGACCTCGAGTGAAATTTAGGAATCACAGGATCAAGCACGGGGTTTTAGTGTGTAAATAGTTCAAATGAACAAGTTGAGTGAGGTGATTTCTCGAAGTGGTGATCGGAGGCCATGCTCAAGGGGTTAAGGGATTGAATGGATTGAATTGCTGCAGCCATAGAGGAGAAAGAGGTTTCACAAGACACATACGGCAGGTTGTGGATCAACAGGTTGCAGGGGAGTAGGAGAAAGTTCAAGGTAGTGAGGAAGAGGAAAAGGTTGCAGATGTTAAAGAGACTGCAGAGGATGTGGAGGATTTCGATAATGAAGAGGAAGAAGAGATGGAGGATGCACAGAGTTGAGAGAGAAGAGAGTTTCAGGCGGTGCAGAGATTGGACGAGGCAGCAGCGTTTGCAGTGGTTCAATATGAGGCATGAAGAGGTTTAATCAGGAAAAGTCTTTGTGTATCCCCCTGTTAAGGTTGATATGTGATTCTTTTGATACTTCTCAGATTGCAGGCATGATCACGTAGTGCAAAACACAAGGATTAACCCCATTAAAATGAACCAGGTGCTTGAAGGGGGCCGGTCACTTGGTTTTTGGTCCTGTTGTCTCGGACTCCAAACAATCACTCCTCACAATTCAAGTCCATCAGTGATGTGAGGAGGCAAACAGAAACACTGTACTTGCTGCTCTTTGGATTCTGTTCAGAACCTAGCTTATGAATCGAGAGACTGCATTGTTCAAGCACCTGGTCCACTGGAAAAATAAAAAGGACTAAAGCTCCACTGAAGTTTACACAAGAAAAATTTTACTTTGGGAATTCTTAGCAGGCCATCTGTAACATGTGGACCGGGATTAGTTATCAGCTTACAGCGGCCTCATTTGTTGAAATATCTTCTGCAGAGGTTAACGTTACCTGGCTTACAAAAAGGGGAAACAAATCTGGTTTAAATCATTTCCAGTGTTTTGTATCGACCTCACTGTTCCTGACTTATTCATTAAAACCTGAATGCAGCATGAAAAGTTTTGGGTAAAAGCCAGTGAGGACCAGAACTACTGTGCCCGTGGGGCTGCTCTTATCAAGCCAGCCATCACCATCAGTCATTATGAATGTGACACACAAAGGCCATTCTCACTTGGCCAGGTGATACTCAATTGCACTATATTTCACAGCACACACTTGCGCACACACAGTGAGTTATATAACTCCACCTGTAAGAATGATGACACAGGCAAGGTGGATTGTATTGGAATGTCACTGCAAGAGACAGGACCTCTCTGAGCGCATCTGTCGGGATGGGCGTCTCTGCTTCAAGAAAAAGTCTGACATTTTGGGAAATTCCACTGTCTTGCTGAGAGGCATGAAATGAGATCGACACTCTCAAGTCTCAATACAAAGATACAGCTTGCAACAGATTATGTTATCTCAAAGACTCAGAAGAGGGAGACAGCCAGCCTGTCCAGGCGGAACAAAATCTGCCTACTGGTAGATACAAACTTCATATCTTATTTGGTTAATCCGTGTGGAAATAAAGGTGCATGTTATGGTTTTGGGGGAATAATGTGTTGGACTGATTTGGTTTTAACAAGGATTGATCAAACAAGGTAGGCAGACTTAAACTGCTTTCCGGGGGGGCTGTGTTAGAGATCCGAGTGAGCCAACGAGAGAATAAAGCAGGAAAATCCCCGGAAGATTCACAACGAGTCTTGTCTGAATGTTCTGGAAAATCTCCTGCTGTGTTCTTCTTATGCCAGTGGCAAACTCTGGAAGAGGTTTTTCCGGAGTTCATGTCTGAAAAACAGCTTTAATGGTGTGCAGGCAGATCAGGGTGAACTGCTTCCTCTTGGTTTCAGTCTGTGTTGAGTGCTTACCTCACCACATGCTCGCTGTAGCTTCATTTTCATCTTACAGATGTGGACGTGATAGTGATCTCTCTCTAACTCTCAGAAGGGCAAATAAGCACAATTCCCAAAAGGTCAAACTCAGACTTTGAAGGGGGGAAAAAGCCTGGGTCCCTAACAAGTGTACCCACTACAGTAATTGCTGAGATCTGGAAGCGCTGCAGTGTTTGATGGGTTGAGGACACGAACAGTAGGACAATCAGTCAGGTTTTAAACAACAACATTTTAGCTTCCAACTAAACCACTTCATTTAGAAAACTGAATGTGACCAGAAGTGTGTGTAAGAAATGCTCATGTGCCCTAAAATCAGAGATGGATGATTGAAACATACAGTTTTGTTAATAATTGGAGGGTTTTATACTGTATTTTGTTTGTTTGTTTTATCCAAAAAGACTTTTGGACTAACACAGTGTTGTGTTTAAAACCAGCAAGGTTGACCACTTCTGCTCTTTGGCCCATCCGAGTTGTTGTTGATGATGTTGCGAAAATCCAAGATCTCAGCAATTTACTCGAGTACAGCCTTATTTAAAGGAGAATGCCATAAAGGCAATAGAGGCGATGTTTGAAACTACTTTGGCAAAATTATGAATGATACACTGTATGTCAAACATATGCATTATAAAATGATAAAAAAGTAGAAGGTAATATTTGACCCATTTGAATTCTGAATGAGTTTACATTCGTCTGATAACTCCTACAAATCCCCAACACAAGTCACTGAACATGATGCACAATGAAAATGAGTAAAGCAAACGATTACACGTGCAAAAAGTTATGAAGAGCTGTTAGCAAACTTAAATGTATGCAAACTTCATGTGAGACGTGAGAGCCACATTTGTACTGTCGCTAATGTTGTCGGGCTGATCTGAGTCTGATGTTTGACGTTTGCTTTTACAGTAATGGTCGACTATGAACCAGGGACACGTCAGGAGGAAATTATACACCTTCAACAAAGAACAACATCAAAACATATTTGTGCAGTAGCCATCAAGCTTAAACTCTGTCTAGTGTTAAGTGGTTATGGTCCTTACAAGCACATCGCTGTTTGTCTTGAAGACAAGCCTGGGCGTGTCCTGAGTAAAGCTGTTCTGGGGTAATTTCCCACCGAGGCCATCGTCGTCTCTCGCCTGGGGGGGAGAAATAATGGCTCCTTTTTACGAATGGACAAAAATAAACAGGTGAATAGAGGCAACAAGGAAACTCAGAAACGGAAAACAACATTGAAAGATGAACAGAAATGGTGGCTATAAAAATGGGTGAACAATCAATGGTTTCCAATCGACAGGATCCTCAGAAACAAAACTGGCTGTCTGAGTTTTTTTTAAGCATGCATGAGCGTGGTTGAGGAGTGTGCAAGGCATTTAGATCAGACATTCAAAGTACTACCTACCAACACAAGCAAGTGTGTTGATCAAAATGCCCATTTATTTAAACACATTTAAAATGAAAAACAAATTTCTATTACGTACGAAGCTGGGCCTGTTAGTATGAGAGATGGCCACCAACACAACCAACAAAGGGTTTTCCCCCTTTTCTAGTTGGAAGTCATGCTGAGGAGAATTACATGATTTCATATAACTCTATTTTTTAACATTGTGGGAAAAAAAAAACATTATAAGGAAATGCATACTGTATGTGCACCTGTGCGTTACTTACTGTCAAATGTCAAAATGACTTTCAGGAAGAGGCAAGTGGAAATAATAGGAAAACCTCACGCAAAACTTAAACTTTGTTACCTATACAAATTATTCCAGGACGGTTACCCCTGCCGTTAGCCTTTTTCACACCACATATATAGCCTTTTTTTATTCTGTTCAGTAGGTAGGAGATCATTTGCAATTAAAACAAAGTACAAACAAACGATGAATAGCTTCTTTTGAATAGCCTAAATCGACTTAGAAATTGAAGTTTGCGCTTCATTTTTATGTACCTACACCAACCATGTTGGCAGCCAATATGGTTTGCTGTCACCTCTTTTTCCACTCGGAAAAACAAATAGGAGGCTGAAGTGAACGGTTTTCCTCAGACTGGAAACCAGACCAATCCGTGAGCTCATGTTTATTCCCTCTCGCGGAAAGAAACTCTCACACTCTCACATTGGCGAGGTTTGTCCCACTCGGCAGACGAGTCAATACAACAAGACGTGACCCGAGCGTGATTACAGTTAACGTTGGAGGACATTCGGTTAGGATTGTGTTACTTACTGACAATTCTATGGGATAAAGAAGAGGAAGCTCATCAGTATTTCACAGTAACACATACAGTGACATACAGTCACAGTAAAACCCTGACATGGCGAATAACACAACCTGGCATGGTTGAATCCTTTCTGATTGGGCAACGAGCCCATTTGATAGTTTTTCTAGGAAACATTGTTTTTTCACGCCGCAGACCACTGCTAAACATTTAATAACACTTTGTCTGAAGAAGAAATAGTTGAAGGTGACCTCAAACGCTGCCAGAAAAAATTGGCCAGAATATTGTAAAATATTTGCAGATTTAGTCAAATTATTTCAAATTTGTATATTAGTTGTATTAGTTACTACTAAATACTACTAAATTACTAAATGATTTCAAATGACAAAATGTAATACTTAGTATTAATGTTACATGTGGGTTGTTGTGTAATAAGCAGGCATAAGATCACGCTGCTGACTCCCACCATCTCATTTAATTTTTCAAAATAAAATACATGGAGCTGGTTGGTTTGTATCTGATATAGCATTGATGTAAAATCGTCATATTCAGCGGTTGGCTGCTGTCATTATCTCACACAATTCAGCAGTTTTGCTTGCACTTAGTGACCCCTTGCCAAAAAAATGTATTCTTGTAGAAATAACAAGTACATTAGGGAGCCTGAGATAATATGATTAGTTTTCTCAAATAGTACTGTAATATTACAAAACAAAACTCCTTTACACATTGTACTAGCTGGAAAAAGGAGCCAACCCTCTCCTGCACCCTGTGAGTCACTCATTATGTGCAGTGTGAAAACGGAGGCAGCCTGTGCTGCTGTGCCTGTTGTCGGCAATATTGTTACAAAGACGTTACTGAAGAAGCTTTGCGTGGCGAGACGCCAAACTGCTTCATTGTGTCTGAATAAATGAAATGCACTTTTTATGTAATATCGACCTCAGCGTGATATAAATTAGTTCATATTTGACAGCCACGGGGCACCAAGCCACAGTTATCAGAAATGGAAGATTTCACCTCAGTTATACATGTTCATCATGGCGTTTGCAGGCCCAAAGCTGACATTTCACACTGAGCCTACTGTATGCCACTGACAAGTGAACCGCTGGCCCCAGCAGCTTTCTTTTCATATCATGTTCCCTTTAAATTGCTCACTGCAACCTTTGATTCGTCATGGGTGATTTGGCCTCCAGCTCTGTTCATCTCTGGATGATACCAAAGTGCAATCTTGCCGTATGTTTTACATTTCTTGTCAAAAGACTGATTGAGTTTGCTTCTGCTTCCATCTGCGTCCCTCACCTGAATGTAGAGTTTCCCATTCCAAGCATGACACAAATCAAATATGGGTCTGTCTTGTGAAGAACAATGTCCTTTGTACTGGGAAAGGATTCGGTGTAAGTAAATGACAAAAAAACATTGTTCAGCACTGACATTTTACCCTGTAACTGGGGAAATGTTGAATTTTGTGACACAACTGGCACTGAAAGGCTGTAGAAATCAAAATCAGAGATGGGGGGCGGGGTTCATGGTCATTTAGAAGCTGTCAGTGCACTAACCGAACAATGAACTAGGGGTGACCCATTTCAGCCATTTTCTTTCCCTCGTACACAAACAAACATACAACAGACAGGTAAAACGCACTTACACATGCACATGAATCCTGGGCTGAAATCTGAGGACACACGCGCACACACACACACACACACACACACACACACACAAAGATGCAGCACTGTGCTATTATTCTGTCTCCAGTTTGTGCTCTGACCCTCTGGCCCTACGCCAGTTCATTTGCATATTGTACTAATGAGGTGTTGGCACTGTGAACGAGGCGTGAGGTGCACACAGGGAGCCACACACAGATAAAGGAGATTAAGATAGATAGATAGATAGATCGATAGACAGATAGATCGATAGATAGATAGATAGATAGACAGTTAGATAAATAGATAGATAGATAGATAGATAGATAGATAGATAGACAGTTAGATAGATAGATAGATAGATAGATAGATAGATAGATAGATAGATAGATAGATAGATAGATAGATAGATAGATAGACAGTTAGATAGATAGATAGATAGATAGATAGATAGATACTGTAAGAAACACAAAAAAGTGCCCAATAGTCAAAGTCTGCGACCACTGGGGAGAATGCCGCTTCAGTGCCAGTTGTGTCATTCTGTTTAAAGTAGTTCTGTGCTGTTGCTGCAGCTCCATCATGCCAGCAGACTGCAGCTGCCACGGGGCTGAAGTTCCTTATAAGAACGTCAGAGCAGGACACCAGCCACCTAGCCCCCCTCTGGCGCCTCAGCCATCCTGAGGGGGACGTCACGCCAGCTGCCACCGTGCTAGCATCCATCTGGGCACAGATACGTGTCCAGGTGTGTGCGCCCGTCACCTGCCAAAGACTGCTGCATCTCTCGAAGAAAGACGGTCACAGACGCAGGCTCTCCGAATCCAAAGACAAGCGCAGACGAGCGCAGTGGAGCTCATCCCAAAGCCCGATATGAAACTGCACTCCCAGCACTATGCATATGACATATGCAAAAATGCATTTATGCTTTGACAACACATCCAAAAACCAGTTAAGTTCTGTTTGCACTGGAGATTTATACACATATCCACAGGAATATTGTTTAACTGAAGTCCTGTTTGTTGTATTTCATTGTTTTGTGAATACACAAAAAAATCAAAAAGTATTCAAGGGTTCTCTTGGGAGGTTAGTGATTTCTGTGGGTCAGTGGTTCCCAAAATTTTTTGCCTAATTCAAAGCAATTTATTAACTTGTGACCCCTCGTCATTAGTTATGTCTACGAGTTGTGAGAAGTTAAATGGAGGGGTGATTTACCCCTATCTCCTATTACTATTTCTTTGCAGTATTTCGTTGTATTTCAAAGGGGAAAAAGAAAATATTTGATCAAAGCAAAAAATAAATAAATGTAGTTTTGTAGAGGAGCGTTTTATTTTTCAACTCCAATGCTGTGGTCCTGCTCCTTAGTTAACAAGCGAACCTGCAGTTAAAGAATCATTTGATCTGTTTAGTTGAGTCTGACAAATCATAACACATGCTGCAATTTTTGTTTTTGTTTATATATATATAATTAAGGCAAACTGCTCTGATGTTTCCTTAAACTGCACGAAAAAACGACGCAGGGCAATTTTCTTGTACTAATGCCTTTTTAAAGGCCGTTGCAGATGTTATTGTCAATAAACGTCACTCTGGAATACTGCATACTGTGAATTGGCTAATTAGTCTTCAAACTTCCCAAGGTTGGGGGTATATTCCCTTGCTCAAGGTCATCATTACAACGCACCTGAGAAATGAGGTGTGCCTGCGAATTCCAAAATGAGGTACATTCTTCACATTTGGTGCCACTCGAAAACTTATGAGTTTGAGAAATGACACAAAGGCATGCGAGCGCCTGTGCGTGGCTCCACTTTTACAATCTTAACGCCTACTTAGTCGGAGTTACTTTTGTCTATATTTGAGCTGAATGGCTAGCAGCTATGAGATAATCACCTTCCTCTCTGTGCCCTGGAGCTGTGTCAGGCAGGCCTCAAGGCTTCCTAACCACCAGTGAGCCTGAACTGCAATATGGAGACACATTACACACTTCATCACGCACCCAACATTTCCACAAGCAGCTACATTCATACGAGCACAAGGTACACACACGCACACTCTCTCTCTCCCTCTCTTATTCATTTTGCGTGCGTGTCCTCCTTGGCAGGAGATGGAGATGCAAAGTAAAATGTGAAGTGTTCAGCAGCAGGGAAGCAACCGCAGGGCTGTGTGTGTGTGTGTGTGTGTGTGTGTGTGGGAGCAGACGTGTCTGTGTGTGCGCGTCTGAGGTGATGTGACATTTCTGGGCTGACATGAAGCGGCACTCTGCCCCCTCGCGCCTGGAGGGAGCTCCCGGGGAAAGACACTGATGGAGGTCTGCGGTCTCCGGGGGGAAATTTCGTGGTGTGAACAAAAAGCCCGGCGCTGCGGCAGAAACGACCTGTAAAAAAAAAGCTGGAGTCTCCTTGCTACCTGCTTCATGCTTCTTCTTTTTTGGAATGTTGCCAATGCAAAAGACACATGGTCATATTTGAGTTTCTTTGTGCGATGCACAAAGTATAAATAAAGTATGATGATATATAAAGATGATTATAGTGTACAGTATGTCAATATAAAGTGAATGTAATCCTTGCATATTTGGGGTTATTTTAAATTTCGCATGAGCAAAATCCATGAATCCCCTAATAGATGCTACATGATGAACCAAATTTAACTCATTTTTTTAATTAGTTTGCCTCCCGTGCTGCTTTTCACAGCAACGTAGCAGTCTCACACTCAGGCCACACTGCAGACAAAAGCAGATTGTCAGGGCTATTGCAACAGCAACAGCCAAAGTTTCATCACAGTTGACGTTGCGGCAATGCGTTCGTTACACACTCCTGCGCGAGGCATTTAAATATCCAGCCCTAACTGATTTACGGACGATGTGTTTCCTGTGAGTGAAATGGGAACGCAAAGCATCCTCCAACGTGCACCTTTTTTGCCGCCACGCGTCACACTCACAGAGGGTAATTCATCACTGCTAATTGCCTAACTTAATCTGGGCACTGTGTCCAATGAGCGGGCCATGTTTATCCGTATATATGTGTGTGGGTGTGAGATCGAGGGAGAAACTGTACGGCTCAGGCAAAAGCGTGACAGTGGAACAGCTTCCACCTGCAGCTGAAAGCGAAACTGCACCCTGAATTTAAACTCCATGCCTTTAGTAATCCCCCACAAACTGTCCGAGTTGTTGCGCATGTACATTTTCAGGAAACTTTTCAATGAGTTGGGTCTCTTTCTATGCAAAGTGGCTTTTGCAGCTCACACCATGCAAACCAGCAAAATACAGACAAGGGGTGGGGGTGGGGGGGGGGGGGGGGGGGGGGGGGGGTTTGTTAGTTGATGTGAATTATAAAACAAGAAAAGACAGCCAAGTTGTTTCTCTGAATCAATAGTGGACAAATGAAAGAGAGCAGGCAGAGTGAGGTGACAGAATAATTGAGTAGTGCGAGCCGGCGAGGAAGCAGCACCTTCCATACAAACTAATCCGGCAGCTTAAGGCGTACAGTAAACAGGCAAATAAGTGATTAGCCTGAGTTAAACGATCAATCATCTTTTCGCCACACACACACACACACACACACACACACACACACACGCATGCGCACACACATTCAATATAAGGTGGAGCTGTGCTGAGATGTGAGAAAGGAGCAGCCATAGTCACCCTAGGAGGCGATTGGGTTTCATGGATGAGGCAGCTGAAGATATTTCATGCAACATAATGCCAGAGCCGTTGCCCGCCCCCTGCAACCCCCCACCACCTCCCCTCTCCCCTACCCAGAGCACACGCAGACACAAGATACTTTTTCTTTTTTTTCAGCCATGACAATATTTTTTTCTTCTTCTCGTGGAAAAAAAAAGAAAAGAAAGCCTGCAGGCCATGTTGTTGTGGCCAACCTTGTGGGTGCATGAGAAAAGAAACGTGGGTATCGCTTACACAAATGTCCTGCATGCATGTGTGAGAGCCAGACAAAATATAGAATCTGAGCCGCTGTGGAAGAGCCGGCCTTTCCTGTGTTTGTGATGTCTGAACATGTGCATTCTGCTGATGGATGAGGCCAAGATGGCAGCCTGTTTGAAAACTACTTTTACGATGTTTCCAAATTTCTGAGAAATCCGCTTTTTGCGTAATTCGGTAATTGAACTCACTAACTGCGGAACTGACCTGAGAAACTCAACTGAACTGGATGGACATAGTTGAACTCTGCAAAATAAAAGATGTGTTTAATTGTGTATGAATAATGTTCGCTTCTTAGCGGACCACAAAATCATGTCAGCTATAACCAAGGCTTTCAAAATGTATTTGCAGATTGGTAGGCTAAAGATATCATGTAGAAGCTAAGATTTGCATTATACAGTATTATAAGTAGCTAGTAAGTGGCTAGTTGTTTTCTAATATTATTAAGAGCAAGCGCTCCTGCTCATCGAGAAACTGCAAACCCCGGTTCATGTAAATAAGGAATTCCCATACTGCTCAGAAAATTGACAATAGTTTTTCCCCATTTTCATTATTTGTTACATAATGTTTTGTATAATATTTATCAGATATCAGGTATAATGTTTGAAATAAAAATCTTAAATTGGCCAAAATGGACTTCCATTAAAATCCGTAGAGCTTGATTTTCGAGTCCAAAAATAATGGCCTCATATATTTGAAGTAATATAAGTATCAAATTCTGAAATATCTAGTAGTTACAGGGAACTTTTCTTTATATAAGTTTTTAGTTTATGATTTGGTGACAGCTGTAGTTACTGGTCATAACACCAAATGCAGTTAGATACTACAGGTCTGAGGACAGCAAAGCAAACTATTGTTGTTTTAATAAAAAAAATAGTCAGACAACAATTGGTCTTATTCCTTTGTTCTGATCTGATTTTATGCTGCACACAAACAGCAGAGCACAAAGAAAAGGAGGAAGCAAGCACTCTCAAGCATTTCCCGTGACTAATTCTCCATAAAAGTCCATTTACAATTTGTCAATTAAATGCTGTAAATCTGCAGGAGGAGGAAATGTTTGGTTTGCATTAGGAGCAACTTAATGCAGCAGTCGCCACAGACACCAGTTCACAATACTGCTGGTCAGCGATGTGTCACAGAAAGACTAAAGTTATAGACATCAATTGGACGATACCTACGTGGAAGCGATAACCTTACATTATCTCCTTACATCTGACCTCAGACCAGCGTTCTGTCCCATAAAGGATCTGATGTTGTCTGTTCATTTGTGCAGTAAATGTTAGTGTGATGTGAAAAAGTCTGCTGGCTCTACAGCTCTGCCTTCCTCTAA
The DNA here is from genome assembly GCF_022379125.1 of Scophthalmus maximus. Lineage (NCBI taxonomy): Eukaryota > Metazoa > Chordata > Actinopteri > Pleuronectiformes > Scophthalmidae > Scophthalmus > Scophthalmus maximus. Next base: position 17,524,628 of record NC_061529.1, on the reverse strand, counting down.
AAGTCATGCGAGCCACTGCTGCAAATGTACAAATAAGACAATACTTTTATGAGCGAGCTACCTCAAACGGCGATGGATAGCGGGTTCACAGATATTTATTAAGATGGAAATCTTCAAGATTGCTGTTGAATATTTGAAATAAGTGCCTTTGAAGTAGCAAACTAATGGCTCATTTTTTTGTTGCTCCATTAATAAATTATGTTTAATTAAACAATAAACATTTTCGTATATTTGGCAGTTTGGTTTAGTACATTTTATATCAATTTCATAAAGTTTATAGTTCAGCACCAGCAAAAACAAAAAAAACAGACTGGAAAGCTGTGTGTCATAGCATATAAACTGAAAGATTTTCTCTAACTGACATGATTTTGGTTTAACTCTCAATATTCAAACATTTTGCTCATAACTATAACAGCTGTCACTGCTGTGAGAGGGCATGCTTTGACATTTCTGGCATAAGTCTTGGGTAGATTAATGGGGAGAGCATGGGGAACTTGTATCTATTTTTTCCACGCACTTTTCTCATCACACCTTTGGGTTTTGGGATTTTTATGACGCTGCCTTGTCAACATTGTTGCATGTCAAATGGCACAGACCCGCATCTGCCTTTTTTGACCTCCTCTGACGCTCTCAGATCAAGATAAAACCACTTCAAAAGCTTGTGTTTAGATCTGATGGGAAGATCTGTAGCTCTCGCAAGTGTCACACATTCTCCCACAGCGGCTTTATGTGTCAGACTTCCCTTGTCATCTCCAGGACCAGACGGATCAATTGTCATCATTTCAACATTTAGCACAATGAAAACTACAAACTTACTATCAAATTAAATGGGCTTAAATGTTAAAGTAGAAAAATGAAAAACATATACTATGAGCAACAGTACAGTAGACACAAGTTCAGCTTGCTTCTCATGCTTTGGGGGGGGGGAAAGTGTCAGAAAACAAAAGAAATTGATACCACTAACTGAAATGAACAGACATACTCTGTGTGCGCCCCTCTCTGGTTCCTGCTCCAGTGCAGTGCTTGAAAAGTGATTATGTTTGGATGAATAACTGACTTCAGGACAGACAAGCAGGAGAGGAAAACACATCATACTCACAGCGTAATTCCTTACATATCCCAGCTTTGGTACAAGAGAGAAAGGAGATTGTTTAACTACAGGCACCGGGGGGGAAAACAAGAACACAATAACAACTTTGATATTTGCTGTCTTGCCTCTAATGCATCACACTGACCATGACATTTTCAAGTTGATTGCCTGAGAGTGTTTAGCAAAATCCATTATTTAATTCCGAATGCTTTACAGTTGAATGTATTAGGTATTTTGTAGTCAAGTCAAACCTGGACAAGTAATAACAGGGTTTTTAAGTTGACATTTTTGAACGGATTTTTGTCGTGAAAATGACATTTGGTGTCTTGAGTCAGACTTGAGGGTAATTATAACATGATAATTGCTAGGACTGTAAAAGATAAAGTTCCTCCCTACAGTATAAAGACTATTAAAAAGTCTTTAAAACTTAATTTTAGCTCTGTCAGGACCACAATACAGTGCATGTTGATAAAGAGGTTGAGAGATGTAACATTTTCAGGCAGCCGTATTGCAGGATTTCTGCTCTTGATACAGTCACTGCACTTCTGTACTTTGCTATCTTAACAGAACTGATTAGATGTACTTCTCATTTTATACGCAATAACTGAATCCTGCAAACTACAACAACCATTTTTGTGTGTAAATAATGTAAGCGCCTTAGCAATAACACTGGAATATCAAGATTAACCTGTTCTACAAATCACATTCATACTGTACTTAATACTCACATTAATTGGTTAGCTTAGTTTAAAAATGCCCATAAACTGATTTATTTATTGAAATTAGCTGAGAATACCACTCGTTATTTCTGAGTATATCAGTACTAACGATAAGATGTTTACTGTGTTAGCTAGATTCGGAAATACTGTAAAATTCTTAGACCTTTGACTTTATTAGTGTGCCGTGTTTCCCCTCCACAAAAACCTTTATAGTTCTGATGCTAATTAAAGCAAAGTTAATAGTGTTTTGGGGGTAAAAGGACTACATACATTTACTTTCAAATCTAAGAGCCTGGTTTGAATCCAATATTATGAAAGTAACTTACAGTATATGGTTTATTTCTCATTTTCAGAAGTGAATTTTGTTGAATCAACTAAACTGTCCGTTGCCTTGAAACTTCAGATAGCCGCTAACCAAAGTTGTCTTAGCTAACTAACCTCGACAGGAACTTTTTACCCATTGTTTATTTGCCTTAGAATTTCCAGAAATATACTCATTCTCATCAAGAGATTAAACTCCTTCTAATTTAAAACATTATATTTTTATGTTTTGAAGAATGCGATGCGACATGCCAGGCAAACTTATGAGTTTTGGAGAGAGCGACTAGCTGTTTCTGTTTCCGTTATGCTAATCCCGACACAAGCGGCCTCTTTAACACACACACACACACACACACACACACACACACGGGATTGGTATTATTATTATATTTTTTTATCTACCCCTTAAAGAGATAGTTAAATGATTTCGAAGTGGGGTTAGGGGGTTATGTCACCTTATGGGGTTTGGTGATCAGCCACGTCATTTAACGGAGTTTGGAGGAGAAGTGGAAGTAGCCTAAGTCTGAGTCCCACTGTTGCAGAGGGGACCAGCGAAAAATGTCTTCTTCGCCACATTTTTTTAAATGCTTACCCAAAAAAAAATATCTGTTCAAGCTCTGAGTGGAACAGCTGATTTGCGGAGTGACACTCTGCACCGCGCAGGTTGGCGCAGTAAATATGAACAGACAACATAAAGTGCAAAACGGCTATCTGGTGGCAAACTAAAGCAGTGAAAGAAATACGTCCTTTAGCGTACAATTGAACAGATTTTTTTATTTTTAAGGTAAGATTTAAACATGTGGCGAAAAAGACGTTTTTCGGTGGTCCCCTCTGCAACAGTGGGACTCAGACTTACTTCCACTTCCCCTCCAAATTCTGTTAAATGACATCTCTGATCACCATCTCCATAAGGTAACATATTAACTATGCATAAGTAACTCATACAACCCCACTTCAAAATCACTGAACTATCCTTTCAACCCTTGTTTATATGTCTTATTCTGCCTGCGCTGTTTGTTAGCATTTACACTTGTCTGCCGCTCTGTAATTACACCTTCAAACCACTAGTTGGCAGGGGGATTTTCTATTCCACTGTGTGGGTACTTCAAACAATGGGAATTGAAACTATGTGGATCATGTTGGAGTTCATAATAAAGCTAATAAATGTTGAATGGTTACTTTCACTGAAATTACTGCTACACAGAAACGAGTGAACACATCGGAGGAAATGGAGTGAACAACCACTGAACTGGTTGAGGTAATACTGTAGGCGGGGGAGTTTTGTGTGCTTGTACGGCCACTGGGAGACATGGTTGAGACAGTCATTGTGATCTGCACTGCTGCAACATAAAGTTACATTTCAAGCTACAGTAGAAGGTACGCAAATATGTTGCTGTCGATTTAAGTATAATTAAGCCTTTAGAAATTAATTGGATGAGTGTTGCCTGAACACTGTGACAATAGCATCAAGTCCAATTCATGCAATCCGTTCACCACATGGTAACTTACAAGTACATATCATGATACGTGGATTAAGGACTACATCGATTTACTTTCAAATCTGAGAGCCTGGTTTGATTTCAACCATGTTGTTTGTATTCTCCTCTCGTTCTCACTGAATATGAACACAGGTTGTAACCAGAGATACGTGACATGTTCTAGATGCAAAGTCCCTAAAAGGTGTCATATCGCAGCACCCAGCTGATGGCGAGGAAGGAGTTTTACCTTGTTTCTCTTGAAATAGGCTCTGCGGCAGGCGGCGAAGCACTTCTCACTGCAGAAACTCTTCAGCTCACTCCCCATACTCAGGGAATAGCGTTTGACACCGACTTTCTGGCACCAGGCACACATGATCTGCACATTGGATGCATCCTCATCTAGAGATAGACAACAAATAGTGAAAGTCAGTGAGGTCGGCGCACAGGTCTCTCTTATTTAACCTATAATGTCCTTGTGGTACATGTCTTCACTAAGTGGTCATACTAGGTGACTCAGGGATTCAGATAACGGTAAAATATTCTTCAGTAAGGTTTTATTACATCTATTACATTTCCAATGAAAGTCCATGGCATGCAACAACTAGATGTATTAAGCACAAGGACCTAAAGGCATTTACTTCACCCTACTGAGTCAACCCAGCTGCTTGACCGGTTAGATCTGATCAACATTCTCGCCACAAACAACTGAAGGATTTACAATGAAGCACTGTCTAACTGTAGTGAACAGGATGAGCCTTCAACATGGGAACTGTGACTGTGGCCATGAGGGTGATGAGAAGTGTGGTCTGAAGGTGGGATGCTGAGTTGGGGTCACACACAATTTGACATAATCCTTGTGTTAGACAACGACAGAGTCCGATGGACGAGGCTTGTTTCACGGAATAATACATTTGAGTAAAAACAGGTGAGAAAATTACAAGGAGGTATTTGTAAGACACTTTAGCTGACCAACGAGTTACACAATTCAGACATGAACTGACCTGATGTGTAAGAAACTCCATCAATCTAGCACTGTACATACTCTTATTCCAAAATTATTCCAAAATCATTCAAGAGGAAGGGACTTTGAGGGCAGAATGAAGGACGGGAGAGAAAAATAAAATAAAATAAAAACATCAGAGAGGAGAACCTTAAATGAATAAATACATAAAAAAATTTACCCAGAAGTAAACGGACAGTAACTGAGACAAAACAAATATTCAAACTGAGTCCTTGTTACATTGCAGCGTTTAGGCTACAGGATGTAAATGAGACAGTGGGTTTTATGATGACTTACTGTGTATGTCAAGTATGGACAGAAAATAAATAATAAATGGGGACCGTTATGTAAGAAACAAATTCATAAATCAAAAAATGATTTATGCAGTTTAACACAGTTCCAATACAGAGCATGAAACTGATGTGAGAGTTTATAGATGGGCTTTTACATATACAGTGTAATTAAAATATACAGCTTTCCTTCTAATAAAACCACAACACAATATGGAGATAAAAGATGTTTGCTAAAAGTGGCTGGAACTCTGGTTATCTTTTTACCTCAACCTTTGTTGTGAAGGATTTTATATCTGTAATTCATTTGATTTCAGTTGGTGATGTGTTCCAGAGTTGACATCCCTTTATGGGGAAAGCTGATTGTCGAAATGTATATCTACGACGTGGGATTTTGCAGTTGCCATTCTCTTGCTCCTAGTTACTCTGTTACTGTCTTGGCTTTGTCCATGGTCTGACTGTAGAAGGTGATGCGTCAGCCCATACTGCCATGCAATTTGAAAAAAATGAGAGAAGAGAAATATGAGAGATGAATAAGCTGGCTGTCTGGATATGTATAGTGTCTGTTTAATTGGAAACAGTTAAAGTTCTTAACTGTTCACATGTTGTACAAAGAAATAAAATTAAAAGAAAAAAGTAGAATTAAAAGAACAAATAAATATTTTCAATAGCAGTCATTTGGTATTTACATGTGGGTCTATATGTATACATGTAAAAGCATTTTTGCTGCAGTTAGGGTGGACTGCAGTAGGTTGTCAATAAACCGCATGTATTGGATTTTGTGAGTGTCTACTATCTTTTCAGGTGAAATGTATTTAAATATCGTTTTTTTTCACAGCTAGTATGGCTTAATCAAAATGAATGACCTGTGAGGGAGGACGACATTGAGATAATGATGGATTTGCAGGTCAAAAGGAGAATACCCAGATCTCTTCTGTCTCAAAAGATTTACCGTTACTACTACCAATTTTCTAATTATAGCTACAGATGATACTAACACATACCTCCTTTAACAGGAAATACATCTTTTATTGAGAACCTCAGATCAACTGAAATCTACAAGAATATCTTCTCCACTAGTTCCTTGTTTCAACCTGTGATTTAGGGGCATGTAGCAGGAGCAGCGCTGCTGTGTGGTGAGTGTGGCCCACAGACCCTCGTTGACAGTGAAATGCCTCTTTTGTGGTCAACTGTGACTGCTGGTGATGAACGGCGGACTCTAAGTGCCGCCTCTGTTGCGATGAGGGAGCTCCACCAAGACTCCCTCCGGTATCTCCCAATTATCACATTATGACTGTGCGGGTGTGAGGGTGAAGAATCCGAGGCCCATTAGTCTTTCACCCCCACTCGCATCCTTATCGCACATTGGCCGTGCTTTTCACCTCTTGGTGAGCTTAATGGATCCACGGGGGCCATCAGATTTTAAGTAAAGACTAACTCACAATTAAGGGAATAACTCCCTGGGGCCTAAAGTCAGCACAGTGGACCCAACAGGCATATTTTATGTCTTGTCTCTCCTTTCCTCTTTATCTCATTCCTATAGTCTCTCTATCTTTGTGTGTGTGTGTGTGTGTGTCTGTGTGTGTGTGTGTGTGTGTGTGTGTGTGTGTGTCTGGATTTCTGCCCACTGCAGTGATAACAGAAAAAAACCAACAAGAAATATTTTCACTCTGAGCTGACTGAGTAGGTGGATCCGGGTTTGTGCAATGCTTGGAAATAGTGTTCGTATCGCAGCGTAATGAAGAGGATCCAAGACCAACATGAAATCGTAACATCTTTCACAATATCGTAACATTTTCATACAAAGCGACATCTTGAGGTGGAGTTGTTCTCCCCCCTCCCACGTCCTGGCGCCCTGTAACAAGCCCATCTCAAAAGACTCACATCTGCACGAGGGCCCCCCCCCCCCCCAAAAAAATTCCAGTAATTCAGCCTCCATACTAAATGCCACCACCGATGCATCATACCTGCACCTCAAAAGGTCCTTTGTCGGATTGTGCGGGGCACATGAATAATTCAGCGTATGTGTGGGGGTAGGGGGTAGGTGGTAAGTTAAAGGGGGTGTTGGCCGGGTGGTGGGACCACACCATCTGTTTCCCCGCCTAGGCAGGGCCAGCGGGGACTCCTCTTTGGCGATGCCAAGGCGGCTTGCTCCCTCCGCCTGGGCGTACCAACCTCCTGCGCCACAGCAGACGCAAGGGATAATGAAGCCTCTGTCTGGCCGAGGAACGCGGACGTTTCCCTCAGAGAGTTGATGGGGAAATATTGACACTTGGGCAGGTGGAGGAGAACAAGGTGTACAGCAGGTAGCTCGCTCATTAGTCCCCTGTCCCTGGCCGACATGGACGCTTTCAGGCTTTTAGCGAAAAAAACGTTGCAACAACATTCCGTTTTCTTGCTAAGTGCGGGAGAATTAGCAAGTAAGTTTATACTTTTAGTGCAGTCTGTCCGCAGAACAGCTGTGGATGAAATTCACAACATTTCTTGGGGTTGGGGGTTTATGACTGGGTTGTGTTTGCGGTCGGGCATTTGGATGAATACATCAGCAATCAGTGACGGGCTGAATATGACCTTGATGTTTTGGGGAATTTAAGTGTGGCCTCATTCAAAACAGACAGATGTATAAAACAGATGGAACTTCATGTAATGCCTGTGGAAGTCCATTATGATACAGTTTTTTTGCTGGCAATCATCACGTTATAAGTGTTTTCTTGACAAACAAGGACTTGTACAAGCCTAAACTATTTTTCAATTCATCTCCGAAAAATGTGCTCCCTACCTGAGGGGGGCTTGATCAGTGGCGGGGGGATCATGGGGACTATGATGGGCAGGTTGCCATGTTCCTTGGTGCCGGGCATGGAGGTGGACGGTGTGGTCGAGGGCTCCGTGACTCCATTCCTGGACGCTGGCAAAGACTGGGAGCTGTTGGCTCTGTCCGGGGAGCCATCGCGGCTTTCAGTTGAAGCTGGGATTTTTGGCAACAAGTTTTCTAGACAGGAGAAATTGAGAGAAATAAAGCATTGCTGGACAACGGGTCAGATGCTGCGGCGCTCACTCAATGCAACTTCTAGAGGGCCTATTGGATGTTTAAAATTCAACTCACATTTTACATCCGAGGCACAAGTGGTGAATTATGTCTCTTTTTAAAGGTCGGTTTTGAACAAAATGATTAAATCCCCAGAAAGCACAGTTTAAAATATTCCTCTGTCCTCTACTGTATGCTATTAAATATTGACTAAACACAGTTTAAGCTCCACTAATCAATATTTCTTTGTCCATAATGGTCCAAATGACTGCGTGTACTGAGAAAGATTTGCTCATATTGATGAAGCAACAAACTCTGCACTTCCATTCAGCCCTACAGCACATTGTTGTTGTTTTATGGCAGAAACTTTAATGTTTCACTTCTCACAGGCAGCAATTTCCAAAGAGAAGTCTCTAATAAATTCACTGTAGACTACCTGCCCAGTAGCAAACAGCTAAAAAATAATGTTAACCACTAGCTGGTGAACATTGAGCATTTTGCAGACCTGGAAGGGGAGTGAACATTTGGGCTTAGATTGAGGCTAGAGTCCAAGTGGATGCTAAAAGGAAATAATGCGAATAAGCGAATGTTTGTACGTAACGAGCTCACTACAGTATATGAAGTTTGGAAGGGGATAATATGTCAATGTTGTGTTTACAAGCGCCGTTTCCATTTGAAAAGATTTTTTCCAAAAAAAAAAAGGAGAAATCTAGATATCTGTCATCCATATCAATCAAAATGTTTTTTTTAACTTTGTCATTAAAATAGTTTTCTCAAGTTGGACCTGAACACTCTTAGAAAGAAGCGGTTTCAGTAAATGTATACGTCTTCAGGGCCCCTTGACACAATCACAAACAGCTGTCGACGTCATGTGTCAACAAGATGCACGAGTCGTGTTTCGTGATGCATTCATGAGAACTTAATATTTGCACTAGTTTCATCATCCCTTTCTGCAGCAGGTGGACAATGACGCACAACTGTCAGGTATGAAACACAAACTCGATTTATCGTGCGGTGCTTAAGGTTAAAAGGAAAAAACGAGAGAAAATAGGTGTGCTGTACGCTGGAGTTCCACACCTTTGAGGACAGAGATGTGTTGGGGCGTCTCCCCTATCTCCAGGTTGTCAGAGTCTCTGAGCTCCACCTTGTCGTAGCCGTACCAGCCCAGCAGCTCGTTCATGGTGTTCTCTGCGAAACTCTGCAACACAAACAGTTGACCGGTGAGATGCACAGCAAAAGTCCTTATATTCATTAGTCAAATAATAATTTTAATGAATGAATGGACGGGTGAATGAATTGTAGCAAATTAAAAGTGAGTAACCTTTAAAAATTCTGAAATTGAGTCAACATCTTACCGTTTTGGAATAAGATGAAGATAGGTAAATGAGATTTGAGGTTGACTGTCACAAAAGCAAATGCAACAATCATTACTTTGTTGCATTGGTGGTGCTTTTCCTGTGACTTTCACCGTGACCGTGACTTTATTTTGTTTCTTCAACTAATTACGCAGAGATTTTGCCACTCCACTCCAAATGTAAATGCTTTGCTTTGGCTGGAGAAACCCACAGTGTAGGTTTAAACTCCACATCTTCTTCATGAGCACAGTTCACCCTAATTGGGGCCAACACCCGTCCAAACGCCGCAGAGTGCAACCAGACGAACTAATGGCCCCTATCGTTTGACAATAAAAGAGGAGGATCTTATCAGAGGGTAATAAAGAGAATGGGAAGCCTGTCACAGCACGCTAACTGCAGCACACTTACTAGAACAGAAAGGTTATCACAATCCGGGCAAAAAAACAACCCCACTGCCCAGTTAAAACCGAGTCACAGCAGGGATAAGGGTCCGATTCGTGCATTTCTGTCAATGACAATTTAGAGCCTCCCTCTGTCTTACAGCTCCTCTGGTTGAAAATGTTGTCGCTGCATCCATAAAATGCCACAGGGGTTAAATGGACCAAGGGGACCACTGATTCATTCATTCATTCATTTCATCTGAGGCTGAGGAACACAACCACATGCCAGAGATCATACATAATGTGTGTCAGGGCTGTTGTTGAGCTACACTACACTGTTGTTTTATGGGAACAGTGACCGATTCAATGTATTCATAATGACGGATTTGTTGTATAGTATTATGGTATAGTTTATTCTGGCCTGGCTCTGTGAGAAGGAAAAAATCCATATAAACACAAAAAGCTTTGCTTTTAATGAAACATTTTTTGGGGGGGCTGAGTGCAGTGTGGGAGGGGGCTTTGTTTTTGTAAGGATTAAAAAAATGATATAGCATGTTAATTTGTGAGCTTCAGAGATGGATGTAGCTAATTACCTTTGTTTCCAATCTTTATACTTAAGCTAAGCTCTCCACCTCCTGGCTTTAGCTTCATATTTTGAGTAGAAACACCAGAGTGAACCAATCGCAACACAGTAGAAACACGACCAAAGTCAGTAAGTATCACAGTTTTCAGTGAGCGATTAATGGCACTTTTTTTCACAGTGAAGCAAATATTATAATCCAGTAGACGGTAAATGTCATGTTTCGTCATGTGCATTAACGCGCCAACATTCTCGAGCAGTGCGCTGCAGATAGTCAGTGCATCTATGCAAAAAATGAATACAACTTTATGCAGGTGAAGTATCTCCTCCAAAGCACAGTCAATAAACACTGTACTCAAAACAAACGCATGACCCTGCTAACGCATGCAGCCCATCATCACCACACGCTTCTCCGCCGGAACAGGCCCAGAGGCGTCTGTCCACTGAACCCTAAACCATGCTAAATATTCCAGCGATCGTTCACTATTTGCTCTTTCTGGAAACAGACCACTGCAGTAACTGTGGATGAATCCCCTGTAATTAGCTGGTCTGTGTGATAGAGAATTAGTCACAGGTTGCTGAACTGTCAGCTTAGGGGTAAAAGTGGTCCTGTGATTTCTTTTTTTTTTCCAAATGGATGGATGAAAATTATACATTTTTGGAATTTTTCTTATTCCCATAAACACAGCACGAAATTCAATCTGGATGGATTCAGCTTGAGGTCTTGGGACAACCACTGTAGGATCATATTACAGGTGTGCGAGGACAAACATTATGTACTGTACAGTGCCTTGCCATGGAGGGGACCCACCTTTTCTTGCCACTGGTGGGTTTGTTCCATAGTCACTTCATTATTTCACAGCCAGTCCCACTTTGGCCTGTACATTATCTCATCAGTCACTGGATGACGCAGTTTAAATGTCAATTACAAACAGCTCCTGTCGATATGTTGGAGCCAGAGTGATCGTGTTGGAGTGGTTTAGTGTCACCCAGCGCATCTGACTCATGGCTGATGTAAATTTAACGGCAAAAGGCAGACGCACACATACACAGATAAACATACATATGCATATACTGTATATCCCACCTGCCTCCCTCAGTAGATTCTAGGTAAAGCAAAAGATGCTGAGGTAACTGCATGTTACCTGTTCTGGCTGGGACCGATACAACAAAGGTCCCAGCCAGTAATCATATCGGATGAAGTGGCATCAGCACGCTGCACACAGCAAGTTTATGTGTACTAACAAGGCTCGTCTATGATGTTTCATTCCAAGAGGAAAAATAAAGTTGTAACTTGAGTGAGTTTCTCTGAAGGCTGTTCAGTCACTGCTGGAGGCAGGTCTGAAGCATCGATTGATGATGTACTGTGGGCGGAAAAGTGACTGTATCTGAAACCAGGATTTAATTTCATTTCCATTTTACAAGGTTTTATTTTCACAATAGAATGCCCTTTGTTGCTGTGAAAAAAAAAGGAAATGAAATGTCTTGAATGGCTCATCACACACACACACACACACACACACACACACACACACGTTCACACAGGTCACACTGGCCTGCTGTACGCTGAGCGTGGAGCCTGTCCGTGTCCACTGCCTGCAGACAATAGGTCAGTCCACTGAATCAACTGCTTGATACAAATTCAGCACTTGGATATTGCTTAAAGTGGTTTTATTGTAAGGGAGACACACGTGGGAACGAGCACACACACACGCAAACACACACACACAGGCACACATGGGCAGAAGTATCTCTTTGCATATTTGAGAAACTGTGGCACAGTATAGGAGCGACAGAGGCAGATTTTCTCCGTTCTAAGCATCTTTTCTCAGTTTCTAAGCATTTTAGGGCGAAATTCATGATGTGCAGTATTTGTGTCTCCGTGTCGTAGCGCTTCTGGAGCATCAGTTTTGCCTCACTTTTGTTTTGTACATACACAGCGTGCAGTTTCTGCTATTCTGTGCCGAAGTGAAGGTGCCGTAGGTTAGAGCAAGGACTCGGTCCAAAATGCTGGCAAGGCATTATTAATGAAGAATGACAGGAGTTATTGATCTGTCTGTTACAAAATACCACTGTGGTGGGGTGGTCAATGGGTAGACACGGTGCAGGGTTGGAATCAGTGACAGAGGAAGCCGACGCACCCCGTTGAGCTGATCAGAAATGCCGCGCATGACATACGCACCGCACCTGCGGGAACGTTTCAGTGTATGATGTGCACCCCAAGGTTAGACGTTGTCAACATCCGACTATGATTCATTGGATTTGGAGCAGTTATTTACAGTAATTTTCAGCCGAATCCAGACACTTACACTCTCTGCTTTTTTCCCTCACAGACGTCTTTAAACATAGCGGCTAAAGCAGTGAAGGCTGTTAATCAGGACAGCTCATGTTTGCAGACGTAGCTACACTTCTGCTTGAACAGCGATGAGTGACAGCAGTGCTCGCTCTGCCTGAAGGCTCCTGGAAGTCAGATTTAGTACCACTTCCTGAGCACAGCTAAAGTTGGCTTCTGACAGCCATATACTAAAACCATGTTGTTGCCCATGGAGACACAATATGAACACCCTCAGTTGTAACAGAAATGGCCGACAAATGTATTAATTTATTGAAAATGGAACAATTCAATTCATGTCATTTCCTTATGGAATTAGTTTTTTATTCATCACAGTTTTACACAGATATTGTATGCAGGCAAACTGAATGCATTAAACACTCCCTGGGTTTTTGTTTTTTTAGGCATTTATCTTTTATTTCAATTTGAGACGAGAGACACAGGGACCGGGATTAGAGAACAGAGGATGTTCGGGTTCGGGATGTTAAACCTGTCAGGTCAACCCAAATTATTTTAAGGCTCACCCACTGCACTCTGGGAGAGGTTCCTCCTTCACATGCTTTTTAAAATAACAAAAAATTTATTTGGGAATGAGAATGTATTATATTTAAACTAAGAAGCAAAATGTCTCTGTGGGCTATCAAACACACTTGCTGTATGTCCAAGCCGTCCAAAAAAGAGCTGTGACAGACTCAGAGTGCACCCGTTGGCAAGCGCAACTGCAGCAATTAGTTCAACTGCTAGGATGAAACCTTGAGAAGAAAAAAATCACCAAGGAGAAAATCCTCCCTTTGAACAAATGAGTTGGAGCATAACCCGTCCTGAGTAAACTCCTGAGTGAAACGGATGATGTTTGTAGAATAACCAGAACATGGAGACCAAAACACAGCATCTCTCTGTGTATCCCTCTCCTCCCGACCACGCTGTCCTCTGTGTCACCCTACTGCCTTGAGAAAGTGGGAGTGTTATTAAGAGTGGAATCTAATCCTGGCTGGCTGCTCATCAAAGCAGCGGCACCAATTTTGGCTTTGGCTGAGCTGGGAAGGAAGAGACACAGAGGCAGCTACAAATGTCTGTATGTTACACTGGATGTAAAGGTTGTTTTATTTAATCAAAATCTATGTTTATCAGCTTTATTCATCTCAACAGTTTCTAAAAGCCTCCAGCAGAACAAAGCTGGAAGTGCGGTTCAAGCCGAACTAAGATTTATTTACTAAGTTAGAAAGGTTTTTTAAAAAGGCAACGTTTGCTTGGCCATGCAACCGGTCTGTCTGTTTGGTCTAAGGCACAATACTTTAACAATTGTGCATGAATAATCGTGGTCCCCAGAGGATGATTCAGATTGATGAGGCTGCAAACTCCTGAGCTTTTGTTTAGCAAGACCATTGAGTCAAAAACTGCCTTTGACCAACACCTTGGTCCATGACCAAGTCATCTGAACAGCCAATAGCTGCATTTCTATAAAATATGCAGTGGATATTCATAGTCCCCAGACAATGAATCCTAAAATTCTTATTTGGTTTCAGTATTTTCAGTACACAATAAACATGGGCCAAAATACAAACCATTTTCATTAAGAGCAACTTTCCTTCCAAGACTAAAATACCAATTTATGAAAATTTACTGAGCACATCTGTTTTGCCAAGTGTCAGTCAGACTGTGGTTTTTCCTCTGACGTCAACTTTAAAATACATTTTAGTCTTAAAGCCACAGGAAAGAAAATACTCCAAACATGGCAAACCCACCTCTTCATTGTTTGTCCCATCTAGTGGGACTGCCGCAACAGGCTTCTCACATGAAGTCTTGTTTTGTCAGCAAAGAAGCAGCACGTTAAACGGATTCTGAACTGAATATTCACTGAACATCAAGAATTTGTAGGCATTATTAAATGCTGCATTTAAAGCACTTTATTATTGGAATAAGAAATAAAATGCACCCTATCTCAATTCACCACACTCAGTGGTTTTGCCGCTGCAGCTTCACTTGGTCTGATAAGACCAGTAGCTTGTGGTTCCTAATGCTAGGCTCGTGTCATCAAACTTAAACTGTATTACTGCTGAATCAGTTTGCTGACGTTATGACTCTACTGGTGCAACAACCATGTTTTAGTGATCATCATTCAAAAAAACAATCGCATGGTGCCACTTTAAATTCCTGCAACAGGATAAATGATGGAAGTTTTTAATATACAACCACTATTTTTGTCCTCCATATACTGTTGTAACTGGTGATGTGCCCATGTTTATGAGGTACCCAACATGTTTCATGCGACCATCAGTCAGCATTTTCTTTTTTAAATCTTTGTGGAAATTTACTCGACATTAGTAAACTAACATACCCAAATTTCCCAGATCGCTCCTCAGTTTTGTTCTAACGTTACACAACTCTGTTTAAAAAGAGTTGAATAGTCTGATTAGTCCAACTAATAGAAGCTTAACTATCATTAGGGTCGGGTTTCAAACAGATCAGCCTGCTCTCCAGGGCAGCAGTAGCCACCTGCACTTTAAAACACGGCAGCAAAAAAAACGGAGAGGTGTTCATGCTCACTTTAAATGTTGAACTGTTACATACAGGATCATACTAAAGGCGTTTCTATATAACCAGCACTTGTGTCAACACTTCATAAACTGATATATCTGCATGTACAGTGTACGTGTCTTTAATTGTCTCCGATTAATTCTATTAGAGTCATTAGCTTTTGAAAAAACCCTGCCTCTGCTGCTGCCTCTGTTGTTCACTATGGATCTGACCTCTGATATGATGATGACATTTTGGTGCACACACACACACACACACACAGAAGGAACAACCTCCTCCCCTTTGACATCGGTCAGAAACCCAGTTGTAGACAATCTGGTGGTTTCACAGAGCCCCGGGTCCTACAGCAAGTTTACGTTTAAATTTGGGGGATTGTTAGTGGTCCAGTGGAGTGTGATCATAATGCACTCGTGATACCTTCTGTACACATGCAGTTCACAAGCTGGAATTTCACTGCCCAGAGGATGATGATGATAAAAATACACTCAAAATCCTGTTTGTCCGCAGTCTTCCCCCTTGTTTCCCTCCAGTGAGACCCAGACATGGCCGGCAGGATTTGCGGTAATGATGATGGTGGGAACTGGATACCTTGCGGATAGAAACCAGAGTAGGTCACAGTACACCATGATAAAATTCCCGAATCCACACGCCAAGTTTCCCTTTGCCTCCTCCTACTCCACTTTTCCACTCCCTTGCTCCCTCTCTCTTCCTCTCTCCCTCTCCTCTGCTTTCATTTCCCTCTACTTTCCTTGATATCTGACCCAGCAGAGACACTCGGGTTACAGTTTTTACAGCTCAGCCAGCCCAGCTCTGTATACATTCCTTTCTCCCCTGTTTCTTACCCGACTCCCCAGCTTCTCCTATCCCCTCCGTACCCGCTCCTCCTTCTCCCTGATTACTCACCGGGGCTTATTTTACCGTGGCACACATTAAGCAGCCAGATGAAGGAAACACTGTCAGACTGCTGGTTTTGCGGAGTATGATCCCTCACAACAAGGGCACATTGTGTGTCTGTGTTAGTATTTTTTTCCCTCTGGCCTCGGATTGAAATGTTGCAGCTGAAAGGCTCTAAAGAAGTGAGGGGAACAAACTTTCACTTGGAAATGATTAATCTGAGAGTTTTCTAACTAAAATAAATCCATTATTGTACGTACATGTTCTGAGGAGGTAATGGCACACGTAGTGTCGATTACCTGTGACTCTGTCGGTCGCAATCCTTGCTGCAGGTTTACATTGGGCTTTGGTGTAATTGTGCTACATGCGCAACCATGCAATAACCGAGTGTTTGTCATGTTCATCCATAATTGATGATGTTTGATTAGCTACAGACAAACTTTTTTTGGCTTGGAAAGGAGTGTGGACACCATATCAGCTGTAAACTGTTTTTGGACAATTTGTATCGTCTAAAACACACACACACACACAGGTGGTCAGGTGTATCTTCAATGTACCTCCTCCACCAATTGACTGTTGTCCGTCACAGTTATAGGACTGTGGTTAAATAAAGGAAAAACTAAAGCTGCTTCCGTTAAATGAGATGTTTTAAATGGACATCTCCAAAACATATTATAACTAATTCTCTGAATTCCTGAATGATGGCCAGTGTCACACAATCTATCACCGAACAGCAGAACACACAGACCTGCTAATGAAACACCAATTCTGACTGACAACATATAATTATTTGTTCCGTGTGATGAATTCAAATGAATTTTACGACGAGTCCGGTAGATTAATGTTCAATTATTTTTTTTTACCTAATATTTCCTTTCTCTTATGATATTAAAAACGATTAAATGAAATCTGTGCTTGTGCTTGAATATCTCAAGACGGCACTTCACTGTGCCTTACGGCTGCTCATAAAGATCTCTACCATTTAAAATGCTCCGCTGAGAAAACCTCTAGTACTCCTCTGATAAGAAATAAGGAAATTTCTCCATGGAGAGACCCCCCTCCCCACACACACACACACACACACATACACGCACGTGTGCACACACCTCCTGCATCCCTCCCTCCTATCATCAGGACCAGGTGCAATGACGGAAATTATTGTCAAGAATGATTTTTTTTTTCAGCTTCAACAAGCAGTTCAAATTCCAAAATAACATGAAGTCGCCTTTTTCCATCTCTATGTCTGAAAGGGGTTTGCATCTGTCCAATGCTGAAGTGGAGCAAAGAAAATAAACTAAGATAGAGCAGCTGACTCTGTTAAATAGGGTTATCATGGAACATTATTGTACTTAACTGCCTGTTTCTTATTGGTCTAGGATGATAATAAATGCGTCTTTTGGCTGCTGAGCTCTTCGACAATAATGGCATTATTCCCCCCTTTTTTTGTACGGTCACAGAAAAAGGAGCGGTGGCAAATGGTATTTTGGAGACGTCTAAATGCAAGAAGCCTTTCTGCTTCAGGGTTGTTTCAGGACTCGCTCGGCGCCAGCACCCTCGCTTTCTCTCCGACAGCCGAAAATCACGATTCGCACAATTATTCTCTCTGTGATCACCTGCACATCCATCCATACCGGCGAGGGCACGGGGCGCTTGTGAGTCTCGGGCCAAATGTGTACAAACAATGAGGAGATGGAGACAAAGCGGACACACAGCTTGCCTCTCTCTCTCTCTCTCTCTCTCTCTCTCTCTCTCTCTCACACACACACACACACACACACGCGCCAGGAACACTTTCTTTCTTCACAATGAACGACACGGAGCACGGGGCTCAAATATCACAATGTGCACGGGGGGAAAAACAGACAGACACACACACACACACACACACACGCGCGCGCGGATAGAAACAACGTTGTGGCGTAAAATTGGGATAAATAACCGCGCAGGCCTAACGTAGGAGACATTGTACTCTTGTCGAATGCGTAAAGCTCACACACGCACATCTGGATCACACGCCTCTGGGCAGCTGGGCAGCGCAGACACACACACACACACACACACACACACACACACACCTCCACTCAGAGGCAAACCCGACACAGACATCTGGACGCATCTTGGAGATGCGAGTGTTCCCCCATTGATTTGCACCAACGATGAACACTGTCGCGCCGCACTGTAACAGTATTAATAGCACTAGTAGCATTGACGCCTTCACTGACGCACCGGATTTTCCATTAACTCCGAGTGAGCCGCGAGAGGCAGGGCGCGCACACCCTGAGCGCTACTCCTCACTGATCCAAAACTTACTACAGTGTAGTAGCGGGGAATGGTGCCGCATCCATTGTGCGAGGCGCTGGGCTGCAGGAGGTGCGCTGCTGAGGCTGGCACCCGCACGCGCACGACAATAGAACTTGCGTAAAGGAGAGCAAATATTACGATCTAAGTTCGACACTCGTGCAAGCCAGTTTGCACTTTGACTGCGTTGTACATTTCAACTGAGATCGCCCGGTTGGTGCTTCAACACACGCACGCACGCACGCACGCACGCTCCACTCCGCACAACCACTCCGCTTCCACGCGTGATCGCATGCAGCTGGGCACGGAACCCCCCTTTACCTTCATCTCTTCGTTTATTTCCCTTTTCACCGGGTGTGCAGGTTTCCGGCTCCTCTTATTTTCCGGGGGTCTGCCCTCCTTTTCCATCTCTGCCATGTTTTCCTCTGTGATACTTCTGTCAATATTTGCGGTGAGGAGGGGGAGGAGATCTGGGGGGCGGGGGGGTGGGGGGCAGAGGGAGAGAGGCAGCGGCAGCTGTTTACAGTCGCCGAACGGCGGGTGTCTGGCAGCTTCTCAGCGGCCCGCGCGTCGCTGGGGATGCCGCCGAGGGCTCGCGGCGCCCGGCTAAGTCAGCCATCTTCTGCCCGTATCCTCCACGGCTCCGTGCGCCAGTGGTGTGCCGCCTCCGTGAGTCAAAGGAGAGGTTGAGTGAGGGGAAAAAACGAGACAGGGGGAGGGGCGTCCGCTGAAACATTATATGACGCGTTGGTGATCAGAGGTGGGCTATTTCTTCCCGCTTCGCCCGTGGACGGCGATCGGAGCAGTCACATCCACTTAGCGCTGCTCCCCCATCGCGAGTCTGCAAGCGGCAAACAGGTGCCGGCACACTCCACCTCCCCACGTCCCCACATTGTTCTTCTCCTCATCAGTCACAGACTGCGCTGCTTCAGTCATTTAACACGTCACAGGCAAACAGCCAAGTCAAGTCTGGAGGTTTCACGGTGTGTGTGTGTGTGTGTGTGTGTGTGTGTAGCTGCATGTGGGGAGGGACTTTCAGCCGACAGTCCTGACCAGGGAAACTTTGCAGGTGTTGTGGGCGTATAGTGCCTTGCTCGTGAACACTTTGAAAGTCAGTGGTTGTTGCTGGGATCAAACCGTGGCTTTCGGCAACTTTTTGCTTTGCACAAGTGTGTCTGTGTGTGTGTGTGTGTGTGTGTGTGATAAGAGGGAAGATGCTGCCTAAAACAAATGTGGTGATTTTGTTTAATGACTGAACAATCATGCTTGAAATAAAGTTTCCATTTGGCCTCAAGAGTGTTGCTTCTTCTCCCCCATGTTGTTCCATGTGACAATGTGCAAGGTGAAAACAAAACCCATACATGTGACTCAATTTTCATGTTGGTACTGTTTGAAACCCTATAGTGAGAATAGATATATCCATTCCATCCATTCATCCACTACCTCTACCTCCTTTTAAGGGGGGTGGCTGGAGCCAAGATGAAGGTCCCCTTTAGGCCCAATGCTAAGACATCATCAACAATTTAAAGAGAAAAAACTTGTCGTATATAATGATTTTTCCACATTATTGGACTGATCAATAATACTGACCATCCCACTTTCTATCCAGTTATGGAAAACAAACACTGGAGTTGCAGTATAACCATACACATTTTTAAAGCATTTTTCCAACAAATCTGTCCCTTCTGAAAGACTGATAAATACTCTTTTATTTTCCCGGGGAGTAATTTGTATTGTAGCCAGTATTCATGTCCTAAGTAATGCATTCATCTCCACACATCTATACATGTATTTACATACACATGTTTGCACGCACATTTGGATAAACAGCTGCCTTCACTTGCTGCTGCTGTTGCAATGCTTACAGTTTTAGTGATGCTGTGAGTGTGTTGTTCCTCTCAGAGCCTCTCAGCTAATGCAAAAGAATCTTGTTTGGCAAACGTGACATACAATATATGATTTATATTGTGTGCATTGATTTATCCATCTCAGCTGTGAGCAATATGCTGCCCCCTGACTTTTTACTGGAATTACAACGAGTGGACAGGTAGAAAGCTGCTGCTCGTGGCGCGGTGACACCCATTTCAGCCGGGAAATCAGCAGGAACGGGGGCTGTGAACCGTGAGGCGGGGTCAGGGTGAAATGACTTGAGTGTCACAGTGCTGCCCTCGCCTTGCAAACCAGCAGCACACACCCGCATCACCAGATTCCTTCATCAAATTGTTCCTCCAGCTGCAGTGGCATGGTTTAGCATAATGTAACTCTAATGCGTCCAATGATACACTGTGGAGGCTAATCTTAACAAGTATCTATGTGAAACTGTGAAGAAAATGAAGGAATTATTGAAATTACAATAAAGCATGCATCATCAAAATCAGTTTGGGGCATTTGGTGTTATTTTCAGTGTAGCAAAATACTGTTTTAACATTTCTTAAAACTCAAAACAGAACATACAGCTACTTTAATCTTGACAATATGATGCTGAGAATTAATAGATCAAGACTAAATTACAGTTTTTTTTCTGTGTCATATAATGCATGAATATACAGTATTGTATGTGTTTGTTTTGTAAGTCTATTCACAAAGGGGGACAGCAACTCTGTGTTGTTTATGCTGACTTTGACAGACTTTCTCTCCAGTCCAGTAATAAGCATATTGAGGAGGATTCAATGAAAGCATTGTTTAAGCTAACACAGCAGGGGCATTTTCCTCCAAACTGTTGTATTGTCACAAGGATTGCATTAGAGAGCTTTTTTTTCATCTAGGTTTATATATTTTTTTGTACCTTGTATTCAAATAAATTCTTGGAAGTACAACGCATTTAAAGGAGGAAAAGTATGTCTTCGTTATCTGACATTTGCCACAATACAAACAAATAATGAGTGAGGACAGAAATAAAGTTTGATTGCAAAATTGTTTCCACATTGAGGTTGAATCTCAGGAAGCATGTTCTTGATTTAGAGTTATCTGACTTAATATAAAACATGCTGCCGTCCTCATAATTTCCAATTATTTCACAAAAAAGCAGTGACAATATGTTAGTGGTGGTCCCCAATAATACAATGAAAAGTGATGGTCTTCAGTGATCAAACATTACATCATTTAGTGGCTTTGTAAAAAAAAAAATATCTATCTAACTTAAAAAAACTTTTGAGCTAGTTTATAGGTACCACGTATTGAACTTTGGTGGACCCTGTGGGTGGCACCTGGTTGTGGGCGGTGAGCTAATGTTTTTATGGACTGAAGAGAACGTCCAGAGGAAAAATAACTGATGCTCTATTCTCACTGAAAACACGGCGCCATTGTTTCCAGTGGTGGTCAGTAAAGGTGTATACATGTCTAAATGTGACTTAGTTGAATTGATGATTCAGAAATCTTATATAGATATTAAAATAATAAATGCGTATACATTATATATTCACATATTTCTTTTTATTAAGTTTCATGTCATGTTTTATTTTACTTGTGTTGAACTTTGACAAAACAGCAGGACAAAAATCATTTTTATTTATTATATATGATGTATTATTCATTCATTCAGGAAACTCCATTTGACCGGAAGTGCTCTCCAGAGACTGGGCGTATCGGAATTTGACAACTGCCGTCATTACGTATTAGGACGTAAGGGACGTGACGCTTTACGTATTTAAAGATGGCGGCTCACAGTGTCAGGTCGTGTGTTGTGAAACATAGCTAGTTTATTCTCACAGTGACAGCACTTCAGGTCTTTAAGGATATAAGAAATACGTTTCTTTTTATATATTCATATATGAATAATGCACGCGACGTCGTTTAAGGACATGTCAGAACGTTAGGAGGCGAACGTTAGGAGCAAGAACCTGAATGACACTTCGCCAAAAGACCTAGACTCCGACCAGGGGGAAACCCTACAGCTGCAGAGAGACGATGCTGGCGACTTCGTGCTCGCGCCTGTGCCGCGGGACGCCGTCCAGCCGAGCGCGGAGGGCGCTGAGTCTGTTCTCCGGCTCGGGACCGTCCAACTGGACCAAAGTGGTCTCCGACGCCGAGAAGATCGTCGGATACCCGACCTCCTTCATGAGCCTCCGCTGCCTGCTCAGCGACGAACTCAGCAATGTTGCCATGCACGTGAGGAAGCTGGTCGGGACCCAGCACCCGTTACTCAGCACCGCGAGGTAACGTGTACAGGTCCGACACGGGGCTCTCTCCTCCCAGGAGTCGCATCGCATCGCCCCGACCAGACTCCATTCAGAAAACAGGCAAAAGAACACGACTCTGTCGACCAGCAGAGTCGTGTTCAGATCGTCAACTTTTGAATGAAGGCTCACCTTACTATTTAACACAACTCAGCTTCGGCACTCATTTGATTCACTAACTGAGTTTGAATCAAAGTTTTTTTGCAAACACATTACTGATAGAAGTTGATGAATGCTCTGCTCCGTTACTGTTCGAGTTGACTCTAGTTAGTGAGTCTCATGTACTCATCATTTTTACTCATGTTGTATACTAAGTATCGATGATGTGAAGATGTATTGAAGAGAAGTCCGCCGACACCGTCTTGATTGCATATAAAGGTTTATTACAAAAAGACCAGCATCGATTACAAGCACTGCAGAACTTGGAGAGTGTCCGGCCAAAATGACAACCCTCCCGACTCTTCTTGGGGGTTACCTTTATAGGTCCGTTGTTTACTTGAAAAAGACATCTGGTTAAAGTTATATTATGTAAGACAAGGAATTTAAAGGGGGCCATAAGGAAAAGGTGAGGGGTCACCAGAAGGCCCCTAACTTGGCATTCTAAAGAAGAGATAAACACATATGCCCTTCTCATTCCGTAGATGGACGAAAAGACACTACTCTCATGAGTGGCTTGCACTGATGATTACATTCGTAAAACTAATACCGGTACAACCCAGCAGGTCATTTGGCAGCACCCGCTTCATTGTTTGTGGATATATTTACCAGAGCCACACGCAGAAGCGTTCGTGTCATCTCTCGGCACTCCGTAGACATGGAGGGTACACAAAGGCCGCGTGTCGTCGATACACAGAGGTTGTGTGTCATCAATGCACATTTGTTAAAAGTCAGGTTTCTCTTGTGCTGTGATACTGTGCGTCTTATTTCTGAAATAACCATCTCAAAACCATCTATCAAACTTCAGTTTGATTCAGTCATGTGTGGTTTGTTGAGGAGAGTTGGATTGTGACCGAAACCCACAAAAAGTCTTTATCAGAAAAGGTGGACATTTGTTTGTGTCCTCACAGCCACACGCGAGACTCACATCCAGACACTGTTGTATATGTCCAACACGGACAATGATATTTCCCCTTTGCCATGGTGTTTCTGGACATTTTCTTCTCGGAAAGCATTGTGGAGTTGAGGCACTATTGGAAAAGCTGGTGAAGCACTCATCTTCTTCGCTGCGTCACTTAACTGATCTGATGCCATTGCTTCAGTGCTAAGTCAGGAGTTTTAAAAGCGTTTCGTGTTTTTCCTTCAAGGGGCATACGAAAATGCAAGGATCCTCTATAAATAAAAGCAGTTTTTCATTCTTAACTAGTTGCACTGGATGTGTAAAGCTTGCTGCTTTTTGGTTCTTTAATTCTTTTGTTGTTTCATAGACTGATGGACCAATCCAGTTATGCATTTGGCTTTTAGATGAGAAGAAAGCACCTCAGAATATCATATAAGTACTTATAGCCACGTGTGTCCTGCTGTGAGGAAATGTAGCAACAAGTCACATGATACCAACTGTAGCCACTTCAGAAAGCAACAAGCTTGCAAGATACAAGTGTGAAGACATGTATGTCAGATCAACAACTGTAATGGAAGCAAAGGGAAACTCCCTCTTGGCGGAAACCAAGCCACACTAAAGTAGTTTCTAGTATTTTTGGTATATATGGACATTTAAAAATTGGTTTAAAGTAGAGCCAGACCTATATGGATTTTTGGGGGCCGATAACGATATTAGGGAGTACAAGATTTCCTTACACATACATCGACAGATATATGTATATATATATATATACATATATGTGTTTTAATCTGTCAATGATTCCCAAGATGTCGTTATCGAACCTTTATGACAAAGAAATGTAATTGAGACTGGATATTTTTGTTTAACCATAAACTTTATCATAAATAACTATACATAAAAAGAAACCATGAATAAAACCAAGAATATATAGAACATCCATTAAGAAAATAAACATAATTTATTTTACATAAAATGTAAACATAAATGCAAATTGTTTCTCCATTGTTTACTCTGTGTGATAAAAGGTTGATACCGATATGTCTGTAAAAGGCTCATATCAGCTGATATATTATTGGACAACCTATAAGTCGCTGGGCTCCAGTTTAAAGGTCTATGTAGGTTTTTGCTAATGCTGCCTTTCCAACGTTAGCATTAACTTACCAATCTAATAGAAACGTTGGAAGTTCCGCATCAAACTTCATTAGACTATATCATTCCACCTGTTAATACTTGTTGCAAATCCCAGTTTGTTGGGTGCTGTATTTTTTTTTAGGAAACATTGCAATTTAATGAAGACTGTATATCGATTCTTCTTGCAGACCAGGGCAATTGACTCACCTCCCACAGTCATAGTCACCTCTGTGTGGGTATAACTCAACTTCATTCGAGGACTCCTAAGCTATGCCATACCAGGCATATATATTTTTTTATATTTAGGTATGTTTGCACAGAGCTAGCGGAGCTGATGCATTACGCAACTGCAAAGCCACAAAAAACAAACAGATCACATCTTCCAGATATCATCCCATCACTTTATCGTAGGAGTTGTTTAGTTGTGTTTCATCAAAAGAAATCAGGAACTTTGAGAACGGGCAAAGGGAACGAGACGAGAGTCCTCAAACTCAATCCCGCCATGCAGACGGGCATGTCGGAAACAGGAGCCCAAGGGTGTAATAACCTATACACCTAAATCTGATATGACAATCCATTTGGGTGTTGTAGCAGTGGGCGGCGGTGGTGAGGAGGGAAGCAGACCTCTTGACAGTCTGACTCCTCACTGTCAGCTTGGGTTGGCTGGTTCGTATTTCCCACTGTGTCTCCGCCTTAGACGCGCGGCAGATAAAAATATCCACAACAGCAGACAGGCAGACCCCCGTGGAGTTGGGTTTCGGTTTTTCCTTTCCTTTCATTCTCAAAAACTGCAGCTCAGCTAACTTTGGCCCAAAGTCTGGAGTTACAGTGAGGGGACTGCGGCCCAGGAGAGGAAACTTAACTTGCTTTTAGGACAGTCCTTGAGAGTTGGACTCAGTTCTACTGCTGCTTTCCTTTTTCTAATTTTTTGTCAGTATCTTGATCAATATGGCGGCCATACATCTGCATGCTTCAGCTACAGTGTTTAAACGCGTGGATGTTGAAATCAAACTACAGCATGTTGGTCTTAGCAGCAAAGTTGCAGCTTTGAAGTATAGAGTTGATGAAACCGACTATATCAGTCCTTCGATCGAGGCCAGAACAAGTCAGGAACTAATTGCAGTGGAGACAAAACACTTGCAACACTAAGGCCGATTTGCAGCCTTCACATACCCACACAAAACATTGTGTCTTCTGCCTTCGGTATTGACTTTTTGATTTAAACCCCATGAAATCTTGAGGTTTTATATTTTGATTTTACATTTATTATTCATGATTAATTAAGAAACAATCAACTACGTATACAGTATTAATGTGTTTTTGACATTTATTGAATAAGTTGTTCAAAACTGAATTTGAAGGGTGTCATCGGCATTTATAACCAGTTATATGATCTCTTACAATTTTGTATATGCATTGACACCTTTAAAATGAATGCCCTTAATTGATTGTTAAAATTCAGATAAAAACATTTTTAAATTAATTATTGAAGCTATATTCTCTGTTAATAAATAAATCACTTTGTCGTTTAAAACAACGTAAAATAGTACAAAAGAATTGTTTCCCAGAGTTATGACTTCAGATGTCTTGTTTTGTAAGACCGGCAGTCCAGAGCCCAAAATATTAGCTCACTATCATGTATGACAAAGAAAAAGCATTAATTTCTTACATGTAAGGAACTGCAACCAGCAGATATGTTTATGTATTATGTATTAGTGAAAATCAAATCCTGGAAAATGGAACAAACTTTTGGAATCATGATCTAAATCTATAAAGGTGAACATGTTGCCTAAATTATCTGTATAAGAAAAGTGCAACCACATTGGGCACATCATCCATTCATTCGTCCATTCATTTATTACTAGGGAAAAGAAAGGATTTATATGACACCACACATGTGAGGGCATATATTTGCATGTATTAATTCCAACCCCTGCGTTTTCGCTGGCCGAAGTTCTTGAATTCCTGTGCGGCACTTGCAGAGCAGAAGGCGTTGTGACCTGTTCACAACCCTTTAAAATGACAGCAACCCATTTCTTTCTCTCTCTGCTCCCTCTCTCCCTCTCTGTGGCCCTCGCTATCCCTCTTTTTCTCCACATCATCCCTGCCCCACCCCTTTGCAGGAGGGCGTTTGTGATTGATTGATGTATGCTGGTGTGGATAGTGACATAAATATTAATCATCTGCCACCCTCAGGCCACTGGCTTACCTGGACTCTTCCAGAGGAGAGCCGCTTCATCATCTTTGCTCTCGAGCAGTTTTTTTGTTCAGCGGGCCATGATGCTGCTGCTGCTGCTGCTGCTGGTGCTGCTGCGTTCATCAGCGTGCCAGGTTAGCCACTATTTGCCAACTGAAAATTTAAAGGGACCATAAATAAATCTCACAAGCGACATCTTGTCAGCTATGTCGTCAATTTTTGGAAAGGTAGCGCGAGTTGTTATATGTGATGGGTTTTGGGGAAGGAACAGCTCTTAAGGCCATGTGCATTTTTCCCCTTTTTGCCACCAGAACACTGTGAATCATTCGCATATTTCTTTTGTCATCTTTTTCGCTCTTTTCTGTCTGGCCGCTATTCTCTCCATCTCTCTCTGTCCCCTCCCTCTCTTCATGCTCTATCTCTCACATCCCCTCTGTCTCGGGTTCCTCTACCTCCCCCTGTGGTGCAGGGGTGGGTCAGAGAAGGTGGGGGTGGAGGCGTGGGCTTGGGGTTGGTGGTGGGGTGGTGAGGCCGGTGTCTGGGCATCGAGCGGAGGGGGGCGTGGCCACTTGTCTGCCTCCGAGCCCCTAACGAGAGCGTGATTCATGGCACAAGGGGCTCCCATAGGAACAGGATTAGAGGTGCTCTGTCTAACTGCTCCCCAGAGAGAGTAAAAAGATATTTAATCTGCCCACCACGCAGGCAGCTACTGCTGTGCACTGTGTCTTTGTGTGTCTTTGTGTGTCTTTGTGTGTCTTTCTGTGTGTGTGTGTTTGTGTGTGTGTTTCTGTGAATGTGTCAGAAGGTTGTTGGTTAGGGGGCGGGAGACCTACAGCCCAAAAGAAACCCGAAAGAGAAAATACATTCCTGCAGCAAAGCTGATATTTATATAATCATATTCCTGTTACTTTACTTTATGTTTTTTTTTTATCTTGCTCAATAAGTTCCCAGTTTATCAATTCATTCTGATTCTGTACAACATCTTGTAGTAAATTCATGCTTTTATTGATTTGTTTCATTATTGGTCTGGATCTTCAACAGAATTGAACTGGTATAAAATGCTGTGATCTGAAATTCATTTTGGAAAGATCAAGTAGCATGAAACCAAGGGAAACCATTGGGAGTATGTGTGATGTAAATGCTGTTCAGGACGTTGCCCCATTTTAAAAACCTGTTAGCTGCTCAGCTGGATTGTGTATTACAACAAACTTAGCATTCATGCATTTGATGGTCCAACATGTTTATTTTTAATATGTACAAGCATATAACAACAATATTTTTGTCTGCTCATGGTGTTTCTTCACAGAGGCTTTGTGTACGACAACCGGAACAACCTTCAGATGAGGGGGGTTATTGTCCTGCTGATGTCGAAAGCCGCGGGGCCAAGCCACACGGCGTCTGATCTCCTGGCTCAGGACATGGTCAGCGGCATCTATCCCAGGTAAATCATCTGAAATAATTTACACAGGGTCATCATGGTCATCACTCAAAATCAATCACAGCATCATCAGCTACAACAACAGGATGCGAAGACGAGTCTTCCTCCTATTCAGGAAATCCCCTTAAGCGTGGCTAACTGTGAACAATGTTATTTGTTGCTAAAGCTTCTGTGGTAACTAGGGGGCTAATAAGCAAAACCTTGTATAAAAGTCACTATACCCTTGAGGATTATATTATATCTTAAAGGGTGTCTTGCAGCTTTTATCACAGCCGTAGAGTGTTGTCTTAGGAACGATGGCCTTATCATACCACAGCTTGTTTACAACAAGCAACTTCTTTGGTTAAATTAAACCCAAGCTAGTGATTCATCTCCACTGATAGTAACTCATATCTGTCCACACGGACACAGACGATCTCTCTGCCCTCAGCAGATCTCTATTCGCAATATATGCTGCTTTGGAGAAAACAGTGGGCAGTGAAACATGTGTAACTTTGCATTGTAGAGCCATAAATATGCATGGCAAGCAGACCAAGAAAGGTGAAACCACTTCTGTCCCTGTTATATGGCTGCTGAAGGATAAATAGTGAAATAAAATCCTTGTGGTCTGGTAATTCTATCTTATCCTTTGTGGTTATCGTCCATATCAATTCCTGTAAATCCGGCAATATATCATCTGGTGATGTGTGATGGCATATATTGGCAATGCTGCCAGAGTTGCAATGTGGGATTTAGATTTTCTACATATTTCATGTTTTTCTTCAAAAATACCTTTTAAGCCGCTCTCTTTGTGACCACCTCGAAGATGGTGGTGTGTATTCAAACTGCCAAACACTTGCATAATAAGGAGATGTATGAAAAATTTCCAAAAAAACATTTAAATGCAAACTTAACTGTCTGTCAAATGACAGTTGCCTGATGGGCCCCCGAGCAACTGTCACTTGGCCCCATCTGACGAGCAGTTTCACAAAATGAATGTCCCTATGAAAAATCCATCTCTAAATACTTAGTTGCAAAAGAAGCCGAAAGGAATCAGCCTGGAAATATGACCCATATTTGGAGTTTATGAGTTTATAGTTCATGCATGTATTCCAGTTTTTTAACTTATGACAGGAATTCAAACATGTGGTCGACTTTGTGGACTTTCGGTCTTTCAGCCATTGGTGTGGCTATGTCTGTTAGTCTCTGCTTTGTTCAAAACTAGGGTTGCCACTCTAGTCAGTGTTTCCATAGTTACATGGTGTTCAGGTACATACTGATTACTTAACTTGCCCACCGGCCCCACCGTCTTGTCAAATTTTTTATAGAAATAAAACCTATTGGGTTTATTTTTGTGTCAATAGTAGCATCAAATAAACAATCTCTCATTTGTAAAATACTCGTTAATCTGACGCTGTACTTATAAAGTGAAAGTGTCTGCTCTGTGCAGCAGAGGCAGCAGCAGTCACATCAGAGTCTGATCATGTGATGAGTGGAGAGTTGATCGGCAATGATGATGATGATGATGATGATGATTCTGTGACAAAGGACGGTAAAATGGGCAGGTGTGGCTCAGGAGGTAGAGTCGGTAGAGTCGGTCGTTCACTAACCCGGAGGTTGGTGGTTCGATCCCAGCTTCCCCTAGTACGCTGTCATTGTGTCCTTGGGCAAGACACTTAACCCTGAATTGCCTGTGACAGCTCTTCTAACAGTGTAAGAATGTGTATGAATGTGGCAGAAAAGGCGCGGCAAATCGTAGCACTGTATGAATGTGTGTGAATGGGTGTATGTGACTTGTCCTGGAAAGCGCTTTGAGGTGTCAATAACACTAGAAAAGCTCTATATAAATATAGTATATAGTCCGTTTACCATTTTAAATGTTACGGAGGTTTTGATGATCCACTGGCTCACCGACAGACTGGTCAATGTGTTTGAGTTAGTGAGGGATAGCGATGCAGAGCACTGCACACAGCTCTGCGCTGAAGCAACAGTTCAAAACACTTAGTTAGAGATTTTTCTGTTGCTATGTTATCTTGAGAAGTGGACCGCCCCAGTTTGAGTAGTTAATGGGAAACACACAACTTCAAGTGCACCGGGAGAGCGAGGCTGCCCACAGCGAAATCTGTGGGCAACAAAGATTTCAGTAAGCGCTCAACAGATACTGAGCCGAAAACAAGTCTTTCCTTAAAATTATCCTTTGTATTCTGCGACACTGGGTTTTTTACCTGGTTGGGAAATTTCTACAGCTAGCATTCCTTTACAAAACTGGAATATAAGTTTTGGATGGACTGCTATGAAATTTTGAGGATGAACTTCAAAATATATATATTTTTTAACAGCAATGACTTTGGTTAATCACTTGTAAAACTAAATTCATTCCCATCAGGCTCAACATGACTTTGCGTTCTAACTAAAAATTTGAAACAACAACATAATGTTGCGGATTCACCATTTATTTTGAGATTCAATTTAGTTATATCATTGAATACTTATTCGACGGAAGAGGCCCAGGTCCTGAACAATGATTTGTGTTTGCCTTTTTCAGTCCAATACAGGCCTCTGTCTCATTTTCCTCACCATGTCTGCTAAAGATAAAATTCAAAAGAACAAATTTTTGATCTCAATTTTATCTATCTTACAGTTTAGCATTATAGCGTCACAGAGTGGCTGTAGACTCTCTTATTACAAACTGCAGTGTTTCTTGATTTTTCCATACATGTTTAAACGTAAACTGTTACAGGTGGTAAACTGCTTCAGGTAGCTCCCTCGGGTTCTTACCAGCATGCAGCTCAGAACAGGAACGTGGGTGTGTGCCAAGTGTTTTCCAGAAGTGACTGCTGTGTTTGGCGTGGCGGTTCGCCGGAGCGCCTGAATGGCTTCTTTCTTACTGCTAGTTGGCACAAGGCACACGTGTGTAGTGCAGCCCGTGTCTGAGCAGAAACATCCTAATATTAGAACTAATTGGAATAAACCAGGCGTCATGGAAGCGCTTTGAGTCTGGTGCTGTTCGGGCTGTGAGGCCGAGCCGCGTCGGCGGGGTTGTCTCGCATCAGGACGAGTCCCTACAAACTAACCTCACGTGACGACCTGCCGCTCTCATCACTGTGTCACTGTACCACTGAATCCAACATGCAGCATTCCCTCACTCATGTGTGATGGATAGTCCAAACAAACACACACACACACACACACACACACACACACACACACACACACACACACACACACACACACACACACAGCATGACTTGATCACCTCATTTGCACCATCTTGCTCTGTCTCTCCCTCCCACCCCCCCGGCACTCCCCCCACCTCTCCCGGTCTCATTAGCACCTCCGCTGATGGTGAGATGGAAGGATGGAGGGAGACGGGGTGGGGCGGGATGGGGGGGGGGTGATTGAAACCTCCGGGGGACAGTCTCCTCCCTCCTGACAGGCAGCATTTGTAAAACATTTCCCACTCTGCTGCCTGACACTGATGATTCACCAAAGCACCACCATGACAGATAGATAGATAGATAGATAGATAGATAGATAGATAGAATCTCTATTATTTGTAATCTATTTTGTTATTATTATTTTATTTTTTATTTTACTCATTCTTTCTTTGGGCTGCTGTAATACCTGAATATCCCCCATGGCGATCGATTATTCGAACATATTGAAACAGACACAACCACAGATAGTCCAACTTGCGGCCAGCGCACCTCTTTCTTGTGACAAATAGAAACCATGGCCCTGAACACATCACGTGGGCCGGCTGACGGACAGGCCACGTCTTTAAAATGCAAAGGGATGCAATCAGTTGTGTTGGGCTGTGTTTGATGGCGAGGCAGACTGCAGAGCGAGGAAAATGGAACAGAACAGTCAGGACAAGGGGCGTGGTGAGGGGCGTTACACCTCAGCAAGATGGCATCGGTTGCTATGCAACTGGGCACCAAAGCTATTTATACACCAGCCCCCTTGTCCCCCTTTTTTTTCCCTCCCCAAGCTCCACAGTTTCTGATCAGGACTACCAGATTGGAGGCTTTGAGAGGGTCGACTCAGTTTTGTTTTTTGGAGACCGATGCTTGGTGCAGATGTTCAATACTTTAAATTCATAATTCAAAAGTAGATCCAACAGTTACCTCGTATTAGCTTCTTGTCATGGTGGGTTTATTGTACAGGTTGACCATCATCGGACATTAAAAGCCTCCACTGAAGCCAAACCACTGTATTTCATTCATTCCACTTACTATCTCTAGTTGTTTAAGGTCATTTTGGTGAATGTTGCAACTGATTTATGGATTTATTTTATTATTTTTTCATCCGTGTCTTGGAGGCTCATAAGTAGTCTATTTATTATTTCTTTTGGTGGATACTGCAGGGAAAGAGAATAGATAAAGGATGGTGTCTATACCGCCCATTCCTACTTTGAAACACAAATAATAAATTGAGATATATAAGCTTTGCTCTGTGAAGAAACTCACAAATTGCAGCTTAATGTCGTAGAATTATGGCCATTATCTGCAATTATATAACAATATCACCTCATATTAGATAAGCGCCATCTTAAACACGCTTAAACATGCATCTGTGTTGATTTACAACTTCTTTTTTTTTCTAATCGGGTCATCTATTGATTTTTATTCAGTTGATTAATTGGTTTGCCTGTGAAATGTCAGACAACAGTGACTATGTCTATCACAAGTTCCCACAGTCCAATATGATGTAATCAGATTTAGTCCAAAAACAAAAACACATTTAACTGCAATGATATGAAACTAAGAAGTGAAGCAAATCTTATCATTGGAGAAACCTGAACCAGTAATTGTTATTTTTCACTGAAGAGGTTTGAAAAAATAGATTAAATTATTAATTATCAAATGTTTCTGTTGTTTGAGCAATTGACCCATCATTCAATCTCCACATTTATTTCATTATTAGATCTTTGCATGATGTTTACATTTATAGGATGAAAAACATGGATTTATCAGCTATTTAATTCACTCATTGTTATTTTGTTGTTATTTCATCCATAATTTCGCAAATGATTTTTCCAGTAAATGTGTCTATATTACATGTAATATATTATATCCATATACCGCCCGAAAATAAAAAACTTGGTCAGTGCAGAAAGTCTTAGCTTAATGCTTTCGCCTTAAGGCCAGTATTTATGCGTGTATGTATATTAATCTAATTTTGACTAGTGTAAATCAGCGATTATATCTGCACATTTTATTTTACCTCACTGTCACTGCGACCAATAAGATAAAAAAATTCACTGGACATAGAAGCTGATCGTGAGGTAAACGAGGCACAGTAGAGTCTTAATCTGAACCACGAGGAGATGTGCGTTTGTCTCAGTCATGTTTATCCTGCTGATGTTTTTGGCTCCAGTAAAGCCACCAAGAAAGGGGAGTACATCTTAAAACGTATTTTATGACCTGAAATCCAGCCCGTTACAAAAAATCTGTTGTAACAATGAGTTCCCCTCTTGAAATTCGCCGAACGTAGCCCTTTTGAGAACATGCAACTGTCAACCTGTTCATTTTCCTGTAATTTAAACCCTGAACTCTCATCCGGGGGGGGGGGGGGGGCGACCGTGTTGCTGCTCTGTGTCACCAAGCAGAGAAACCAACCAGACAATGGATGTGATTGAGAGGCGATACAGATGACATTATTGAATTTTAATCACATCTTTACCACACGGCAATTACGTGGCTACAAGATACATGTGTGTGAATGTGTGAGTAGCAAGGGGTCGGAGCGCGAGGCAGACAACCGGCTCATCAGGTTCTCATGGCGGCTGAAAGGATGTCGTAAGTGGCTATCAGCTCACCCATCCCTGTCTGGATGGACCCCTCCCGTCGCAGCGTGGCGAGCTCCTTCCGTATGGAGAGTGGCCTAATTATCCCCCACCAATGACTGAATCAACATTTGATTATATCCTCCCCAAGGCTGCTCTGAAAGGCGCTATTCAAATACCACTTTTATATCTTTTCTCTCATAATCAAGAATGGCTGTTATTTGCTAATGATCAGTTTAATTTTCTCTTCTTAACCCTGACGCGCTGTGTGGTGAGATGTCTGAAAAATCTGCAGGTTTCTGCCCTTGAGCTTGCTGATTTTGACTCGTTGAGAAATGTCGTATTTTTTATTCTTTGAGTTATCTTGTCAGTTAATCTCTCAGATAGCGTTTAAATTACCTGTGAAGATCCCAACTGTCTTTGTTTGGGAGCAGTGTTATATATCTGATTCCAATCAAAAACAAGAGCCCATTTTCTGAATATTGCACTTTTGTTCCCATCGATATTTTATACCTTTTCTTGACAGATGAAATAGAAACCCACCAATCCTTTGTCCTGATTGAATCATTTTTGTTCTGCACACCTGTACAAGTTGCTGTGAATGTGTTTTCAAACTTGCCAAACCTTCAAATTTCACCAGTATAAAGACAACGAAAAGGTTTCTGTCAAAACCTCAGGAACGCCTCTCTCATAGGCTAAAATGTATTCCCTCCCCCCTCTGTTTCATAGCCAGAGGAACCTGGCAGAAATCACAGAGTTGATCCACACGGCATTCCTGGTGCATCGCGGGATAGTCAATCTGAAGGAGTGGACGGTGTCCGACGGCCCGCTGAAAGACATGCAGTTTGGGAATAAGATGGCTGTCCTGAGCGGCGACTTCCTGCTAGCGAACGCTTGTACCGGACTGGCCCAGCTGAATAACACTAAGGTACGCTGACTGTCGCTAACAAACTGAACTCCTGACAAAGATCTGACCTGACATCAGTGATATTAATGAGAAACACTGCCGTCTTGATGTGGGCTCCCATTGGGCCCACCAGCCTCACATATCAGTGCCGGTCTACATCCATGCATCTTTTCTCTCACTCACTCCATCTCACCACTGCTATGATTATGTACCACACAGTGTAATTTATGGAATATTATATTGGCTTTGATAGGTTTCCTTTTTTTTCCCACAGCCTTATACCTGCAGTGCAAACATCCTATTCGTACTTTTTATAAAACAATATCAAAATCATAATCTTTTATTTCCGTCTGAATCACTGATGCAGAGTATGCGTAGGTGTGATTTGCTCCCCACATTCCAGAAATCCCTTTTCAGCTAAATAGTGTTACCGATTGCTTCTCAACCTGGGGGTCAGAGCCCCAGATGGACAGCAGGATAAAGGAGAATCACAGCCAAACATCTCAAATTTGATCTGCAGTTCAAATAGGTCTGGTTTTATGCCAATTAACAGCTGTTTTCACTAGTTAAAGAAACAATTGACCAATCAGAGTTTGGCAGTTGGGATTAAGATTATCAGCTTCCTATAGAGAGCCAGAGTCGTGATGTCAAATCCAGGTTAGCTATTCAACCATCTTTCACAGGTACTTGTGTTACTTACTTACTTTGTCCTAACTTGGTTTATGAGAAAGGCTATTTTCCAATGCTGCATTGTAGTAGTTAGCATGGTTTAAAATGTCAGTGGGATTCTAAATGAGGCATCTTACTCTTGCTCTCTACATGTCTAACCATCTACCTAGCTATGTCCAAAAGAGATGGTGACAGTAAAATGGCAATGAGCATGGATGAGTTTGACACATTGATTGTATATTTTTTAAAAATGGACTGGGTCCTGAAAATGAAGCCAATGTGGAAGTGCCTGAAGCCTGTATTCTCTGGAATAACCAGCAGAGGCGGCTCCACTGGTTGCAAAAAGAAGTCAGTTTCTATAGACGTCTATGAGAAAATGACTCACTTGATTTATAACATGAGTAAATATTTCCCTGAGGTGTTTAATGTCTCAATCACTAATTTCAAGTCTTCCTCATGATGCTCATTTAGTAAATTATGGTCTCATTTGGAGTAAAATAGAAGATTAAACATTGGATCGTGGATACAGCGTGATTTACAGCTGGTACCGTCCAGTCGTTCCACTGGGTTTCCACTTGGTTATTTGTTTTTGCTGTACAAGTTGTTATACTTGACTTAAGAAATGACAATTGACACAATGCGGGGAGGAAGAAGAAGAAAAAATATTTTTGCGACAAAGAATTGTTAATTATAACAATACGTTGAATTTTCATCAGGAATAATGAAGCGTTACACCTCCCGAGGTCTCTAAAGTCGGTGCAAATGAAACGGTCTAAGAAGGAAGCCTCAGTCCTGTCTTTTTTTTAAGCTTCTCAAAACTCATGGATGGCTTCGACCTGTGGCGAGGCTACAAGAGTAGACGCTGCTTCATTCCAGAAAGGTTGGGAGAATGGTGCGGGTGGCACTGTGAGTTCTGTTCTGTAGATTTCATGCTGTGCTAGCTGGAGTTTCTGTACGTGGTGTTCTTTGCCTTTCTCTGTGAAAGTTTCTGCTCAAACCAATCGTTCAGTTGGTTCGAGTTCAGACTTTCGGTGTTTACAGATTCTTATATCAGGTCCATCAGTCAGTCAGTTACACGCAGGCTCCTACATTCGATGGTGCACACAGTCTGTATGTTGGATAATGTGGTCAAGGGAGACAGCATTGACATCTAAACCATGGGATTCCTTCTTATTGAGTTTTCAGTTTTGGACATGTGTGCAGCGGTGGTCTTGTAAGTGCACCACAGATCATATCTACTTCGTGGCCCGGTAACCTCTTGCTGACAGATGCTGTCACCACGCTGCTCTGTCAGAATGCGGTTGCCTGGCTGGATCAAAATAACTGCCCATTCCCTCACCCATGTGCCATCAGCCAGACCAGCCCTTATCGCCTTCCCCGCTGCTTCTTATTTATGTCTACTCTATGATGCAAGTGGTATCCATGGTGCGTCGTGCATAGGAAACGTGGCAGGAGTTAGAAGATCCAACATTTCCCTAATGAATTAAATATAATTCTGAAGGTGTGACATTTCCTACACAGTGCGAGTTGGCTTTCGTTTTCACTGCAACAGAACTATGTGAGAAAATACTCTACAAATGACTGTAATGGAATTGATACTGTTGTTCCCTGCAACATGGATAAAAACACACTGAGGATGAAGTGATGGCAGATGACTTGAGCCACTTCAGATTTAATCATGTTAAGGACAAATTCACGCCAAGCAAGTTGGCATATGAGTAAATCGTGTTTCAGAGCATCTGTTACTTTGGTTTGCTTCATTCTCAAGGTGAAGACAATGCCCTTCAAACTCAGGTGGTTACCAAATGACCACTCAACAACCCTTTAAACTCTTCCTCGTGTTTTTTTTTATTCTCCATAAAGAAATGCGCAATGCTGTTTAATAGGACTATGAGCGTAATCTGAAGCAACAACGGGAAACGTCCCCCGGGTGGAGGTTTTTAAGGGTAATAAGCAGATAGACATCTGATATCCAGCAGTTACTCGTGTTTGAAGAGGTTAGCAAAACAGAATGAACCGAGGGCAAACCACAGCCTGCGCTGATGCTCATATTCCGCCGTGCCTTTTTTAAAGTGTTCTCCGCTGGTATGAGCGGGAGGTAAGCCTACAGCGCCGACATGTCCATCAAACTCAGCTAAGGTTACGGGAACAAAATTTGTTTTGACCAAAGTTTCCAAGCTGGTGGTTTGAGGCTAGTGAAACCCTGTTCACTCAGCCTCCTTTTTGTGAGTTTTTGTTGACCTTTGGCCCCCGATTTGTAATCAAAATATATGAGAGTTAATTTTTCTTTGGTGTGGTGGAAACAAGAAACATTTAAATTTTGGAAAAGTCGCTTGTTCTGGAGCTTTTGGCTGCAAAACGTTCTTCATCAGCAGACAAAATGAGCAAGTCCAAGTTATAGAGGAGCTCAGACCTCACCGACAGTTCTATGACACCGAAACAAACTCCATCTGTTGATACGGTCAAAAGCTCCAGAGCGAAGACGCCCCTTGAGTTGATGACTTCTCCTTTGATATTTACTTCTTCCAGTGAATGTCACAGGGGACGATGTTTACATCAGACAGTTTGCGGAAAATCACTTTTTTGCATTTACCGTACACACACACAAGACATGGTCATAAGACATTTAGGCAAAGTGAGCCACAACATGTGTTTATAGCCTTCACATAAAATTGGACTATTTCTTTAAAGATTCACATGGTGTCAACTTTTGTGTGTAGATGAGAGATGGTAAATGCTCAAAAAGGCAAAGAAATAAAGTAAGAGACATGTTATAAAACAAATGATCACACTCCAAAAACATTGGTTTCAACATGACATCATCAGGTTGTTGTTCCTGATCCTGATGATTAAAAGTGGATTTACTGATTATTACTCCCTCTGATTTATGTGTAAAATCATTGAAGTGCCTCTTTAGACACTGCCTCCAAGCCGGTGCAGTAAGTGCCGTAAAATCTTTCACGAATTAAAATCAAACAATCTGATCTGTGCAGTCCTGTTAAGCTTAGTGCATACAACTCTGAGATTGCGAAACCGACACTCGGCCAAATGGTGGATTGTCTCTTTTTTCATTTATGCAGCCTGTGTGGTCACTGTACCACTTCATCGTAATACACAGGGAGACTGATGAGTAGTTCCTTCAGCTTTCAAAGTTTTTCTTATAAACCTGTCTTTTTTTCTGTCTTTTACGGCAGTGAGAGCGATGGAGATTATGTGTCGTGGCCTTGAGAGGAAACCTATGCTGCTACTTGTATAAACTGTAAAGTAATCTCGCTGTGGAGCTCCGGTTTCTCCCCCCTCGCAGACCTGTCGGCAAAACACGATCTGGCTGGATTTGGGAATGGAGTATGGGGCAGGCTGAGGGAGAGCTTATCTGATACTTTCCAAAAAAAGACCCCCACTGGCCCCCACTTCCCAAGGCAGGCCAGGCAGAGACACCACATCTGGTAATACTGTAGGCACATTGTCCTTCCAGGTCTGTGGGCGCAGCTCGGGTTTCCTCAATATTTTCCCCCAGTGGCTTCAGTTACCCAGAGGGCACTGCGAGGCTGACGGAGCAGCCAGCGTCCACCAGACTTTTCTGGCGAACCAAGGATGTCTGGGATGAGCTGAAGGAGCTCTAAATTTAACCTCTTTCATCTGTACTGTACGGGCGTGGCCTCGACTCATCGGCCCGAGCTCTTATGTGTGTGACTGAAAGGATGGAGGCATCAACCTCAGAGTTTTACTCATTCAGTAAAACCAGCAGTGTTTGGATAAAAGATGCAGCCTCTCATCTGGTGGTTGATGAGGGGGCCAGTCGTGTTTGTGTACGGCAAAATGTAGTCATGCATGCCCCCTGTGAGAGGGAATGGGCAACTGCAGTCTTAAACAAAACTCAGGGCCTCCACGATTTCAGGTTGTTGCCCCCTTAGAAAGTTAAATATTCTCTACGGTCTGTTTCCCAAAAGCAGCATGTTTTATCTTTTTACAGTATATTTATCAACTATTACCAGTCTATGGCTGGATCACAGAATTGTGATTTTTCCCTTTCTGTCCTGTAGACATGAATTTTCTTTTTTTGGCATTACTCCTCTTACTGCGCCACTTCTGCAGAAATCCTGCCTTGTATAAAAATCCTGTGAATATGAACAGATTAGTATACTAATTTTACACACATAATTCTAAGTGAAATAAATCTGTAAATCTTTTATCAAATAGAACGGGGGAAAAGAGCAAAGAAGAGTGAGATAATCGCTCCAACACCTTGTTAATCCCGCTGCTCTCTGGACACCAGATTTCATCTAGTCTAGCCCTCTCGACTGGACTCCCCTGTGAGTGCACAGTGTAAAGAAAAAAGTCGCCCTTGGATCTGCGTCATGAAATCAACAGGAGCACCCCTATATGGCCGGATAATGAATTTGCAGCAGTTCACCTGGTTTTCCGTCCTCGTCTCTGATGTATTCACCGAACCAGCTGCTGCGGTGCGAGCGCTGTTTTCTCGAGTTTCAAATCAGGGGAAATTTTGCCCTTTTTTTTAATTACAAATGTTGCAGATGAACCGAGTAGCGTGTCGGTTTTGATCAGCCTCATTTCCATATTAGGTGTTTAATCAAGGCCGTTAGCCAGACTGATATATAATGAGGGGGAGCAGGTTAGCGGCTCACTGCCAGAGCCCAAGGACGCAAGGTCACAAGGCCCCAACACAAGGTCACAAGGCCCCAACACAAGGTCACATGACCCCAACACAAGGTCACAAGGCAGTTGATTGACACGTTGTTGGTTGGGTAGATCTTGAATTTTCTGGTTCAGAATATCATCTATTCTCCCTTGGCAGAATTTCGAACTGCTTGTATCCTACTCACCCAGTTTGACTTGGGTGAATATGAAATATTTTTTTAGCTTTGTCCCTTTTCTTAGTTCAACAGAAAACAGAAGATGCTTCAACCTATGAAAAATGTAAAGCTCAAATGTCTCGTGCTTTTTCTCTCCCTCTCTCTCTTTCTGTATTTAACAGGTTGTTGAACTGATCTCCAGCGCCATCGGTGATATAGTCCAAGGAATCTACTACGAGAATTCCAGTAACACTGAGGTAAAATGTCTGTTCTTCTTCCATAGATCTACTGTGATGCAGTGCAGCAGACTCAAAAAAAACTTTGATGGGAGTTT
Organism: Scophthalmus maximus; assembly: GCF_022379125.1. Lineage (NCBI taxonomy): Eukaryota > Metazoa > Chordata > Actinopteri > Pleuronectiformes > Scophthalmidae > Scophthalmus > Scophthalmus maximus. The sequence goes on along the minus strand of NC_061529.1, from coordinate 17,483,836 downwards.
AAGAAAAGAAAATGACCTTTAAAGTTTGTTGGAGCAAATATGAACAGAATGATAGAATATGATTATCTGGACATTTGATACTCACCTCTGTGTGCTCTACATACTAATAGACATATTAGAAATAGTAGTTACTAGATACATTTTAAATATAAGTAAATGTATATATATATGTGGAACATTTAAGGGATTTTGATCCTTCTAACAAGTGCTGTTTTGTATCCAAAGCATGTCGTAGCTCATAACTCTGTTCCAAAGAGCGTCATTGTTACACAAAAACACATTAACCTGTTACTAGACACCCCAATTTTTATGCACAAGCCCTAAAATAATGTACCCAAAATAAAAAAAAAGGTTACTGTTCCTCAGCCTCTTTTATTACAGGCCATAACCCTGGTCTCCATTGAAAGGTAACTATTTAGATTTTACAACCAAAAAGTCAGAATGACGATAGGAGATACTAAACCACAGTAGCATTAAAAAAGTGAACCGTAAGAACCTGCAGTGGGACCTCTTGTGTGGAAAACACTTTGGAGCCACAGTCCACAAGTGTGAACCGTACGCCACCAAGGCCTCTGTGTCCGTCAGGTGGGACAGCGTTTTTTTAAAGTTTAAATACACGTCAATGAGCCACACTGTTGCCATGGGTGACATGTTCCTTTTGTGCAATTATCACACACACGCACAGCTGCAGTTTATTTGGACTCAATCCTACTTTTGTGCTGATGATTGCACTCATCAATGCACCAAATGTGGATTAATCCACAACAAATACACAGTTTTGTGCTGTGAATTTGTTTGAAACTATATTGTCTCGCTGTTACAGAACATTTATGAGGTTTTTTTTTAATGAAAGTGTTTAATTGTGATTATTTTTGAAAGATTAAAATCTGCATATGGCGCTAATAGCCGTAGACACCTTGTTAACTTGTTGTTCGATCTGTTGACATTTCATTCTGGACTTTTTATGGGGATTAATTTATCTCTTACGGTGGTGACATTAGATTAAATTCTTACAATGAAGTATTTTATCTGTCATTATGACTTTTCCAAATTCCTGCAATACAAGCATTTGTCCAGAGATGGAGATGGTTTATTTCCTGTGGTGTTCCTAATGTTTTATGTTGGACAACCTATTGAAATTTTTTGTTGGAGAGCTACAAGAGTTTTTTCCTATTCAGGCGTCTGCATCCTTCTCCCAGCTTCCCTCGGTTTCAAATAACTGAAGAACTTGTGGGAAATACTGTGTTAAATTGCTGTTACTCTCTGGTGCACATCCAATTACATACAAAAATAAAATCACAGCGGAGGAGGGGTTGTTTGGATTGAGAGGTCTGTGAGTTGCTCTGTGGGAACTTTGAAGTCGGTACAGTGGAGGCAGTGAAAGCTCAAGCCTGTGGTGTTTCTGCCAATATTTGCTCAGCAGGCCAACGGTCCCACCGATGGCGTCGACGTGGCGACTTGGGAGGAGCAGACGTTCCTGTCCCATGGGGCACTGCTCGCCAAGAGCTGTCAGGCTGCGATGGAGCTCGCCAAACATGACAAGGATTCCCAAAGACTGGCCTACAAGTACGGCAAGCACCTATCGCTGGGCCACAAGGTGAGTCTGATCTGAGGTCTGAATACCAGAGAAGTTGGTCCATGGGGGTCAATCAATAAAGATGGAAGGGGCAGGACCAGATAAGCTTCTGCCAATTTCTGTCCCTTCTCGAACCCAAATTCAATTCAATTCAATTCAATTTTATTTGTATAGCGCCATATCACAACATACATTGTCTCAAGGCACTTAACATATTGAGGTCAATATTACAATATTACAGGGAAAACCCAACAAATCCCACAATGAGCAAAGCACTTGGCGACGGTGGAGAGAAAAAACTCCCTTTTAACAGGAAGAAATCTCTGACAGAACTAGACTCAGTTGTGGGCGGTCATCTGTCTCGACCGGTTGGGGTGAGGAGAGAAATGGGGAAGAGAGGAGAAGTGGGCAAAAAGAGGGTGGGAGGAGAGAAGAGGGTGGGAGGAGAGAAGAGAGAGAGAGGACAGTTGTACAACCGCCGCTTTAATCTCTACCAGACTGATACTTATCATTTAAAAAAAATACAATTATGTTTTTGTTATTATTAGTGATGATATTAATAATAATAATAACAATAGTAATGACAGGTTTGGGTCCTGCAGCTCTGGGGTCAGAGATACACTAGGAGAGATAGAAAACACATACAGGGTTAGTGACATTTACTGTAAACATATCGGGGGATAGGGGGGTTGTATAACAGTTGCTTTAATTTCTACCAGACTGATACTTATAATTAGTGAAAACTGACACTTATAAATACAATGATGTTATTAATAATAATAATAATAATAGTAATAATAATAATGACGGGTTTGGATCCTGCAGCTCTGGGGTCAGATCTACTAGGAGAGAGAGAGAAAACAGAGTTGGTGACATGTAATGTAGATACAAAATACAAATAATGTATGTACAAGATTTATGTTAGCTGGAGATTTATGTCATGGAAAATATTTAGTTTTTCTATGTTGTAATTGATATTTTGTGATCGGTTTGAGATAAATAAAGATCAAATCAATTTTGATCTTAATTTGCTTCTTACTTTGAGTGATGTGGTCGCCCAGAACACAATTTTCTTCAGGTGTCAAAGTTTGATATTTCTTAAGTTTTAGTTATTTCACGTGTTATTTTACATATTTCAGTTTTTGGCCTTGTATTTTCACAATGGTTTGAACTATATGGACTCGATGGGAAAACTGTTAAACTGTTTTTGGAGTTAAAAAGTGGATTAATAATTAAAATGGGGCTAACGGGGCACATTTTCACACTGTCTCTCCAGGAGGACATTGATAGTATTACACTCAGTTGTACACATGAAATGTGACACAAATAAATATTAGTGTAACAAAAGAAAATCAAAAAAAAGATCTAAAGAGAGAAATTCAAAACCTGTCTCCACTGCTCTGCACAGCTGTCCAATCCCAGCGAGAAGTAAGTGTGAATGTTGCATTGTCAGTTTTCAAAAGTTGCAGACGGACCATTTCTGTATTGGCCTCTCCTCTTTCCTATGTTGGAAAGGTGTGCGGAAGGAACCTTATGACATGTTCGCTGTGTCTGTCTGCTGTGTAATTTGAGCAGGTAGTTTTTTTTAGAGCCTTCTCTTTGAAAACAACTGTCTGCTGAGAGCAGTGAGACTGAACCGGAACAGTAAAGTGGCAGCTGCACATCGACACAAAGCCAAAGCTCTGTAAAACTGAGATTCAGGTGAGATAATAAAAATGAATAAATAATGTAAAGATATCAATTTGAACTCAAATTTATGGAGAAACACAAAAGAAAGGGGGTTCATCTTATCAGGCTGCTGATTGGCTGCATGTTCCACTGATCTACAGGAAACAGAAGTGTCCAAAGTGTCTCTGCTCTCTGTCGATATTGGTCTTATTTTAGTTTACAGCAGTAGTATGTCTGTTGATTGAAAGCTTAACACCATAGCTGATTTGATTTTTATTAAGTAATAATAATAAAAGTAATTAGGTGATATTTTCGTCCAAAACATGTAGATTAAATATGTTCACATGTTAAACCAGGTTAGGTTAATATTTTTGAAATATAATCCTTCCTATACTGCCAGTTCATTAAATTGAAGTGTCCTATTATTCTCACGTTAGCGACAAACATTTTGTAAGGGAGGTGGATTTGCGCGAAGCTAAAATGCCATTAAGTACATAATGTTAACGCAGATGCTTGAATATTTTTCAAGGTTCGGTGGTTTACAGCGGTACTTGACTAAAAGTCATTCATAATGATCCCACTCACCACGCTGTATTAGCCCGTCCTCTCCTGCTGCGGCTCCCTGTAGCTGCCTGTCTGCAGGCCTCAGTGGCTACAGGGAATCTCAGCATGGAAGGAGGCTGGAATGAGGTCTTTGAAGGAGAACCATCAGGCAAGCAGACTGTTCATCAATCCGCTCATTAACAGGCTCGCTCAGAGTGTAGGACGGAAAGATGTAGGTTTCCCCCCATTACAACCACTGGCTTGTTTTAAACTGGTGCCAGGACGTTAGAGCGTAGGATCTGATCGTAGAAACTGACAAATGTGCTTTCCTCCTCTGTAGCTGAACTCTGACCTGCAGCCATTTGTGAAGAGAAGTGTGGGAGAGCCGCTGTCGTTCAGTTTGAGCGCCGCCCCGGTCGTTTTCCACCGTCAGATCGTCGGTCAGGAGAGATGGCATCAGCAGCTGCAGCAGGTACGGGAACCACGGTCCATGGCATCAGCGTCCAGAACAGAGATCTTCTCATAGATAAAGTACTTCATTTTCCAGGTTACATACAAAAAAAAACATCACAATATACAGGAACAAGAAGTCAATATACACAGAATTCTTCTGCCACGTGAAACACAAACAGCCAGTTTCTTCCTCCTCCCCCAACAGGCCCCTACAAAACATTTAAAACGTACAAAACAAAAAAAGATTATAGAAGCTCTTTCCCAGGAATCAAAAAATAGCCTTTCAGCCATCTTTTTTTTCTGGGATTTTTTCCGTTAATCCAGACATGTCCACAGATGAAAAGGCTGAGTAAACATTTATAATGATGCCTCTATGATGCCTGTTGAATTATTTGGTTTTAATTAACTTGTTGTAAGCATGTAAAGACCAAATTAGCTGGAGAGGATTTGTATCTACACGAGTGGGGTCTAAATTTGAATACAGCATATTCAGGATAATTAGTTTTTGTCAAACAACAATGGTGTACAGAGGTTTTTCCTGGCTTTTAAAAGACAGTAAAATATGTGTAAGGCAGGATGTTGAAGCGACCGTGTCAATATGGGTGATGTAGCTGAACATGACTTTGTCTTCTCTCTTCTTCACTAGGCGAAAACACTGAGGAACCAACTGGATTACTCCAAGGTAAGACCACTGCTTCATGTAGTTTCTCGATACAGAACCGGCCTCAGTGAACTATGAACTCTTGAATTCCTTGTCACAGGGTATATTGCTTTTGCGTTACAGGCATTTTTTTTTCTTAAATGACGATACAAGTTTGTAAGAAGTTTTTCCTTGTTGTCCTTCTGTGTTTTCCCCTGTTTCCTCTGTGGCACTGCATCTGACGGAGCCATCAGAGAGAAACACAATGTCTTTTCACTATAACCTGTATCGAAGTCGACAAATGAGCTTTCCAAAGTCAACGCGTGAGGGAAGAAGGGGTGCAAGGAGAGAGTGAAGCTCCAGAGGAGGGGTCTGGTGGTATAAGGGGGGGGTTATCTGGTCCCGTCTGAAACCAGAGCAGGAAGGATTAGTTACCGAGGCCTATTTGTGGAGGAGACACCGAGGCTCTGAGACAGTGGCATTGTGAGAGAATCTCCTTCAGCAGACCTGCTGAAAAGGGTACGAGGGGAGACGTTGGAAGGGAAGGAGAGAAGAGGGGACACGAGGAGGAAAGCTGAGAGCGGGACATGGGAGGGGAGGACATTTTGGGGAGGAAAAAGAAAGACCTTGGGCCCTCGCATGTAAAACTTTCCTTTCGATGAAGCACGAAGATAGGTTTGCAAAATAATCAGAGGAAGTCTAATAAATGACCATAAATTTTTACAGGAAATCGTCTCAACTGTTTTGCGTCCTTCATCCCCGGTTACAAAAATTTTAACACAAATGCAAATTAAGAAAATATAACAGCAGTTTTGTTTTTTCTTGTTTATGAAAATATGTTATTGTTGAAAGAGGGATGGGAGTCCAGCTTGGATTCTGACTACATGAAAGTAGTCTGACTTACTGCATGTGGCCTGTGCCACTTGGTGCTTTTTTGAGGTGGTATTCTCCTCCACTTCCACTGCAAAATTCCCCTTCACCACGAGAAACAATAAGAATAAACTCCTAGTTGCAACTACATTAAAAAGAAAAGTGGCAAGTTTTGAGGAAGATGTGAAATCACACAGTCGACATACAGCAGCTTGCTGGTTAATTCACAGTTACTTTGGTGGTGTTGTGATTCAGTAGATGTTCCTAAGAGACAGAGACAGTGAAGTCCATGTGAGTGGCTGAAAGGTGAGGGGACAGTGACTGATGTCGAGGCCTCCACCATGAAAAATTCCAAGAAATAAAAAGTGACTTTTAGAAAAGGGCTTTTTACATAATTTCTTTATTAAAATGATCACTTGAAATAATCATTTAATAATAGTTGAGTATGAATTATACGCTTCAGTCACGTACTCAACCTTGTAAATAGTATTTATTTATATATTTAATATTGGAAACTTTTGGGCCCCATAAAATCATTTATTGTGGTATAACACCTGTATATTTACTGTAAGTCAACAAGTAAAAATCTGAAAAGGGGTAAACAAGGGTTTCTTGTGTGTAGCAGGGTTTGAGTTACACAATTGTAATGCTGAAAATGCGTGGGTGCTTGTGTGCGTGCGTTATAAATTAATCTGTTGATGATTTTCTTGATTAATCGATAAGTTGTTTGGCCCAGTCCTTAAATGGTGAAAAATGTTGATCGTTCCTCCCAAACCCCAAGATGATGTTTTGTTTTTTTCACAAACCAAATTAATTCATTTTACTGTCATTGAGCCCCAAAAATATTCACATTAAAGAATCTGAAAAAAAGCTAATCTTTTTGTGATCGATTAGTAATTGATTACTAATCGATTTATTGTTGAAGCTCTGTTAATAATAAAAATCATATTGAAATTGGAAATCAATGCATGAGTAGAACTGAGAGAAATAAATAGATTTTTTTTAAAGAGCAGAGAAATAAAGAAAATTCCGAGCTTTTCCACTCTCATTGATAAAAGAGAAACTCCCAGTGATCAGTCTCAGTTTTGTAATGTGTGGATATGCCTCCAGTGGTACCAGGGGCTGTTTGCAGATCCAGTCAATTGTGTCATACAATGTGTTTCCCATTATTAAAAGTCATGCTCTGCCTCCGCACAATCCACTTTAGTAGGAGGCAAACTTTCCCCGGCTCGTGATGTGCCGCAGTAGTTACAGGAGTGACACAAACGTGACAAACTAATGTGTGTTTTCATCCTCTTTGACAGCTTTTGGCAGCAGTAAAATCGGAGAGAGGCATGAGCTCAACGGTGGACTTATGCCGTTACCATGGCAACAAGGCACTGGAGGCCATCCAGGCATTCCCCTCCTCCGAGGCTCGATCCGCCTTGGAGAACATCGCCTCCGCCATCACCAAATTTTGACCTGGACACAGTCTCTCTCTCTCTCTCTCTCTCTCTCTCTCTCTCTCCCTCTCTCCCTCACACACACACACACACACACACACACACACACACACACACACACACACACACACACACTGCTTTTTCTGAGTGTGCAGGCTGAGATGTCTTTGTCTGCAGAGGCAACAGGACGACACCGAAGAGACATGTGAAGTTCATTTGAGCCCGGTGCCGGCTTGTGTCCTGCGAAACTGTCCTGATCTGTTGTGGATGACATAACGGTCATAATTAAAGAGGGTCAATAAACACACATGACTGCAGCGTCATGTCTTGCATTCTGATACACGCCCGTCCCCTCTTGTGGGGAGATGATGTCGAGACGTGCTGCATTTTAAAACCTGGCAGTTAATTGTCACCTCGCTTATCAGCAAAGCCACAAACCAGGCAGGACGTAATTTAAGATGTTGTGAAGGATTCTTATTGTCATCTGGAAAATGTACCATGAACGGCAAATTATCCACCAAGCAGCACTTATTCTGACAAATATATATATATGTTTTTTAAAAATCTGAATTGGTTCCCCCTGCCTGTAGCCGCACATCGCAGATGATGCTGAAATCATCGCTGCCGGATGTACGTGTGTTTGCCGAATCAAAAATTGTCTCCAAAACCAGTCGTAAAACTGTCTCAAAGTCGTGTTCTACCAAGTGTGTGTCACTGTCAATAAGCACTTGCATATACTAATGCAGTTTGGCATATTCCGAGAGAGTCGGGAGTAATGTCATCCATGTTGCCTTTGTATGTTTGTCCCCATGTCTGCGTGTATGTGATCCAAGTCGACCCAGGGGCGGGGAAAGGTCACCCAGCCTCTCCCCTTGGCCCGGCCGGCGAGCGCATTGAAGCTCCGCCAAGCAGTAATTATTAATGAAGAGACCTGAGCAAATGGACAGGAAATGCAGAGGTATTGATTGGGCCGGCTGCCCTGCTCTAAGCTGTGCGGGCTGGCGCCAGCCTGGTGGCCTGTGGTTTCCCAGGCTGCTGTCTGCAGGGGGGCAGGGAGGAGGGGGGAGGGGGGCAGCCAAGGTGTGAAACCAGGCCACCGCTGGCAGCTGTCTGTCACATCGTGGCCACACCTGAAGGACAGAGCGGCAGGAGACGGGACCGGGGGGCTGAGGGTACACAGTCAACAGAGAGGGTTCTTTGTAGCTCCGGAGAACAGCAGCACATGTTGCTACCACATCAGAACTTTTATTTTGCGAGGAGATGGGTGGTGCTTGAGTTGGATTTGCCCATATGCAAGTAATGGTCAAATATTTGACTTAGAAGCAAAGCGATGCCTCAAGATGACGATCATCCTGTCAGCAATGTCATAAAATAGTGAGTTATGACTCTTTCTTTTTTTATTACCATTATATCCATTAATAAGAATTATGTGAAGTAGTTCCTTTGGCAATGAAGGTCTTCAGGAGTTCATCTTTTAACCAATCAGTTGCAGGTCCCACATGAAATTTCTACTTTTGAATGACACTGAGCTGCTCTTGAACCCCCTGAATGGTGATACAGACCGAATCCATCGAGGGCAACGTCTGTGTCTCAAAGACAATCGGAGAATGGGCATGACGCTTGGTGTTGACATTAATTCCTGCCGCAGGACGATCTGTGGTAACATTTTGTGATTCCTTTCCTCGGGTTCCGAAAAAAGTTGCGAAACTAACGGCACACTGTGGAACTATGATTCATAGCTTAGAAAAATGTGAACTTGTTAGGAGGAAAACCAACATTCAGAGGTGACCCGCTGCTGCCCTTTTTTCTTAAGTCACCGCTAGATATGTGATCAGATATCGTAGGTCCTATCTTTAAAGCACAGAGCCACAGTGGTGGACAAGGGGTGTCTCAGGGTGAACGTGGACACGCGGGGAGACGACGGGATGAAAAAAGAAGCAAGTGGAGTTGAAATACAAGAGGAGGTGACGTGGAGAGAACTATTTGAACAACAAGCTCCTGTCGGTGGCCGGGTTGTGCATCCACTCTGTCTACGGTTTCCGCTGCACTAGGCTTTCTGGGAACAGAGAGGTACAGCATGTGCCGGGGAAAGCCTCCGGCTCTTCGTGAAATATTAATCCTCGCTGTGAGGAGACATGAGGAAAGTTACACGGAAAGTTAAAAGGACCAAACAAAAGGAGGAGGCTGGGGCACTGCCAGAATGACAGATATAGTTACCAAACAAAACTTTTTTCCTCTGAAATGAGGTCTGCTCCAAGCAATGAAACTGTTGCACAGCTTGCTCCCGGTAGAAATCAGCCGGGCACTGCAGAAGAGAAATTGATGGGATGAGTTTTTTCAACTCCAAGAGGAAAGCATAGTTTGTTTGTTTTTCTTTCTTCTTCCTGGACAACATTACGACAGCCAGCATTAGTCTTTTTTTTAAATCTCGAGCAGAACCAGAATGAGGATAGTATGAGGTCTGACAGTTTTACATCCTGCACAGCAGAAACCCGACTCTCTGTTTGCTTACATTTTCCAGTTTGGGAGTCTGGGGTGTCATGAGAGCGAGAGCTGGCAGCACCGTGGGTTCACATGCAAAACATGAAGTTGGGTAAGAGCGGTCCTTGTGTGCCCGGGCCAGACGACCAGTGGTGTAATTACAGCAGGGTCCGATGGACAGAGTCGCTCAGCACAGTCCAACAGATTCCATTACACACACTCATACACTCACACTTGCAGACACCACTGTGAATGTTGCAGAGGGGGCAGCTGTCCGCTTGTAAATTTGACGGAAAAGTTCATCGTCTTGGAAAAATGGCAATTCAGGTTCAAATAATGACCAATTCTTTGGTTTGAATGAGTTGTCGTGGTGATATCCTCAGGGTAAGCACCACCGCGCGAAGCTCAAACTCCTCACCGGAGCACAAACTGAAGATGTTCTTCTACAGCACTTTGACCCACCTACCGACTGCATAGTACAGGAAACCGACATTCAAATTTTGAATTCAAAAAGGTCTTTTAAATTCAAAAGTGATTTCCTTTTGGGCTCACAAGAGACGGACTTTAGAAGACTGACACAGCAGATGCTGAGGAGCATCTTCAAATTGGCGAAAAGAAGAGAAATGTGAAGGCGTACATCGCCTCTACGGAAGAGAAGTGGGGGCTGCTGTCCATGACCTCACACTGGGATCTGCTGCTCTGTGCAGTCAGCAGCTGGGGGGGAGGGGTCGCACTGACATTGACAGCAGCCTGACTGGCTGCATTTGTTCTATTCTCAACACATGAACCATTGTGAAAAATATACGTTGTTGGTTTAAATGAATCTTCGGCCGCCCAATGTAAAATATCATATGTAATAGAAGGTGACCCCCGGGGGTGTGATGGCTGTGACGCCGTTGCTGAGGGGATGAATTATTGTTAACAGCTTTTGTTAACGACAACAATAAGAGCCGCATTGTCACCAAAGACAGAGAATAAACATGTGTGAAAGGGATTGTCGGAACCTGAACAAACAAAATGTTTTCTAATCAGAGGCCTCTCGCTGATCTATACAGCTGTAGGACATTAACAGTAATAACTTAAGAAGATTATATTTATTAACACTTGATAAAAGGGGAATTATTTGAATGGGGCACCAAAATGACACATTAAATATGTTAATATAACCACACTTTTTTTGCACCAGAACTTTTCTATTATTTTTGAGTTGACTGCACACATTACTGAACGTAGCGGGTGTTTGCCACACTGAAGAGCAGCTCCAAACCACATGTGAAATGTGTCAAAGTCATGATCTACAAAGTTTATTAGTATTTACTTCTATTTAAAAAAATAAATACTAAATTAAATGTAGTTTGGTGTGAAGAAATTGTATGAATCAGGAGTAACGTAATTTTGTATTGCCAAGAAATCCCGTCATTCATTGTCTAGCTTTTGTAATGAGTATGAAATCCTGGTGACACACAAACATGCCAAATTAAAATCATATATTTGGACACAGCACTTGCCTGTGAGGACATTGTGTAGGCACAAAGTTGCTATACAGCACAAAGACCAATGTGAATTACTGTGTTTTTCTATTTGTGCTTAAATGGACTAATGCCTCGGCAGATAGAGCCTCGACCTGCCTCCGTTCACAGTGCATGCTGGGACAGATTCCGTGTTGCCCCCTTGACCCCATTAGGAATACTCATGCATGTGAAATGGCTGAGCAAATTCGAGTGCGGAGCGACTTTTTCCCCAAATCTCCATTTGTCTTCTTCTCAATGGGCCTCTCAGTAAACACCTGCTAATGTGATCATAAAGCTGACAATGATGGATGAAAGTCATTCTCCTGAGATGGGAACAGTATGGCTGATTGGCCTCCTTGACACGGACGAGCATATCGGGCAAAAAAATGACACTTTAACGAGCTCGTCGCGGTGTTAAGTGCCTGCGCGCCGGCCCCTCGTCGCCAGACGTGGCCTGGCTGACCCTGAGCCGCGCTTCCCCCTGCACAGGGGCCTGCTCGCTTCACCGGCCGACAGATCAGACTGCCTTGGAGACGGCTCGTTAGTCGGATAATGAGGAAACACAACCAGCCCCACGTTGCACCGTCTCTGCGTCGTAACATTTGTGGCTGGGGGGGAGAACTGGGCGCTGCTCCAGTGTGCGCGGAATGGCCTGTGATTAGGTCAGAGTTATGGTAGGGCCTCTGCTCATCTGCAGGCCGACTTACATCTCTGTTCATCAGTCAGAAAGCATTTTTACTTGCTCAAGTAAGCAGCTGCGTTTAATGGTGCCCCTACAAATCAGAACTCGTCTGATTGCAACAATATGGCATAACTCTGTATGATTTCCCTCCCTCCCTAATCACCTCGCGGGTTTGCCTTCAGCTGCCACCGCTTCCATATTAAAAATATATATCTAACAGCAATTCACTTTTTGAAGTTTCTGACTGTGAAATCTTTGAACTTGGAATGGAATATATTTCTGTGATTAGTGCTGTACAGTTTGTCAGCTGTAATTTGAGGGTGTTTGAATTATATTTGGGTAAACAGCATAAATCTAAAAACCTCTAACATCAGAGCTGTTTTTATGCACACCAGTCTCTCTCTGACACATGTAACACACACACACACACACAAATTAAGATAGCAAGTTTTCAAGTTCAGTTCTGTTTGTTGTCTCTATCTTCATTAGATAAGCATGATTCCCGTAACATCTCCAGACTGAGGATCCATGAGTTTTTTTCAGCTTTTAGCATAAAGGAATATACAGAATACAAAGATGTTTTTTTATTTATTTTTAAAATGAGCGATGTTTCAGTGTATGTCTGGTAAATCATGTCACAATACAACAAACTTTATTATTGTTTTAGTGTAGTTAAAAAATAAATAGTTGCATAGAGGGTGATAGGGACATAGGTAAAATCAGACCCCAGGTATGTTTGAAGGATACTGAAGGCGAGAATATTAGCAAAAGTAGAAACAATGAAATGTTACTATGGTTTAGAATTTGCCATACGCTCATCATAGACTTTTCCAAGTCATTATCCATAAAAGACTCATCTTCATTTTCTTCTCTATGGTCCAATATGTGTGTTGATACACTCAACACACATATTTACACTCAGCCTGGAAGCCTGAGGTCGACAGACTGTACTGTAAGTATAGCAGAGGTACAGATCACACCTCAGACTGTTGTTGCAGTCTCTCTCCACTTGAGGGCAATGTTGACCACATAATGATGTGCTCTGTATTTCATGGTGGACGGAGTTCATCCCTGCAAATGAGAGGTATCACTACCTGCTTCCGTCCTGTTACTAAAATAGTTTTGGTGGACAAAGTAAAGAACCTACAAATGGCGCTGTGCACTCAAAATATATAGAAATACACATTAACATAGGTTTTTTACATATATATATATATATATATATATATATATATATATATATATATATATATATATATTTATTTTTTAACTACATTTTTTAAACATGTTTTTTTCGTGTGTAGGTTGATTGTTGTGCTGATGTCCAATAAGGACTATTGACGACCGTCCTTAAATAACTTGAAAACATTCTCTTGTTGATGTATGACAAATTAATTACTTACTAACCAATAAGGCTTTATTTGTGGCATCGTGCTACAGCTCTAGGAGTCTAGGACTATAAGACTCTATGCATCAGGCCACGTTTTGAAGATTTTGGAGACAGTTAAACACGGCATTTAGCCATAGGTTATACAAAAGTCAAGTTTCTTTCCATAACATGTCTTATTTCTGATAAGTGTAAGAAAATAAATAAGGTTTAAAGTGTGAATACAGCTCATCTTGCTGCATTCAAAGCAGCTTTGCTGGCAAAAAAAACCCTAATAGTATTAGCAGTAACATTTACAGGAATTTAAAATAAGAAGGGGGGGGGGGGGGGTTCTCTATCAGTTATGCTATTATGTACTGATAATACTCACGTAAAGTACAAATAGGCCTTTTCCACCAGTGACACAAAATATGTTACACATCTAGATAATAGAATAATAAGATTAAAAGATTATACATATATATATGTTTTAAACATGCAGCTAATAAAGTCTCACCAGTGTGGGTAAATAGGCCCAACTATCCCAGGCCAGCTCCTGTACCCACGTGAGACTCCGCTGTTTTTTTTTATAGATAGATTTATCACTTCGCGCTGCGCGTGTTTCTACGACTTTACTAACAGTGTTACTTCGTCTGCACGGCAGTGTAACTGCAAGTGTAATGGAAGTGGCCTTTATTTTATTTTTTCCCTCCACAGCTGTGCGGAAGTGACACAGCGGGCGCGCGCCGTGTCACGTCACGCGAGAAAGCGCAGAAGCCCGAGCGAGGAAAAAAAATATCAACAAGGAGAACAACAGTTTCCTGCAAACAGAGCGTGCGGACCGGCCGCGGACATGTCCCACACGACGGCGACGGCCCCGAGGACTCGCGTGGACCTGTGAAGGTGAGCTCAAACCGCCGGTCACGCGCGTTTACCGCTCATTTGCCAAGAGTCATAGCAGGACAGAGGAGAGGGGGGGGGGGGCTCGTCCACGCAAACATTGCCGCGTCATTGAATTTTCCCAAACAGAATGTCGCGCTGTCGCACAAACCGCCGCGTGTCGCGAGTCCTCGTGACCCGCGGCGTCGACACGATGGTGCGTTCGGTGGCGGCGGCTTTTGTCCGGAGTTTCCACGCGCGCGGCTCGTTCGCCGTGTTTTGGTTCAGGGGTTCATGGGCGGAAGAATGAGGAAGTGACTGCGCCGTGACGGCTGCGCGGAGAGCCAGGAGGCGAGTCGGTGCGCGGCGGCGGGGGACAACGACTCTGCGCCCACTTTTGCTCGTAACGTGTTGACATTACAACTCCGGTGATATCAGTCGAGCCCACCTGACACACGCCGGCGACGCATCCGGTTCCCAGACGACGTGCCGGGCTGCAGCCGATCACATGCCGAGTGTTCGTAGCTGCAGCACACAGCAAGCACGTGTTTAAATAACGGTTTTATTTAATGTGGTTGTATATATTCCGTACCCTGTACAGGTTTATACATGTGCAGTGAAGTCACGTGTTATGTTATAAAGCTTTAGACAGGAGATCCAATGGTCCAGTGTCACACTTTGAAATTCCTGGCAGAATTGAATCTGGTTTTTAAAATGTCTGTCACCTGAGGTTCCAGTTAAGGGTTGTTTTCATTGGTTATTAAAGTACCAATTATTTTCTCCAAAATCGAATGTAGTGTTTGGTCCGTAAAACGACTGCAAATAATTTTTAAAAAGTGCTGTAAATGTTTTGTAAGACCAACAGCCCAGACTGTTGATATTCAGTTAACTGTCATACAAGACTAAGAAATTGCACTTTTTGAGGAGCTGGATCTGGATGTTTAACATTATTGTTTTCCCAAATGATTTAAATTAGTAAATTATAAATATTGTTGTCTCTTACTTTTATGTCAATTGACCAATCAATAGGCAAATTGTTTTCGGGCCTACTACCATGTTACGTATGTTGACTTATTACTGATGTGCATCATGATGTTTTTCAGTAACTTCATGTTTGTCATTTATTTTTCTAGGCTATGAATTTCTCTGAGCATGGGGAAGTTTCAGATGAAGCAATGCTCGAGAAAGGCAAGTTCTGCAACATTTTATCTATGCAGAAAAAAGCATAGTATAGCTAGATTCATTTCATTCATTAAATATTTGTGTTTAAGTTTAAAAATATAAACAAAATCATATATATATATATAAAGATTTTTTTTCTAGAAAATATATGGGTCTGCATCTTTTAAAGAGTCATATCAGAATTGAACCGGAAAAGAAAATCTCTGATCACATGAAGAACTGACATGGTTTAACAAAGAAAATATGAATTTCTCATTACTCGCAGAACACAAGCATGTCCAGGACATTAAGGAGGAGGCGGAGGACTATGCTATTTGTGAGCAACCGGAAGGCCTTGGGGGGGGATCTCATGGGGCGTCTGAGGCTGGTAAACGGACATCAGCAGAGATGGGTCCTGATACAGACCAGTCCACCAGCAGCAAGAGAGCCAGAGTCTCTGTTGAGGTAACCCAACCTCAAAAATCTGAAAATAGTTTTTCCATTGTGTAGGTTGAGTTGTCTCTTTCCATATATATGTGTTTTGAATGTTGTGTCCTCTGTCTAGATGAGGAGGCACTTGATAGATGTGAGCAGCAGACACGAGCCTCTTTGCCTCACCACAACTGGGGAGAAGAGGGACCAGGGGAAATCCAGAGTTTCCTACAGAAAGCCTCTGTTCAGCATCTCCCACAGGATCTCCGAGAAGAGGAACACGCCGAGTCTTGAGCAGCAGGCCAGTCATGGTGCGGCAAATCAGCTCAACTGCAGTAGCATCCTCTCGTCCAAGCTCCAAAATCCAGAGGAAAATGGCCAACTGGAGACCCTCCCCACCACAGACGGTTTAGGCCAAGCTTCGACAACAAACTCAAGCCTTTATCCACTGATTGAGAAAATGTTTTTCATTCTCAATACCCTTAATTCAAGCATGACACAGCTTCACAGCAAAGTGGACTTGTTAACCCTCGAAGTCATGCGCATAAAAAAGCAGATCAAACCGGCCGAGATGGTGACAGAGTTCCAGCCTCCTCCTGAATATCTCCTAACAAGTGAGGAATTGAATCAGCTGATGGAGCAGACATCCGGTGCGGGGGAGCTCGGGTGTCGGCTGCTGGTGCATCTCTTCCCGGAGCTGTTCAAAGCGAGGGAGTGCTCACATGATTGCATGGCGAGCAAGAGAACGCTGGAGTCTCTGCATCTGCAGCTGATCCGCAACTACGTTGAGGTTTGCTACCCTTCGGTTAAGAACAACAGTGTCTGGCAGGACGAGTGTCTCCTCCAGATTAATGACTTCTTTAATCGCTTCTGGGCGCAGAGGGACATGGAGAGCGCTCGGCTGCTCAGGAAGCAGACACTCACAGGTGCTGGCATTAAAGCTGAGCATCCCCAAACCTACCGGTTCATTAATGAGCAGGGTCAGGAGGAACACATCGCTCTCGATAACCAGCAAAGCAACCTGGCCGAGTCAGACCTTGCGTTTGATACGCAAGCCACAGAGGAGCTAGACGAGTTCTCTTCCCCGGAGGACTTAATTATTTTTCTTATGCACCGTCTTTTCCCCAAGGTGTTTGAAGAGGGGAAAATGCCAGAGGGCTCCAGCAGTTTCAGTAGAGTGGGGCAGCTTATTCTGGATTCTGACAAGATGGAAATAATCAGAAAGTATATGGAGGCAAATTTCCCTGATGTGCCCGAGGACAGCTGGCTCCAGGTCTGCATTCAGCATATGGAGGATGCTCTCGAGGGTCCTCACAGCAATGGCAATGGGAGCGAACCCGACAATCTCAACGATGAGGGCTATGATCTAGCCAGCCTATCAGAAGACATTTCCATTATTAAAGTTCCAGAGGCTGCTGATTACGAAAGGCCCAGTCGTAAATCCAAAAAGTCACTGCTGACCCCCATGGATTTTGATAATCTTGAGATTCCTCTTCCAGACTTCACTGTCCCTCAGGAGTACCTCTTGTCCAGGGAGCAGCTGAAGAACAACTATGAATGTAGCTTGTCAATTGGGAACTTTGCCTCTCGGCTGTTGGTGCATATGTTCCCCGAGCTCTTCACCCACGAGAACATAAGGAAGCAGTACAACTGCAGTGGTTCACTTGGGAAGAAGCAGCTCGACCCGGTTCGTGTAAACCTGATCCGTCATTATGTGCAGTTGGTCTATGCTCGGGCCAAGAACGACAGAGTATGGATGTTAGAATTTGTGGGAAAACTCGATGAGAGGTGTAGGAGGCGCGACACAGAGCAGAGGAGATCCTACCTGCAGCAACGCAAAGTGTACGGCCAAGAGTCCGAGCAGGACTTTCTTTGCCAGCTGAACCAGTTCAATCCAGATGTTAGAGAAGATCCAGATGTTCCCTCCTTACCTCCTGAGAAAAGCAGCAAAGACTTTTGCAAAATTCCCCTGGATGAACTGACAGTATCCAAACCTGACTTCCCTGTACCATCAGCTTTCCTGCTCTCTGACGCTGAGGTACGGGAAATCGTCCAGCAGAGTCTCTCTGTTGGGAACTTTGCTGCCCGTCTGCTTGTGCGTCTCTTCCCCGAACTCTTCACCCAGGAGAACCTGCGGCTGCAGTATAACCATTCGGGGGCCTGCAACAAGAAGCAGCTTGATCCCACGCGCCTCAGATTGATCCGTCACTACGTGGAAGCGGTGTATCCTGTGGATAAGATGGAGGAGGTGTGGCACTATGAATGTGTGCCGAGCATTGACGAACGCTGCCGGCGCCCTAATCGCAAGAAGTGTGACATTCTTAAGAAGGCCAAGAGGTCAAGCATAGTGTCCTAGTTACAGTTCTTTGCAGTTAGGCAACACTTTTTGTCATGAAAAATATTTGCACAGTATATAAGCTGAAGCCGCATTGTGGAACTTTCACAACCTGTCCTATGTAGGATGAAGCCAAGCTGTTATGAGTTTCCTCAGTACTATTCTTTATCATATTTTACTTTTGGACTACGGCAATAGATGTTGTAGTTAATGTAGTCTTATTAATGTTGGCTAAAGAGTAAAAACTGCTTCTATTTATGAGCCAAAACTGTCATAGCTTATCTAACATACTTTGTTGATAAATGTTGTAGCCTTAAAAACAATAACAACGATAGTAGCTGATAGCATCAACCACACATTCGCTCTAGGGATAGAAATTATTCACAATGATGAGATGTAGAGACAGGTGAGAAGTTAAAGGAAGAATCTGAATAAGTGAGTGGAGAAACGTAACAAACGGCGATGTCTCCAAGCTGGGCACGAGTGCTCACCAAACGGTTTGAACATGAAGTGAATCATATATTGTGGCCTTTGCAGTCTTCAAATTCCTAAAACGCCATCTGAGAGAATATGTTTTGGGAGAGATGTTGCATCCCTCCAGTCGAGTCCAGACATTTGGTGGATCAATGCTAAGGAGCGCTGAAGCTGTTCTGGTCACACATGGTGGCCCAACACCTCACCGAGACACTGCTGGCCTTTCCTTTAATTCATCACCTTGAAGGTATTTCCATTACAGTTACTGATGTAGCATTGTGCCACCACCATTTTAATAACAATGTGCTTATGTTAAGCCTTCTTATAGAAGTTTATATTATTAAGACAATTTAACATGACAATTGATCATGATAACCTCTTTCTAATAAAAGCCTAGTTATAAATATGACACGGTTGGACTGTCTTATATTACCTGTCCCTGTCGAGGTCTGCGCGTACATATATCTATACCACAAAACACGTGAGAGGTGTAAATTTCCTGAATCATGAACATTTCCTGATTTTGGTGTGGCAGTGTGTGAATAACCTTTGTACTATGTAACATGCATATTGGGTTTTCCGTACCATATAAAATTATTCAATGAGGATTTACAGGAAAAACGGGATGGACTTAACCTACCCAACTTACAGTCGGAAAACTCACAGAGGAAAACTCTGAAGTTCTGGCTGATGAAGAGCACATGAAATTTTCTTTCAGGTTAATAAGTGCACATTTATTTTGTTGGGGGGGCACACAATACGGAGCGGAAAGGTAAACAATCAAAATCTTTCTCCAGACCAACTGCTGAATGTCTAAAACCACTGAGAACTGTTTATCATTGCGTTATACCTTTGTAATAGATTGTGGATCCAACTCGTAGAGACAGTTCTAATTGTCAGTCACACCATTTCAGTGTTGTTGCCTTCTCTGTCCAATGGCGTTACAGTGTGTACTGTCAAGTACTATGTACTATTCAAGTTCTTGGCTTCAAAGCATCGTCCTTGGAAAGCTCTATCGACTTCCAGCGCCTGATGGCAACTTTGTGCCTTTCTGTTTTACTGGATTCACCCAAAACTCTCCTGATGATGACTCTCATCACCGTAACAGTGTTTTCTTCTTGGTTCTCCGACAGCACCATGTCCAACGTGTCCCCGACTTTCACCTGAAGACGGGAGGAAATATGAGTTACGTCAAAAGAATCCCATGACCTGCAGAAAGGATTATGGGAATCTGAGGATTTGGGGCAGGAATACATTATTTGTAATCACACATCACCCACCGTTTTACTTTTCTTGATGAGTGTCTGGCCGTTAAGCCTGAGTTTGTTGCTGTAGAAGGCATCTTCAATATTTCTGTTAAAAAAACAAAAGAAAGGCTCTATTCAGTTAAAGGATAAAAGGGCCACCCCCTTTTTTACATTTTATATCGGTCATACTGTCTCTGTACAGTAGACAGTATTAAATGTAGACTGACTCACTTTTGTGACATGTTCAGACCAGCTTTCATGATGATATTGAACCGGAAAGACTGCACGAATGTTTCCATGTCTTTATAATCCTTCGGTTGATTCGGGTCCTCGTCCAACTCGTCTTCATAATCACTATCCTCTGGGTCTTTCTTATCTTCTTCCTCCTCCTCCTCCTCCTGTGCAGTCCTAGCAGCAGCTTTCTTCTTGTTGCTTTTGAACCTTAGATGATGAACGGACCAACTCCTCAGAGAGTCTCTGCCGTGGGAAGCCGGCCTGTGGCAGCCAAGTGTGGGGAGTGCCGAGCAGCCCCACAGCTGGCGAGTGTGGATGCTCCTGGGACACCAGTCAGCCTGCCTCAGTCCGTATCCTGCAGCCAGCAGGTGGCGGGGGTTCAGCCTCCCAAGCTGCCTCATGGCAAGTGACTGCACCACCAAATTCTGCATGTTGGTGCTCCACCCACTGGCTAGAAAGTACGAGAGAGGTAAGGAAGCAGTATGCCACAATACTGAGACATAGTGACTAATTCACTTAAAGTCAACGCATCTCAGTTATTGTGGTAAACTAATTCAATTAATCAAAATGAATGAATGTTTATAGGAATGCCCTACTAGCATAGTGCCAAGAGTCAAGGTTCAAGGACAGCTGAGCTGTTTCCATCAGGAGGCTCAGATGAAAATGAAGTGTGAAGCTCAATATTTTAGATTTGATTTGATGTAGTATCCTAAAGTTTTACAATTAGTTATTGTGTAATTGAATTAGATACATTGATGTTTGTAGGTGTTAGGGAGAGACTACTTGGGTTTGCTTTACTAATGTGGAATTTTACCTTCAAAATAAAAGCCTCACTTCTAGCCCCCAGTTGTGTCGCTCGTGAAATTGAAATGTTTTCACTTGAGACTTCCGCACCAGTTACTTTAAATTAATAACACCATAGACACAAACTGGAGCTTCGTTATTTATACATATTTTTTCATTTGTTATTTTTATTATTATTTTTTCAATTTCGGAAGTGATGTATTTTTCAGCTATGCTTTGACACCAACCGACAACAAACATTTTGGGTAGAGTAGCGCTGTGGCATGTTTCTTCTTGTAGCCTCTCTGCTAGTGTACTTTATGTTGAATGAAGTATAATTCTGTATAAAGTCCGTCTCTGACTGACGGAGCTTGACATTTCTCCAGAAAGCGAGCCGAAGCAGACGCAAGCTAGCTAGCTTTACTTTTCTGAGCGCGTGGGCTCGTGCGAGCCTCCGACGAGCTCGCCAACCAACGAGCAACGTTACTCGGCTGCTCAAATACTAAATAAAGGCGCTCTTCGCATGAAAGTGTGATTTATTAGTCCACTCACCTATGGAATAACCTTCCTCAGCCTGTTAACGTGAGCTACTTGGTCGCCTCTTGTGGTTGGTTACTTGTTTACCAGCCCACGTCGACGTGCTGCCACCTGCCGCACCGGAGGAGAACAACACTCCGGCCGAGCAGTTGAATGTGCCTTACAAAGGTTCTCACCTCTTTTATTTTCTATGTCCTCCTCTATATACTATCAGCGATCTCGTGGTTGCAAAGACACAACATGTTTAACTAACACGTTTATTTCACAAATTTTCATACAGAATAATCAAAAGTTATTATACCATAGAAATAACAGAATTTATTCTAACAATAGTCATCATAATGGGTCTTCTCAATATTTGCTTAAATGCACATCAGTTAATTTTTGTGCCACTGTGTAGATTTAAACAATGGATTTCATTTAGAAATATTCTAAGATATTATGTAATGTATTCACTATTTTTTATGTTTATTCAGCATGTTTTTCTTTTTTGCCTTATCCACAGCAGACATTTTGAGTTGTGATTGCAAGAAAAAAAACACAGGTTAACAATGTCTCTCTTCTGTTTTGGTGTCCCAGTGAGCTAAGTCAGTGTGACAGTGAGCCAGCACAGACATCACCAGGCCACTGACACTGAAGCAGCTAAATGGAATTGAGCCAATATTAATTTGTGGAAAATGCCAATGTAAAAAGTTCCATTGTTATCCATGAAGCGATTCCTCCAGTACACACTCTCCCCATGCAAAGTTTCACAGCAGGTTTGAGGATCCAGACCAGCAAGTTTGCCCCAGACAGTTATTGCACCTTTTATTTATCCAGGATAAGATATATGTGAATACATATTTCAAAATTTAACCAGGTTATTTATACAGCCCATGTGATTATAACAACAGCAAGAACATTTTTAACATTTTACAAGAATCTTTACATGGTTGTGTGTTGTTTAAGCAGTTATCTACTTGTTACAGATTGAATACTTAATTACTTTCAGGGAATTTACATCAACATTCATCTTCACTACAATTCATAATGTCCATAAGTGTCACTTCAAGTGCATAATACTGGTGTCACTACATAATTCAAAGCAATATAAGAACAATATGTTATTTGCAAGGATGCATATAATATGTGTCTGTGAATTGGTCTAAAAAAAGTCACTATTATAAAGGTTGTACGATGTGCATGTGTAAAAGTAAGTGCATTTACATCCTTGCATATACTTCCCACAAACTTTATTCAAAAAGAGTCAGGCATCCTCCATGTAACTTAGATATGAACACCCAAAGTCTTTGTAGAAAAACATGGTCAAATGAAATGTGTGCTGTGCCCTTTTCACTCTCTGAGCACATTCAGTACAGTGAAATAATTTTATATATTAAAAATGGAGGGTAATCCTCTACTACATACGGGACATATACTACAGTATATTATATATGCTGGTGGTTTACATTCAGGTGTGTTTTTATAGTTGTTAACACATTATCTTAGCAGAGGGAAATCATGCAAATTTTAGCATGGCTTTAATGTGCTTATGATCTTTATGCAGCTAAATCCACACCATTTTTTTGCTTATGTGAGACATTACGATTATCATCTGTTTTGACAGATTATTATTGTATTGGTGCCGCACGGTGGTCGAGTGGTTAGTGCTGTCACCTCACTGCAAGAAGTTTCTGACTTCGAGTCCCTTTTTTGGCCTTTCTGTGTGGAGTTTGCATGTTCTCCCCGTGTATGCGTGGGTTTTCTCCGGGTTCTCCGGCTTCCTCCCACAGTCCAAAGACATGCAGAATGGGCTTAGGTAAATTGAAGACCCTAAATTGACCGTAGGTATGAATGCGAGAGTGAATGTTTGTCCGTCTCTGTATGTGGCCCTGCGATAGGCTGGCGACCTGTCCAGGGTGAACCCCGCCTCTCGCCCAATGTCAGCTGGGATTGGCTCCAGCTCCCCCGCGACCCTTAAGTGGATTTAGCGGTAGACGATGGATGGATGGATTATCGTACTGACTCACGTCTCTTGTCTGATTGTAATGTAATGACATGTTTATGTGCTTTTCACACAGTTGCCGGCAAGTTTTTGTCATGGCAGTAGGCAGCAAAAATGTCCAAGTTAGAAACACTAATGTACTTGCTTAAGTGATCATAGTGATTTTCAAACTGTGTTTCAGTTGGTCAAATCCACCCTGAAACACCTCAACAACATAAAAAGCTTCTCTGATTTAGTTTGGTTGTTTCTCGTTTCCTTGCAGATGCCCAAGCTGCGACAATGTATCATCACATTGAGATCAATTCCAACATCCGCAGTGGAGGTTTGTGGTTGAACATGTTTTCAAAAGCATCAACTGTAAACACTTTTTAAGTTGCTAGTCCATCGACTAGCTGCCATATAGCACCAACAGTCGGCAGTCAAACAAGAAGAGATCCCTCAGAAGCGTATCGATCATATCAAAGTCTCCATCCCACGGTGGACCAGAATGCTAAGCAGCCACACGACAGGTTTGTGCTGATTTCTTTTTCAATTAGAACAGTCACTCTCCTATGTCACTTCCCACCAACAGCTGAAAAATAAACCTATACCTGTTATTTGCAGTTGTCAAAAGGCATTTTGGGAAAGGTAGAAAATCACCAAATGAAAAAAAAATAGATCAGGCAAACAGTTAATTACAACACTTTTAAAAATCACAGACTAGTGTAACAGAGTGACTGTTTTCAAGACTTGTCTCTTTTGGGTCAGAGGTTTCCAATGACTTGTCTGTGTATGTGCACAAGCACAACAAACAGTATTTGAATGATAATCCTCCTTTTACTCTTCCACTTGAGAAAGTGGCATTTATTTTCAGTTATTGCTATGGTTATGTGTAGGTTACACTTGTCGAAACAAACACAAAAAACCCAGCTCCACCTCTATCTTACTTATCCTCCTTTGTCACTTCTGGTGTGTGTGTGTGTGTGGGGGGGTGTTAGTGATATCTCACAGAGTGAACAAGACATTTAAACCTGTCCATCTGTTCCGTGGCCTCTTAAAAGGTCTTATGAGGTAACTGCAGCTTCAGTTTCAGTTTCATATGAACTGCACATATGAGATCTTAAAAGCTATGGCGATACAGTGTAACAGTCTTTGCTTGTTTCTCATGGGAAGCCGGGCAGATATGCTTTTTGTATGTGTTTGTATCCTAGTCGGTTCACACACCACCGTCACTTTGTTCTCCACTTACTTATCACTGTTATTGCTTTAGTGATCCACACATTCAGCATTCCGACATTTGTTTCAGATAGTGTGTCAATACAACATGAATCTGTCTATCTCCCATTAAGACTTGTTTTGCTCACTCTGATGGTCAACGTGTGTGTTTGCTACAGAAATGACACAGTGTTTTCTCAGTGGCCGCATAGTCATAAAGAAGTCTCCACACAGGAGCCGTGCCTGTGAAATGACCTGTGGTTGTGGCAGTTCTCACTGCAGTGGACAATGAGCACTGGGTAGCAGAGAGCATTGTCATAGTCCGGGGGTTCCTCGCCGTCTGTGGTGACACGCTCTGATAGACAGCGGGTGTTTTCACTGGGGCTCTCCTGGTCGTCCAGACTGCCGCTCCTCCAGAAGCAGCTGCGTTGAGAGCCGTAGTGCCGGGCCAGGGAGAAGCGACTGCCGCTGAAGGGGATGCGGGAGCTGGCACCGGTGCAGATGCTGAGGGCGCTCCTGGAGAACACCGAGGAGCAGCTGATGGCGCGATGGCAGCGCTCACAATTCTGACGAACCCCGCTGAAGTTGGACGGGCACTGGGCCAGGTCCATCAGGCCAGCCTCTGAGTAACTGGGCACAAGCTGCTGGTTGGATCGAATGTGCCATTCCAATTCAGTACTGTCAATGGTGTTAACACGAGGGATGCGGCGCCAATACGGCCGGTCATCACATGGGGTCACAGGGAGGTAATCGTGCCCAAAGAGCTTCTCCACGCGATAGTGGACATACGCAGTACGATACTCAGTGAAGACTCTGAGAGGCCAGGAGAAAGTGAGGAACGAGGCAAACCAGAAGACATAGTGGGACAGGTACCAGGGCTGGTGATCGGGGTCATACAGCACCAGGACATGCTCCTTCAGGTCAATGTTTTTCAGGTGCATGCCCTCCCTGGCTTCCATGTAGTCGTCGAGGCCCTCGTTGTCAGTGAAAAACCTTGCTCGTTGTGTAAGGTAGGAGTTCTCTGACTCCACGTTGGCAAAACTAAAGCACTTGGTGAACCGCATTTTTGTGAGGGCAGACTTCTCCAGGCCCAGCAGCTGCTTCGAAACGTCCTTCACACCACAGTGGCTGTAGTCGAATTCCGCTTCCGCCACGTGGGTGTTCACGCGTTCATGGTAAACCTGGGTGCTCGTGTAAGCGTCGCCATTGCGGTAGCGCGTGACTTGCCGCGTTCGGCGGACATAGTGGTAGCTTATGGCCTTCCACCAGATGCAGGGTTTGGCTTGCTGCATCTTCTGGATGCGCTCGTAGATGCTCTCCATGTCCACCTTGTGCTGCAGCTCATTCTTCACGTGACAGTGCCAGCACTCCACAAGATAGACTAAATAGAGCATGCCCAGTAGGGCCAGAGGGATGTAGATGTAGCCGTCAGAGCAGGGGGTGTCATGGTACATCATGGATTTCCCCTTGAAGGCACTGTCAAAGGTGAGGCGGGTGACCTTGGTGACGTGACACCAGACCATCGCTCCCATGCAGCCGTACATGAGAATGGACAAGAGCAGGCATTTCCAGAAGCTCTCCCGACACAGGGACTTGCCCACAGACTGCTTCAGGGGTCTTTGCTATTGAATCAAATCACAGACAAAACAAAAGAGAGGACTGATGAGGCCTGATTCATATAATTCATCAGCTACTTTATTGCTGTCTGCAGGATCTGTAGCACGGTCAGGATTCTTAACGTACTTGGACTAAAAATGACTGAATGGGTCATACACCTGTAGTAGTAGCACTCACAGATGAGATAGACAATCAGTCTGTGAGCAGTGGATATAAGAAAGTTCTATTGGCTGTGGGGATATTTCATTCCATTCTATAGCTAAACTGAATAGCTGACCAGGTTTAACAACTTCTACATTTTGAGTCCCCCTGCATGGGGATTAGGTCGATGTGTTTCCGCGTCAAAATGGGTACGAGCCCTTCGCACAACCAAGCAAACACAACCTGCCCCCGCGGTGAAGGAGCTGTGTGACCTCTTCTGTCACCGTGTTTGTCCAGGGAACTTCAAGTCATTAAAACTCAGATCCCGTGAAAGGCCTGATAGTAAGTAGTTAAAAGGAAATACTGAGCTATACAGGCCCACGGCAAATGAAAAACAAAAGGTGAAGATGCTGACAGGGTAGCTCGCCAGTCGCGTCTGCTTTTGCAATTATTGTAAAATGATTGACAGTATAAATGCTCCTTGAGGAGAATTTTCCAATTCCCCAAAAGGCACTTGGCAGACAATTCACCTGCAGTGTGCCACAGCCTGCACACCGCAGATCCCGACAAACGGACCGTGACACGCATTGCTCACAGGGGGGTCGCGAGGCGAGAATACCTCCTCTCTGGTGTCCGCCTCTCTGGTGTCCTCCTCTCTGGTGTCCTCCTCGGGAACGGTGGCCGCGCTGCTGCCGCTCGCTGTCGCAGCCGACGCAGGAGGGGACATGGTGCCGGGCAGCCGCCGGTGATGGTGATGGTGATGAGGGCAGGGCGTGGGCCAGGGAGAGGAAGAGCGGCCACTGGTCAGGCTGCGGTCCTCCGGGGGCTCTCCATCCCGACAACGGCTCGAGGTATTGTTGATCGGGGAAAAGATCTTTTTTTTCTTTTTTTCTTTTTTTTTCTTATCCGGCGGCTGGAAGATGAACCACCGCGCGGGGGCGGGGCCGGGGGCGGGGCGGGGGGGTCTACAAGGAAGCCCGCATCCTGCCCTGTGCGGCGGGGCTGTCAGTGCCGCAGTAACAGGCTCGTAGACTGTGCTTCATTAGCCGGCGACAATACACTGACAACATCGCTTTGCCCCTCGACACATCCCCGTGCTTCCGTCCGGGGATGAGGAGGAGGAGGAGGAGGAGGAGGAGGAGGAGGAGGAGGAGGCGGCGCTGTCCGCGGTGCTGACCGGGGCCAGGTGCACGGTGAGGTGATTGTTGCGACAAAACAAAAAAAAAAGGGAAAAAGTCCCTCTCAGAATACGAGAAGTGGACGTACAGGTAGAAAGCAGACAGCTGTTTTATCCATCTGGAGATCACAGCGTCAATTTTTTTTTCCCACCACGTGACCCATTTTTGGCGGTATAGTCCTTTAACCGTGATTGATGATGATGATGATGATGATGATGATGATGATGACGGAATCTAGCTGCTTATTGACCTATTGTATTACATGCAAATGAATGCACCTGAGTTAGTAAATGGTGGTATGTAATCGGAGCAGTTTGGAGTTGCTCTAGTACAACAGATGTATATGATTTTCCCCCTTTTGAGCCCTAAAAATACTAAAACAACTGCTGTATTTCTATGAAAACTAGCCTAGATGTAAATGTAATGTGGTGGCAAAGTATAAAGTGTATTTGAAATTCATCAAAGTCATTCATTAGCCATCGCTTCACTGTGGCATCCATGGTTCTACCACAGTGTAAAAGTCCTACATTGAAAGTGTTTCTGAAATAGAAGTTTGTGTCATCAACAAAATATGCAGCATCAAAAGTAGTACTGAAACTATCTGTTGATTGGCAGAAAACTATTACATAATTAATAAGTGATTTAAGTTTGCTTAGTTCCACCATTTGGTGTTTTGACAGAAAAAGCAGGACATTTGAAAACCACTGGGATTACGAGATGTAGAAAGGCAATAGAATTGCGTCTTTTGGGGATTTTATGTGTAAAAAAAATTAGCGCTGGGGTGATATATTTTACAGAAAAAGGAAATAAACCAAGGTACTCTTGATGTGGAAAATTGAAAAACTTAAGTCACTTAGTCAGTTAATCATGAACATAATTGACACTTTTTTTTTAAAAGAAAATAGTTTTAGTCTTATTGGAGAGGAAAAAACATATTTAGATTTGGCTGAAAATGCTCCCTATATTATTATATATTATTGAATGCATATAAATAAGGTATTAATGTTTAGACAGCATTTTAATGTGGGTAACTGGGGAAGGCGGTACTAATCTGAATTTATTCATACTCTGTTGGGCCTTAAACCGGAATTATCCAGGTAATCTGAACACTCTACAATATTTATTTTAAATGGAGCTCTTCATTGTTGTGAAATAAAATAACATGACATCCCAGTAAACCTTGTCAAGTGTTTTGGCCTGAATGAAGACTCATGAAAATCCCAAAACAGAATTTTCTTTTCACATTTTCAACATTAGGTGTGTCAGTGCCAGCCATCTACACTTCATCAGTGATGTGCATTACTAACCAGAAAATATGTAGCGTTACAAACTGTAAAATGAGCAGGATGCACGTAAGCATGTTTCATTATGTTATTATATATTACATTATGTAATTATGTGACATTGGGAAAAAATTTGCAAGTGCTCCATTAATGTAATGAGCAAGGCAGCAACTGAACCATTGTACCAAACATAAAATCTACTGTAATGCAGCAATTGGTGTAAAAAGTACATATTTGCCACTATTACACAGTCACCATTTATATGTTTAATTTTGGATTAGATGTAATATAAAGCATATCCAAAGATAGTATAAATATTATTTTAAAATTCATACAAAAACATAGAAGTTCACACAATTCAGCCATATGCCATTAGAGAAATTCTGGGTAAGAATTATATGTACAATGTCTTGACAAAATACAAAAATCTTTTAGTCTCATTAGTTAGTTTGTTTAGGTTTAAGTTACATGTACTTGCTGTTTGTGATATGCATGGGCAAACATTTAGTAGCAAGTATTAACAAAGGATATACATATTTATGTTTTATACATTTATAAATTGTTCGAATGAGAGGTTTCACATGTCTTTACATGTATGAATAATATGTAGTGAAAAGATACATATATGTGCATATAACTAATTTATAGCAGGTTATTTACGACTTCATTTCTTTTATCCTAGAATTTGAATCAAATAACTTGTACAGACTGGACCATTGACATTCTGCAAAGCTGTAGGGGGGTCATAGCCAAATAGTTTGTTTTCAACCAGACTCTTGTAAATTACTGTAGTTATAAGTGAGGAGTCCTTGTGTTGAACCAACTGCAAGACAATCTAGCTGCATGGATGTTTCTCCCTGTCTCTTCCTGCAAAGTTCCAATCTCTTTACTCCTTCTCCCAGGGCCTCCTTTTCCGATGATGAAAGGAGCTCTTAAAAGGAAAGAGAATAGGGGACATGACCGATCAAACACCTCACCACGGTCTGTACTCTTCATTCGACTCTAATCTTCAATTCAGTTAGGGAGCACTGAATTTCTTGTCTGATTATAGCAGGACAAACCAGCAATATATGGATTTTCAGATAAAAATTCTGCACTTACAGAGTACACGCTGGAGAGGTTGTTGAATAGCACTTGGCCCGCGCTCACTTTGTTCCTCACTCCTCGTATGGTCCCATTCTTGCTGCAGATGTTGATGCGCTTGTTGCTGAACACCATCTCTCTCTTGGCACTGGCGTACGAAAGCAGGTCATCGGGTTCGCAGCCACTCTCGTCCACAGGAGTCTCCACCGCCAGACCATTCAGGTGGCTGTTGGCCTCGCTGGCGGGAGGCCAGCTTCCCTGTTCTGCCTCCGGCGTGCTGGTGCGGTCAGAGTCCACTGAGTCCGACACTGAGCCGCACCAGGCCGCTTCATCCTTGAACACCTCCGCCAGGACCCGGCCGCTGTTGGCAGATGCTACTCTGAACCTGACTGTTTTCACAGCCTTTTCTTTCTCCTGCTTCACCTTTGGCCCCTCCATCAAAATACAAGATTTTCTTACATGTTTCACGTCCCATTCAGAAAGGCCAGACTCGCTCTTTCAGCTAAGCCATGGTGAGGGGCAATCATCAAACAATAAAATCCTAATTGACGGTATCAGACGGAGCTGAAAATACCGCTCGCACAAACCCTAGACACTCAGATGGTAAACAATAGATGAGCTTCTGCCATGGTAACAGCTAAAACAGGCAAACAGTAAGTTGATCTCGCCATGTTCAATAATTAATTGAGGTTAGCTTTCAAACGGTACATAAACTACAGACGTTGTGCTTGTTCTTTAAGAGATAGTTACTCAGGATATGGTCTGCTGAGTTGGATTGACTCTACATTTTCCGGCCGATCACTACAGATGACCTTTGCTGCCCTTTGCCGCACCCTCCAGTACCCTCTGAAGTGACCTTGAGAGCACCAGTTGAACCAGTATTTACTGTTGTGGAAAAAAAAATGCCTCACTTATATTAACTCTATGTGTTATGATAAGCTTATATGCCACATAGACAAATACAATAACCCAATCCCTCACTAAAATAGTTGATCTGGAGGGTGTTTAATGCAGTTTTGTAGAAGGTGCACTGACTGTATGGTGCGGCACAAGCTTGCCCTGCAGTCGGGGTTCCTCCAAGAGTCAGTGATGTGGTAGGTCAGGCTGAGGACACCTCCGGACCAGCAAACAGGTTTGGACACGACACCAGTAGATTCAGCTCGGAGAGGGCATAGGGGAGGAAAGACACACCGAGGGCAACGTAGCACCTGGAGATTCAGCCAATGAGCTCACAAAGGGGGAGGATGCCAGCATTAGTAAATATTACAGAATTGTTTTCAGGGGCAGGAGTTATTTTCTGATAAACTGGGCAGAACTAACACCCTATGCGGGGGGTAAATAAGGCTGTAAATCTGTTAAACATCAGTCGTTCTCTGGTTTATTTTTTTGTCTTGGCAGAACAAACTCTACTGCAACGAAAATCTGATCATCTCCAGTGTCTTTTTGAGCATTTTTTATGACTCCATTAGTTACTTCAGAAGGAGATTTTTTTTAATGTTGGTGAAGAGGTTCAGTCATTATCTGGCCCAGATCTGAATCTTTTCAGCCTTCGTTACCAACTTGACTTGAGGCTCACATGACGTAGAAAGACGGTTGTCATACAAATCCACAGATTTATTATTACTTTAAAAAACGGCACTGATGTCGTATTTTAATAAATGCATATAGGCCTATGTGGACATCCAATCAGAAGTAAAAACAAAGATATCTATAATCTCAACACATTTGATTATGAGAACAATTATCATGTGATTTCATTTTCTCTTGTCACTGTTTAAATGTTATCCTCTGACCATTATCCTGACAAACACATTACTCATAGATTCATTGTGTCATTTGTTGTGACATCCTTCTACTGCCTACTACTGTGGATTTAAAACCTGGTGCCCCAACAAGTATTTGAACTGCCTCAGGATCACAGCAAAGATAGAGCAAATGTTCTGCTGTTCTTTCTCAGCATTAAAGCTCTTTTGTTTTATTTTAACGGCAAATTTATGGAACAATTTGCAGGGAAAAAAGTGTTTATTCAAATACATAATTATCAAGCGCATAACGAAGGGAGATTCCCATTTGATGTCAAATGTTTTCTTGAATCTTATTTGTTTATTATAATGGAATACAAAGATCAGGCATTGTTATGAATATTATTCGAACACACAAACAAATAGAAATATTTCTAAAGCTGATGAACTATAACTTATAATCTGATATTTCATGTTTGTGTGGCACATTAAAGACAATATGTTGTACAATCTCGCCTCGCCTTATGTACACTGGAAGTAGTTTATCCGAGGAGCTGGAAAAATATTTTCTCCATGTACTTAAAAATGAGAGCATGGATTCCATGTCACAACGAGAAGAAAAAAAATGCAAATCTGTAATTCTCTTCCGGCCCTGTAGGTGGCAGTAAGACATTTTGACCGATACACAAACAGCCAACGACGAAGCCGGAGGAACACACGTGTGGCACAGTGTCAACATGGGCAAGAAGAGGCAGAGTAATCAACTCTTCACAAATTTATCCAAAAAACAAAAGAAACACCTTAAGGAATTTGGAGAGGAGCATCCATTTCATGACGCGTAAGTAGCGCAGCGAACTGCGGCCTGTCTGAGAGGAACCATGAAGCGGCAGCGTTAGCCAACTAGCTCGGTCGCATCCAGGCGGCGGAGGCACAGTTGAGCCGCATACAGTAGATCATGTGAGCTATTGGTAAAAACATAAAGCAAATATTGTCCAGAGCACGAAAACATAACGTCAGTAACTTCGGGATTCTTCAAAAGTGTAAACTGTGTAACCCTAATTGTATATAGTGTTAATAATTCTATCTAATTAGCAAAGCGGCTAATTAGTAAAATGACTCGCAGCAGAACAATATCCAAAAATATTCGTGACACAAGATAGAAGTTTCACTTTGTAGAAATACTTTAAAACCATCAGTCCTGCGTAATAACTACTGCTCACCCTTAATATTGATTCATATTGTGTTTTACTAGTAGACAAACACAAACATTGAAAAAAAGAAGGGGGGAATGTCTCCCTAGGTTTCAGCATCTGCGTTATTATTTTTTTTTTAACAACAACTGTACAGTTACAGTCAAAGTTGATGCAGAAATACTCACCCATGACTTAACTGGTTGGTATTTTATATTAAACTTGAAAATTGTCCTTTAATAATCTTTAATAATACAGACAGCCTACACCTGAACAGCCAGCATTAATCAAAGCAATAGGATAATAATGCTTATAAGAAATACTGATGACCAGCGATTCTTAATAGTAGAAATTATTTTACATGTGGCCTCTGTCAGAACTATCATGGACAAGCTTTCCACTCTGACTGAAGTAATTCAGGAGTGTGCTACTAGAAAAGCACTTTACTTGTCTCCCACATAGCCCATGTCAATTCTCAAGCAGCCCAGACAAGAGCTTTGGGTTTCAGACATGATTGTTTTCTAAGTAGCTGTATTTCACTTTGTTGTTGTTTTTTCCCCCCACAGAGACAATGAAAAACCTGAAAGAACTGAAATAGTGGAACTGGTGAGTAGTACTGTACAAGTCATAAACACTATTTTTCTCAACATAGGATTAATGATTGCGGTACACAAAGATGAAGATGTGTTTTCAGTTGTGGTAGATGTTCCTAAAAGAAAGTAAGCTTTATTATTTTGGTAACAATGTATTGTGTCTTCTCTTCTGCTGCAGACAGCAAGCCCAGAACAATCTGACGCTGAGGCCGATGAGCTAGGAGAGGAGGACGAGGAACCAGAGCAGAAAACAGCCTATCAGAAACTCCTTTCAACTCTCAGCCAACCTGATGGACGCGAACACAGTGAAGAGGAGGAAAGCAGCAATGATGAAGAAGAGGAGGGCGAAGAGCTTCTTGATGAAGGTGAGTTGTTTATTTCCAGAACACGACCACCTTGTCGGGACCATAACTGCAGCTGACTGAATGTCATTGTGCTTTTTTCTGTAGCAGAGGCCAGTGATGGAAATGGAGATGACAGTGAAGATGGGGATGAAGATGAAGGGGAAGAGGAGGAACTTGTGGCTGCAGATGAAACACTGACTGAAGCGGTAGAGGGGGAAGAGGAAAAGGAGAAAGGAGATGGAGAGTTCGTGGATAAGGAGCATGAGTCCCAGTTCTGTCTGGAGAGGAACTTCATAGGTGAAGGAGAACAAGAGGACACTGACGACACCGAAGAGCAAGAAGACGGCAACGGTGAGTGCAATAAAAAATTTCTGTTGGTTTTGTCAACTACAACACACTGAATTCTTTGTTTAGCAAATTGAATATTTATAAGATGCATTTTGAAAGTGTTTTTAAATCAAGTAAAGTTCTC
The DNA here is from genome assembly GCF_022379125.1 of Scophthalmus maximus. Taxonomy (NCBI): domain Eukaryota; kingdom Metazoa; phylum Chordata; class Actinopteri; order Pleuronectiformes; family Scophthalmidae; genus Scophthalmus; species Scophthalmus maximus. The sequence continues at coordinate 17,449,701 of NC_061529.1, read as the reverse complement.
GCTGGATTAGAAAACTTCGGTGATTATGTTGTGACTGTTCTTATTCTCTATGCAGACATGTTTTTACAGCATTTGGACACAGAGCTTAGTGAAGAGGACGTGCAGAAAATAACATCTGGCAGCAAAGCAAAGGCGCAGATCACGGTATTAAAAACAATCATTTGTTTTTAAATACACTCTATGAGTGAGCTTTTTTCATTATAATAAATACTACATATTCTGTCTTTGCCTTTCTCTTACCCAGTGGCCGAAATTGGGCACTCTGCTCTGCACCAATCCCCTGGAGAAGTTTGGACCCCTTGGCCCTCAGAAAGACACAAACCTCCCAGTTTTCCACAAGCTCTTGGAGTCCAACTGGAAGGATCTAAACCAAACCTCCAATCCTAAGGGGGGGACTGAAGACATCAGCCCCCTCCAGCTAGAGCTGCTGGCCCTCATGGGCTCCTACAAGGACCTATTCTACCCGGAGACCTGTCCCCTGAACAAGGGCCCTCAGGTGCGCAGTGCATACTGTGTACACGTGCTCAACCACGTGCTGAAGGCCAACTCCCACGTCCTAGCTCACAACGCCCAGCTAAGGGAGCCGAAAACTCAGCCTAAACCCGGAGCTGAGCCAAAGGACGAACCCAGAGACCAAGGTCTGACCCGGCCCAAGGTAAAAGATTGTTTACATTATATTAATTTAAATAATAATAAATAATATAAACAGACCCTTCATTTAACATTTAGAAACAATATAATTGGACTATCTGAGTTCTCCCACAGTTGCAAAATGTGCCTGTTTTAGTCACTGTTACCACGAGCAGTAAATGAGATGCTAATTTCACACACACTGTGAGGACAAATTTGTGGCTTCAGAAAATCTTTATGTGCACTTTATTGCGTGTTTTGATAGGTTTTTGCTCATCAGTGTGCTCTACATAATCCATAATTAAATGGATTTTTTTTTGAAGTCTCTCATTTAGAAGATTACCTAGACCCTTTGGCAGCAAATGCAGCTTTGGGTTTTCTCAACAACATTAGCACAATTGGATTTGGGCAGTTTCTCCTTTTCTTCTGCTCCATCAGATTGGATGTGAAGCATCTGTGAACTGCCGTCTTCCACAGTGTGTGACTGTTGGGTTCTTGGTCACCTCCCTGACCAAGGCCCTTCTTGCAGAGTAACTCAGGCTTGCCTTGCGGAAAATTCTTGGGAGAGTTCTGGCCGTTCCAAAGTTCTTCCATTTCACAATTATCAAGGCCTCTGTGCTCCTTTGACCACTCTTTAGAAATGGTGTCATACTCTTACCAAGATCTATGCCTCGACACAGTTATTACATGGAAGTCTACAACATAGCAATGTGAACAAAAAAAGTGAAGAGGTCTTGATACTTTCTGAAGCCACCGTTTATGTAAATAAGTCTGACCGGCGAGATCATACTTTAAAACACGTAAACTTCTCTTTGTGCACATTTATGCATGAGGATCTCATGCCTCAGATACATTTATGATAAAGTAGATACACACATGTGCAATATTAAATAAAATCCAAACATTATGTAAGTGTTAAAATGTTAGAAAATATTTCTTGTTTGGTCAAAAATTGTCTACTTAGCCAGAAATGTTCAAAATTATACCCATGTGACCTTTTTCTGGTCACATGCTTCGTTGTAATAACAATGATGTTTTTGTCAGGTGCTGATTCTCGTGCCGTTCCGAGGCGGAGCTCTGCAGGTCGTGCAGACGCTCATCAGCCTGCTGGAGACCAAAGGCAAGAGGATCGTGGTCAGCAACAAGAAGAGGTTCAAGGACGAGTTTGGGGAGGATGCGGACGACCAGCCACCCAGTTTGCAAAGACCGGATGATTACCACGCCATCTTCTCTGGCAACGTCGATGATCACTTTAGGATAGGTACAGTCGGGAAAAAAAACTAATTTGACCCACTTTTGAAAATCTCCTGAGTTTTTAAAGTCTGACACCCGGTTGCTGTCCTCTCCCTTCACCAGGTGTTTCCATCGTGAGGAGCAGTGTGCGTCTATACGCCCCCTTCTACTCGTCGGACATCATCATTGCCTCTCCCCTGGGCCTGCGCACCGTGCTGGGAGCTGAAGGAGAAAGTAAGAGAGACTTTGACTACCTCTCCTCCGTTGAGCTGCTGGTGGTGGACCAGGCAGATGTCTTCCTCATGCAGAACTGGGAGCACGTCCTGGTGAGAATACTAATGGATTCAAAATGCCATATTACAGCATGGTGGCATCATGTTGAGAGAACCAACTTTAGTGTTTGAAGATTTAGCGCCATCTGCTGACCAACAATCAACTGATAAATGAAAAAATTATAACATTTTGAATTTAGGGCAACACTGCTGCAGCCTCAACAGTATTTCAGAATAAGGTTTGATTTGGTGTACTCTCTAAATTGGCGATACTGGTATTTTCAAAAAGTTTAGTTAAATATACATTCAAAGTATTCCTACCTATTTTTTAGAATTTACAATTTCAGGGTGCTTGTCTGTCTATTTGATTTTGCCTCTAAAACGTCACATTGTCCATCCCCACCAGCAAGTGATGAAGCACATGAACCTGCAGCCGCTGGACTCCCACGGAGTGGACTTCTCCAGGGTGAGGATGTGGAACCTGAACAACTGGGCCCAACACTACAGGCAGACGCTGGTGTTCAGCTCCATCCAGGAGCCACAGATCAACAACATCCTCACCAAACACTGTGCCAACTATCGTGGACAGGTGCTCATTTTCAGTTCAACACATTATTAAGGGGTAGAAATGATCTCTTAAGTTGACGTATTCCTCAGTGGTTTGCAGCTGCAGTGACACTTACGCTGTTTACTGTGGTCTGCTGGATATCCCAGGATAACCCTGAGAGGAAAACACAAAGCCACTGGCAGTTACATATGTATTTTTATTAAAAAAAAGTATCTTCAGGTTCATTCCATGTAAATAAGTTGTTGTTTTTCTTTTTTCAGATTTCAACTAAGAACATGCCAAAAACTGGTTCCATTTGTCAGGTGCTGGTTCAGCTGCCTCATGTGTTTCAAATGTTCTCCTCTGACAGCTTCATGGACCACGATGATCGGTAAGATCCTCCCAGAGCCCGACTATTCAACTCTGTCCTGAACTTTTCAGGAGGTGCTGTATGTGAGCATGCAGATATATTCGCAGATGTTGCTCTGGAAAGTTTCCGTTACTTTTCCCGCCAGCCCCCTAGTTACATTTCTGGAACATGTCCAAGTGAGCCCACATGAAGAGCACATACACGAGAGGACGGCAGGTGTGTCAACAGACAGTTAGCGTTAGCATTAGCAGTTCTATGGCTGAAGTTTAATGGCTGAATCTCGCCAATGTTGCCGCTTGCCAACTTGTTGCGCACATTCTTCCTCCGGTCAACCAAGCGTGAGCAGCTGTGGTGAGCGTCCTGTGTTTTTTTGCATATCATGAGGGTTTTAAAAAAAAATATTTGCGTAAACAATGAGATTAAGTTTACGGTGCCCTTCTTACTTTTCTTGAAAACAAAACAAAAAGTTAATTTTACATTCAGTGTCTCACACCAAAACACAACATGTGTGTCCTTGAGGCCTGAAAACATGTTGATTGTTTTTGCTCCATCATAAAACATTTGCAGAGACGCATCCTTTTTTGTAGGATGAGTTTGTGAATTACCACCTCGCATAGCTCAGTGGAAGAGTGTGAAACCTTTGGTAGGGTTAGATATACATCATGTAACCCATGTCCATATGCATGTGTATGTACATCTTTGTGTGCAACCAAAGACCCATTAAAGAACACCTCATATTGTTACTAGTTTGGGTATAACCTTGCCAAAGTGCACCTGAACGACTCAGTTTATTAGGTTTTATAGTGACTTTTTATCTGTCATACTAATCAGTTCGACCCATCATCCTAAGTGCTTTCTTTTTTGTCCTTTATCTGTCAACATTTTAGATTCTTTTGTTTTTATCTGATTAATCTTTTAAATCAAATCATCTCAGGAGGTCTTGAAATATTGTTCCTAACAATATGTAAAGGTGTTTTCCTTTCTCCCGTTTCCTGTCTGACCTGTAGGTTTCAGGCGTTCGTAGATAAAGTGCTGCCTCAGTACAGGGACTCCATCATGTCCCACACTTTGATCTACATCCCGTCTTACTTTGACTACGTCCGACTGCGCAACTACATGAAGAAAGAGGAGATGAACTTTGCCAGCATCTGCGAGTACTCCAGCAAATCCGAGGTGTCCCGAGCTAGGCACTTCTTCCAGAAAGGGGAAACGCAGTTTGTGCTCTTCACTGAACGCTTCCACTTCTACAAGAGGTCAGTTCTTGCAGCCGCTCATGTGTGGGGGTTCTGTGGTTTGATTTGAGCGGGACCTTGTCTTTCACCCCACATGTAAGTGAGGGGTCACTCAGCTAGTAAATGTGTTGTCCTGCTGAAAGATAGAAGGCTGTTCGCGAGGCAACCCACGACTTTGCTGAGCATTCTAGTGATATTGATTGCTGGGGTCACTCTCACAGAACCAATAGTAAAGGGATTAAGGATAGTAATCTTTATTACCTTTCCGACATACCACCATCTGCGTTAGCACGTTATCTCTTTTACAGAGTTCAAAAGTTAGATGTCGTTGTTGATTTTTTTTTTCTTAGTTAACTCATGTCATGTGACAGGGTGATAACACACCGTGGCACCTCTATTGTAGTATGTTAATAACAAATAAACACAGAGATTTATTTGTAATTAGACTACAATTCAACCTCAAATTCTATGTGGTATTAAAGGGTCTTTAACACAAAAAGTCTCAAACCCTGCTCTTTGACTTCTTTTCCTCAGGTACACTATCAAAGGGATCCGGAACCTGATATTTTATGGATTGCCTTCCTTCCCCCACTTCTACAGCGAGGTGTGCAACATGCTGTCGGCGGGGGTTCAGGGGGAAGAGGCCAGCTGGACCTGCACCGCCCTCTACTCCCGCTACGACGCCCACAAACTGGCCGCCATCAGCGGCGCGCAGCGAGCCGGACAGATGCTCCACTCCAACAAGACTGTTCACCTCTTTATTACAGGAGGGGATGATAAAGCCTCCTGATGGAGCTGGACAGGGAGAAAGAAAGAAGGGATCATTGGGCTAAAAACCACAGTAGATCTCTGCTGTGCATATGATATCTTATTAGGTCTCTACCATTACACTAGGGCCCCATGTATAGCTGGCAAAATGTGTCTTGAGTCAACACTTCTGATCAGATCTCACCGTCCCACTCTAAATGCAAATAAACACATACATCATTTCTGTTTGCAAAGACCAACCATGTTGTTGTTTTTAACACCTCCCACGCTTAGCCTGCTGGAAATGAAGGAGAAGAAATTGAAACAATATAGAGAGACAGGGTCTGTTCCACGGAAAATAAATTCCCTAGGATGTTTGACACACTCCTGACACATCTCTATGGACTTTCAAAATGTTCAGATGTTGTTGACTAAGCCAGGTTATGCTCTTTGTGCGACTTGTTTTCGTATGTGGCCATCATCATACACACTGTCCAAAGAGTTCGACCACGCAGACCACCTACGAACGTGGTCTGAGTGATCGGATCTCATTGCAATCCTATACCTGCACTTCATGTGTCCACGTGATTGGGTGTCAGGTCTGATCAGGGTCCGGGACGACCCTGTGTTAGCTGCTGGCTGCAGGTCTGTAATAGCGCTTTGCTGTGTGATGCATCAAACAGCAAAGTAGATCAGAAAAGTGCCGCCCGCGGAAAAGATGCCAATAAGGGCATTCTTTTCCTTATTTTTTGACATTAACACGGAAGTGCATCAGGATATTCCAGCAACCTCAAGCCACAAAGTGACAAGATCATCAACATGCTGTGCTGGTTTGTAAAGTAGGTTAAAGGGATCGCTGTGATAAGATGTTGTAAAGACACCACTCACTAGTTAGACGTGTGGTACTTGTACCACCTGTTCTGTAAGTGCTGAAATACTCATATAATGAATCATCCATTTTTATGGTGTGTTTTTTTATGGAAGTGTACCCAATATAAAGTTGTTTGAAATTAACCTTTGTTGGTCTGGTCAAATATTCAAGAAATATTAAGACAGAATAATCTAAAGTAGTAATTCTGACTCTTGGTGTGGCCACAGTTGAATGAAAGAAAAAAAAAGTTGAAAGCAAGTGGGTGATGTGTATGTGAAGTCTATGCGAGTGTGTGGATGATTTATGGATTTGGGAGCCCAGTTGACTCGGGTTGCTTTGGCACAGACCTCCTGAAACAGAGGAGAGGGAGCACAGTCCAACAAAAAACACGGGGCCACAACAGAAAACCCTGACCCCTTGAGAACAGACTCAAGGTGCACGGCCAAAAAAAAGGAAAAGAATAAAAAGCATGCACTAATAAATGCAGTTGTATGAGCCCCTCGCGTAATTATTAACTCCCTGGATTGCGGCCAGCGTGACTTTGGCCACAGGATGACAGTGGCGACAGATGGTGCGCACCTGCTGGGACCATGGACACCAAGACGGAGAAGCTGAGCCTGAAGCGACAGGTGGGGCTGAAGGGGGCCGTGTCGCTCATCGGCGGCACGATGATCGGCTCCGGCATCTTCATGTCCCCGCAGACGGTGCTCCACACCATCGGCAGCCCCGGGGCCAGCCTGCTGGTGTGGGCGAGCTGCGGCCTGCTCGTGATCATGGCGTCGTTCTGCTACGCGGAGCTGGGCACCGTCATCCGAGAGTCCGGGGGCGAGTACATCTACATCCTCAGGACCTCGGGTCCCGTCGTCGCCTTCATGCTGATCTTCAGCTCCGTGCTGTTCGTGCGGCCCGCCGGCGTCGCCGGCATCTCGCTGAGCTTCGCCCAGTACGTGGTGGCGCCCTTCTACCCGGACTGCGCCCCGCCGGTGGCGCTGGTGAAGTGCGTGGCCGCGGTGGCGATCGTCACGCTCGCCACCGTGAACTGCCTCAACGTGCGCTTCGCCATGTCGGTGCAAGTGTTCTTCATGGTGGCCAAGGTGCTGGCGCTGGCGGTCATCATAGTGGGCGGACTGGTGATGCTGGCCCGCGGGAACACGGAGAACTTCCAGGACTCCTTTGTCAACACAAACCTGGGCGTCAATTCTATTGGCATCGCTTTTTACCAGGGGCTGTGGTCCTATGACGGCTGGAACAATCTGAACTATGTGACCGAAGAGTTGAAACGTCCAGAGGTAAGTAACAGACCGCGTGGCCCCTGAGGTGGCCCCTGAGGTGGCCTCTGAGGTGACCCCTGGGGTGGCCCCTGAGGTGAACCCCTGGGGTGACCCCTGAGGTGACCCCTGGGGTGGCCCCTGAGGTGACCCCTGAGGTGACCCCTGGGGTGGCCCCTGATGTGGCCCCTGAGTTGACCCCTGGGGTGACCCCTGGGGTGACCCCCTGAGTTGACCCCTGAGGTGGCCTCTGAGGTGACCCCTGAGGTGGCCCCTGGGGTGGCCCCTGAGGTGACCCCTGAGGTGGCCCCTGGAGTGGCCCCTGGTGGGCCCCTGAGGTGACCCCTGAGGTGATCCCTGAGTTGGCCCCTGAGGTTGCCTCTGAGGTGATCCCTGAGGTGGCCTCTGAGGTGACCCCTGAGGTGGCCCCTGAGGTGGCCTCTGAGGTGATCCCTGAGGTGGCCCCTGGGGTGGCCCCTGGAGTGGCCCCTGGTGGGCCCCTGAGGTGACCTCTGAGGTGATCCCTGAGGTGGCCTCTGAGGTGACCCCTGAGGTGGCCCCTGAGGTGGCCTCTGAGGTGATCCCTGAGGTGGCCCCTGGGGTGGCCCCTGGAGTGGCCCCTGGTGGGCCCCTGAGGTGACCCCTGAGGTGGCCCCTGAGGTGGCCCCTGAGGTGACCCCTGGGGCTCCAGCACTAGCTGTCCGCCTCATCATCATCACCACCACAAAGAAAGCTATACCGATGTTTTCCTTGGTGGAGAACACCAGGAGGTTTTTTCACTGCTGCGGACTGATTCGAGCTGTCACAACAACTGTCCCGTCAGAAAATAGATGAATTTGATTTAAGTTAATGTCAAGGCTTTTATATCCACTGCCTGATACAGCATAAATGTCATCGTGGCAGAATGAAACAGCAATAAGCAAATACCAAGGGAGTTGTCTTCCAATGTATGTTTCAATCTGATAATTATCATTAAGTAATAAAACAGTCCAGAGATTTGAAAAAGTAAAATAGTCCTTCCGTGTAAAATTACAATAGAGATTCTTATCAGCATAAGGAAAAGCGTTAAGAATCAAACTTAACTGAAATCTTTTAAATGATAACTTAAATAGATGACATCATCAACAAAACCTAAATTGCTTGTCCAAAAAAACGTAGAGATAGTCTGTGTTTGTGCCGCGGCAACAACATTCCTGCATCTTCATGAATGATTAGCTATGTTTTCCTCAGCGTCGCTGGATGACTAACCGAGTCAAATGTATCTGAGACCCAGAGCAACAAAAGGCACAACTGTGCTTCAAGCGTGGTATGGGACACTTCAGTAAGAGGGCGAGGCCGACACGAAGGTACGCGAGTCAAAAATTGAAGAGCTTCTATTGTGACTGATGGTCCTGAGCATTGGAGCAAAGCTGCATCACTTTTTAAAAGGATGTCTGGTTGGGGCTGGAGGACTTGTAACTTCTGTGGCCACTGGGAAAATGGTCAGTGCTGATGTCAATGAACACATTCCAATTGTTAAACAATTGTGCATTTGTGCATAACTTGCTTGGCATATACATTTTTTTTTAACCTTACTCCTCTTGAAAGGCCATTCCAAGTGATGGGACTGTGAGACGTTAAATCATTTTGTTTGTTGACTCAACCTGCTCATTTACTCGAACTCCTAAATATCCATCTATCACTGATTCACAAACTCCTCAATGTGTGATCATCTGAGCTGTAAAAAAAATAAAAGACAAAGATAGAAAAGAGAACAGTGATTGGCTGCATTGATCCAATTTTGGATAGGGCTCCACCCATACAGGAAAGTTAATCACTGACTAGTTGTGTGCAGACACAAGTGTCCTCTGGCCCTGAGGAAGCAGCAGCTCTGAGACGATGGAGAGCGGTGCGCAGAGGCTCAACCTGAAGAGGGAGGTGGGGTTGATAGGAGCCGTGTCGTTCATCGCCGGGACCATGATCGGCTCCGGCATCTTCATATCCCCCCAGTATGTGTTGTCCACCATCGGCAGCCCCGGGGCCAGCCTGCTCGTGTGGGCCTGCTCTGGGCTGATAGCCATGCTGGGGGGCCTCTGCTACGCCGAACTGGGCACAGTGATATCCGAGTCCGGGGGGGAGTACATCTACATGCTGCGGACAGCCGGGAGGGTGGTGGCGTTCATGTTCGTCTTCAGCTTCGTCGCCGTCATGAGGCCCGCCAGCGCCACGGGGATCGCCCTGAGCTGCGCCGAGTACGTCGTGGCCCCGTTTTTCGACGGCGGCACGCCGCCCCAGGTGCTGGTGAAGTGCATCGCCGCCGTGTTGATCTTGGTGCTGGCCAACGTCAACTGCCTGAGCGTCCGCCTGGCCACCGGCATCCAAGTGGTGTCCATGGTCATCAAGGTGCTGGCGCTGCTGGTGATCGTGCTCGGTGGCGTTGCGATGGTCTTCCAGGGCAACACGGACAACTTCGATGTATCCTTCGAGGGGACAAATGTCGGCGTCAGCTCCATCGGCATCGCTTTCTATCAGGGCTTGTGGTCCTACGATGGCTGGAACACTTTGAATTATCTAACGGAAGAGCTGAAAGATCCAGAAGTAAGTTTAGTTCCGAGGTGACGTTAACTTTTTATCAGGTTCATTTCGAGAACATGACATGGTGTTGTTGGTAAATATTAAATTGAGAGATTATATACCTATGCAATTGTCTGACCTACTTATATCAGAGATCTACAATCACGATCATAAATCTTTGTTTTTGTGAGTTTATTGTTCTTGTTGGCCAATCACTCAGCAAACCTAAATTCACATTGTCTCGTCCCACATGGAAGGCTTGACTGTAAATTACACAAAATAAACAATATTGTACTATAATATATACAATAAACACAGCATGCAAAAGTGTTCATGACCAGATAAGTGATTGCATGGTGAATCAATAGTGAGAATTTGCTGAGTTAAGAGCCGAACACTATTAAATCGAAGTAACCTATAATAAAGAGTTTTTACAGGCCCATAATAAGTTAGTGGTTTGCCTGTCGTCTCTGATGTATGCATCTCATAGTCCTTATCTCGTGTATTATCGTGTGAATACTTCTTTATCTTGGATCCTGCTCCATGCGGCTGCGTAACAACTACAGTGCCTTGAACCCACATGCTTTCTGATCAGTGTGGCCATGGCAGACCAAGAACCTGAAGCCGTGAAAATGAAGCGGGAGATTGGGCTGATCGGCGGCGTGGCCCTAGTCTCGGGGACGATGATCGGATCCGGTATATTCATGTCCCCGCAGTTTGTGCTGGCCTACGTGGGAAGCCCCGGAGCGAGTCTGGTGATCTGGGCCCTGTCCGGAGTTGTAGCTATGTTCGCAGCGCTGTCCTACACCGAGCTTGGCACAATCATCTCCGAATCCGGTGGGGATTTCATCTACATACTGAGGATCTATGGGTCGTGTCCTGCTTTCTTCGCAGCAGTCACCTTCATATTGGTTGTGAAGCCATTTAGCATCGCAGCCATGGCAATCAGCCTCGCAGAATATGCCACCGCGCCCTTTTACAGTGGCTGCGCTCCTCCACAGCTGGTAGTCAAGTGCGTTGCTGCGGCGACCATACTGATTGTTGCCACAGTCAATGTCTTGAATGTGCGCCTCGCTGTCAGAATCCAGGTGGTCTTCCTGGTGGCCAAGGTGCTGACACTGACGTTCATAGTAATTGGAGGGATAGTGGCGCTCACGCAGGGCAGCGCCGTCATCGTCGAGAATCTGAAAGTGGAGAATGCATTTACAGGGACTCAGTACTCTCTGAGCACTCTGGGAATGGCTTTCTATCAAGGACTCTGGTCTTATGCTGGCTGGTACAACTTGAACTATGTCACCGAGGAGCTTAAAAGACCAGAGGTGAGACTTAGACGCTGGAATGTGCATCTGTGCTGTGAGTAAATAGCAATTTAATATATATATTGTTTAAAAGATGGGTCTGAGGAATTCGGTAGTGTGGAGATATTTTGGGTATTTCAGACAAGAAGCAGAGAAGTGCCGTGCACTGCAAACTTTTTCTGATTGCCATTGACATGATCTAAACATTATATAATAAATCATGACAAAAATAATTCAAGTGCTCTTGGGGGCCTCCTGGTGGCCATGGGGGCCCTAAGTACGCTTATGCCTCGGGCAGCACCTGACAGTGTGCATCTTACATAACTCAAGAATGTAGTGGTGGCAGTTTTGTTGTCTAGTATTGTACAATGTTCTTTGGTAGACAAAGGTTTATGAATCTCAGATGACTTTTTCTTTGTAATAAGACGCTATGTAGTTCAATGGGGTTTTTATTATGTACTTCATATAACGGAACAGTCAAATATATGATATAAAACAAACAATAGCCAAACAATTCAGTAATGAGATGTGACAACAATGTGAACCTTGTTCTCGCAATTTGGGCCTTCATAAAAGAAAATGATGTCAATCGCTTTCAAGTTATTAACGATGGATTAACCTTTCAGTTTGATAATGCTTATTGTTCACAGCCTTAAAAAAGATAACGATCGCCAGGTTGACCTGTGCGCAGAGGGCAGCATGGACTGGAACGTTTGTGGTTGAGCAGACGACGACAGTGCAGATCACTGAAGGGCTTCAGAACCTTTACAGAGTTTGAATGGTTTTTGGTTACTTTACAAGGGTGGATCTCTCATACATTATTCTTTACCCTAGTTTTTGTTTATTTAAATGTCAATGTTCATGCTGTTCCAGCTCAATGTCTACTGCTCACCAGAGTTTCGTGATCTTAGATTTCATTTTGGATTTATCTTACCTAATTAAAAAAAAAAGTAAGTAGGGATTTGAAGGGCAAGGTCTTTTTTTTAATGTCTTGGTTGGACTATTTTTAATTGTTTCCACAATCCACATTTTCAAACATACCAGCTCTAAATGTTTACATCACGCCCTGCCCAGGGTTGCACTCTGACTTTTCAATCATTTCATACAACATTGTCGGAGTCTAACTTCTGCCTAAATCCTCATCTAAGATAAGATAATAATCCTTTATTCGTCCCACAACGGGGACATTTGGTTGTTACAGCAGCAAAGTGGACAGCAGAATATAAAGTAAACCAATAGGGATGTACAAAATATAGAATCAAATACTATTAACAGGGCAGTCACAATAATTGCACATGGAGAATAAATATTGACTTTGGTCTCCATGTTGCACAAATGTGACTGCAAACTAACACGCTGAAAAACACTAAGATAACTCAACAAAAATCACCGTGAGCAAGAGCTGCTGCAACTACTGCCATCCAGGGCGGCGCATGCGACTGCCACTGATTCCAACATCAGTATTGTATATGTCTAAAGTATATGTCTTTTTTTTTTTTTTTTTGTTTCAGGTCAATCTTCCTCGGGCAGTTGTGATAGCCATTTCGCTGGTGACTGGCTTGTATCTGCTGGTGAACGTGAGCTACCTGACAGTGATGACGCCTAAAGAGCTCATGTCCTCCAGCGCTGTGGCAGTTACCTGGGGGTAAGGCCGCGCCTGATGATGATGTCACAGTTTGTGGTAGAGGTGTCCAGATGAAGAGGTCGACTTGTTTCTCAAAATGAATAATAATCACAGGGGCGTCAAATCTGATATGGCATTCCCTTTCCCTTAGTTTAGGAATCACTATTAACCTTTTAAACTTAAAAAGAAATCTGAATAACTGAACTTAACTTACCCCTGTGGTATGCTTTCCGCTTGTGGCAGGTGTCTTTTGAAAGGTGCTGTTTCAGCTTGCGTGTGAACCTCGTCTTTTCTCCACAGGAACAAGGTGTTGGGAAGCTGGGGGTGGATCATGTCCGTGGCTGCAGCGTTGTCTGCCTTTGGCTCACTGAACGGGACCTTCTTCAGCGGCGGCCGCGTGTGCTTTGTTGCTGCCAGGGAGGGACAGATGGTGACAAATCTCTTCATGTTCTTAAAAGATGTGTTTGGACCGTAGGGCATAAGATTGCGGTCACAGAGTTGTGTTTGTTCTGTAGCCAGATATCCTGTCCATGGCTCACGTGCACAGACTGACTCCATCCCCGGCACTGATCTTCACCACTGTCATCTCTCTGGTGGTGCTGATCCCCGGAGACTTCCAGAGTATCGTCAACTTCTTCAGGTGAAGGCTGGGTCTGCTTTTCTTCTTAATGTCTTCTTTTTATTTCTTTAAAACTTGTTTGTTTGTCTGACATTTACCTTTATCGCTGTTGTCAGTTTCACTGCCTGGTTCTTCTATGCCATCACCCTGTCGGGACTCCTCTATCTCAAGATCAAGAAGCCAGAACTCCCCAGGCCGTACAGAGTCAGTGTCATACTTATTGTCTTTTTCTTAAAGCACTTCATGAGAATATCAGCTTGTTGTCATGCTTGTTTATTTCTCTCTCTCTCTCTCACTCCACAGGTTCCCATTATACTCCCCATCCTGGTCCTCATTGCAGCGATATTCCTTGTGCTGGCCCCCATCATAGACAGTCCTCAGATTGAATACCTCTATGTGACTTTGTTCATCTTCAGTGGAATCCTCATCTACATACCCTTCATCCATTACAAGCTCTGCCCGGGCCTGCTGACCAAGTTAACAGTGTTCCTGCAGCTGTTCTTGGAGGTCGCTCCAGTAGAGAAAAACCTGTGATTTCGCACTTTGTATTTATTTTTGCTGACGTTTGACTGTTAGTCAAATCAGAGAGCACATGAATAAATGTTTCCAAAGCTTTACCTGAGCAACAGTAGATCCTGAGTGGCAGAGTATCAGTGGATCATTTCCGTTACAGGTCATTTGTGTTAATTTCTATTTTAGTTTATCTTAGGTGTTCCTTCGCATAAATGTTCCACATGAAAGATCCATTAACGTTTATTTTGAACAAATTTTATAACAAGGAATATCGCAGATTGAAACGCTGCGAGTTTCTACTGTTTTTTTCTAACAGCACAAGCTATATGCTGTACTTTTGGGCTGCAGCTGTTTGGTGATCCTTTGATTTTTTATAGTCACGTAAATGTACTTAGCTTGTCAATATTTAAGGATATTATATTATATAATAACAGTCACTGCTGTAGCTAATGTGCTATTTATACTGGCTAAACATCAAAATATTGACATTGTTATTGTGAACATGTTTGTATGCTGAGGTTAGCATTTAGCTCACAAAACTGCAGTGTTACACAGCCTCCTAAGAGCCACTAGCATGGCTGCAGATTCTCAAGACTTGTTTTCCAGTTCTGTTTTCAGTCCTCACTTTCTTGCCATGTTCAGTATTATGCTGGACTCAATTTTTGCAGTATATTTTGTTAATATCTTAATCCACTGTAAATACACACTAGGCTATAAATGAGATGAAGATTGGCCTTCCTGAAACAAATGTTCTTTTTGAGTCTTAAATGCAAAATATTCACTCATACAGATTGTGAATAAAACAAAAAAGTTTATTAATTTATTATCCACAATAAAGATAAAACAAGACATGGCCAACTCTTAGTGCAACTTTCACAGAACCGAAGATTGTTCATCACGAAACAGTAAGGAGCAGGGAAGGGACATTGTGTATAATTCTGTATTAATATGCAGACCAAAAAAAGTCTTAAACTGAAAGTCTCTTTGTGTATGTTTAACGTGTGTCTTTGTGTGTGAGAGAGTCCTTTTGTTTGAAATTTGTTCCAAGCATCACTCTGCTTCATTTTTCTTCTCTGTACCGTTAGAGGAGTTCGACTTCTTCACAGAACGGAATTCACGGCTCTGCTCTCCTGTCCCGCTCCCGCCGCCCTGTAACGACTGGTGGTAAAGCCTGTGAAGCCGCTCTGCGTTAATGTCTGCGTCCTCTGCCCCCTCGCAGCACTTCATCCAGGACTGTGGTATGGCCTCGATGCCGTAGTGGGCCCCAGCGATGGCCCCGGCCATGCAGGCTATGGTGTCCGTGTCCCCTCCCAATGCCAAGCTGTACGATATTGTCCTCTCCAGGCCGCCGTAGTTCTCTGGAAGGCATTCGCGGGGCTGCAGGCAATGCAGGACACAGAAGATAGCGGTGGGCACCGAGTGGAGTGCCGCAATACCGTTACCTGGAAGAAAAGACAGATTCAGACACTTGAACAAGATTGACATAAACAATGGTATAGGCAACATTTACTTACAATATTTAAAAAGTGGAGGAATAACGGAAACAGGATTAAGGGATGGACAAAAAGGAAAACCTAGATGAAGAGAAATATACTGAAAGAGATACTGACCCAGTTCAGAGATGACCTCCTCTACGCTGACCTGGCTCCTATCCATCAGGTCTCTGACTCTGTGGAGGCGCTCACAGAATGGCTTCTCTGCTTCCTTGAGGCTGTATAGACACGCCACATGAAACAGTTGCACTGATTCACGCTGATCAAGTAGCACAGTCAAAGTTGGACATTACAGACGTAAAAAAAATGATAAATGATATGTGAACAAAAGTTTCCTTGTTTGCTCACGAATAACAGACATGACTAGATTAGATCTGTGCTAAAGCGGACACAAAAGCTTTCAGGGTGTAGCACTCACATTCTGGCATCTTTGCGTGCTGCTTCATCGCCCTCCACTTCCTCCATCTCTGTGATGAGCCTGCTAATGAACTGCTGAGGTAAATCTAGCGCCCCCTGCAGGGAGAGGTGCACAGCTAACGCCTGCAGCACGGCTCCGTTGTAACCCAGGGAGCAGGAGTGGGTCAGCATGGCGCCCAGACGGGCAAACTGGAGAGGAAAACAAAGGTTAGACAAGTCAGACCAACTCAGTGCAGCTTCCTGTGTGTTTCATTGTTGATTCATAATTTAGAGGATTTTTTAAAATAAATGTATTTTGGGCCTTATGCCTTTTATTAGACAGTGACAGTAGATGGGGGAAACAAAGTTTGAGAGGAGGGGAATGCCATACAGTAAAATGTCTGTCTTTGTGGTGTCGGGTCACTCTGAGTTAGAAGAAAATTTAAAATGAGATGTAAAGGGAAACATGTGATTTAAAAGCCAAATGCTTTAATAGTCATATTATATTAGTCCTGTCTTATGCAGAAGTGATCACTTTGTAACAAAGACAGTATCAACTTTGTGTTGAGAGGCCTCAGTTGTTAGCTGACAACAGAAGGTTAGTACAAGCAGCAATGGAACAAGAGAATGACTTAGACAGGACTAGTTATATATCAAACAAATGACAATGCAGGGATGTGTGGTGTTAAGGTTTGAATGCTACTACTGCTCTTACCAATATTGCTTATTGATGTGTTACTTTGACAGTACTCTTATCAGTAATTTGCCTGTAGTATTTCAGTACCCATCCCTATTAATAAGATGCCATTACATGAATTGAGTCCACAGAGATGCCCTCTGCTCACCCTTTTAACATCAGCCAGTTCAGGGAAAGCCAGCGCGAAGGGAGCCGCCCTCATGGCCCCCCCATTCCCAAAGGAGCCCCGACCATTAAACTGGTCCCTGGCTGGCTGGTACACGTCACTGAGATGGGGGGAGGACAGCTTCTTCAGTACCTGGATCACTCCAGAACCGTAACCACGACCAGGGGATGTACTGTACTCCTTGGCAAACCTGGAGGGGTGAGATGCCTGAGCATCAGTTGGGTTTTTCTTGTGTGATTGTGAACGCTGTCCTCAAATTCACTTCACGAGCCTCCCAAACAATGTTGGCACAGCAATACACATATACACTTCTGCAATGAGTAATATTGTACCTGCGAGCCATGTCGTGCTCATCGAAGCCTGTACGAGTAAGTAGAGACTGGACCACACAACGAGCCATTGCCGTGTCATCACTGTACTCAAGAATACCTACACACACACACACACACACACACAAGCAATGCATTATACACAAAAACATCTTGCATCTCACATCTTTACAGATCATTTAGAACCAGTGCAGCTACATTAGTAAAGTGTTCTAAAATAGCAGCTGCAAACTTCGTCGCACAGATTTACATCTGGAATAACAACTCTCATTAAATTACACACGATTAACTTTAAATTTCAATAATTGAATCATTTCACGTGAACTTGGATTTTAACCATCTCTGCTGTAGGCCATTTCCCACCTTTTAGAGGCGTTATGTTGTAAATGATGGTCATTTATTAACCCAGATTATTGCCATAGTTTAGTATGGGGTATCTGAGTAATGGCAGACTGGTGTAGTATTCATTACAGACATTTTGTTTGAACTCCTCTGCAGGACATGGGTGAGGAAGAGAACAGTGGGCCGGGGCTCAGGGAAGAACAACCATTGTATCCATTGCTCGGTTTCAACACATTCTGGGGCTTTATCTGGTGCAGGCTGATGTGGGAAATCTCGCGCGTCCACTCACCGCTTCCTTTGGTCTCGTCGTCCAGGCCGTTCAGGTGCTGCAGCACGCTCTCCATGGGAACCTCCTCCGCTCCCTCGAACTCTCCGCCGACACAGTCCCCGAGCACCGCCGCCACCAGCGCTCCCCGGAACCGGGACAAAGACGCCGGGCCCCCTGCCGCCGCCGCCGCCGCTCTCGCCGCCGTCATCGCCATTCGTCCGCCGGTGAAGAGAGCCGAGCCGACTGTACACCGGAGACACACAGTGCCGACACGGCGACCACACTGTCAGACGGGGCGAGTGACGACGACAACGACAACAACAACAACGACAACAACAACAACAACAACAACAACAACAAACGTCGCCTCGACTGCGCCTTTCCACCGCTTCCTGAAAATGCCTGTTTGACCCCGTTGAGACGTCCGAGGTACGGTGGCCCCGAGAGCTCACAGCGCTGAAACTTAGGAGAACGCGTGCAAGTAGAACGAAACACAAGCACATTAAGAAAACCTCCCCGTCAATTGGACAACACAGTATTTAGGAAACATGCTGCAAAGACCGCGACCCAACACGTATAAGAAAAAGCGCTGCAAATGAGACCGCAACGAAACGGAAGTGTTTCCAGGGGACACTTAAAAGTGATGCACACGTCCGGACTCGCGCTACAGGTTCACTCTCCGTCAGCGGTGTTCGGAAATGAGATAAGAAGTATGTGTTTTCCATTTATTTTAACATTGTGACATTAGCCTATTGCAGATGTCTGCTGCTGAACTAGCTTGAGCCTTTTGCTTGTAATTAACCTGCCAATTCAAATAAGCTGACTACATACACAGAATTAATTGTGAAACCATAGATAGTGATAGTATGTAGTGTGAAACACGCTATGTTAGCTGGCTATAGTTTACGGTACAGTACAACACATTAAGAAAAAGTGCTGCAAATACACTGCAACAAAACAGAAGTGTTTCCAGAGGACACTTAAAAGGGATGCACACGTCTGGACACGCTTGTTGTTGCCACAGATTTGGACTCAGCGCTATTAAGGTTCTCTTTCCGTCAGTGGTGTTGAACGAATGAGATACAATTAAGTGTTTTTGATTACTGTAAAGATTGCAATCGGACGATTCAGACGTGTGCATCACTTTTAAGTGTCCTCTCGAAACACTTCTGTTTCGTTGCGGCTATTTGCAGCGATTTATCTTAATGTGTTGTGTTTCTTAAGTTGCAGTGCTGTGAGCTCTCAGGGCCACTGTAATAGTTACTTTCAGAACTGTCACCAAGTAACGTTCAAGGACAAAAACAAACTCCAAATTGTGTATGGTTAAACAAAGATAAATCAAAAGATGTTGCACTTTGACAGCATTATTAATAATAAAAAAAAATATACCGACCCTTTCTGTAAAGAAAGAACGGGCAGGAGAAGACAATGTAACATGGTAACTTCGTGTCTTTTTCAGATCAAAATGAATTGTCCTTTCTGTGGCGTCCGATTGGATAACTCGCCAAAATGTTGCAGTTCCTGTGGGCGAGATATAGGCTTTATAAACGAGGAAGCTTCTACAGTATCTAGGACAGCAGGTGAAGACCATGGGTCATCTCAAATTGTGTCAACATTATCTTACTGAACTGCCTGTATGGGTTATTATTTTCTGTACCGCATTGTAATGTGAGATGTTTTTAGCTGTGAACTACTTTTAATCAGTCTCTCTCTCTTAGTGACTGATGCAGGTTCCATCCCAGCAAAGTCAGCTGTGCATCAGTTCATGAGATACAGAGAACTAAAAGAAAAGATGAGGAAGAAATTTTCAAAACCCCAAAAGAAATCAATGAAAACAGTCAAGGTAAGTTGATATTGAAGTTTGATACTGTTGAGTTGCATTGTCTGACACAATAGTCTTATCTTCTGCCTCTGATTTCTCATCTAGATTTCTGTTGGGATCATGGTCAAGGCCAAACATGGCTTGAAGCCCATAAGAGGGAAAACTCTACCTCTAGATGTTGGACCTCAGTGGTCATCAGAGCAACTTTTGGCAGCTGCCTCGAAAAGACTAAAAGATTTTGACCAAGACATGGAGGATAGAGAATATGTCCTGCTCTATCCTGATGGCTCGCAGACAACACATATCCCTGGGACTGAGACACCCTTCACAATTGAAAAGTACAAAAAGGCCATTGGAAAAGCTTATCAACGGATCACAATGTACATCTGCACCCTTGAGGACTTGTCAAAGAGTAAATATTGAAAGACAGTAAATATATATGTAAAACAAATCAGATTATTTGGGGATTAGTGGTTTGAGTTTGTGGGATTCCAGCTACAGTTAAATTGCTTAGCATGTTATTAGGGCATGTATTTTGAAATGGAGAGTAATCACAAAATATTTTGTAAGGTGACGGAGATGACTCGGAGGATGAGGAGGATGATGTTGTTGTTAGGGTGCCACCCAATATGGCACCTCTTTCTGACACAGTGGTAAGTTCATCTCAGGGATTCATTTTTTTCAAGATGTCATTGCTGTACAGTACAGGTACAGTAAAATGTTCTGCATGACAGTTCCAAATTGTGTATGGTTAAAACAAGAACAAAGCAAAATATGTTGCAGTTTGACAGCATGAATAATCATTTAAAATTTATTTGGACCCTTTCTGTAAAGAAAGAAGGGGCAGGAGAAGACAATGTAACATGGTAACTTCACGTCTTTTTTCAGATCAAAAAATATTGTCCTTTCTGTGGCGTCGGATTGGATAACTCGCCAAAAAGTTGCAGTTCCTGTGGGCGAGATATCGGCTTTATAAACGAGGAAGCTTCTACAGTATCTAGGACTGCAGGTGAAGACCATGGGTCATCTAAAATCGTGCCCAAAACTAACATTATCTTACTGAACTGACTGTATGGGTTATTATTTTCTGTACCGCATTGTAATGTGAGATGTTTTTAGCTGTGAACTACTTTTAATCAGTCTCTCTCTCTTAGTGACTGATGCAGGTTCCATCCCAGCAAAGTCAGCTGTGCATCAGTTCATGAGATACAGAGAACTAAAAGAAAAGAAGAAATTTTCAAAACCCCAAAAGAATTCAATAAAATCAGTCAAGGTAAGTTAATATTGATGTTTGATACTGTTACCTTGCATTGTCTGACACAATTGTCTTATATTCGGCCTCTGATTTCTCATCTAGATTTCTGTTGGGATCATGGTCAAGGCCAAGCATGGCTTGAAGCCCATAAGAGGGAAAACTCTACCTCTAGATGTTGGACCTCAGTGGTCATCAGAGCAACTTTTGGCAGCTGCCTCGAAAAGACTAAAATATTTTGACCAAGACATGGAGGATAGAGAATATGTCCTGCTCTATCCTGATGGTTCGCAGACAACACATATCCCTGGGACTGAGACACCCTTTACAATTGAAAAGTACAAAAAGGCCATTGGAAAAGCTTATCAACGGATCACATTGTACATCTGCCCCCTTGAGGACTTGTCAAAGAGTAAGTATTGAAAGACAGCAGACATACATGTAAGACAAACCAGATTCTTTTAGTGATTAGTGGTTTGAGTTTGTTGTATTCCAACTACAGTTAAGTTGCTTAGCGTGGTACTTGGGCATATATTTTGAAATGGAGAGTGATCATAAAATCTTTCGTAAGGTGACGGAGATGACAGAAATGAGGAGGAAGAGGATGAAGAGGAGGATGAGGTTGTTGTTAGAGTGCCACCCAATATGGCACCTCTTTCTGACACTGTGGTAAGTACAGCTCAGGGATTCATTTTTTCAAGATGTCTGTGCTGTACAGTACAGTTACGGTAAAATGCACTGGACAAATATTCCAAATTGTGTATAGTTAGAACAAAAACAAAGCAAAAGAAGATTCAGTTTGACCACATGAATAATATTTTTTTAATTTTTTACCGACCCTTTCTGTAGAGATAACGGGCAGCAGAAGACGATGTAACATGGTAACTTCACGTCTTTTTCAGATCAAAATGTATTGTCCTTTCTGTGGCGTCCGATTGGATAACTCGCCAAAAAGTTGCAGTTCCTGTGGGCGAGATATAGGCTTTATAAACGAGGAAGCTTCTACAGTATCTAGGACAGCAGGTGAAGACCATGGGTCATCTCAAATTGTGCCAACACTATCTTACTGAACTGCCTGTATGGGTTTTTTATTTACTGTACCACATTGTAATGTGGGATGATTTTAGCTGTGAACTACTTTTAATCAGCTTCTCTCTCTTCGTGACTGATGCAGGTTCCATCCCAGCAAAGTCAGCTGTGCATCAGTTCATGAGATACAGAGAACTAAAAGAAAAGAAGAGGAAGACATTTTCAAAACCCCAAAAGAAATCAATGAAATCAGTCAAGGTAATTTAATATTGAAGTTTGATACTGTTAAGTTGCATTGTCTGACACAATAGTCTTATCTTCTGCCTCTGATTTCTCATCTAGATTTCTGTTGGGATCATGGTCAAGGCCAAGCATGGCTTGAAGCCCATAAGAGGGAAAACTGTACCTCTAGATGTTGGACCTCAGTGGTCATCAGAGCAACTTTTGGCAGCTGCCTCGAAAAGACTAAAAGATTTTGACCAAGACATGGAGGATAGAGAATATGTCCTGCTCTATCCTGATGGCTCGCAGACAACACATATCCCTGGGACTGAGACACCCTTTACAATTGAAAAGTACAAAAAGGCCATTGGAAAAGCTTATCAACGGATCACATTGTACATCTGCACCCTTGAGGACTTGTCAAAGAGTAAGTATTGAAAGAAAGCAGACATACATGTAAAACAAATCAGATTGAGGCGATGACAGAGATGAGGGGGAGGATGAGGTTGTTGTTAAGGTGCCACCCAATATGTCACCTCTTTCTGACACAGTGGTAGGTACATCTCAGGGATTCACTTGTGCAAGATATCTGTGCTCTACAGTACAGCTACAGTAAAAAGTTCTGGACAACAGTTATGAGAATAAGCATATACAGTGGTTAGATTCAGTGTTAAGGTTATGAATAAGTTAGGTATATGTTGACACTTGGCAGCTATGGACAGGTCCTGAGGGCAGTGCAGTACACCAGAGTGTAGTCAGTGGTAAGTCAAATCTCTGCTGGCACATTGTTTTGGTCCCTGTTCCAGCTTTATGAATATCAGTATGTTTCAGAAAGCATTTGATGTACTGTACAACACAATAGCAATTTCTACTTCTTAATTACTTGTATTTTAAGGTCAACCACAACATCTTATCGTAAAGCTCACTATTTGCGCTGTTCGACATGTAAGCTTGCGCAGATTCTTGAAGTTTTATGGCACAGCAACATAGTCGTTAACACCGCCTTCAGCTGGACAGGAGTCCTGGTGCTAGAAAGAGGAGATAACAACTTAATTTTGATTTTGCGGCAGGTAATTAAATCATGACTTAAAAAGAATAGTGAAGTAGTAGTGAAGTAGTAGCAGGGTGTTGTTTTCTCTTCTTTATTCGTAAAGGGTGTTTGTCTAATTTTCAAAGAAATAATGATCAGACTCCGACCTCAAGGTGGTAAATTATTATTCATTAATCAAGAATAAATGAATGGATGTAAATGCAGGCATTTTCTAATCCAAACAATCTAACCTATTACAATTATCCGAATTATCAGACGTGTAGTTTGGCCTACAATGACAGCTATATGGCATTTGGTAGGTGTTGCAACAGATGTCAGCAATACACAATTATATATATATGCAGAAGCACAGATAGTGGTTGTATAATTTTTATAAATACAATGAATCAGTAGAATATATTTTTTTGTTTGTTTGTTTTTTTTTTAGGATATTGATTTTGAATAATACATACTCCGGTACAGTAGGTGGCGGTATGCAATTTACAGTTGGTATTCCAATCCGCCAACAAAGAAAAAAAGAGAAGAAGAAGTTTGGTTAGCGTACCGCCATGTCGAGGAGACGCTGTGTTTTCAAGTGCGAAAGAAAGTTCTCTCTGTACACACTTCCCAAGGACGACGAGTTGAAGAGTCAGTGGTTAAAATTTATTTTCAACACTGTACCTCAAAAATACAACCCCAAACTCCCCGTGTGTTCCCGTCATTTCACAGAGGACTGCTTCCTGAACCGGTCACAGTTCGCGGCTGGCTTTTCTCAACGTTTGGTCCTGAGAGAAGGATCTGTTCCCACTTTGTCTGGACAACCCGGACATTCCGGAGACACGGGATCACCACCTGTGAGTATGCTTTATTAGCTGTGGATTTGGTATGTGTGACACACGCAAGATAGCTGCTATAGGTTGATGGTCGGTTGATGCTAAGCGTTAGCTGTAGCTCAATTGTAGGCCTCGGCCAACTCTCTAGCTAACGTAACTGTGAAACGTTTGGCAATCAACTGCAGGTCCACTTTTCCCCAATACCATGAAGGAAATAAGGCGATCGTTTACCGATCTTAACACACCTACAAGTGCTCTGTACTTGGAGCAAAATTGCCCAAGTCACGAATCAAAACAGTCTGAGTCAATGAAACGAGTCGCGTTTCACACCACTGCACGTAACGTCAGGTGTGTGCTTCCGCTGTGGTTACCAGGGAGTTAGCAACGTATTTCTCTAACAGCGTTACCTGTCGTTTTTTCTTCGCAGCCGACATTTTTTTTTACGTCGGCGGTTTCCACAAGTGCACCTTATTACTTTACTTCGCACTCTGAAACGTCCTCGCCGAGTCTCGGTTAGAGACTACTGGCTTCTGTTCTTCCTCTGTCGATGTCAGACTCGGCCTCAAACTAGTGCGGTGTGGAAAATCGCAGTAGTTAAGCTATGTCTGTGTTTTTAGCTGCTCCGTGACAGGCCTGTTCCTGACATCCCGTTTACACTTAATGGGCGTGACAGTTCCTACACAAGCGGAAAGCGGTTGACCAATCACAACAGACTGGGCCAGGTGGCCAATCAGAGCAGACTGTTTTTTGTGCGTGTGGAGGGGGCTTAAAGAGACTTGGTTGAAACAGGCGTCTCGGACAGACGCTGCAACACTAGACAGCATGAGGAACGTGATAAGAGTATGAGAACCAGATTTAAAGTATGAGTTTTATATGTCTCTTAACTGGAGCAAGCTGCAGCCATTGAGTAGCGCATGCCGCGTCACGAGGAAAAGAAAACTAGTTCAAACAAAACATGGTAAAGCTTTATCTTCCCCTCTTAAATATTTCCTTGTACCCATCGTCTTTGTATTCGCTGGACTATTGACGTGTAAAATTGTTTCATATCTTCGAAAAAGTATATCAGAAAACACGAGCGAATGACTTTACTTACCGCGTGAGCTTGTTGCCCCATTGACACTGCAGCAGCGTCCTTGTTTTTAACTAGCTACTTGCATGCAAAACCCATGACCCTCCGAGGTGGGTGGGTGTTGGGAAGCGCGGCGTCTGCAGCATAATTAAAACATGGCGGACTCTGAGGGATTTAGACTTAAACGGTTAGAGGTACGACGCGCACATGGAACCGCCGTGTTCGAGCGCGGCAACTGTCAGGCAGCAGGCTAATTGATTCGCTTATTTGGCTACGTGACCCTTATTTATCTTGGGCTAGCTTCCGGTCGAGATGGGCACATCCAAGCTAATGTTAGCTAGTTAGCCTAAAACCCCGTAGCGTTTCTGCTATTCAGCGCTGATGCATGCCGCTGCGCGAGGCTCCATTTCACAGCCGGGCAATTTGATGATGGCTTACTGAACATATTCGGCACAGTATGACACTTGTCTTTTGGATCATTGGAGCATGTATTCATCCAGTGCTGCAACTTTATATAGCAGCTGATAGCTGGAGCCCCACATCCTCTCGCCTGCATCGCGGAGGGCTGCAGCTGAACAATACAAGTCGAGATTGTATTGAAGTTGTGTGTTGTCACACGAGTCACTTAAATGCTCTGTTAACTCAAATTCACCTGCAACTTTTATCATATCTGAGTTGATTGTTTGGTTTGTGAGTTCGTTTCAAATGACAAATGTGCCAGAGTATATCATCAATTTGTAAATGGAGTTTGGTGGCATGCCCCCTCCATTCAACTGTACAGACAGCGTGAGGCCTGTAGCTCCTTTAATTGATAAAAGCCATACATTGATCACAACAAGGCTTGCATGCCTTGTTCCCTAAAAAGTTGACTTGAATGATGTTACATTCAGTCAAAGTATGAGTTGTTCTTTTTATGTTTAGCCAAGCATCAAAATATATGCTTGAATGTACAAACACCTCCATTCCAAACTTGTGGGGGGTTTTTTCACCTCACCCCGGACAGTTGACCTTGGAGATTGTTGTGATGGGTGTAATCAATCTGTAACTCGTGTTATTAGTTCAAGGTGAGGGGGAAAGCTGCCTTTTCTAGCCAATTGTGTTGAAAATGGACATGTTTCTGCAGGCAGATTGTGTACATCAGCAATGTACAACAGTCAAGTCTATTGTGGATCTACAAGCAGCAATGAACATTTTGTTTTTGATAGAAATCCCTTGAAAAAGATCGACAGATTGTGATGAAACAAAGTTTGGTAATCATGTGTAGAAGGGGACTAAAGAAAGCTGGCACAAGTCTGTCCCTTGAAATGCCCTTTTTTATTTTATTTTATTTTTATCTCTCTCTTCCCTACAGCATGAGGAGCGCCTGTCCAGAGCGTTTGATGAAGTGATGGGGCTGGGAAACTTTGCTGAAACCTCCAGGAGCTCTGCCACCTCTTCCAAAAGTGGAGACCAGGATGAAACAAAAGGAGCAGATGAAACGTCAGGACAAGAGGAACAGCTACCGGTTGAAGAAGAGGATAGCAATGGCAGTAGACAAGAAGAAAAGATGGATGAGGTCGGAGAGTCATCCCCTCCTCGCATTCCCTCCCCTCCCCCCGAACGAAACTCCCCGTTTACCGCGAGAACCAATGAAGGAGGCGGAGGCGGAGGCGGAGGTGGAGGTGGAAGTGGAGGAGCAGCGTTTGATGATGCCCTGGATGGCCTTCCTATGTATGGGCCAGAAGAAGATGATGAAGATTGGCACTTTGCCCTTCCAATGGGCACCCTGGAGGATGTCGATGTGGATAAGGCAAACAGACAAAGACGGCAAACAGAAGAGAGGAACAACTCAGGTCGTGTCGATCCCTTTGCTCGTGAGCCCAGAGGTGGGGTGGAGGAGCGAGTAAGGGAAGAGAGCACTGAGTCTGCCAACACCTCCCACTCCTCCCAGGACCACACACCTGACAACAGCAGAGGTAAGACTGCCTGGATGGATCCCCAATGCCATAATACTAGTGTCTATCCACTGTGTTGTGGCTCAGTCTCTTAATAGGACCTGATCTAAGACAATATGTCCTATGTGGCTGCGAGGGGAAACTGGTAAAGTCTGACCAAATGTCATCAGGGTTATTCGGGATTGGCTGTTTCAAAAAATATTGAAGCTGGTTTCAAACATGCATGGGTTTCCGAGCAATTTACTTATTCATGACATTTTCCAGAGGGGCTCTATGTGATAACACAAATGTCTGAAAGTGTTGCGTTGGGCATTTTTCTGGAATTTTCTTGAGTCCCTAGTAAAATTAACAAGCGAGTCCATGTGAGAATATAGCAGGAAAATCTGTCCCAGAAATCTTCTGTTGTGAACACGTCTGAACTGAACTCCTCATATGTGAAAGAAAAATTATTATAAATGTCCAGACCCAACTTTCCAGACAATTTCTGGAGTTGATGTCTGAAAACGGCTGGAGAGTGACATCTGAAAATAAATCTTTCTATTTTCTTTCATCATTTATGTTACTAGTAGTTTTTGTGACATGTTCAAGGGCAATTTTTCACAGAAGACTGTAAGCAACAGTTCTTTGAGCACAGTCAGTATATCTGGGAATTGAAAAACGTGCAAACCCAGTGTAATGCTATAACTGTTTTTTCAAAGGAGATTAGTGTAAAATGCTTTGAAAAAGAATCCCCTGTAATTGTATGTAATGCAATTGTTTACATGGAGTTCATCGTTTATTGTTTCTGGGGATTTACACTCTTGGTTTAAGTGAACGTTTTTCATTTGAACATTTTTTTTCCTCCTCTCCTGTCAGATGGAGGTGTCCTGAACCAGGGTGAGGAGACAGAAGACAGCCAGCAGGGAGAGGTGGGGATTTGGAGAGATTGTCCAAAAGGCGATTTTAAAATAATTTTTTGAATATTCAGTCATCCCTCCTTTATATTTTTATTGTTTCAGAGGTCAGAAGCAGCTCCCATGGAGGACAGTAATCCCCCGATGTCTCCTAGTATCAATATTAAAGATGAGCCCATTGATGAGGGCTATGATGCTGCTTTACTTCCTCAGAGCTCGATCAGGCAGATAAAAGAGGAGCTGGAGCATCAGGAGGTAGGTGTGGGGAAAGGATGTTATCCGCATGCTTCTGCTGACTCATTGTTTTGTTTTATTCAATATTAAATAATACAATTAAGGCAGTAAATAGACTATTTAGAATGAAGGTGTCAATAGCACATACTATGTGCAGATTGTTATTGAAAAAGGCACATTAAATCAGTTATTTTAATTTTTTGAACATGACTTGAAACATTACAGTATAGAGAGGCGCTAGAGACATAATGACCCGCGTTAAAAAAATAATCATATTTGGTATGTTAAATCATTGCAGGAAGAGCTGAGAATCAGCTCTGTTTACTCTGTTGGAGGAGCAAACACCTTTGTGTCTCCTGCTGGTGAGTAGTTTTTTCTCTCTCTGTGACATGTATTTCTCTCTTTTAATACTACAGCTTTTGTTTTGCAGTGGTCATATTGTGATACTGGAATATAACACCTGTGATGGAATTTTACTACACACTGGGCCTCATTCTTATCTTAAATTTCTAATCCTAATTCCTAAATGGGTTTGTATCGTGAGTTCGTACGAACAGGCCACATTGGATTCATCAAACACTTTT
The DNA here is from genome assembly GCF_022379125.1 of Scophthalmus maximus. Taxonomy (NCBI): domain Eukaryota; kingdom Metazoa; phylum Chordata; class Actinopteri; order Pleuronectiformes; family Scophthalmidae; genus Scophthalmus; species Scophthalmus maximus. The sequence continues at coordinate 17,421,331 of NC_061529.1, read as the reverse complement.
ATCTTCAGTGTGTGAAGGACGTGCCTATGCGCGATGAATGTCAACTGTGCGTGTTTGAGCGAGATCTGAGATCCTGCTTCAAAGATGCATGAAATAAACTTAAGGAGTTAAGTGACGGCCTAAAGCAGAGCTGTTAATACTGTGTAATAGGGGTGGGCAATATAACCTCAAAATTATATCACTAAAGTTCCAGGAAAATTGAGTCATCCTTCTTTTCCAACTACCTAGCTATTGTACAATATTATCACAAATAAAATTGACTTCAAATTTGAAGTACAAATGTAAACAAGCAGCAATCCAAACAAAATTTGAATGTAAATACTCACTGCAGTGGGGGCAGATGAGCAGGCTAACAAACTCGCACTCGGACACCGCAACACATCAACACTGTGCATTGTTCCAAATCAATGTCTTGCTTCCCTAAATGTTTGTCCAGATTCGAGGTGCTTTCTAAAAAAAAAGTAAGGCAGACTTTTGACTGTTCATCGCGGTCCATACTTCACTCTGGCTCGGATGTTAAGCGCCCTTACCTTGATGATAAACCTCTTGGTGATTAGTCAGTGCCTTGCAGACATGTAGGCTTTGTTTGCTGCCGCTGCCTGGGCTGACGCTCTGCTCTCGTTCCCAGACATCTTTGGGCTTGTGTCGTTGTTGAGCGCATACGTCATCGCGTCACTATATAATTAATATCAAGAATTTGCGATATCACACTTTTTTTACCATGTCAAAATTTATACCCGTATTATAGTTATCTTTACCACGGCATATGTGTGCATATGTTGCTTGTTGTATGTACCCTCCTGTCTCATCTGCAGGTTGACTAGAGATGTCATGAGCTAATTTGAGTGAATTTTAGGTAAATTATCTGAAAATAGTTTGCATGGCGATAATCAACAACTCCATTCTCGGCTTGCCCAACACGCATGCCAACTGCCAAAGATGTGCGCTCCCCCTGGCCATTGCACAATGTTGAACAGGTACATGAATAATTGTAGAATTACATTAATATTTAAATTGCAGAAACATACAGAATACTGTTAACATAATGAGGTAAAATTTTATTGAATTGAATTCATGTATAATTGCTTCAAAGTGATGAAAAAAGCAATCCATAAGTGCACAACTCAGCAGACTAATGAATGTGACTCCTACAACAGGTCTGGACCACTCGTAAATTATGTTCCTACTTTAAAGAAAACTCGAGATACAAGAAAATTGGTGAATGCGTGAAGTTCTAAATCTCTCGTGGACACGATGTAAAAACAAATCTGTTTGTACAAGCGGTTCTTGTATGAGGACCATTGTTCTTATTATTCTAAGATGTTTTTCTCTGTAACTCTGACCCGACCGATGACCCTTGAGACCAGTGTGCACCCGATGAAACACTTTTGTGCCGATATTTTACACTTCCAGTCTTATACTCCCCTTTCCTCTCACACTGATAACAGTATGAGAGTGTACTCAGACGAAGTCCTATTCATCTGACATTGTAGACTCTGTCTTGCCTCGAAAACAGCAGTAGATAGTAATAGGCATGTTTGTTATAGTGATGTGATCAAAAATGCGCAAAACATATGTAATAAGATATATAATGTCTTTTCTTTACCAACCTTTTTCCTCTTACTCAAGTGCCAGCGGCAATCCCACCCCCCACTCCAGCAGCCATTTTCATCCCAGGTAGAGGAACTGTCCTACAAGCTATGGCTTCTCTTCCTGTCAGGCCTCCACTTCCAATCCCCGGTTCACTACCAGCTCTGGCAACAGTTCCCCAACGTCCACCTCAGCCCCCTGTTCCTGGTAGCGTCCACTGCAGTGGCTGCTCTAAGGTACATTTGTAACTCTGTGCTGCTCTTTGCAAAACATGACACATTTATTATATTAAAGAAAACTCATTATTAATGTAAAAAGTTGAAATTTTAATTAATCAAAGCACTGATGGGGAAAATTACAAATGATCTATTGATCCGCTGTATGCATGAGATGAATACTAAAGTCACTTGGACTTTGGACAATGATAAAGCTCTTTTCTATTTTTTTTGTCTTTTATTTCTTGTCATGTTTTATGGTTTTGTAAATTGTTCTAGGTTCTGCTGAAAGGCCAAACAGCATTCCAAAGAAAAGGTTCGACGCAGCTCTTCTGCTCCACAGTCTGTCTGACTGGACATCTGCCTCCAGCCACCAAGAACAGATTGTGTTTCCAGTGCAACAGGTACATACAGATGTTTCTCATTCATTTTGACCTGATTGTTGCGGCAGTACGAGACAGTTTTGCTGGGACGGCAGAAGGGGGGCCTAGAAATAATTTATCCAGGAGTAGCTGCAGTGCACACGAGGGGGCACGTGAGCAGTCCAGACGGGGAATCAGAGAAACAATATGAAACACTTTGGGAATGAGTCACAGTATACTTACACATTAAAATAATCTTAATTTCATAGTGGACATTGTGTTATGACCATAGAAAAAGGAAGGATTATTTATATATAGATTCGGGGTGATTGCCCTGGAGCACTATCCAATGAGGGGGCACCAAATGATTAAGACAATGAGACCAGAGCTGCCCCGCAAATTAAGCAAGGCCCCGCCTCCCCCCTCATGTCCAAGTGAGTTAGTCAATATTGTGAGAGGATGAAGCGTAACTGTCCTTAATGAGAAGAGGGGGAAACAGTCTCCACAATAGTGAACTGTGGGAACAGCAGTCAGGTCAAAGTGTTTTCGCTGCTCTCCAAGTCTGATGTCAGCAAATAACAATAGTTTAACGTTGATGTGCTCGTTTGCAGTGCATCTCAGTTGAGTTGGCTAATCATTCTCTCCCGTTTTTTGCATCGAGCACCAGAGCAGCCTTTTTGAGTAAAGTGTGTTTGTGTGTCAGAGAATAAAGAGCTCATCCTGAGTCGTGTGTGTGTGTGTGTGTGTGTGTGTGTGTGTGTGTGTGTGTGTGTGTGTGTGTGTGTGTGTGTGTGTGTGTGTGTGTGTGTGTGTGTGTGTGTGTGTGTGTGTGTGTGTGTGTGTGTGTGTGTGTGTGTGTGTGTGTGTGTGTGTGTGTGTGTGTGTGTGTGTGTGTGTGTGTGTGAAGGCGTCACAATTTCAAGCAGCAACCAGTGAGGACCAGTCCAGATAATTCATAGCTGTGATGGCACTCCTTATTGGTGCAAATTTTAAAAATGGACTAATGCAAGATGGAAAGCTATTGATTGAGATTGACTAGTGATCAAACATTGAATTAAAAGTGTTGATTAGCAGGGCATACTGCAGGGTAATATGGATGCACATCTCTCAGTAAATAATGATCATCAAGTATTCAGACAAGCCATAGTATAAATAGTATTTGACATTTGAAATGTATTTAAGGAAATCTTGAGGAGCCAGTTTGAATGGGCCTGATCGAGCTGATAACATTTATAATGAATAAAGATTATCGATAATTTAAAGTTGCCATACTTAAATTTCTCAGGAGAGGAGATGGTCAGTTAATATTGTTTGTTTATACCTCATTATTTTCCTCATTATTTTCTATATAGAGTCAGGTAGGGGGCCCCTCAGCCGAGGGGCTTGTCATATTTTCTGTAATAGATATTTTATTTACTGGAAGTGATGCAAACAAGTACAAAAAAAGAAAGTATTGCAATTTTTTGCGATTCAGGTGCATATATATATATATATATATATATATTTGGGTGCATGACATGTTGCATTGGGATGTGAGTGGCATTCAGATTTGAGCATCAGTGTAACCACTTGTTTTGGTTGGGTCTTAATTTTTCTGTATGTGCTGGAAGCCTGTAATATAGCTATATGTTCTTGTAAATCTTTGGTGTTCATACCATAGTAAATGTCACTTTTTTACATGTTAAGTCAGAGGAGAGAGGTGGGGCACTTAAAAAGTAGTCACCCTGGGGTACCCTAGAGTGTTAATCTGGGCCTGCCGTAGACGGTATAAAATAAGTGGACAGACGTGGCTTTCGGGTCTGAAAAGTGAATGCCAATGCAGAACTGCCCTAAACCTGCATTCTTTCTAGTGTCAGCAGAGGGTTACTCCACTGGCTATAGAAACAAGTCCGGTGTACAACTGAGAAAATGAGCCTACATCTCACGTGATTTATTATCTCAGTAAACAGAGTTCAATTCAATTATCTGTCCTCACTGATGCCGCTCTGCGTCACTCTGCATCAGTCTTTACTCGCTCGACTCTCATGGTAATCAGCTGCGTTTTTAAGGAAAATTAATATTTGAAACGGTAGAACTAACCGTCGTGAAATTCCCGTGAATACCGTGTTTCATCACTAGTGTCACATATACTGCATTATCTAGCATTAGTGTATTGCCGCAATCAACTCACCATCAAAACTTAGCAGGGGTCCTGGTCCTTGGCGTGAACCCTCCCCCCGTGTTTGCTTCAGACGTAGCTCCCTGTTCTTTACTTGGGTCATTGGAACGGTTCTGTAACAAGAATATGAAATTTTTATGGTTAAATGCTATACAGTATTTAGGGCCAGATTAACATTGTGGCGCTATTTAATTAAACATCTAATTACTCATTAATACATACAAACACATCAAATTAGTGTGTGTTTGTGTGATCTGTACCGGGTCTTGCCTTATGTCGGGCAAAGTTCCTTCATCGCCCGTCTCCATGTGCAGTTCTTTTTCCACTGGCCAATGATGCAAATGAAAAAAAACACCTCCAGCCAGGCGTGGGGCGGTGGGGGAGAAACGCACTCCACCTATAGTGAAGAGTTTCGTGGCCAAAAAAGCGGTAAGATACCAACAATTGTTACTTCTATTTCTGCTTCTGTATTTCAATCAATTTCTTTTTTTGGAGATGATAATATTCATTGTGGACTTCACTGATTTACTCTTTCTCTATCTTTACAGGCGACTGGTATAACTTCTGTCGGACTCCGCCCAGGCGCTCGGTACTCGGGACTCGCAAAAGCAGAGAAACAGCAGTTCGAGGCTGAGTTGTCCACTTTAAAGGCTAAGGTGACGGCCTTGGAAGAGGAGATTCAGAGTATGAAACAGGAAGACCAGAGACAGGAGGAGGACAACCAGAGACAGATAGATGAGCTTCAGAGAATGAAACAGGAAGATCAGAGACAGGAGGAGGACAACCAGAGACAGATAGATGAGCTTCAGAGAATGAAACAGGAAGATCAGAGACAGGAGGAGGACAACCAGAGACAGATAGATGAGCTTCAGAGATTGAAACAGGAAGATCAGAGACGGGAGGAGGACAACCAGAGACAGATAGATGCGCTTCAGAGATTGAAACAGGAAGATCAGAGACAGGAGGAGGACAACCAGAGACAGATAGATGAGCTTCGGAGATTGAAACAGGAAGATCAGAGACAGGAGGAGATTGAGAGCCAGAAAAGGGCAGTTCATAGACTGAAACAGGAACACATGAGAAGGAAGGAGGACAACCAGAGACTGAAAGAGGTGATTCATAGACTGAAACAGGAACAAGAGACGGAAGGAGGACAACCAGAGACTGAAAGAGGTGATTCACATACTGAAACAGGACCACAAGAGATGGAAGGAGGACCAGAGACGGAAGAAGGAGATTCAGAGATAGTACAAGATGAATCAGAGTCTGCGGTCGGCCCTGGATGCGCTGGCAACGCTGCAAGAGTTCCCTCTAAGCACGCCCGAGAGACCACAGTTAACCCCCCCAACGCATCTCATCACCCTCAGCACCAGCAGCTTTTGACTTCTGTTCACCATCAGCTCCCCCTCTAATTTTTCCATTTTCCCTGACAGCACCCGGACCTGGAAATATGTGGGGTGGGAGCGGAGGAGCATGCATCACTCTGCCAAATGAGTCAAGGCCGCGTGGATCGCTACAGGTGTTTCCTGTTTAAATTTGTTGCTGTTTAAAAAGAAAAGTACCAGGCGTGGTGCACCGCAACAAACTGGGATGGATCGATGGGGAAGTAGCAGCTCCCTCAAAATCTGGATGAGTTCGCCATGAGCACCAGAGATTTCCCAGTATGGGAATACGAAATGCAAAGATGGTGGTCGATTGGATAGATGAGGTGCTGCGAACACCCCGTCAGTTTGTTCTGGGACTCATTCGTTAGGTTATTTCACCTACAAACCTTCTGAATTGTGTACAGTCTAATTGTAAATGCATTTTCATTTCATAATAAACACTTTTTCTGTGAAGTGCCTTCTTGACTTTAACTTCATTGCTGCAATAATAAAAGTAGGCTACAGCGGTGCTTGCGCGCCGTTTCTGTCACATGCATAAATGCATATCACTCTCAAATAAGTGGTAGTAATCGTAATTATAATAAGAACAATAATCTTTTTAATATTGCCATTTTCAACATTAAAACTGATAGCCTTGAGTAACAATTATATCCAACCAGGATTTGTTTATGACATAGTTATCCTCCGCTTATAAATGTCCTTAATGACTCTGGCTAGTGGCATGAAATATTCAAAAAATTCCAAAATGTACCCCAGGGCTCTTTCATTGTTTGAATTGTTCAAGGGGCTGATGACGTCTTTCACTGGCATATTATAAATTAGCCACATGCAGCTGTATCGCTGACTCTGAAACAGACAGAGTAGATGCTTCAATTAAGACTAATAGCGTTAACGCTAGCTAAAGCTAGCTCGAACAAAGGGAAAGTCTTGTGAGTTTCATTCACCTGAAACATAGCAAAACACATCTCATATTTGGGCTAATGTTTTCAGTTAATTGCTATACTGTTTGATGTTAATGTGAAACTTGACTCATTTGTTATATCTGGCCACTGAATGATTCTCCTATTGATGTTTAAGAAGAATATATGATACGCTCACACACTGGACCGTAATAATAGTTTCTTACTGATTTCTCACACCATGTCCAGGTAATGAACCAGGCAGTACTGTTCCCTTGAAACGTTTAAGCCTGATTGCATGTTAAAATCTGTGAGTTGAAACTGCCAATTTGTTTGCTCCAACCTCCGATTCAGCCATCATCCTGTTTTTTTCTCTCCAGCAATTGTGTTTATTCCTTGTGCCCTTCTCTTTGCAGGGAGATCCTTCAGCCCCGGGACATGATCACCATTCCAGTAGATGATAACGCCTACATGCACTTCTGTGGCCAGTTCTGTCTGTCAGTCTTTAGACACAAGAAGAAAAGTGGTGAGAAGATTCCTGACAAATTGGTTGAAAAGCGGCTAGAGAAGAAGCCAGAGAAGCCGCCAGAGAAACCGGTGGAGCAACAGTCTGAAAAACCCTTCTGCAGCGTCTGCAAAGTCACCAAAAAGGTAGGACATACCTGTTGCTTTGACAGTAAGGAAAGATTTGTTCAATAAGCCTGATAAGCCAAGCCAGGTTGTCTGCGCCTGTGCTCTTCTTTTTCTTGTCCCTTATGTTCGACTGGGGCCATCCACAGCAGATTGAGCATGAGGTCACCCATCAAGGTCGTCTACACAGACTCTGTAGTGATGCTTGTTTTCTAACATGGCGCAAGATCCGTCATTTAGCAATGAACTGCTGTGAAGGCTGTGGACTTTACTGCAATAGCAGTGCAGGCTCCTGTCAGACTCTCACCATTGATAGATCCAAGCTCAACTTCTGCAGTCCTACTTGCGTTGGCACCTACAAACAGGTACCATTTTGTCGAGTTTCTTTTGAAATAAGGATGTTTCACTCTTTATGACAATGTGATGTAGATTCAGCACTAACAATTAATAATACACAAATTTTGCCTTCATTGGCTTGAAAAGACATTGACTCCAAATTTCAGCTTCAGTAACCAGAAATTACATTTTATATATATATATATATATATATATAAGTATATATAATATCAAATGGAATCGATTGTGTGCCTGGATGCCTTGATTTTACACATTTTCTAGATGTACTCATACATTTCTAACTGTGTTTTTGTACAGACATGCAAAAAGACTGTCAACTGTGCGTACTGCCACAAGATGGCGATAGTGTCCTCAACCATCATGGAACGAGACCAAAGGGGCAAAGTTCAACTTTACTGTTCATCTGTTTGTATGGAACAGAGCCGTCCACCCCGACATACTCTCAGTGGTAGGGCACGCACGCACGCACACACACACACTAACATGCCAGGTTTGGTGGGACATGCAGTCTTTAAATGTAGTATCCAGAAAAAAAGTCAGATTCACTACAGCATTTATCACACGTTTGATTCTTTTTCAATCCGCTTAGAGCATGTTCGCATAATAGAAATATTTTACTGTATTTTTAAATACTACTTTTTTATGTTTATTATGCAAATCCTTTCCTTAAGGTACTCCATTCCCATGCTCCCTGTGCAAGGTGTCAGCTGTTCCTCAGTATCATCTGGCCATGGTGGACGGCACCATTCGTAACTTCTGCTCCTATGACTGTGTCTCCATATTCAGGGTAAAGGCGCCAGTACCAAAGGATGTGTTGGTTTGAACCTTGTCTTTGTTTAAATTTGACATTGCTGTCATTTTTACTCCATATCTTTATAGAAATCCGGGCACCCCTCTCAGCTGGAGCTGACCAATGGCATCTCCTCTCTCAGGGACCCCTCCATCAGAGATGCCCCCAAAACAGGGCCCTCTGCTGGAGCCAGCTCAGTCCCTCCCATCCCTCAGGACTACCCATCCTCAGTCCCCTACCCAGGCCATCATCCCAGTCATACCTCAGTGCCCCCACTAGTGCCTCCCTACCCATCCACATCCTCCCCCTCTGTTCCAGGGCAGGCCCATGCCAGAGGGCCCCTAAAACCGACAGAAGGTGGAAACAGAGACGCCTCCAAACTAACCTGCCATCAGTGCAGCCAACAGTTCAACACCAAGCCGCTGCTATTCAGTCACCAAGTAAGGAGTACAGGTCACAAGTTTGTGTGTATGCAGTCGCTCAATATATACACATAATTTACACTCATCGTCTAACCATAAAGATGATAAAAGTAATGTTGGTTTTTTTTCTCGCAGGGTCATATTTCTATGTTCTGCAGTACGACGTGCTGTGAATACTATAAAACCCAGAAAAATATCATTTTGCCATGCGAGTGCTGTAAACAGGAAAAGGTCCCCTTTGACATCATCAGCTGCAACCTACAGGACCTGGTTTTCTGCAGTGAAAGTGAGTTGACACCGCTTTTCCCCTTTTTCTTCCTCCCCTGATTTATCCAGGCCTTTCATTGAACCGGTAGACCAGAATTACGGCTGAAAAATGTTTTGGTTGAAGTATAAAATTATAGTTGCAGAATGTCTGATATATGCTAGTTTACTTGGACCAATCGCAGTCTTGATAAATACAAAATCAATATAGCCCCAAATGCCAACTTTGGTCATTGTCATTGTACTGGTGGGTCGGAAATACATGTCGATAGCACCGTAATTTGAAAAATATAATATCCCGTCCATCATGTGTGCCAGACTGTAAGCTTCTCTACAAACAAGACCTGACCTCTCGCAACAAGGATCATTCCTGGCATCCCTGTTCCTACTGCTCTGGCATCAGCCAGAAGATGCTGCACAGCCACTATGGAGGCAAGATCGAGGAGTTCTGTAAACCCCACTGCATGTCCCAGTACACTGTACTCTACTATGGGGTAAGGAGTTGGACATCCCAGTACATTGTACTTTGTATAACACTAAAAGAAGCATACGCACTATTTGGTTTTGCTTCTTTCATTGTCTATAACTTTTTTCTCTGTCTTCTCCACCTGTGGTTTCCTTTCGTCATCTTCCTTTCCTCCTCCTGTCCAGATGGGGAGATGTGACAGTTGTAGGAAACAGGGCTACATGGCGGAGAAGCTGCAGTGTTTGGGTTCAGTCCGTAACTTCTGTAACCTGCCCTGCCTTCTCCAGTACTGCTCCCATCATTTTGATACGAGTCACAACAACAACAACAGCAGCAGTAATGGTACTGGAACGGCCCCACAGACACCATATGGTAACTTGTGTCACATTAGTGTTGATGTGATGTTGGGCAGCGTTTGTCCCAACAAGCTCATGCTAGTTGAAATATCACAGGGGGAAATGTGATGTGACAATGTTTTCGGGGCAGTGTGGGAGGTCTTGTGCATCAACAACATGTTTAAGTAGGTTTTTGGTTTTGACTGCTAAAAAAAAAGAAGAAGAAATTACTTTGTCTGAAATTTTAATAAGTGCCAGGGACCAACAATATTAAATATTCTTTTACATTTGGGCTGGGAAGTTAAAGTTATCATTCCGTCTCAGGTATGATTCCCCCCTTTCTTTCTTCTAGCTCCAACCCAGCCACACCACCCCTCAAAGATGAATCCTGTCATAGCCGATGTCGTCTCATTGGCCAGTGGCTCTGCCACTCAGCCCAGTGTGTCAGCAGATACTGCTCTGACTGGTTAGTTTATACTTGTATATATCCCCGGGTGGCTGCTTTCAAAATACAACTCTGATTCTCTTGTTTTTCGAGACAACTTTCCAATGTAAGAATTACTCAGGAAAGATCTCATTCTAAAAAGAGGAGGATCATTTTTCATCTTGAATCGAATCAACTATTATAGGATTATGTCGTTTTATTAGTTATATTGTTTATATATTCATGGGATGCATTTCTTGCAGTGGGGTTTAATGCAGTGCCATTACATTTTCCTTCCTCTTTTGCAGGAGCCCTTCCGACCTCCATTTACGGCAAGAACCATGACCACGTATGTAGTACATGTGTGCCTCTATGTGTATATCTGATTTTAGATCTGGTCAAAAAGAAACTGTCCTCCTTTTGATGATGTTTTAAATGTTTAATGTCTGTGTCCAGGCCAGTACTCAGACTGACGCCATGCGCTTGCCAGTGTCCCGTCGACGTCAGATGAAGAACAAGTCGGTTCTGTGTCGACCCTTCACTATGGACCAAGAGATCATGTGCCAGCTGCCCTCATCCTCCACTGAATCAGAAGGTAACTTTAAAAAACACAACAATACGTGAACAGGCTCTGGTAGGTTAGTTTACAGAACATCTGCTCAGCAGTTTTAGGAAGCACAGCTAAGCTAAAACACTGACCAGCAGCATCCAGACTGTGAACTGCACCACAGGATTTATTTACAGTGATTTCAGAAGCTATTCAGACCCCTTCACTTTTTGTACACTTTGAGTCGTAGATTTAAATGAAATCATTGTTGCCTTTCAAGCCACACTCTAATCAAATATTTGCATTATACATTCATCAAAAATTAAACACTCAAATCTCTCATTTACATTAAGTATGCACACCTTCAACTCAGTACTTTGTAGAGGCTCCTTTGGCAGCAATAACAGCTTTGCTAAGTCTGTACAAGCTTTGCACGCCTGGATTTTGGCAGTTCATCCCGTTCTTCCTGGCAGATGCTCTCAAGCTGCGTCAGATCATATGCAAAGTGACTTTGAACTGCCACCTTCAGGTACCTCTACTGATGGACTATGTATTTGGGGCGTAAGAACAGTCGGACACGTCCACAGACGCCACTGTCTTGGCCGTTTGCTTCGGGTCATTGTCGTGCTGACAGGTGAACTGTCGCCCCAGTCTCGGGTCTCGTTCACTCTGGACCAGGTTCTTCTGCAAGGACCTCTGTGTATTTGACGGCATTCATGCTTCCCTCAAGTATGACCAGTCTGTCTACAAGAATAAAACATCATGAAATGCAAAAAGTGAAAGGGGTTTGGACACTTTCTGAAGCCACTTTAAACCAGGTGAAAAGACATTTGCAAGACAACCGACAACAAACGTTAAGTATTCAAATCTGTCTTCATCAAAACTTTGACAAGTGTTATAAGATTTTTCACTTTTTTCACCACGTGTGGAAAAATCTCTCCGCATATTTGTGACCGTTGATTAATGACTTTCAGTAGTTTTCTTTAAAGTAGTTGCATTTTGTTATGTTTCCCAAATCGCAATTTTAAAGTGCAATCACTTAATGCATCATGGAAAACAATATTGTGATTATATTGGATATCCAGGACTAGCATTGATCTTCTATTTTGTATAAAATATCAATGCAGAATAATTGACATGTTGCATGATGCTATACATCAGTTAATGCTCATTCCACAGCGAGCTTTGACAATGATATACTACGTTGTGTTAGTAACTCTGAACAAAGTAGCCGTGCTCCCGCAGGTCATGAGTGTCCTTGTAAGTCAGGGCAGGTTTATTTGTATTTTCAACAGCAAGGTTACACAAAGTGCTCATTGAAGGCATTAAGACAATACTCACTACGGCATCAATTTCATTCATTCTTTTTTAATTTATTTTCTTTTTGGTCCATTCAGTTTTTGGTTGTTCACAATTAGCTGTTTCAATAATTGCACCAGCTCTGCTAGATAGCCCCTCGCAACCATCCACTGAAGCATCCGCATCTCCAGTGCAGTCGCCCAAACCTCGGGGAGATACTCAGCCGTGTAGTGGCGTGCCGGCTCGCCTGACCGGACGGCATTTCCTGGGAGTGAGGGAGAACGACTCTGACTGCAAGGTCTGCTCACAAATAAAGAGGAAGAGGGTTGAGGAAGAAGAGGAGCAGCGGAAGAAGCAGAAGACGGAGGAGGTGGAGGAGCTAGAGAAGAAAACGGAAGAAAAGCAACACGCTGAGAAGGCTGGGGAGGGGAAAGAGGAGGAACCCTGTGAAGTGAAGGACTGTGAGCAGAGGAGCGGGAAAGCCAGAAGCCAAACTTCGTATTACTGTAAGACATGCTCAGGACAACCCAGCCTCTGTCCTGTGCCTTGTTTTGAACTCTACCACACCAGACTGATCTACAAGACGGCCCCTGAACTGGAAACATAAGGTGAGCCTCCCGAATGACACCAAAAGCTCTGAAATTTCAGAATTAATTAGAAAAAACATATTTGTTTGTACCACAGCTGTTTCCAATATTTAAGTATAATTGTGTATTGCGTGTGTAAAAAAAAAAAATATATATGACTACAACTTTTTTAATACTACAATAACAACAATTACCAACATGCCTTTTCCAAGTAAATTAAACTGGCTTCTTAAGAGGGTCGAGTGTGTCACCCCGAGTTTTTCTCTCCACAGCCTCCTGATCTGCTGACATAAGAGGTCGTCTCCTCCCCTCAGCCTGGACAAAGAGAATCAAGTTGCAATGTTAACTGGTTATACACCAGAGGCAGTATAAGTTGTTACACGGACATGGTAAACTGGTAGTGCTGTGATATGTTGCACCTCTCTGTTTTTTAATATACAAAAGTTAGCAGCATTTATGATCCCTTCTGCAGACCACATGCTCTCGGCGTCTGTCCTTCCTTTTTTTTTTCGTTTTGTGTAAATTGCCTCAGGAAATGACAACAGGCAAACACACACAGACTGAAAAAAAATTCATTCATTGTTTCACCGCATAACACCCTCTGCCATATACTCTGTAAAATGTTTTTTTATATTTATAAAATTCACTTATGCCTTGCTGCTCACAGATACAGCCCACACAATTTGTTTTCCCCAAACTTGGCATATAAAAAAACAGTTTATTGGTTCCAAACCCATTTCTATTATTTTAAGTAAATGGCTCCTAAACAATCAGTGAATGTCAGCGAGGTAAATTGTTTGTAAACCTCAAAATGTGTTAAACGGAGTAAAAGCAAGTTCATGAGGCTGGATCCAAGCAACTGTGCTGATAGGATAAATGTGGCTGAATAAGTTAAAGACCAGAATAGTTGCAGCTCTATCCGGCAAGGGAAAGCATTATTATTTTTACTGAGTAAATCTGGTTGACATTATTGTGCCAATATTTCTTAATTTGACGAAGGTTTCATGGCAAAAAAAAAAACAGCGTATTTTTGTGGCAGTAGTATTTTAACTTGGCTCAGTTATATTGGGTTTTATCTGATTGTCATGACATAATCCTGAAAATACTAATGCGTTTAAAATAGTTTGGAGCAAAATGCATAGAGGATGACATCTTAAAGGACGACAACATCTGTCCAGCTGATGCACAAATGCACCATTTTCCCAGAGAAAGGAGAGGTAGACCTGCTCCTTGGTTTCTTCTTTGTTGAAAGTCCTTGTTGGGATTCAGTTTTACAGCCAAATTACCAGTGGATGGCTTGATACATTTGGAGAAAGAGGTGCGTGGTTGTGTATAGTTTCATTAACCAATACATTTGGCAAAGAATTAACTTTCTGTCAACTCACTCAACGTTCCACCTGGTGTCGCAGACTGAACTTAAACATTCAACGTTTTATAAATGAGGCCAATTCTGCCTCAAATCTGTGAGTAAAGAAAACTGCTTTTATTTGGATGTTCAGTTAACTTATTTGTCCTGTTACCCCACATTTCAAGTTAGATATAATCATGATTAATAAAAGTTTAAGATTAAATGCAATACTGACCTCAACACTGATGCAGTCATGTGAACAAAGGCTGACCTCAATCCATGTTCAACATTTGAGTTGAACACAAGCTGTATTAGATCTTTGTACTTTTTATTTTTTTTTATCAACCTTCTTTGTGTTGTATATGTGTTACGTCTGTATCATGATTGCATGTTTCTTTTTACACTGTTTTCTCAAACATGGTTGAACTCACATGGAACAGATTTTTGTCGTTTGATTGTTTATATATTGTCAGCACCTGAAAAGGGTTGTTCTTGTTTTTGTTTTATGCAAAAAAAGATGTCAATAAATTTAATTTGAGGAAAAAATTGTACAAGATGATTTATTTCCCAAGTTTTACCTCACTTACCAGGTCACTTCAAAATGATCTCAATCAGTGGGATGAAAAAGACCACATTTGTCACACGTAGTGTTGCATGTGATATTAGCATAGATTCAGTAGATGGTAATGAGAATAAAATATACTCTATATTGGTGTTGTTTAGAAGAAATAAAGTGATTGGTGATTTCTGATCACACCCACACATCAAGTTCACACAAATTCTTACATGGTGCATGAAGAGGCAGACCAGCGAGATTAGAAACAGTTCACTGTTTCAAAAAACATTTGATCGTCGGAAATTGCCACATCTTCTGGTATTTCGTTAGTATGCTGGATAAGGTTAGTTTAAGGTGAGGGGGACCATAAAGACAGAAACAGACTGAACCCAGAGACTTTCCCCAACCCTTGGAATGAATACCACACCTGTAAATAGATGTATCCCTGTCCGTGAGGGTAGTATTACCCACCGGACGATTAGAAAGTCAACCACCGATGAAAATCAGTTTCACTCTGCTGTCATGAAGAAAATTTGTTGTAGTGTCTAAGAAAACTGAAGAGGAAGTTGAGTGCGGGCGATGATCACTGGTGAATGGGTACATTCCATAATAAAGAGCTATGAGTACAAATAAATAAAAACACAGCTGGTTGACACAGTTTCTTACAAATTAGCATTTGATGTCAGTAAATGATGGTGTTGCTGTTTCTCTCTTTAAACGTGTCGAGTAATTTAAACCTCAACAAAATCTATGTTCAATCATACTGAGATATTTGTAAAGAGTGGAGGGGTCCATGGTCAAATGTTTTCTTCTGTGAAACATTGAAATATTTATAACTCCACTCAAAAGGTGGTGTGTAGTTATATGTACCTTACTATGGTCATTTAAAAATGTGTGTCATAGTCACTTTTACAGAAAAATATGTTGATACATACATACAATAAATACATACATACATTCATACAGAACATACATACAAAATGCCCTGTATTGCCACGACAATATTTTGTGCATACTAAATCTGGAGTAATGCATTTATAAGTTAACTGAAAATATAAAAGTATCCTTTTCCTTGAATGTTTATATTTCATTTGTGTTGTTCATAATTATGGCCTCAATTCCATCCCTGAATAACTCTCTGTTTCGTGTTTACTCCTCGTATCTCTCTGTCTGTTCTTCTTTCTCTCTCTTCCTCCTCCTCTGTCTCTGCCCTCAGTTACGTCCTCAGCCAGAGAGGAGAAAGTGAAGGTGATAATGGTGCCAGTCCCAGTACCTGTCTTCATTCCAGTGCCTATGAACATGTACTCCCAGTACACACCTGTACCAATGGCTGTGCCCATGCCTGTAAGTCCCATTACATTACATTCACATCCTGTAAAACTTTATTTTAATGATTCAAATAACTATCTTTCCAGCTACAAATGAAATGTTATGTATTTTCTCCCATATTTTCCAGATTCCAGTACCCCTGGTAGTTCCACCACAGAAAAAGGAGATGAAAGATGCTGTTGTCCAATCAGAACCTTTGGCTGTAAAAGAAGACAAACATAATGAAAAGCCTTTTTCCAGTGCAGGTGATTTTTATCCTGATTTTTAAGTATTTAAGTTCTATGAAGCCTCGTTGCCACACTAATGAAGCAAAAAGGCAAACGTCAAAAACAATTTAATTTCACCTCATTTGTGTTTTATTTTTTTGCGTCTGCTCCAGGCCAGAGCATTTCTACTGCAGACGGGAAGTCACAAGTGGTTGATCCCGTAATCACTGAAGAGGAGGATACTCAAAAAGCTGACCTGCCTTCCACTGAAAGTCCAGAGAGGGGTGCAGAGTCTACTGATCCTCTGCCTGACGCCCAGCCAGGGACAACAACGACCACGACAAGTGACCTGCCGACCACCAGTGTCGAGCAGCAACCTCCTTCCTCTCCGATGATGGACCTGGAGATGGACTTTCCATCTGGTGAGATGTTGCGATGCGTTAAATGCTTTTCAACACCAAGTCCCCTGGAAAAAAACGACATGACATTTAGTTGCTTGGAACGTCAGCACCAAAGATATTAAAAATGTTATCATGATAAGGAGGAAACATTCACAACAAGTGTCACTCTAAGGTGCTCTGTGTGTGTTTCTGCGGGATCATTAGGTCGGAGGTCGTCTGCCCCGCAGCGAGGAGTGAAGAGACCCAGAGAAGGAGGCTACTCCGGCCGGAAACGGGTACGTTTCCCCAGATTGGTCACCGGTCTTTAGGTCATATCAGTTTTATCAGCATTGAAAAACCCTTTGTAGGCAGACAAGTTCTGTTGCATGCTGATGTATGCTGTTGTGATGTGGTGCGTTCAAGTGCGGTAAGAACCTGTGACTACTGACAGTGGAAGTCATTGTCGCGAGAGTATCACCAGGCCAACAGGTGTAATAAGTCCTGAATGTTACATGCATTCATTTATAAGACCAAAAGGTTTAGAAATATGCCCAGTGCTTCTGACAAATAAAGTGCAATTTTCAGCTCACAGTCGACCTCTCAGTCATTTCAGCCATGCTCTGCCCAGTACTCATTGCATTTCTGTTCACCTAGGGACGAAGGCGGACTGGTTCGTTGGGCCGTGGTGCAGTGGAACCTCCCGCCCCCTCCGCACTGAACCACCTGTATGGGGTTAAAGCCTGGAAGAGCTGGGTCCAACAGCGCAATAAACAGTCACAAGCGTGTGAGCCTCAGTTTTCTTTTTTATTGTTTCTTTTCCCCTAATTTGTTGAATGACTCTACTGTAAACTGTTTTGTACTGCATGTAGTAATACGTAATCGTGCTTCACATTGTCTCCCACCCGCAGCCGCCCTGGTGGATGTGAAAGAAGACATCCTTCAGTGTGACTCTGCTGAGCTGAGCTTTGCTCTGTCCCGCTTCATCAGAGAAGTGAGACGACCGAATGGAGAGACCTATAGCCCAGACAGCATCTTCTACCTCTGCTTAGGGATACAACAGGTCCACAAACAAACGCAAGCGTGTCACCCGTCTCCATCTCTGTTCTGTCTGTGTCTCTCTCTGTTACCCACTTGACTGACTCTCTCATTTGTCTCCTTGGGACAGTATCTGTTCACCAAGGGCCGCATAGAGAACATCTTTACTGACGAGCTCTACAGTCAGTTTGCCACTGAGATCACCAGGATGCTGCAATTCTGGAGGCCTAAATTACTGCCTAGAGGTATGATCGTTGACAAAGTCACAACCCATTCTTGATGGTATTTGTTTTGTTTTTATAATAGGTCATCCAGAGTATTTACATTAAGTAATTACTTCTGTAAAGAATTTTAATTAGTTGAGGTGGAGTAATATAACAGGTATTATCATTCACAGATAACAACTCCCCTCAGCGCTGCAGAGCGTCTCTGCGTTTTCACGCTCATCGCTCTTAACAGTGGCAGCATGAAGTACTTTTCAACAAACAAGTTCCAATGAACCCACTGTACCAAAGAGCAGACAAAGTTAGCAACTACCTGAGGAGCATTTAGCAGCTGAAGAACCTGAGACGTTTCCCCTGCTTCCTCTTCCCTCCTACAGGCGGCGCTGTTTCCTCTCGCGTTGAAGAGTCCTACCTGTGGGAGTGTAAGCAGCTGGGCGCCTACTCGCCCATAGTGCTGCTCAACACGCTGCTCTTCTTCTGCACCAAAAACTTCCACTTCTCCACGCTGGCTCAGCACCAAAGTCTCTCCTTTGTCAACTTCAGTCGACGCTCCAAACCCTGCAGCCGGGCCGGCAAAGTCCACTACCTCCAGTACCAGGGCAGCGGCTTTGACACAGGTGGGTGGTGTCCAGTGAAAAAAACGCGTCGCCCTGTTTCTTAACAAAAAAAAAAGATTTATTAATTGACTCCTTGCCTCATAAGTGTGTGTTTTGCAAATGCTAACCAGCTGTGTTTTGGTTTGTCCTGTCGTTTCTAGAGCGGTTGAGAAAAAGACAGGCCGAGAAAGAGGGAGACATGGAGATGATAGAAAACATCACCAACCCTCTGCACTGTCCCGTCAGACTCTACGAGTTCTACCTCTCCAGATGGTGAGACACGGATTGCCAGCAAACCAACGCTGTCACTCCCAACCGTTACGGTATCTGAACAAACATCCTCTCTCTCCTCTTGTTCATTGACAGCCCAGAGTCGGTGAAGAAGAGATCGGACGTGTTTTACCTCCAGCCGGAACAGAATGTGCACACACACAGGTCAGACTCGTTCCTCCAACGATAACGACACCACGTGCAACAAAACAGCTTTAAGACGCTGGGCCTGTTCGCATGAACATTACACATCAGATTCAGCAAACGCTTCTAACTTCAGAAAAGTGTGTAATGACCAGCGTAGACATGTTGTAGACAGCACCTGTGCATATTTGAGTTAACGTGCGCAAGGAAAAACCAGTTTGCATATTTAACAAGTATGTATAACTGAAGTGCAGATTTAATTTAGTAATATCAACATAACTATGAGTTGTGATTTGTGTATTTATTTACAATTGCTTCAAACAAATGAAATATACAGTCCATCAGTGGAAAAATTTAATTCGAATGTAAGCGACTAATTTCATATGACTCCTAAATGAATTGTTGTATGCGTCAAGTTTTCCTGAATAGCACGTAAACCGCTTTAGAACAAATCTGTTTGTATGAGTGGTTCTTGAGTCTGAGGAGTATGTTCATCTGTGAATGTATAAGTCAAACATTGAAAACGGTAACGGAAAAAACGCTTTGACTTGGCTCTGGTTACGAAGGGTTGTAGGTAATGTTCAATTATTATTTAATTTTTTTTACAGATTAAAGAAACAAGATATAATGTGTTCTTTTTTCAGTAAAAGCACCATTTTGGTTTTCTAGTGGAAATTGTTTGATTGCTGTGCCTTGTGTATCTGTTGTGTTGGTTTCTTAGTCCCTTGTTGTTTCCTGTGACCTTTCTTGTGTCTAGGTTTTAGTTAAGTTACCTTTGATACCCTGTTTGTTTTGTCTGGAGTATTTTTTCTTGTTTCATTTTAAAGTCCTTTCCTCGTGTCTGTGCAATCCCTGTTCTCCTCTTTTGTGTTCTTTGTCACTTTGGCGACACACATGCAAAATGTCTTTATATGTTGACACCGTGAAGGAATGCAGATTTGTCTTGACTCTTTCTTTTCATCTGTCCAACCCCAACAGTCCACACTGGTACACTTCCCATCCATTAGAGGAAACCACTCTACAGAGCATGCTCACGCGCATCTTGGCCGTCAGAGAGGCTCACCAGGCTCAGGGAGCAGCCCAGTACCAGTCGCCAGCCACCACTGCTGACCGAAGCTCACAGTGAGATACAACCTGAACATGATCTTACACCTGTCAGTCATTTCAGACTGAGGCTGACAGGCCTGTGACACTTTGTGGGGGGTTCATGAGCGGACCGGGACCACCAGGCTTTTAAAGACAGAAAAAACAGAGATCTGATGAAATGACACTCTTGTCACAAAGAGAGACAATTTTTAAAGAACTGGGATTGTGGGATTATGTATTTAGTTACCTCAGTGGCCATCTCCTCCTCACATAAATACACAATGAGTTTACAAATGTCTGATACTGTCGTAATATGGAAATGGAAGGTTTAATGGGTATATTGTTGACGCAGCGTTTATCATGTGGTGGGAATTTATTAAACTACCAGTAATAGTCGATGTCAAACCTGTCAGATGTGCTGTTTATCCCACTATAAGACCAGCGGGAACAGTCAGAGGGCTGTCTTATAGTTATCACACTTGCTTACATGGAGATTTTTAGACATCCATTGCAGTACTGATACATTTAAGATGAAATATGAAATTAAATCTGCATTTAATTGAAAATATGAGAGATGGGAGTCATTGGATGGCTGACATTTGGTTAAAAGCCAGATATGTATTCCAGTATGTTGTTAAATCAATATATATATATATATATATATCAATCAGTGTAACCCTTTATGTAATGAGACTCACTGTGCCTCTCGGCTTTTGTTGTTTCATTACGAGTGGTCTCTTATTATTTAGTTCCTATTTTATAATACACATCCTGTGTGGCCTTATTTCCTTCCCAGAAACTTTCCCTCCTCCCTCCGTTTGTCCCCCTTCTGTCCTTCCAGGTTTTCCTCCGATCCACTTATTCCCTCTGGCAGTAATTTACTTTATGTATAACTGTATGAACGTCCTCTTTCATTCCCTTTTATGTTTCTGTCTTGATAACAGTGCCATGATATTTTTCCTCCGGGACGTTATTTCCTCTCTTGGTTTTGCTTTTTCTTCCAATTGACATTTTTTCTTTAACTTGAAGAAATTGTGTCTGGGGATTTAAGAAAAGCAGCAGACAACTCAAAGCACTCACAAAGTTCCTAAACCCTTGCGGTTTCCCATCATATCCCTAATGGTCTGTATGTTTTATGGTTTAGTGTGTTTCTCATTGGCGATATACACAATATAAAACAAGTGTTATGACAATGTGCCTAACATATTTCTCACTGTCAGCAGCTGTAGATATCAGTTGTTTTTCATCATCCGTGTAAACCTTAGAGAAGTCACTACAGTCTTAGTCTTTCTACAGAAGGTCCTGGTGACTCACTCCATAGACGACACGTTGTGTATTTTCTAACCCAAACATGTCTGGACATACTGAACATTTATTCCTATACATTTCAAAGATTTTTAGATTGTATTTTGGATTGAAAATCTTAAAATCTCAAGAATAACGTCAAAAATCTGCTGGTTGACCAGAAAATCTAATATCTAAAACATATATTGCTATGTTGAGATTTCACAAAAATATTACATTTTTGGCGGGGTGATTATAAATACTAATGCGTTTTCATTGTATATATTGTCATGGAGGCCAACGTGCCTTTACTTTTGCCTCACATTTGATATCAAATCCATGTTACAGTGTAAATGAGTTATAAGCACTACACATCACACCAGCCTGACATCTTTCCAGTGCTCCATGCTTATGTTGAAGCATTCAGTCCTGACTGCGACTGTAAGCCGTTAGCTGTTAGCATTAGTCAGACACAACATACTGCAACACACTCACACATCACTGCTGTCGCTGCTCTTTGAAAACTCCCATAAGATTGTTCAGTAAGACAAGGCCCAGACACAGTCTGATGTTTTTTATCATCGTGCACAAAATGCTGTGTGGCCGTTCAATAAAAAAAAAGTTAAAAAATCATCTTATTCCTTCTTTTACGTGGTTGCAAGGTGGAAGATTTTTTATTGGAAGCATGATGGAAATGAAATGTGGCGTCGAGTGTCATTGAAACGTGCAGTTTTGAAACATTTATTTATAAACTGTGCAAAATTTGATTTTGTGTGAATTTTTGTGTTTTAGATCGGGAGAGTTTCCATAAATACATAAACTAATTTGACTATGTACATTAGTGATGATATTCTGTCTGTGGTGTTGTAAACGCTAAACAATTCTAAATTGAAAAGCAAAGATTTAAAAAAAAATTCTAAATCAATTATTGAGACACCAAAAATGTCACCAGTGGAAACAGTGATGAAATGATGAATAATAAATGACACGGTGTTAATTCTACATTTCAAACAAAGAGGATTATCCATATATTCAATAAGAAACAATCACACAATCACACATTTAAACTGCAACATCAAACTGAGTCAGACAGTGAACTAATGATCCAGAGATGTCAACACTCACAGCTTCACTCACTCACACACACACACACACACACACGCCCGCCCATGAACTCCAGTCTGCCCTCAGCCTATGGCCTCAAACCTCTGCACTACAAGTGGACAGACCTTATTACACCACTGAACAAGCTAAAACCAAACTGATGCCCATTACACCCAGTGCAGTCACAGACGCACAAAAATAAACAGGTTTTGTTTTTAGGAACCACTCAGATTTTCTGAAATACTGTTCTCAAAGTACAATTTTACTCTGAGCAGTATTCTGAGTCAACAGTAAATCTGTTTATCATGTTGAATCTCTGATGGCAGACATAAATGTCCTTATAATTTTGAGGTCAAGACAGTTAAATGCTTCAGCTCTCACTAAACTCAACTCTCATTTTTCCTTTTTTCTCATGAGACTGAACAGTAGCCTCTACAATTCGCTGACTGAAAGAAAAAATGTAGTTCTACTCCTACCTACTGTGGCAGTTAAGAAAACACAAAGAAAATCCAAGCTTGTAAAAAATTATGACTGTGATAAATACTTCATCCATCTGAAATAGGTAAATTTTGTCATATTATCAAATTTACAAGTGTAAATTAAGTTGAAAAAAGAAGCGGTAGCATCAATTCAAATAAAAATCTTTATTAGAAACCACCTAAACATTTGAGATTTGTAACATCACAGACCAAAGTTAGTGACAGGGACCAGATTCTGACAGAATTTAAAACCTTTAGTCTTGTAGTGCATTTTCAATAAATGAAATGAATTCTACTAACTAAATTCAGCAAAAATGTTCCCTGAACTGATCAATGTTACATTCTCTTTAACATAAACATATTTTAAAAATGAACTTGAACAAGACAAAGACTTTACAAGAGGATGATCATTTATGCCACTGAACAACACCACTGAGTGGACAGTCAGCAGGTGCCCTGCTGTAAGTGGACATAGCTGTAATACTACGAGTCCAACTGATCAACATATGACAAGAACTGGAATTTCCTGACTCATATTTTACCAAGGAGGTTACGATAATGTTCCAATTTGAAGATTTTGTCCAAAGTGTTTGTTTTTCCATGTGAGTGTATGATGACTGATGCAGAATGTTTCATGTTTAACACTCAGGGGGGTGTGACGTTAAGGTGATGCCCTCTAAACCGACAGGAGAAGTTGAAAAGATTCATATTCAAAACTGGAAGGAAGAAGCACTGAACAGGAAAACAGCAAAAGTGTGAACCTTTAAAAACGAAGGCTGAACAATAGGTCAATTTAATTATTTGATAAATAACTTTCAGTGGAATTGTTGTATACTTTTGTTTTTAGTTCTCCAAATTATTTATTTTAAAGCAATAATCCTTATCGCCCAGCCCTAAATTAACCTTTTGCAAATAAAGAAACAGATCATAGTACTGTAGGCTTCTAGCCCATATCCTCTTCGCCTTCCTCCTCAAACTCGCCCTCTTCCTCAGCAGTGGCGTCCTGGTACTGCTGATACTCGGACACCAGGTCGTTCATGTTGCTCTCAGCCTCTGTGAACTCCATCTCATCCATGCCCTCGCCCGTGTACCTGAAACGATGAATGTTAAGTAAATGAATTCTAGGTGACAATAGGCCAAGTACACAAGCCTCTCCCCACTGTCCTGACATCAGTCCTCTTTCACTCACCAGTGGAGAAAGGCCTTGCGGCGGAACATGGCGGTGAACTGCTCTGAGATGCGTTTGAACAGCTCCTGAATGGCTGTGCTGTTGCCAATAAAAGTGGCGGCCATCTTGAGGCCGCGGGGAGGGATGTCGCAGACGGCTGTCTTGACGTTGTTGGGGATCCACTCCACAAAGTAGCTGCTGTTCTTGTTCTGTACATTCAGCATCTGCTCGTCCACTTCCTTCATGGACATGCGGCCTCGGAAGATGGCCGCGACTGTAAGGTAGCGCCCGTGGCGTGGGTCGCAAGCAGCCATCATGTTTTTGGCATCGAACATCTGCTGGGTGAGTTCAGGAACTGTCAATGCCCTAGATAGAGACAGATCATTAGAGTTGGACTTATTTCAACTTGCTGGTCTGATACAGACTAAAAAGCAGGCTCCTGCCTCTCTACCTGTACTGCTGGCTGCCCCGGCTGGTCAGGGGGGCAAAGCCTGGCATGAAGAAGTGCAGCCTGGGAAAGGGCACCATGTTGACGGCCAGTTTCCTCAGATCGGCATTGAGCTGGCCGGGGAAACGCAGGCAGGTTGTAACCCCGCTCATAGTGGATGAGACGAGGTGGTTGAGATCGCCATAGGTGGGTGTGGTCAGTTTCAGTGTGCGGAAGCATATATCATACAGGGCCTCATTATCAATGCAGTAGGTCTCATCTGTGTTCTCCACCAGCTGGTGGACAGACAGGGTGGCATTGTAGGGTTCCACCACTGTGTCTGACACCTGGAGTGGGAGAGTGAAGGGAAGGAGGAAACAAAGGGAGGAAGGAGGAACAGCATTAAAGCACAGAGGAAACAGGTAGAGGGAAAAACATTTGATAACATTTTGATGGATGATATGTACCTTGGGTGATGGCACCACGCTGAAGGTGTTCATGATGCGGTCGGGATACTCCTCTCGGATTTTGCTGATGAGCAGTGTGCCCATGCCGGAGCCGGTGCCTCCCCCAAGGGAGTGTGTGAGCTGGAAGCCTTGGAGGCAGTCGCAGCTCTCTGCCTCCTTCCTCACCACATCCAGGACAGAGTCCACCAGCTCGGCCCCCTCAGTGTAGTGGCCTTTAGCCCAGTTATTACCTGCTCCGCTCTGGCCTGTGTTACATGCAAATACAGACCCGTGTCACAGCTGTGGTGTCAAAATCTTCCTAATCATATATGCAAATGAAAACACAGTTTACTTGCAAAAAGCAGTGCATTAAGTGAATATGACTGGTTTCATAATTTAAAGAAAGTACTTAATCAAAGCGTGGGAATTTTATCAACCCATGTGAATTTTTACATTTAAATTCTCACCAAAGACAAAGTTGTCTGGTCTAAAGACCTGGCCAAACGGACCAGACCTCACAGAGTCCATCGTTCCTGGCTCCAAGTCCACCAGCACTGCACGAGGGACATACTTGCCACCTGATGAAAGCACCGATAAGAGGTGATTATGGGAGAGAATTTACACAATGCTGAGAGAAAAAAAAACTCAAGCAAAGATCAGCATGTTTCCTCCATTGATACTATTATGTTGGTATTAATTAAATACTTATGAAAAAAAATAGACCAACATGCTAAGTTGATGTGAATGCTAGAAGCATTATTAAGTCTGTATTTCATACTCTCAGCTAATAAACCTTTAATTGACCAGTCTAACCCAGCACTGAGACAGGAGTTAATAGCAGTTGGCTCAAACTGATAATTAATCACTTAAAAACCAAATTAACTTCAACAAGTCTGAAGTTAATTGGTTTTAAGGCTTTTTACCATTACAAATCACTGTTGAGATGTACCATTCCCCATATTTTATATTCAGCTGCTAATTACACAATGCGTATTGTTTTTCGAGTTCATGTTTTAAAGTCACTCGCTTACATGCAGGGGGTTTGTTGATTTGTTGTGTCGTACAATCAGGGTAACAGTAACTGGGGAGGGCCCATATTCAAGACGGGTTCCTATTGGCTCCCTCCAGGAACGACGACCCCCTGCTGGATGGCTGCGGTACTAACAACCCCACCATGTAGTATTGAATTACCTCGATTCCCCCCTGATAATTAGTCGATCTGACTCTGTGGCTCTGACAATGTGAGCAAAGTGAAGTTAACCTGTTGCCTCGTTGTAATACACGTTGATCCTCTCCAGCTGCAGGTCGCTGTCCCCGTGGTAGGTTCCGGTCGGGTCGATCCCATGTTCGTCACTTATTACCTCCCAGAACTAGAATCAGAAAAAGAGGATGGATGGTAACTGTCCTAGTGAGGTAAACTCAACGGTCGCGTAGACACACAGGCTATCATTAGCTTGACTGTTAGGAAAACTAATTTATCATCCCAACCAAACCAAATTTCACATTCACGCTCTTTCAAGTTTTCAATGAACAAAAGTTTTCCAAACCTTGGCTCCAATTTGGTTTCCACACTGGCCTGCCTGCAGATGTACGATTTCCCTCATTGTGGTCGAAGTGAAAAACTTCTAGAATGACTAGAAACAGACTGCGTTGTCACCGTTGTCGCACTCCTGCAACCGACTAATCTGAGAAGGCAAGGCAGAAGGGTTGATAAGTGCAGACAGGCAATAAAGGCAATTGAAAAATCTAAATTAAATGTCGGTCAAAACTCACCAGGAATCTGATTGGTCGGGAAAACTTGGTTTGGAGTTGTGATTGGGTTGCGTTCTGGGGGCTCTGTTGTCTTGGTTACATAAAATTAAGATTAATACACCGGTGTTTTTGCAGAGACACTGGTTTGGAATTTCTTATCACATTTACTCAATATTAATAAACTCTTTGTATCATTATCAGAGTTCTACAAACAACTTTTATTATATCCAAAAATGTTATACATACACAATATTCATCCATACTACTGTACTCTGGAATAACAGATATATACTATACCAAAATAAGTCTGCATTTTATAAAGATTGGAAGACTAACTGACTTAATCGATGATAGTGATTTGATAGATTATGAATCATTTTCCACTAAATACAGATTTAGCCCTCCAAAATCAGACTTTATCAAGTTACAAAAGGCACTGCCCCAACAATTTGTGTTTTTGACTAAAAATATAGGAATACCATGCTATTGAGCCACAGCTGGCTCCACTTTCAATGCAAGGGCTTTCAATCTTGGACAGGAAATGTAATAATTATTTCATAAGAACTACCTACCATTTCCTATACCACCCAAAATGAAAGAAACACACTTCAAAATTATTAACCACATCTACCCTGCTTAAGAATTACTCAGGTGGCTTGTATATGTTGTTTTTATGGAAATGATATTGAAACCAGACCATATATTTATCTCATCTAATATTAGTGTATAACTTGGTGATATGGTGAAGTGAATGAGAGAGAAGAAGTGTCATAATTTCCAGCTTTTCCTTGTAGAAAACATTTGGTTTGATATTGATAAAGGATTTATGGATTTATTGTGGTTTCATGATTAATGATAATGTTATCTAACTGATCCTACAATCAGGATGGAGGAAGAATAGCGAATAAATAATTTTTCTAACTTCCTTCACCGCAAGAGGACAGTTGAGAGTAATAAAAAACAACTCAAATCACCTGAGGCCTGTACTACGAAGCAGGATTTGCGGTTATCGAGGTAACTTCAGATTTAACTCTGGGTCTTCCGTCCTACAAAGCTAGTTCTCTTCTTACCAGGTAAATATGCTGAACGTAAACCCTGAGCAGGTTAGGTTCGCAATACGATATCAAAGCCAGTCACCAGTACAACTACTGACCAATCACATCACTGGAAAACCAGCGTCATCATTCTACAGTATCCTGACTGGGACAAAAGTCTTTAGAGTAACGTGACAAATAATAAAGCGTAGCAGATATTGAGCTTAACGGTGACCACCCACTTTTAGAACAGCTCTGGTTCCAGACATGAATTTCAGATTCACTAACTTCTTTGATGTTTTTCATAAAATCCTTCTATAAAGAGTTTTAAGCCTGGAGCCAAACCAATAGACCAACAGATCGATCATTATCAAAAAAAGTTTCATGCGGAGCAACAAAAAACACGGGAAAAACGTTGAAGGTACAAGGTTGTGTACATAATTTTTTTAAAAGAGTCTAATGGAAAAATTGATGAAGTGAACGCTGACTCAGGAACACAGGAACGTGGATGTCTTAAGCAAAATATTTTTTTTACATGGTGCTCAATATTGAGAAGATTTCCAGTTTGTTACAGAGATCAACAAGTGATCAGTGCATGGCATCCCATGTGGTGTATTTATCTCTCTCAGAGTCATGTGTCGTAATCTCACAAACACAATAGCTATATCCATAGTAACACTCTGTCTCTGTCTGAGTATGTTCTATATTTACCGCAATCCGTCTCACAAGATGTCTTTCAGCTATAACCTAAATTCTGCTGCTATGACACCCAGAGACAGCCTTCGGCTAACCATCAACTGCCCGGCATGGCAAAGGTAAACTGACCTTGCATAGTCGTACCAAACACTCATCTTTAAAGCCCTTTCTGCCACATTTTAATATCTGCCACTGTCAGAGGAAAGGGAAAACTACGGAGCAGAAGGTGCCAATAATGCACCTATCATGCTGGTTGCCAACCGCCATTAAAAACAACAAAGAAAAGTACAACCCATCATGTTGTAATCTCTTATCTGGTTCTGGCCCTTGAACACAGCCTCAACCAATGCTCCTCTGAAGAGAGCAGGAGAAAAACAAAAAGCAGGGAACGCTTGGGTTATATTGGCCTGGTGATCCCGTTGGGTCTGGGACGATGACCAATGGCGGCTGGTGTTTAAAGATTTAGAAGTGTGATAAGGTGAAGGACCATGGGAGTCTGACTTTTCTTAGTCTTTTCCTTTGTTTTGGGAACAAAGGACCACATGGTCAATCTTCCTTTTTATTAGGGGCACAACATCCCCCCTTTGGTCTCAGGATTGCACTTGACATGCAGTGTGCTGAAAGCACACATCTGCATATACAGTCCATTGTTGACAGAGTTCATTTGTCAGTTTTTTTTGTAACATGTGGGCTGTTGTCAACCCTATCTATCTTGGCTAAGCAAGGACAGTTTACAGGTTACAAAACAAAATTATAACAATGGCCTGGATCTGTTTAGTGTGGTTTCATGACTATTTAATGATAAGTAGGTTATGTTAATAATTCTACACTCAGGATGGAGGAAGAAGAGCGAAGAAATAATTTTTGTAAATTCCTTCACCAAAAGAGGGAAGTGGAGAGTGTTAAGAAACATACTTAAATCACCTGAGGCCTGTGCTACGAAGCAGGATTTGCTGTTATCGAGGTAACTTCAGGTTTAACTCTGGGTCTTCCTTCCTACGAAGCAGGTTCTCTTCTTACCGAGTAAAAATGCTGAATTTAACCTGTCCAGGTTAAGTTCGAGATAAGAGATCAAAGCCAGTCACCAGTACAACTACTGACCAATCAGATCACTGGAAAATCAGCGTCATCATTCTACAGGATCCTGACTGGGACAAAAGATTTTAGAGTAATGTAACAAATAATAAAGCCCATTAGATATTGAGCTCAACAGTGATTGCAATAAAATTCCGATTCACTCACTCCATTGACGTTTTATAAAATCATTATAGCAAGAGTTTCAAGCCTGGATCCAAACCAATAAACCACAATACATTTTATTCAGAGTGAAGAAACTACTCATCCCATAAACTATCGCGAATGCCTTTCCAGCAACGTCCAACCAATCAGAGATGTGAATGTCACCCTTAAGGATTGTGGGTAGTGTAATGGAAAAAATTGATTGAAGTGGTTCTCTCTCATGGATGAGGTAAAAGGGGGCAGGCCATCTATTAATCCTCCATGCCTCGTTGCCTCAGCCTGAGGAGAGGTCCCCTCTGTCTCCACATAACAGCCCCTGATTCAATGCCATGGGAACCAGAGAATCAGTCTCCATAGTCAGGGAGTGTGTCAGGGTCAGAGGAGCCAGGACCAGTTAAAACACAGCGATGGGACCCCTACAGGAGCTGCTGGAGAGGGAAGAGAGGAGAGCAGAAGAGAGGGCCAGACGAGAAGAGGCTGGAGGAGGAGCGGTTGCTGGGCTTATTAGAATTTTCTTTTTGAAAAAATGTAGTTGAAATTAGATCAAATGAATGTTAATGTTGAGGAAGTGTTTGGTTAAATAATATTGTTTGTCAAATTGATGATCACTGAATTCTGACATAATGAACTTTCTTTAATTTTGAAGATTGTTTTGGAGAAATGTGTGATGAGGGTGACTTGTTGTGACATGCAGGGATATCCACCATTCCCTAGAATACAACATCCTTCAGGTGGGTACGGCTTGTGCACATACAAAGGCTAACACACTGTTTGCATCCGTATCAACCCAGGTGAATGTTGCTGATCCAGCAAGATGTTCAAAGCCAGTGCCAATTCTTTGAAGCTCTTCCAGTGGTGGAAAGCAGATGACCCTGTTCTTGACCCTGATGATTTTGTTTGCAACCCTGGGGATGATATATCGTTCATGGTGGAACGTGTGATGCCAAATGCTTGTGAGACAACATGGTCAGAGGGTGCACTTGCCAGCCAGAACAGGAACACCAAGTGTCCAAGTTCCCATGGAGGGTGTGTAGTCTGACAGATTATATATATATTCATTTGTTAATGTTGACAGGCACAAGACAAATGCGATTTGTGGCGCTAAAATAAAGTATGAGCAGAACAGAGCACCACAACATAAACATAGGCAAATCATTTTATTTCTATATTTAAACAAGACTATTCAAAGCTTTTTACCTATACATATTAATACAAAGTGTAAAAGAAACTTATTTGAAAATATATAATGGGATTGCACTGGCTGACATTGTAGTTGTACGTCATAATCCTGAGACATTGATGTAATTACCAACGCGACCCAAGCAGCGCCAAAATCTTATTTTTATTTGCTGATGAGTGTACTATATAGTCCACTACATCAAATTCCCTAAATAGTGAGTAGGGGGGTAGTGAATGAGTGGGTGATTTCAGACACAGCCATAGAGTTGACGCTATTCAGTAAGATGAAGTCTTACGCTGAGGTATTTATTACCATGAGCCCAATATTGAGGAGTTTTCTGGTTCGTTACACAGATTAACAAGTGGTCAGTGCATGGCGTCCCAAAAACCCATTTATCTCCGATCGCTGTGGATTTATCTCTCAGATCATGTCAAACAGATCTCCATTGTTACCTAGACACAAGATGTCTTTCAATAACCCAAATTCTGCGACTCTGACAACCAAAGACAGCTTCCTAACCATTGACTGTCCCGGCGTGGCAAAGGTAAGATTACCTTGCAAGCCAATTATATATGTTATCCCTAGAACCCACACTGACTTCGGTGAAAGTGCTTTTGAGGTTTTTTGCACCCTCTTCTTGGTGTGAGCTTCAAAGATCCTTTAAACTTGATTATCTGATAATCATGATAACAAGAATAGGATTAAGGGCTATCTGGCCATGTCCTATATTGAGCACTGGTTAATACATTTTTGTAGTTTGCAATGTGTTTTATGTATACCACTTGGTCCTTTTATGTACAGTTTTTATGTTTGTTTTAAGTTGCTGTTTTGTTTAATTCATTGATTTCTAAGCTGCTATCTAATCTCCCATTGATATTTCAAAAGCTGATCAGATTTTGAAATCTCAATGGGAATGGAAAAATAAAGGTAAAATTAATTTTTAAAAAGCCAAACACTCCTCTTCACAGCCTTTTCCGCCACGCTTTAATCTCTGCCACTGTCAGAGGAAGATGAAAACTATGCAGCAGAAGTTGCTGATAGTGCACCTATTACATTGGTTTTCAACCGCCATTAAGAATGACAAAGAAGAGTGTACATCACATGCAAGTCGGCATGATATCAGCCTTGTTTTAAGAAATGTTTAATTTATGGTATCATTGAGAATTACTACACTACCCCAATCCTAAAGTGTAACATCGATGTTTCTGATTGGTTGCAAGTCATTGGAAAGGCATTCCCGATGGTTTATGGGAAGAGAAGTACCTTCACTCTTTGTCTGGGAAATTCTCTCTTCTCAGAGAGACTGCAAGAATTAGTGTTTCATTCACCTATGCAAGGCCATCTTATCTTTGGCATGCCTGGACAGACGATGGTAAGCCGAAGGCTGTCTTTGGGCGTCATAGCCGCAGAATTTAGGTTAAAGCTGACATCTTGTGAGACGCACTGTGGTAGATATAGAACATACTCAGACAGAGACAGTGTTACTGTGAAGATAGCCAGTCTGTCTGCGAGATGATGACACATGATTCTGAGAGAGATAAATACACCACAGCGATCAATAATGAGCTCCTTGTAATAAATACTTTTGCTGAAGACATCCACGGTCTCCATGTACCTGAGTCAGGGTCCACTCCATCATTTTATCCTTTATACTTAAAATAATTTTAAAAATGTACGCAGTCTTGTACCTTTGTCTTTTTTTCTTTTTTTTGTTGTTGCTCTGCATAAAACATTTTTTTGGGTAATTATCGATCTAGTGGTTTATTGGTTTGGCTCTTATCTTAAAACTCTTTGTATGAGGTAATATGAATCATCAATGGAGTGAGTGAACCTGAACTTCATTTCCAGAACCGGAGCTGTTCTGAAAGTGGGCGGTCACTGTTGAGCTCAATATCCGCTGTGCTTTATTATTTGTCATGTTACTATGAACTCCCAGTCAGGATCCTGTAGAACGATGACGCTGGTTTCATTGATGTGATTGGTCAGTAGTTGGACTGGTGACTGGCTTTGATCTCTTATCTCAAACTTAACCTGCTCAGGTTAAATCCAGAATATATTTACCCCGGTAAGAAGAGAATCAGCTTCCTAAGACGAAAAGGCCAGCTTCGTAGTACAGGCCTCAGGTGATTTGAGTATGTTTTTTTAACACTCCACTACCCTCTTGTGGTGAAGGAGGCGACAACAATAATTTCTTCGCTCTTCTTCCTCCATCCTGAGTGTAGGATTAGTTACATACCCTACTTATCATTGAATAATCATGAAACAACACTAAATGGATCTAGGCCATTGTTATGGTTTTGCTTTGGCAAGATGTCCTTGCTTAGCCAAGATAGATAGGGTTGACAAATGGCCACGTCACGCGCAAATTAACCATCAACAATGGACTGTACATGCAGCTCTCAGCATCACGCGTCAAGCGCAATCCTGAAACCAAAGGGGGAATGTTGTGCCCCTAATAAAATGGAAGATTTGACCATGTGTTCCTTTGTTCCAAACCAAAGGAAAAGACTAAGAAAACTCAGACTCCTTCACCTTATCACACCTTGGGTGTGAAATCTTTTCTATACTCCAGCTGCCATTTGTCTCTGTGTGTCCCAGACCCCTGGGGGTCACCAGGCCAATAAAACCCCAGCGTTCCTGTTTTTAGTATTTCTCTTGCTCTCTTCAGAGGAGCTATAGTTGAGGCTGGTTCCGAGGGCCAGAACCAGATAAGAGATCACAACATGATTGGTTGTACTCTTCGTCATTTTTAGTGGCGGTTGGCAATCAGCGTAATATGTGCATTATTGGCACCTTCTTTTCTGTAGTTTTCCCTTTCCTCTGACAGTGGCAGATATTCAAATGTGGCTGAAAAGGCTTCAACAAATATGAGTGTTTGGTACGACTATGCAAGGTCATTTTACCTTTGCCATGCCGGGACAGTCTATGGTTAGCCGAAGGCTGTCTCTGGTCTTCATAATCACAGAATTTAGGTTATAGTTCAAAGACATTTTGTGAGACGCACTGCGGTAATTATAAAACATACTCAGACAGAGACAGATGGTTACATTGGAGAAAACCATTTTGTCAGTGAGATGATGACGTGATTCTCTGATGAGAGAGAGAAATACACCACGGAGTCCGGAGATGCATGCACTGACCACTTGTTTGTGAAATGAACCAGAAATCTCCTCAATGTTGGGTTCCTTGTGATAAATTCTTCTGCCTCCATGGACATCCATGGTCTCCGTCTTCCTGAGTGAGCGGCAACTCAATCAGTTCTTTCCATTACACTACCCACAGTCCTAGTGTGACATCGACATCTCTGATTGGTTGGAAGTCGTTGGAAAGGCATTCGCAATGGTCTATGGGATGAGTAGTTCCTTCACTCTTAAAATAATTATCCACCTTTGCCTTTTTTTCCATTTTTTTTGGCTCAGAATAAAGTGTTTTATAGCTATGAATCATCTCGTGGTTTATTGGTTTGGATCTAGGCTTAAAACGCTTTCTATAAGTAATTTATGAAACATCGATGGAGTGAGTGAATTGTAATTTCACTTCCGGAACTGCAGCCATTCTAAAAGTGGGCGGTCACTGTTGAGCTCAATATCTACTGTTTTTACTATTTGTCACGTTACTCTAAACTCTTTTGTCCCAGTCAGGATCCTGTAGAATGATGACGATGGTTTTCCAGTGATCTGATTGGTTTGTAGTTGTACTAGTGACTGGCTTTGATCTCTTATCTTGAACTTAACCTGCTCAGGTTAAGTTAAGCATATTTATCCTGTTAGGAAGAGAATCAGCTTCATAAGACGTAAAATCCAGAGTTAAACCTGTCAGTGTCAACTCCATCCTCACACAATCCTAAAGTGTAACATCGACGTCTCTGATTGGTTGTAAGTCGTTGGAAAGGCATTGGCAATGGTTTATGGGATGAGAAGCTCCTTCACTCTTAAAACAATTATGTACACAATCTTCTACTTTTGCCTTTATTATGTTTTACAATTTTTTTGCTCCGAATAAAATGTAGTAACGATTCATCTTGCGGTTTATTGTTTTGGATTCAGGCTTTAAACTCTTTCTAAAAGGATTTTTATGGAGTTATTTTACTATCTTTATTCAAAAGCGTGGTACTTCGGTTTGAGAGCATTATTTACTGATTTCACATTCAGATTTATCATTCTTTCCTTCAAACTCTGCCCTCGCACTCAAATAGCTCCTTCTTGTGCTCAAATAGTTTCTTCTTGCATTCACATTTATTCTACTTCTGCTCAAACTGTATGCTTGTACGCTCTAAGAAGTAAGCGAACGCACCGGCAAGGAGACAGCGATCATTTCATTGGTCAACACTACACCTGGAATCCTATTGGTTGAGGATTTTTGATAGGGTTGTCCACAGAAAATCCAAGAGTGCAGCAGAAATCCACAAGCAGACAACTTGAGAGCTCACAGAAGCGGTGTGAGTGTGAGAAGAGCTGAAGCTGGGAGCAGGAAATCTGTGCGAGTAACAACATATCGAAGTGCGTGCATCAATATATTTGCGCATAAGCATAGAGTTTGAGCAGAAGCAGAATAAATGTGAATGCAAGAAAAAAGTTTTTGAGCACAAGAAGGAGCCATTTGAGTGCGAGGGCAGAGTTGAGGGAAAGAATGACATCTGAACGTGAAATCAGTAAATAATGTGCTCATACCGAAAGACCACGCTCTTGAATAAAGATAGTAATATAACTCCATAGATTTTATGAAACATCAATGAGCCATTGTAAAAGTGGGCGGTCACTGTTGAGCCCAATATGTGCTAAACTTTATTATTTGCAAACTAAAGTCTTTGGTCCCAGTAAGGGGTCCTGTCGAATGATGATGCTGGTTTTCCAGTGTTCTGATTGGTCAGTAGTTGTCCTGGTGACTGGCTTTGATCTCTTATCTCAAACTTTACCTGCTCAGGGAAGAGAATCTGCTTCATTGGACATAAATCCCAGAGTTAAACCTGAAGTTACCTCAGTACAGGCCTCAGCTCATTTGAGTTCAAGTTTTTTAACACTCCTCTTGTGAAGGAAGCTGCAATTATTTCTTTGCCCTTTGTCTTCCATCCTGAGTGGAGGATGAGTTACATAACCTGCTTATCAGTAAACAATCCTGAAACCACACTAAATTGCCCATAAATCCTCAAGAAAAAGTATAACTTTTGGGGATAATGCTGTTTCCACAATCAGGGTGGATCGTATTTTACAGATCTTGGCCCCCAAATCTCATTGTAGAATTTCTTGTCTTTGTCTTTCAACCATAACGTAACCGTTGTGTATTAAATCAATTTTTCCCCATTCCCCAGAGCACCATCCATTTAGAACTCCAAACAAAGGTCTCTTGACCAATCAGATTCCTGGTGAGTTTTTTACTGAGATTTATTTGGTCCAATTGCATTTATCAGTTGTCTAAAGTTATCAACACTTCTGCCTTCTCAGGTTAGTCTGTTTTACTTCGACCACAATGAGGGAAATCGTACATCTGCAGGCAGGCCAGTGTGGAAACAAAATTGGAGCCAAGGTTTGGAAAACCAAAATTAGCTACCTGACGGTCAGGCTAATGATAGCCTGTGTGTCTACACGACAATTAAGTTTGCCTCACTAGGACAGTTACCATCACTCATCTTTTCTGATTCTAGTTCTGGGAGGTAATAAGTGACGAACATGGGATCGACCCGACCGGAACCTACCACGGGGACAGCGACCTGCAGCTGGAGAGGATCAACGTGTATTACAACGAGGCAACAGGTTAACTTCACTTTGCTAACATTGTCAGAGCCACAGAGTCAGATCGACTAATTTTCAGGGGGGAATCGAGGTAATTCAATACTACATGCTGGGGTTGTTAGTACCGCAGCCATCTAACATTGTTCCTACTGGAAGCCACTAGTGAACCTATAAATTTAATTTTTTATTATTATTATTATTATAACCGTCTTGAATTCCATTGGCCCTTCCCAGTTACTGTTGCCCTGTTTCTGTTGCCCTCACAAATATGATAGCCACAGTTTTAATATCATAATAATTATTAGACTGCACAAAAGCGAGTGACTGCAAAACTTAAACTCTAAAAACAAGATGCATTGTGTAATAAGCAGCTGGATGTAAAATGTAGGGAATTATAATACATCTTATAACACTATTCCAATACATACACCATGTGCATGTATGTGCATCCATAAAATTCAGAATCTAATTCAAAATCCTGCTCCTCACCTACAAAGCCCTTAATAACAAGCTCCATCTTATTCTACAGAGCTCATAGTTCCATATTATCCCAATAGATCACTTTGCTCATTAAACTCAGGATTATTTGTCTGTAAAAGTAGAAAGGGAGGCAGAGCCTTCAGCAATAGGCTCTTCTCCTCTGGAACCAGCTCGCAGTTTTTTGTCAGGGAGGCAGACACCCTCTCTGCTTTTACTGTTAGACTTTCAACCTTCCTCTTCGATAAAGCTTATAGTTAGAGCTGCTCAGGTGTTTACTGAACCATCTCTTAGTTATGCTGCTATAGGCCTATACTACTGGGGGAACTCCCATCATGCATCTCTCTCTCTCTGCCCCATATATTAACATTACATGTCACTAACTGTGTTTTCTCTCTCCTAATGTATCTCTGACTCCAGAGCTGCAGAATCCAAATCTCATTATTATCGTCATTATTATTATTTTTATCATTATTAACAACATCATTGCATATATGTCAGTATTATTTTTGTAATTATAAGTATCAGTCCTGCAGAGATTAACTATACAACTGCTCTCTCTCTCTCTCTCTCTCGCTCTCTCTCTCTCTCTCTCTCTCTCTCTCTCTCCTCTCCATCGCTTTCTGCCCACCTCTCATCTCTCCATTTGTTTCATCTCACCCCAACCCGTCACTGCAGATAGCAGCCCATAACTGAGTCTGGTTCGGCTAGAGATTACTTCCTGTTTTTTCTCCTCCAAAGTCGCCTAGTGCTTGCTCATTGTGGAAACTATTAGGTTTTTCTCAGTAATATTGTGAGGTCTCGACCTAACTATGTAATGTGCCTTGAGATGTATGTTGTGATTGGGCGCTATAAAAATAAAATTTAACAGAATTGAATTATATTCTCTTCCATAATCACCTTCTTCTGTCGGTGCTTTCATCACCAGGTGGCAAGTATGTCCCTCGTGCAGTGCTGGTGGACTTGGAGCCAGGAACGATGGACGCTGTGAGGTCTGGTCCGTTTGGCCAGGTCTTTAGACCAGACAACTTTGTCTTTGGTGAGAGCTTAAATGTAAAAATTCACATTCACTGATAAAATTTCCATGCTTTGATGTTTGAAGTTTTTTCTTTGAAATAGGAAGCCAGTCATATTCACTTAATGCACTGCTTTTTGCGAGTAAACTGTGTTTTCATTTGCAAATATGATTAGGAAGATTTTGACACCACAGCTGTGATACAGGTCTGTATTTGCATGTAACACAGGCCAGAGCGGAGCAGGTAATAACTGGGCTAAAGGCCACTACACTGAGGGGGCCGAGCTGGTGGACTCTGTCCTGGATGTGGTGAGGAAGGAGGCAGAGAGCTGCGACTGCCTCCAAGGCTTCCAGCTCACACACTCCCTTGGGGGAGGCACCGGCTCCGGCATGGGCACACTGCTCATCAGCAAAATTCGAGAGGAGTATCCCGACCGCATCATGAACACCTTCAGCGTGGTGCCATCACCCAAGGTACATATCATCCATCAAAATGTTATCAAAAGTTTTTCCCTCTACCTGTTTCCTCTGTGCTTTAATGCTGTTCCTCCTTCCTCCCTTTGTTTCCTCCTTCCCTTCACTCTCCCACTCCAGGTGTCAGACACAGTGGTGGAACCCTACAATGCCACCCTGTCTGTCCACCAGCTGGTGGAGAACACAGATGAGACCTACTGCATTGATAATGAGGCCCTGTATGATATATGCTTCCGCACACTGAAACTGACCACACCCACCTATGGCGATCTCAACCACCTCGTCTCATCCACTATGAGCGGGGTTACAACCTGCCTGCGTTTCCCCGGCCAGCTCAATGCCGATCTGAGGAAACTGGCCGTCAACATGGTGCCCTTTCCCAGGCTGCACTTCTTCATGCCAGGCTTTGCCCCCCTGACCAGCCGGGGCAGCCAGCAGTACAGGTAGAGAGGCAGGAGCCTGCTTTTTAGTCTCTATCAGACCAGCAAGTTGAAATAAGTCCAACTCTAATGATCTGTCTTTTTCCAGGGCATTGACAGTTCCTGAACTCACCCAGCAGATGTTTGATGCCAAGAACATGATGGCTGCTTGCGACCCACGCCACGGGCGCTACCTTACAGTCGCGGCCATCTTCCGAGGCCGCATGTCCATGAAGGAAGTGGACGAGCAGATGCTGAATGTACAGAACAAGAATAGCAGCTACTTTGTGGAGTGGATCCCCAACAACGTCAAGACAGCCGTCTGCGACATCCCTCCCCGCGGCCTCAAGATGGCCGCCACTTTTATTGGCAACAGCACAGCCATTCAGGAGCTGTTCAAACGCATCTCAGAGCAGTTCACCGCCATGTTCCGCCGCAAGGCCTTTCTCCATTGGTGAGTGAAAGAGGACTGATGTCAGCACAGTGGGGAGAGGCTTGTGTACTTGGCCTATTGTCACCCAGAATTAATTTACTTAACTTTCATCGTTTCAGGTACACGGGCGAGGGCATGGATGAGATGGAGTTCACAGAGGCTGAGAGCAACATGAACGACTTGGTTTCCGAGTACCAGCAGTACCAGGACGCCACTGCTGAGGAAGAGGGCGAGTTTGAGGAGGAAGGCGAAGAGGATATGGGCTAGAAGCCTACAGTACTATGATCTGTTTCTTTATTTGCAAGAGTTTAATTTAGGGCTGGGCGATAAGGATTATTGGTTTAAAATAAATAACTTGGAGAACTAAAAACAAAATTTCCATTGAAAGTTATTTATCAAACGATAACATTGACCTTTTGTTCAGCCTTCATTTTTAAAGGTTCCTATTTTTCCTGTTTAGTGCTTCTTCCTTCCTGTTTTCAACTTCTCCTGTTTCCTGTCTGTTCAAAGTGACGTTAAAGTGATGCATCCCTTTTTAAAATCTGTACATGGTGAAAGAGAATGTAACATTGGGCACTTTTCCTCTGTTTGATATGGAAAGTCACACATGATAGTAGAATTAATTTCATTTATTGAAAATGCACTACAAGACTTAAGATTTTAAATTATGTCAGGACCTTCTCCCTGTTACTGTGTTTTTCTGTGATGTTACTAACCTGAAAGGTTTAGATGGGTTTTAATAAAGACTTGAATTGATGCTAAACCTATAGTTACTGCTTCTTTTGTCAACTTAAGGTACACTGTACCAAGAACACAATAAGAATTAGCTTGTTCATTGGTTCACTGCTTGCGCAAGCGTATTGTCACATTTCCTGTAATTCCAAAGATGGCTACTCATTATCACAAGACACCCTCTTTTGAGGAAGGCCCACAACAGGCTTTCATTCTCTCCTCTTCAGCCACAGCCAGTGACTGCTCCTTTCTGCTGTGTTGGCCAGAGTTTTAACAGCCTTCCTCTGGGTCTGCCCTCTGATTCCAACCTTCCTCAGGAGCCTTGTAGTGGAACTGGCGATGGAGCCTCTGCTCCCCACCTCCACTGGGCGCACATCAGCCTTCCAGCCTCTTACCACAGCTTCAACTACCAGGTCAGCTTAGTGCAGATTCTTCTCAAAGGCTTCTTCCACAGCATCCTCCCAAGGGACAGTCAGCTCGAAGAAGGAGGCACGCCGACAGGAACTTGACGAGGGGACCAGGTCTGGTCGTAAATTGGTTGCTGTAATCTCAGGTGGGAATATGAGTCTCTGGTCCAAGTCGGCATGCATATCCCAGTCCCCGACTCCTTGCAGTGTGCTTGAGCCATGAGACAAGAAGCCGGACGCCTTTTTCTCTCCCTGCCAGATGGAGATTGCATCTGTTGGAACTTATCCTGGGTTTTGAGAGGCATGGTGTTGGTGGTTACTCTCTCTATCTCAGTACCTGGTTGTGTCGTCAGGTGTATCTGTATTGTGTCAGGTTGGTCTTACAACCTACAAAGATATGCTTGAGGGTTGCCGGCACAGCATTTTGGTGGTTGTTAATGAAGTCATGTCATCCATAAAAGCTCTATTTGGAGGAAACCACAGTCTGCTGTTCAAGCGTTCCCCATGCTCCGTTGCCATAGTGAAGGCCAGGAGTGAGATGGCACATCCCACCATTATGCCTTTCTCAAGGAGCTGCCAGCTAGTGGATATGTCCTGTACTGTTACACAGAACTGGAGGTCCTGAAAGTACGATTTGACCAGGATTGTAATGCTATCTGGGACCTGAAAGAAGTTTCTAAGCCACCCACAGGACCTCATGAGGCACCGACCCAGAAGGGATTTGCCAGGCCCAGGAATGTGACATGGAGCTTTTGCTTTTCCGTCTTAGCAGTCTAGATCTAGTGACAGATGACGTTTGCATGTTCCAGACATCCTGAGAAGCCACATATCCCTGCTTTCTGCACCATTCTGACGATCAGGTCATTGCTTTTGGAGTCTTTGGACTGAAGACTGATTTGGAAAACTGGAAAACGGATGGTTGAGGAGTTCTTTTTAGGGATTACAATCCCTCCCGCCCTTCGCCATGCCTCTGGCACAAAACCTTTTTCCCAAGACAGTTAGATGCGTCAACTATCACTAAACTCCACTGACAATTTTCATATTTGATTCTTATTAGATTGAACAAAAGCCTATACAATTCGCTGACTGGTATATCATAATGAAAAAGTAGTTCTACGCCTACCTACTCTGCCAGTTAAGAAAACACAAGAAAAAACATGATCGTGATAAATATTTCTTCCATCTGTAATGGGAAGTTTAATTCATTCATTAATATTATCAAATTTACAACTGTACATTAAATTGACAAAGAAGCAGTAACTCCAAGTTTAGCACCAGATCAAATAAAAAATGTTTTTTAAAACCCATCTGCACATTTGAGGTAAGTAACATCACAGACCAAACACAGAAACAGCAACAGGGAGCAGGTCCTGACAGAATTTAAAAACTTTAGTCTTGTAGTGCATTTTCAATAATTGAAATTGATTCTACTAACATGTGACTTTCCATATAAAACAGAGGAAAAGTCAAATTCACCTTGAACTGATCAATGTTACATTCTACGTGAATCTTTAAAAACAAAGGCTGAACATTGAGTCAATGTTATCAATAACTTTCAGTGGAATTGTTGTGTAATTTTGATTTTAGTTGTTCAAATTGTTGATTTTAAATCAATTATCAGTATTGCCTAGCCCATATCCTCTTCGCTTTCCTCTTCCTCAGCAGTGGCGCCCTGGTACTGCTGGTACTCGGACACCAGGTCGTTCATGTTGCTCTCAGCCTCTGTGAACTCCATCTCATCCATGCCCTCGCCCGTGTACCTGAAACGATGATAGTTAAGTAAATGAATTCTAGGTGACAATAGGCCAAGTACACAAGCCTCTCCCCACAGTCCTGACATCAGTCCTTTTTCACTCACCAGTGGAGTGTTGGTGAACTGCTCTGAGATGCGTTTGAACAGCTCCTGAATGGCTGTGCTGTTGCCAATAAAAGTGGCGGCCATGTTAAGGCCGCGGGGAGGGATGTCGCAGACGGCTGTCTTGACGTTGTTGGGGATCCACTCCAGAAAGTAGCTGCTGTTCTTGTTCTGTACATTCAGCATCTGCTCATCCACTTCCTTCATGGCCATGCGGCCTCGGAAAATGGCGGCAACTGTAAAGTAGCGCCCGTGGCGTGGGTCGCAAGCAGCCATCATGTTCTTGGCATCAAACATCTGCTGGGTGAGTTCAGGAACTGTCAATGCCCTAGAAAAAGACAGATCATTAGAGTTGGATTTATTTCAACTTGCTGGTCTGATACAGACTAAAAAGCAGGCTCCTGCCTCTCTACCTGTACTGCTGGCTGCCCCGGCTGGTCAGGGGGGCAAAGCCTGTTATGAAGAAGTGCACCCTGGGATAGGGCACCATGTTGACGGCCAGTTTCCTCAGATCGGCATTGAGCTGGCCGGGGAAATGCAGGCAGGTTGTAACCCCGCTCATAGTGGCTGAGACGAGGTGGTTGAGATCGCCATAGGTGGGTGTGGTCAGTTTCAGTGTGCGGAAGCAGATGTCATACAGGGCCTCATTATCAATGCAGTAAGTCGCATCTGTGTTCTCCACCAGCTGGTGGACAGACAGGGTGGCATTGTAGGGTTCCACCAGTGTCTGACACCTGGAGTGGGAGAGTGAAGGGAAGGAGGAAACAAAGGGAGGAAGGAGGAACAGCATTAAAGCACACAGGAAACAGGTGGATGGAAAAACATTTGATAACATTTTAATGGATGATATGTACCTTGGGTGATGGCAATACGCTGAAAGTGGTCATGATGCGGTCGGGATACTCCTCTCGGATTTTGCTGATGAGCAGTGTGCCCATTCCGGTGCCGGTGCCTCCCCCAAGAGAGTGTGTGAGCTGGAAGCCTTGGAGGCAGTCGCAGCTCTCTGCCTCCTTCCTCACCACATCCAGGACAGAGTCCACCAGCTCGGCCCCCTCAGTGTAGTGGCCTTTAGCCCAGTTATTACCTGCTCCGCTCTGGCCTGTGTTACATGCAAATACAGACCCGTGTCACAGCTGTGGTGTCAAAACCTTCTTAATCATATTTGCAGATGAAATCACAATTTACTTGTAATAAGCAGTACATTTATTGAATATGACTGGTTTCTTTACTTGCAGAACTGTGGAAAGTAAATTGTTTTCAATTTTAAGGAAAATACTAAAGCATGGCAATTTTATCAGTCAATGTGAAATTGTACATATATATTCTCACCAAAGACAAAGTTGTCTGGTCTAAAGACCTGGCCAAACGGACCAGACCTCACAGAGTCCATCGTTCCTGGCTCCAAGTCCACCAGCACTGCACGAGGGACATACTTGCCACCTGAAGATGAAAGCACCAATACAGGTGATTATACCACACAACATAACAGGTTACGTTCTGTCTTCTCCTCCCAGCCCCAAAGAAAAACATTCTACACCAGTAAGGCATGCCAGGAGGCATGCCATGCTAACTCGTTGGAATATGACTAGTAATGCCATTACTCTAACGTTGCCTCTGACCTGAAC
This sequence comes from Scophthalmus maximus, assembly GCF_022379125.1. Lineage (NCBI taxonomy): Eukaryota > Metazoa > Chordata > Actinopteri > Pleuronectiformes > Scophthalmidae > Scophthalmus > Scophthalmus maximus. Next base: position 17,377,452 of record NC_061529.1, on the reverse strand, counting down.
TTTCGAGTTTCATTATGTACTTTTAATTTCTGGAGTGCCGTTGTTTTTTGATTGCCTTCTCATATTTGATTTGGTCACTCTCTCCTTGTATTTAAAGGTCCCATATTGTCAAAATTCAGCAGCTGCTTTTTTTTTTACGAGGCAACAGGACTTCCATAGGATCTGATGTCACAGCTACACAGTCACTGTCTTCAGTCGTTCCCCCCATGGCCCACCCGGTCAGAAAATGTTGAGGAAACGCTGTTCAGTCATTGGATGTCAGGAAGCTACATCATTGTACATGCTTTCTTTAGGATATTAATACAAGAGACCAGAACTAACTCTGAATTATTTTACCTTTGCAAAATTCATCGGTAACTGGTGTCGGCAGCAGCTCCATGTCACATCAGCTTTGTTCAGCATCCAGTCCCCCAGCAGATCGCTCTGGCATCTTCCGCCCACGAACCGCTGCCACCGACACCGGTTACTGATGAATTTTGCGCAGTCAGAGAGAAGGGAGATAGTTTCTCCAGGGCAGAAGCTGCCTTGCTACGGGACAAACCCCTTACTTTTCCCCCAACAGCACGGTAAACAGAAACACAGAGACTTCTGAGTGTTTGAGGAGGTGGTTGGCCTTGTGGGTGTGTTACTCAGAAAACAGTTGGCCAATCAGAAGAGAAGCTCATGTATATTAATTAGACAGGCAAAAATCTACCTGTTTCTTTGCAGAGCTCCTGGGAAAAGAGCTATAAAACCATATTGGGATGGTTTTTGGTACTTAAAACCAAGAATTTATATTTTGAATTTATCAAAACTTGATATGAGACCTTTTATCAAAAAGGTTCCATATCAAAAATATGGGACCTTTAAACACTGTGTTCTCCGTCCCCTTTTGTCAGTTCTTCATTTGTCGTCCCCTACAATAACTAGCATTTTCTCTGAGTAGGTTTCCCTCTGTATGACCTTTGATTGCCAATTGGATATTGCCCTTTTGCCTGAAGATTTTGGATTTGTTTGGATATGTGCAGAGTCTTCTCCATCCGCCTCCATGGTGCTGCCTTTAAAAATGATTATCCTGAAAACTATGGTACTGTAGAAGCCGTTTATGTTGATTTTTGGCACGTTATAATTTTGTTTAGATCTTGCATTATTTTAGATAATTGGTGGTGGGAATCAGATGCACAGGAAGGGGTGTATATATACGGGCATAGGTCATAGGAAATGGAGGGCACAGGTAGAGGGAGAGCACAGTTCTCACCAGCACCATCTACAGACCCAAGCAGCACCAGCTGCAGCTCCTGAACAGATCAGCACCAGGCGAGCACCCCAACAGCTCCAGGAATGTTATCATCTTTTTTCATGAAACTTTTCATGACCCAGGAGAGAGGCACCAAGTCTGTAGTCAAAATAGCAGAGGAAGAGGTGAACTCCTTAAGTGCAGTGGACTGCATTCCTCTGGATGTTGATCCTCTGAAGTGGTGGAAAACCTATGAGCACCTATCCACTCATATTGCCATGTTGGCACATCATTACTTGGCTGTGCCTGGAATGTCTGTCCCTAGTGAGAGGGTATTTTCCACTGCAGGTGACATTGTCATTTCAAGCAGATCTGTGCTGTCTACAAAACATGTGAACAAATTTTGTGAGTTCCATGTAAAAACATGCTTCTTTGTTTGTTATTGTTTATAATTACTACAATACATATTATTTTATAAGGAGCAGTTTTTTATTTATATTATCCTGAGAAGACACAGCACAAAATGTGTCAGGTATAACTCAGGTATAACATCATTGTTCAAAATTTCATCATATTTTATTATCTTAGTTGTAATGAATTAGAAATTTTTTAAATCAAGGAAATTCCTCTGGCATTTCTGCTTTTCTGCTGTATCAAAAAACATACCAACCCGTGACACCATTGTGACGTGTCGAAGCGAATCGTGAATTTTGTGAACCGTTACACCCCTAGAAATAAGATTATCCAACTACATGAGCAACGTGAAGGAAACCAAAGTGAAGTTAACCTGTTGCCTCGTTGTAATACACGTTGATCCTCTCCAGCTGCAGGTCGCTGTCCCCGTGGTAGGTTCCGGTCGGGTCGATCCCATGTTCGTCACTTATCACCTCCCAGAACTAGAATCAGAAAAGAGAATTGATGGTTACTGTTGAATTCGCTGGCTAACTAGCATAACCTGTCCTCGCCAGTCAAACTTAAGTCGCGTAGACACAAAGGATATCGTTAGTTCGGTATTCTAATTAGCAGCCCGACCTAACCGAATTTCACATTCACGCTCATTTTGTTTTCAATGAACAAAAGTTTTCCAAACCTTGGCTCCAATCTGGTTTCCACACTGGCCTGCCTGCAGATGTACGATTTCCCTCATTGTGGTAGAAGTGAAAAACTTTACGACTAGGCCGATCCAGACTGAGTTGTCACCGTTGTGGCACCCCAGCAACCGATTAACCTGAGACGGCAAGGCAGAATCATTGATGACCTGCAGACAGCTGATAAATAGTCACAGGAAGTTGATCAATAAACCTTGGTTTTGGAGATGTGATTGGATGGCGCTCTGGGGGCTCTGTTGTCTTGGTAACAACATTTTATTTAATACACAATAGTTTTTCTGGAGAGACCCTCCAAACAGTCCTATGTCGTGCGTTTGCACGCGCAAACATAAGTTACGTTGGAAACCCAATGACAAGAAATTCAACAATGTTTATATTTTGTGGCTTTGATCAGTAAAAGGCAACGGTACAAGATTGTGTACATAATTATTTTGAGAGTGAAGGAACTACTTATCCAATTAACCATTGCGAATGCCTTTCCAACAATGTCCAAAATCAAATCAAAAAGAATCAGAGACGTCGATGTTGCACTTTAGAATTGTGGGTGTGCAGAGCCGACCCTAGCCTAAATGGGGCCCTTAGCATCTTTTCTCTGCACTAGGGCTGGGCGATAAAACGATAAAGATCATTATCGCGAAATAACTTTTCCTCAGGACATTGTTTAAAAGATGGGTCTGAGGAAATCGGTAGTGCGGAGATATTTTGGCTATTTAAAGTCCGACAAGAAGCAGAGTAGTGCCGTGCACTGCAAACTTTGTATGATTGCCAGTGACCTAATATAAACATTATATAATAAAATCCCAGCTTAGGGGCCTCAGGCCGGCCCTGTGGGTTAGTACTATAAAATGATATATCAAAAAATACATCAACTTAAAACAAGGTTGATATAAAGTAAAAAGACAAATATGCTTAACTTAACCTGAGCAGGTTATGTTTAAGATAAGAGATCAAAGCCTCTTTGATGTCTACTATTGTCCAACTACTGACCAATCAGATCACTGGAAACCAGCGTCACCATTCTACAGGATCCTGACTGGGACAAATGAGTCTAGAGTAACGTGATGAATAATAAAGCGCAGCAGATATTGAGCTCAACAGTGACCGACCACTTTTAGAACGCCTCCGGTGAATTTTCCGATTCACTCACTCCAATGACTTTTCCTAAAATCCTAATACAAAGAGTTTTAAGCCTGAATCCAAGCTAATAAACCACAAGATGAATTGTTGCCATAAAACATTTTATTCAGAGCAAAGGTACAAGATTGTGTCTATTTTAAGAGTGAAGGTACTTCTCATCCAATAAACCATTGCGAATGCCTTTCCAACAACTTCTAACCAATCAAAGACGTCGATGTTAAACTTTAGGATTGTGGGTGTAGTATTTTTCAATGATATTGCAAATAAAAAAAATATTTTCCTTAAAACAAGGTTGATTTCATACAGACTTGTGCCTTCTACAAGTGCATACCATCGTTTCACAACCTCAAAGCTCGTGGTGAGTCTACCTTGGTAGGCTACAACATTATGGCTCTCTCCTTGTATTTAAACCTTGTGTTTTCTGTCTTCTTTGTCAGTTCTTCGTTTGTCTTCCCCTACAGGAACTAGCATTTTTTCCTGAGTTAGTTTACCTGTGTATGACCTTTGAGTGCCATTTGGATATTGCCCTTTTGCCTGAAGATTTTAGATTTGTTGCCTGTTTATCTGTCTATTCGTGTATGACCTCTGCCTGTGCCTGTCAATTCTTTGTTTATGCTGAAATAATAGGAACTTTTTGAACTCTGCCTTTGTTTCTGAGTTTTTTGCATTTGGGTCCAGTCTGTCTTAAGTCACCCCTTATCAGTGTACGAAACAAACAGCAATGTTTTTAAGATGATAGAAACCAGTCTTTGTAATGTTTTTGATGTGGGGTTGATAGCTATTTGATGTGGAGTCAATAACTGCCAAGATTTTTCACAAGTTTCACTGGGGTTAAGAGCTAGTGCTTGCAGTTTCGTATTAACTTTGTCTTTCTGGGCTTCAGTACAGATAACTAAAACTTCAGTTTTGTCCTGTTTGAGCTGAAGAAAATTCTCTGCCATCCAGGACTTGATATCTAAAATACAGTTGAAAATGGCATCTATAGGGCCTGAGTCATCAGTAGGCACGGCAATGTAGAGCTGTGTCATCAGCATAGCTATGGAAATAAAAAAAACGTGGCAGCATGTAGAAGTTAAAAGGTGTAGGTCGGGCGTAGAATTGAACCTTGAGGAACACCACAATTCGGTTCATAGCATTCAGATGGGCATTCATCTGAGCTTATAATACATTTTTATCAGTGAGAAAAGATTTGAACCAAATGAAAACTGTGTCAGAGTCCAATCATATTTTGAAATCTATCTAAAAGAATTAAGTGTCAAAGGCAGCACTTATGTTTACTAGTACAAGAAGTCTTTGTCATGTCCATATTGCTTTTGAGATCATTTACCACCTTGACGAGTGCCATTTCTGTGCTGTGCACAAAAAGTCTCCACAGCAGTTCAATTGATGTGATTGACATTCAGGACAAGGTTGTTGTTCCCACACCAGTCCACAAAATGTTTCAGCTCCTCTCTGTAGGTGTTCTGGATCAGGCACACCACTGTCGTGTCATCTGCGTACTTAATGATGTGATTTGTACTTGACTTTGCACAACAGTCATGGGTCATCAGGGTGAACAGTATAGTACTGTACTTTTGTACATGACAGGATCTGTATTTTCAATAAATGTATTCATAAAAATCTTTATTAAAACCCATTTAAACGTTTGAGGTTAGTAACATCACAGACCAAACACAGTTACAGTGACAGGGACGAGGTCCTGACAGAATTTAAAACTTTGAGTCTTGTAGTGGATTTTTAATAAATTAAATGAATTCTACTAACATGTGACTTTCCATATCAAACAGAGGAAATTCAGCAAAAATGTGCCCTGAACTAATCAATGCAACATTCTCTTTCACTATGAACAGATTTTAAAAAGGGAACTTGAAAAAAACAAAGATTTACAAGAGGATGATCAATAATGCCACTGAACAACATCACTGAGTGGACAGTTAGCAGGTGCCCTGCTATAATTGTACAAGGCTATAATACTACGAGTCCAACTGATCAACATATGACAAGAACTGGAATTTGAAGACTCATATTTTACCAAGGAGGTCGCGATAACCGTTAAAATTTGACGATTTTTTTGTGTGTATGATGACTGATGACGAGTTTTTAATGTTTAACACTCAGGGGGTGTGACATTAAAGTGATGCCCTTTAAACAGACAGGAAGAGGGAGAAGTGATCGATTCATATTCAAAACTGGAAGGAAGAAGCACTGAACAGCAACGGTGGGACCCTTAAAAAACAAAGGCTGAAATAAAAGTCTATGTTATCGTTTGATAAATAACTTTCTTGGAATTGTTGTGTAGTTTTGTTTTTAGTTGTCCAAATTATTTATTTTAAACCAATAATCCTTATCGCCCAGCCCTAAATTAAACTCTTGCAAATAAAGAAACAGATCATAGTACTGTACGTTTCTAGCCCATATCCTCTTCGCCTTCCTCCTCAAACTCGCCCTCTTCCTCAGCAGTGGCGTCCTGGTACTGCTGATACTCGGACACCAGGTCGTTCATGTTGCTCTCAGCCTCTGTGAACTCCATCTCATCCATGCCCTCGCCCGTGTACCTGAAACGATGAAAGTTAAGTAAATTAATTCTGGGTGACAATAGGCCAACTACATGAATATCTCCCCACTGTCCTGACATCAGTCCTTTTTCACTCACCAGTGGAGAAAGGCCTTGCGGCGGAACATGGCGGTGAACTGCTCTGAGATGCGTTTGAACAGCTCCTGAATGGCTGTGCTGTTGCCAATAAAAGTGGCGGCCATCTTGAGGCCGCGGGGAGGGATGTCGCAAACGGCTGTCTTGACGTTGTTGGGGATCCACTCCACAAAGTAGCTGCTGTTCTTGTTCTGTACATTCAGCATCTGCTCGTCCACTTCCTTCATGGACATGCGGCCTCGGAAGATGGCCGCGACTGTAAGGTAGCGCCCGTGGCGTGGGTCGCAAGCAGCCATCATGTTCTTGGCATCGAACATCTGCTGGGTGAGTTCAGGAACTGTCAATGCCCTAGAAAGAGACAGATCATTAGAGTTGGATTTATTTCAACTTGCTGGTCTGATACAGACTAAAAAGCAGGCTCCTGCCTCTCTACCTGTACTGCTGGCTGCCCCGGCTGGTCAGGGGGGCAAAGCCTGGCATGAAGAAGTGCAGCCTGGGAAAGGGCACCATGTTGACGGCCAGTTTCCTCAGATCGGCATTGAGCTGGCCGGGGAAACGCAGGCAGGTGGTCACCCCGCTCATAGTGGCTGAGACGAGGTGGTTGAGATCGCCATAGGTGGGTGTGGTCAGTTTCAGTGTGCGGAAGCATATATCATACAGGGCCTCATTATCAATGCAGTAGGTCTCATCTGTGTTCTCCACCAGCTGGTGGACAGACAGGGTGGCATTGTAGGGTTCCACCACTGTGTCTGACACCTGGAGTGGGAGAGTGAAGGGAAGGAGGAAACAAAGGGAGGAAGGAGGAACAGCATTAAAGCACAGAGGAAACAGGTAGAGGGAAAAACATTTGATAACATTTTGATGGATGATATGTACCTTGGGTGATGGCACCACGCTGAAGGTGTTCATGATGCGGTCGGGATACTCCTCTCGGATTTTGCTGATGAGTAGTGTGCCCATGCCGGAGCCGGTGCCTCCCCCAAGGGAGTGTGTGAGCTGGAAACCTTGGAGGCAGTCGCAGCTCTCTGCCTCCTTCCTCACCACATCCAGGACAGAGTCCACCAGCTCGGCCCCCTCAGTGTAGTGGCCTTTAGCCCAGTTATTACCTGCTCCGCTCTGGCCTGTGTTACATGCAAATACAGACCCGTGTCACAGCTGTGGTGTCAAAACCTTCTTAATCATATTTGCAAATGAAAACATAATTTACTTGTAATAAGCAGTACATTTATTGAATATGACTGGTTTCTTTACTTAGAGAACTGTGGAAGGTAACTTGTTTCCCATTTCAAAGAAAGTACTTAATTAAAGAATGGGAATTATATCAGCCCATGTGAAATGTAAATTCTCACCAAAGACAAAGTTGTCTGGTCTAAAGATCTGGCCAAACGGACCAGACCTCACTGAGTCCATAGTTCCTGGCTCCAAGTCCACCAGCACTGCACGAGGGACATACTTGCCACCTGGTGATGAAAGCATCAATACAAGAAGGTAACTATTATGTTGGTATTAATTAAATCCTTTGAAAAAAAATAACAAAAAAGGTTTAAGAACTGGCTAAATTATTTCTATTCTAAATATTATTAGTCATTTTTCTAGCTAAGTAAAATGATACCAAAACGTTTCAAGTTAGTTTTAATTCGTTTTACCATTACAAATCACTTTTATAAGCTTTGGATGACAAAACAGCATTGTATGCCACCACAAGACATAAGTAGAGTGACAAACTGGTTCAGATGTAATTTTATTCCCCACATTTTACATCCAGCTGTTTATTACACAGTGCGTCTTGTTTTTAGGGGTTTATGTTTAAAAGTCACTCGCTTACATGCAGGGGGTTTGTTGATTTGTTGTGTCATAGAAACGGGGCAACAGTAACTGGGGGAGACTTCCTCCAGGAACGACGACCCCCTGCTGGATGGCTGCGGTACTAACAACCCCACCATGTAGTATTGAATTACCTCGATTCCCCCCTGATAATTAGTCGATCTGACTCTGTGGCTCTGACAATGTGAGCAAAGTGAAGTTAACCTGTTGCCTCGTTGTAATACACGTTGATCCTCTCCAGCTGCAGGTCGCTGTCCCCGTGGTAGGTTCCGGTCGGGTCGATCCCATGTTCGTCACTTATTACCTCCCAGAACTAGAATCAGAAAAAGAGGATGGATGGTAACTGTCCTAGTGAGGTAAACTCAACGGTCGCGTAGACACACAGGCTATCATTAGCTTGACTGTTAGGAAAACTAATTTATCATCCCGACCAAACCCAAATTTCACGTTCAAGCTCTTTTAAAGGTTTAAACGAAAAAAACGTTTTGCAAACCTTGGCTCCAATTTGGTTTCCACACTGGCCTGCCTGCAGATGTACGATTTCCCTCATTGTGGTCGAAGTGGAACACTTTAGGACTAGAATGGAACAGACTTGAGTTGTCACCGTTGTCGCACTCCAGCAGCCGATTAACCTGAGAAGGCAAGGCAGAAGGGTTGATAAGTGCAGGGAGGCGATTCATGCGATTGGACCAACTAGATGTCAGTCACAGCTCACCAGGAATCTGACTGGTCGGGAAAACTTGGTTTGGAGTTGTGATTGGATGGCGCTCTCGGGGCTCCGGTTGGAGTTGTGATTGGATGGCGCTCTCGGGGCTCCGTTGTCTTGGTAACATGCAATCAAATGTAATACACGACGCCGTTTCTGGAGAGACCCTCCAAACAGTCCGCTCTCGCGCGTGCGCACGCGCGTGCGTATGCAACATTTAAGTGTCGGTGGAAACCCAACGACAAGAAATTCTACAATGTTGTTTTTTGTGTGGCTTAGATCTGTAAAACTTTACCCTGATCGCGGGAACAGCAATATCGCCAAAGATAATACTTTTCCCACACGAATCACGTAATACATAAAACCCATTACAACTTAACTGTGCCCCGCCGTCATACACAGCAAGTCGTCGTCATGGTCTCATGGGCACTTTAGAGTGGTTTCATGATTATTTAATGATAAGTAGGTAATATAACTAATCGTACACTCAGGATGAAGAGGGTAGGGGAGAGCGTTAGAAACATTCTCAACTCACCGGAGGCCTGTACCACTACGAAGGTTCTCAAGGTAACTTGGGGTCTAACTTGGGGTTTTACGTCCTACGAAGCTGGTCCTCTACTTACCGGAGTAAATATACTAAACTTAACCTTAGCAGGTAAAGTTCGAGGAAAAAGATCAAAGCCTCTATGATCTTTTCAATGTCCAACTACCGACCAATCAGATCACTGGAAAACCAGCGTCATCATTCTACAGGATCCTGACTGGGACAAAAGAGTCTAGAATAACATGACAAATAATGAAGCGCAACAGTAATTGAGCTCAACAGTGACCGCCAACGTCGCCGACGACATTACTCTAAACTAAATACACTACAGAGACAAGGAATGGGCAGACTATCTTGGGACGCCGAACACTGTGAACCTGTTGATCTGTGTAGCGAACCGGAAGTCTCCTCAATATTGAGCTCTTACAATAAATAATTCTGCTTAAGACATCCACGGTTTCAGTCTTCCTGATTCAGCATCCACTCCATTAATTATTCCATTTAAGCGGAGTCTGGTGAACAGAACTCTAAATTATTCCATTTCAGTTACCATAAAACATATTTTCGGAGAAAAAAAATTGTAATGGATAAAAAAGCCAAAGGTATAATATTGTACCTTTAATTGTTTTAAGAGTGAAGGAACTACTCATCCCATAAACCATTGCAAATGCCTTTCGGACGACTTCCAACCAATCGGAGACGTCAATGTTCCACTTTAGGATTGTTGGCAGTGTTGTACCTCTCAATGGTATCGTGATTAGAATTAGTTTTTCTTTAAACAAGGTTGATATCATACGGACTTATGCCGTTCAGAGGTGCATATACCTTCGTTTCACAACCTCATAGCTCATGGTGAGTCTACCTTGGATGTTACAACATTATAGCTAATAATCAAAATGTTAATTCAGAATATGAATTGAATTTCTTTTACTACCGTGGGCTTATTAAGCTCTTGCTGTATTTTTGCTGTGTGAGTTTATCACAAATAAATACATAGACTCATTAATATTAGAGATATTAGAGTGTTTTACTTTCTTATTCTATCACTGCAGCTTGATACAATGTGACTATCACGATAAATAGTAATAATACGTAATACTAATACTAATACTCTTTTATTAATACAGTGATCCACACACTGATCAATATTTCTCATGATCATGAATGATCAGTGTGATTGATGATATCACACATTAACCTCTCTCCTCTACTTCAGCAGCAGAAACAGTTTGACATCACTTCTAATTCTCTTGATAATGGTTTGGTCATCGTCATACAATGGGGGAAAAATGTTCACGTAATAGTCAACTGCAATTATTTACATGATATTTTTAAACTAACTTTATATGTTGAAAAATATTTCGAGTGGTTCTTTTCTTTTTTCATGCACCATTTTCATTTCACTCTGTAGAATATCTTTTTACATGTTAAAACTCTCCTTTTCGGCTTCTGGTGGCACTGCATGAGAAAAATGTTGTTTCCATTCTTGTAAAATATATTTTCCTCTTATCTGATGAATAATACACTCATACTACTTTGATAAATGCATCAGGGAATGGCTCAGTATGCTCAGTACTTGCTGTCACAATCTCGAAGGTAGAATTTGAATCGCCTTTATCTTCTTAATATATTCTCCAACGCAAAAGTTAGAATTACATTTTTCACATTATTATCTCTACTTTAATATGTTTCTGAATTCATCAATTAAATTGTTACATACTATTTTACTAATTCTAACCAGGCCCCTACAAAAAAAATTCTCAGTGAGTCTGTACCAACCAGATAACCCATTTTTTTAGGAGTTTAAAATGTAAAGTTTTTAAGGACTATTGCAAAAAAAAAAGGCGCTCATTAAAATCAAGATCGTAACATTTGAAATAAACTAATATTGGAGATATACATTTATAATGCATGATGACATCTGCAACGGGCGGATTTAAATTGCACTTATTGCCGAAAATGTTTAGCATAATTGCTCATTTTTATTTTCGGTAAGCCGGCTGCTGTGTGAAATCATGTCGTCATTATTTATTGTCCAAAATATATCAACATATCAAATTCAATATTAAAGAAATAATACAAATGAACTCAGGGCATGTGGGATATAGAGCAGTATTTATTTCGTTGGAAAAGACCGGAATTATTAGAAGAATACGTAGTTTTATTTATTTATTTATTGTTTCTGTTTCTTGTTTTTTGTTTTCTCATACAGTAGAATAGACCATTCTGATCCACACTCCATTTCAGAGGGTGGCGGTAATGCGCAGCTAAAAAGTTGTTTGCCGGCCGCCGTAAGAAAGGAAAAGAAGAAGAAGAAGAAGTGACGTCATGTCCCTGCGACTGTTTACATGCGACATAACCATCATGGCTCTGTTTCCAGCGTTTGCAGGAACTGCGGGTGATAACGTTGAAGATTCGTCCACAGGTGACCACAACTTCGCGTGGCACGCGTTTTACTTCCCATTGCTTATCGCACTGAGATCTTTTGTCGTTGTGTGTCGAGGACAAATCCGATTAGCCACAGCCTAGATGGTGTTAGCTGTCCCAACACCCGCCTGCGGTTGAAGCTGAACGACAGACTTTCATACGTTTACATCCCGCCACAGTGTCTTCTGAAAGCGGTACCATCTGACTATGTGCCAGTCTCACATGCGACGCTAGTTTCACAGTTGTTTAATCCTGGTCTACATGGTGTTCGGGTCATGACCTTTACGTGCAACACAGTGGGGTCTGGCTAGTTAGCTCCATTAAGGCTCCATTAGCTTAAAAAAAAACCCGAGAGGGTTAACCCAGTTTGGTTTCTGTGCGTCTACTTCTCTCTATTGCAAGTTGAGAGAAATGTGTCCCCTGCGTTATTAGGACAGGGGACACATTATTAAAATCCCCAGTCACATGGTACCACACTGCACATAACGCATTCACAGGTTGTCAATCACTTTCATGATCCACCAGTCTTCCTGATCACTGTGTCTGTTCCGGTCCACTCTCTCCTTGTAGAACTAGACTGGCTGAGCAACAAGAGTTTCCGGACGGGGGAAGCCGTCTCTCTTCACACTCGCTTTTTAAAGGAGAAGGAAAAAAGGTAAAGGGTCATAAGATGCAACAATGTCCACTCTTCTTTGTGTGGTCAAATACATAACGTTGTCGTTTTTCACGACTTTTATATTTCTTCTTTTTTTTTTCCATATGTAAGTCATTTCTGTTAAGTGTCAATGCGTTCTAACCCCCATTAACGTAGAATTAACTTCGGTGTTGGCAGAGCGGTGAGCTCTGTGGAGGAGGAGAAAGAAGAAGCAGAAGGGGACAATGTGTCCGCCAAAAGGAAGAAGAAAAAGAAGAGTGAGAAGAAGAGGAAAAAGAAGGGAAAGCACAAAAAGAAAAGTGGGAGGTGTTCAGATAGTAGCGGGTCTGACTCTGAAACCACCTATCCCAGTGATCTGAAAAGGGAACAAAAGGCAGATAGGTAATGCCAAACACACACAAATTTTACATCCCAGATATTTAATATCTTAATTTTATACACAATAGCACTGTCTTATTTCTGCTCTGGGGTGTGTGTGGGATGTGTGTGTGCAGATTACAGGCTCCAGTAGCAAGTAATTTCTCCTGGTTGGATGACCTCCAGTTGCCCACAGAGCATCAGTTCTGTGTGGACCGTAAACCAGACGCTGCCAACTGGACCTACAAGTCCCTGTACAGAGGAGATGTTGCAAGGTAACACACACACACACACACACACAAACTCAAACATACACTGCACCAAGTGGTATCTCCTGTCTCTTCAGATTTCTTTTGTTTTAGTTTAAATGACTATCCCTGGTCGTGCTATTTACTTGCCTTCTACGTTGTATTTCTACAACCGCTTGATGCTCTTATTGGATTGGGCTCTTTGGATCTGTGGGACTTAAGAAGAGGAAACACAATATCTTACATGAAAAGGAGCTACATATTTGGAAAACCTTGTATGTTCCAGGTACAAGAGGAAAGGCAGCTCTTCGTTGGGTCTGCACCCCCGCAGTCAGGGAGTCAGCTGGCAGGAATCCGAGTCCAATAAGAAACAGAAAGGCGGAGACAAGAAGAAAGCGGCAGACAGATACTTCTCTGCAGTCAGTCGCCAGCTGTTGAGGTCCGAATCTGCTGTTCCTTTATTACCAAAGGTTCCTGATTGTAGTGATGTTATCAGCACCTTCCTCCCTCTGGCAGATGAGGGGGAGAACAACAGAGGGGAGACGGGTAAGAGAACCACAACATAATGCTGACTTGATTTTGAGATGACAAATATAATGGGCTTGTTTTGGCGTAGGAAAGGTTGAATATGTCCTCAGCTGACCTCAATGTTATGTCTCACTTCAAACCTTCGACGTCTCGATCCAGGTGACAGAGTGCAGACATCATCTGTAAACCCGCTCGGTGTGTACGACTCGTCCACGGCCCTGTGGCTGCAGGGGAAAGGACAGCAGGAGCAGGCGGTGCAGCAGAAACAGGACACACAGACGGGGGACAGCGCTTTGCTCATGACCAGGAGGACCGAGGAGTTTAACAGGCAGCTCAGACAACAGCCGACAGACACAAAGCTATGGATCAAATTCATACGCTACCAGGTATGAACACTCTACTTTTGTTACTCACATACAATACTTCTTCATTGACTTTTCACTTGCCTTATAATGAGCTACGAACTGAGACGGTGTACTGTACAGTATACAGTATTTGTTTGTGTCAGTGTGTTTTTTTAGTGCTTGTTTGAGGTTTCTACACCTAAATGAATTTTTTTTCCAGATGTAACAGTGACATGTATTTGTATAAGTTAGTATACGTTTTTTTACTTAGTTTAAAGTATTATTGTCTTTGTTATAAGCTCCAGCTACCTCATGATTTAGTGTTTTCAGAAACTAACTTTCAGAATGTTGATATTAAAGGGTAATGCTCATTATATATTTTTCTTCTCATCAACCAGACCAAAACTAAGAATGTGTGAGTAGTGTGTCTCTCAGATCTTTCAAAGTTGCGACCCTATCTGTGACACCCACACCTGAGACAAGAACTGTGACTGAAAAATAGGGTTAGGGTTAATGATGTACAGTATAATATATATATATATATATATATATATATATATATATATATATATATATATATATATATTTTTTAACATGTTTCCCAAACAGCAGCAAGTACAGCATTTTTCAGGGACTATTTTCAGCTGCACTAAAGTCATTTCTGTGGACAAAGTTAATCAGCATCCTTGTGTGATTTCAAACAATGGATAGAATGACTTGTGAGTTTAAGTTTGAATTAAAATTCCAGATTTGTTATGTATCAGATAATAAATATTGTAGAGTAATATGCTTTTGATTGTAATGTACAATCAGACGTATTTTACCCTTTTATTCAATAGTTATTCACTGCTCCTGTGCAATATTTCAATTACACCTCACCATACAAAAAAAAGCCCAAACTGTGCTAGCTTGTTTGTCATTCAGCCTTTAATAATCAGAAAACAGATCACTTATCCTAACCTTTCTCATCTCCTCTGTCGCTCCACAGGATGAGCTGAATTTAGCAGAGTTTAGAGGAGAGGAGGAGCAACATGGCAGCCTCCCGACTGAGCGCCGCAAGTCCTCCTACCGAGCAGTGTTGGAGAAGAAGCTGAGCATCGCAGAGCGCGCTGTGGACTCCAACCCCACCTCTGTATCTCTGCAGCTGGAGAGGCTCAGGATCTGCCAGCAGCTCTGGGAGCCCTCAGCCCTGGCTAAAGAATGGAAGAAACTGGTCAGTCTGCAGTCGTCATGTGTTTCCATCCAACTCACTAAGTGCTTTTGTTTGTTAACTACACAAATTGCTGCACACTCAAGGTGTGGATTAACAGTCTAATGAAGTTTAACTCGTGTTGTACCTGTTGTTCTCCAGGTGTTCCTCCACCCAAACAGTGCCCCATTGTGGAGGGAGTATCTGCTCTTCACCCAAAGCTACTTCAGCAACTTTACTGTGTCGAGGGTCAACTCTGCGTATGGAAAGTGTCTAAGCACTCTCGGCTGTGTGCGGGATGGCAGCATGCTCTCTCACCCAGCCTTGCCTGGGGTTGAGGAGGACTTGCTGGGTAACAGATTTTATCGCCTTTACTTTTTCAGTTTTTCTTCCACTTCTGAGAGGACTGATCTGTGGATAACAGTTACATACCAAGTTCAGTCAGCACATCCGTATCCTCTGTTCCTCTCATAACAAGGAAACCATCAGCACACATGTATACATGTGCACACTTGACAGTCTTTTGTTTATTTGTCTGAGGAGAATACAAAATATTTTATCTGTATGTTCAATGTTTAATGTTGTTTTTTTGGTCATTTTGCCTGTTTGAATCTTTCTGTGCAGATATCTTCATCCAACAGTGTCATTTCCTGCGTCAGTCTGGTCACTCTGAGAAAGCAGTTTCTCTGTTTCAGGCCATGATCGACTTTACTTTCTACAAACCTGACAGTGTACGACAACTATCCACCAGGCAGCAGGTTGGTTTGTTTGCTACAAACTTTAAAAAGTCAACAGCCATAAGTGGGGTTTTTTATCTAACTCGTCCTTTAAAGAAGTCAGAACAGCAAAGTGTCCTCACTTTTGAGGATTATTTTAATTAGAGCAGTTGGTAGAAGTTTGTTTTGTTTCTTTCAGATTATCAAAATCCAAAAATTCCAAATTCATTAATAAAGTAATAGGCATTGTAGAAATATGGAAGGAACATATACCATTCCTCCGGTAAACTAAATAACTTCCAGTTAAGTAACTATTTGTATGTGTGTTTGATTGCGCGTGCATGTGTGTGTGTGTGTGTATACAGGTGGAGTTATTTGAGCCATTCTGGGATAGTGGGGAGGCGAGGGTTGGAGAATTGGGGGCCAGAGGCTGGAAAGCCTGGATGCTCCAACAAGAACGCGGAGGATGGCTACAGCCCAGTGCAGGTGAAAGACACACGCACATACACACACATACACACACACACACACACACACACACACACACACATACAGACACACACACACACACTCACACAGTTAGTGGTTGATGTGAATCCTAGAATAATCTCTAAATTGATTTTGTGTGCTAGAACTAAAACGGAAACCGAGCATCAAGTATGTGTGTGTTCACAGATGACGAAGAGGAGGAGGAGGAAGAGGAGGAGGAGGTGAAGGATCGTAGCCAGCCCAGAGGGACAGTCTGGCTGGATGTGGAATGGTCTCGGGAAGCTGCTCACTGGTTGCCCTGGAGGCCTGACAAAGCTAAGGGCCAATCAGAAGAGGACTGCGAGGACCCGGACAGACAGGTACATACTGCTGGACGGGAAATTCTTCATACGATCAGCAAACATTAGTGTAGCTGATGTTAAAACTGTTGTTAGACTCACTCTAATATGATTTGTAATTTAAATTTGGTTTACATTGTGTTACATTTAAATCACTAAATAGATGTGACCACTTTATTTGACCTCTCTCTCTCTTTCTCCAAGTGTAGGTGTTATTTGATGACATCGGCTCGTCCCTCATTTGTCTGTCTTCACCAGAGCTCCAGCTCCGTTTTCTTCTCCATTTCTTGTCGTTCCTGGGGCTGCCTGTCGACTCTGTGCTCTCTCCTGCCCTCTGTCAGCCTGGCCTGCTGCTGGAGAACCTGTCTTTTCTCACTGAGGGTAAAATGACTCAATTTGTAAGAATAATACAAACAATTTGTATTATTATTATAAAATAATCAGTTTGAAGCATATCCTTGAGATTAAGGCAGTGACATATCTGGCTCCATGTTACATCCCAGGTAACAAGCTCCAGCCTCCTCTGACCTCCCACGACCTACCTGCCACCGGGGTTAACTCTGTAGGTCACATGACCACTCTTCAGGGAAACAGGAAATGGATGGGGCTTGGGAAACAGGGCGAGAGGTTTGTCACCAACCTGTTAAATATGGTGCAACCCGTCCTTCCTCTGCCACACCGAGCTGTTCTGTCACTTAGCTGGATGCAGTACGAGAAACTTAAGGTAAAAATCAGTTTGTTCTTTTATATTAAAATAGGAGTTGTTTTCAGACCAGAAAGGTGTCCAACTTTGGTGTTATATTCATTATTTGTATTTGTGTACATAACAGGTCTTGCACTGTTTGCGCAGTGGCAACAAGAAGCGTCTCCGTTCTCAAGGCAAGAGCAGCAAGCGGGTTGCCAAGCGACTGCTCAAAGAACCCGACAACCGCTCATCGTTGGTGCTGTGGCGGGAGTATGCCCACCTGGAGTGGCTGCTGGGAAACCTGGACGAGGCCCGCAAAGTTTTCTCCACGGCCACAGCGATAGGGGGAACCGAAGGGTTGAGTAGCCCCGCCCTCTGTGAGCTTTGTCAGCTATGGTCCGTGCTGGAGGTGGAGGACCAAGCAGGGGTGCGAGGAGGGGGACTGACTGACGTAACCGTGAGCCCAGCTGTGTCCGTGCTAACCAGGCTCGCAGAAGGAACCTCCTCATCCTCTTCTTCGTCCGCCCAGCCTCTCTCTCCAGTATCTGTCCTGAAAGCCAGGAGGTCTTATGAGCAGTCTCTTTCAGCCAGCCTGTCATCACTGGACCAAGTCCACAACAACCCTCAGACCAACAGCAAAGGTTCACGTCTTCAACAAAATCAGATTATTTTATCAGTTTTGCATATTTTAGTCCATGGGAAAAAAAATCCTTCATATTCAGTGTTTGCCACTGACCTTTTTTTCTTTCTTTCAAACGTATCAAACCATTCTTTTAAACTCAAGCATAGTTAGTTCCTCCCATGCGTACTCTTAAGGCCATTTAAACACACTTGCAGAGATTCAAAATCAAAGAAACTACTAACTTTGTTAGTTACCCCAAATGCTATGGTAATGGTTGGTAGTTATGTGGTCTGAAACATAGAGCAACCCCGGGATTGTCCCTCAACAATAAGTGATTTATACTCAAATGATATATATCATTGGAATTATTTCAAAAATTTGAAAAAATTTACAAAAAAAATCAGTCAAACTGATTGGTAGCAGATGGCCTCTGCATTACATTTCACACCACTGGCTATGATGGATTTCTGTACAGAAAAGAAATATTCTTCCAAATTGAGCTCAAGCATTCAGAATGTTGCAGATTATAGATAATTATAGGACTAATAGCAAATGGAACCAACATGTTTATTTTCATGATAAATGGTGGTTCATTACAAAGAAAATACTTCTGTAGAAACAATTCCTTCTCAAAAGTCACTTTATTTTAAATGCATAATCAGGCGTTAATTTGATTAATTTTTAATCACAGTTTTTCCTCCAATAGGTCAAGAGGATGTGCTTGGAGAGAAGCTGAGGCTGAGTGGTCTGGTGGGCTGCTACGCTCTGTTCCAGTACCTCACGGTTGGCATCCAAGCAGCTAACGCGGTCTACAGCCCAGCAAGAGAAAAGATGGAGGCGCTGCACCACAAACTAACACTCGACAAGCAAGCTAACAGAAATAAGGAAGCTAACCTTGCTGGCGCCGATGCTGGAAACTCTGCAGCTGATTCCAGCCATACCAGCTGGCACCATGTTCGCAAGATAGCCTCTGAGTGTCAGGTATTAGCAGTGCAGCAGGCAGCCTTGCTCCGGTACCACAACAGCATCAGTGTGTTTCCACTGGCGACACTGAGACAAATGCTGACCTCTGCCCTTTCAACCTGGCCCAGCTGCGCCCCTCTATGGAGCATATACGCACAGGTAAGCTGGAGTATGCTCATAAGAAACCAAAACTAGATTCATGTATTCATCATCAAACCACTCAGTTGTTCAGAATGAACTTCAGTAACAACAACTTGCTTCTTCTCTGGCCCTTACCACCTGCTCTGCACATAATCTATACATATTTATTTTTGGCATGAT
Organism: Scophthalmus maximus; assembly: GCF_022379125.1. NCBI lineage: Eukaryota > Metazoa > Chordata > Actinopteri > Pleuronectiformes > Scophthalmidae > Scophthalmus > Scophthalmus maximus. The sequence goes on along the minus strand of NC_061529.1, from coordinate 17,358,384 downwards.
GACCCAAACTCTATCTGTTTTCAGGTGGAGAACCGTTACCATAGTGCAGGCCGGGCGCGTCGTTTTTTTCACTCTGTAACCAGGGATAACAGCAGTGTGGTGCCACGCCTCTTCGCCATTGTTACTGAACAACGAAGGAAGCAGCTGGTGGACGCTGCTCAGAGGTAACAACAGAAAGGATGATGGGTAGTTGTGGGGTTTTCTCTGCACTCGTGTTACATGGGAATAAACTTCCCTCAACAATCAAGTTGCTATGATCATAGTTTGATCTATTTATTCTTTCTTTCTCGAGTGGTGAGCCAAGGAGGTTTTCACCAATATTCTCTTTCAAAAATTCACATAATTTATCATTAATTATAGAAACACCACCTTTGAGTCACTTTTAAAAAACTAAATATTATCCCTTTAGGTCTTATTGCCATGACACTGCCTTGCCTATCCTGCCAGAGAATGGCCTCAGCAACCGTATCCTTGGACTGTTTGAAAGCGCCATAGGAACAGACATGGGCGCCCACTGTCCTTTACTTTGGAGGATGTATATGCACTTCCTGGTGAGATGGCACACACACACACACACACACACACACACACACACACACACACACACACACACACACACACATATACATATTTACTGCTCTTGTGGGTATGCTCCACTCATTGAACTCATTTCCTATCCTTGACAAGTGATACTAGTCTGACATGAGTACAGGCCTAATCATCTCTGTCAATTATCCACTTGTCCACTTGTAATAAGTCAAAAGGTGTGAATATTAATGGATTTTTTTCAAATACTTCCAAATGAATCATAACAAGAAACAAAGATGTGCATTTCAGCATTCAATCAATCTTAGTTTTTTCAGCAATCATATACCCCCCCCACTCTGATTTTTAATCTCTGATATTAGAGTGCTACCTATTTTTTTACTAAGTATAAGAATAACACACATAGTAAGACCAGCCTATACATACTTTGAACATTTGGATTCACAAATATTGACCACTTAAGTCCCATGTCAGTGTTGAAATCTGTTTGTATGTGTTTGTATGTGTGTGTGTGTGTGTGTGTGTGTATTTGCAGGTGTCAGAAGGGAAGGTGGATAAAGCCACAGGGATCCTCTACAGAGCCTTACAGAATATTCCCTGGGCCAAGGTGAGGCACATACTTTGAAGTGGTATTTTCTAACAGCAGTTGATCCCTGTCTACTTTTTTTATTATTGTACATTCATAAACTAATTCTCTCTTTGCCTTGTTTGCGTGGGTGTGTATGAATGTAAATTTGCATTTGTGCAATCGCATATGTGTGTGTTTAGGGTTTGTACATGGATGCAGTACAGCTGTTCCCAGAGAAACTGCAGGAGTATGTAGATCTAATGACAGAGAAAGAACTCCGACTCAGACTGCCTTTAGAAGAACTGGATATACTACTGGAAGACTGAACGTGCGTGCGCACACACACACACACACTTTGTTCAAGTGCTTACTTTATGTTTGCTTTTCTGGCTAAATGCCAACCCACATATTGGCACACTTGTGAAGAAAAGCAGACTCGCATCAAACTTGGATGCTTATACACACACACACACACACACACACACACACACACACACACACATCGCTGCATTTTGAACATTGAAGAAAATAAATCTTATCTAATGATGGACAAGCAGCCAACCTTTGTATATATCGTCTGAAAATGATTTTTTTGACATCAAATAGAACTGTTTTAATACCTGACATTGTCAATAAATGATTCTCATTCATGTGGTGTGTAATGTGGATTTGTTGCTTACACACACTGAGTGTGAAATCTATTTAACACAAATGAAATGTATTAGAAAACAAAACTGAGAACCCCCCAAACAATCAATATGCAAATTTGAAAATGTCTGTGCATTGCTTTACATTTTCATTTATTTTATTTCATTGTGTAAAAGGTACTTTTGTAAAACATGTAAGATGTTTCAATCCTATACTAGAAAAATTGCTTTTTAACCTTCCCATATTTTAGCCTGTTGATAGATCTCTACTTATAAACACTACACACTTGCTCTGGGCTCTATTTGTAAACACACCTGTGAATCAGAAGGAAGTTTTTTACCCTCCTACTTTCCATAACCTCTCATCCTCAACTCGACACTTTTATACATCGCTCCCTCCTTCCGTCGTTGCCGCGCCGTGGTTTGACGCATTGCAGATCCGCCCTGGCCAATCAGCAGCCTCTGTACACTGTGCAGAATATTGCGGGTTTACTCTGTCCAATCGGAATTCGCCTCTCAAAAACACAACCGCAACTTCCCCAGCGCCGTCAGACGCGACGTTTGGAAGGTATCCTTCCGCTCGAATAAAACTCCGTGTAGCACAAAATAGTCCGCCACTTTCTGTGTTGCCATGCATGTTGATTATATTCGAAATATTTGACAAATATATATATATATTTTTAAACAATAACCTGTTCAAAGTCAGTTTTTCTTTAGAGGCAAACCCTAACTATAACGTAGAACCCACTTATGTTTCATCACTAGGCTATATTTACATATACGCTGTAGTTTACTGTGTTATATCTTACATGAAATTGGCCACATAATAAATAATAATGTCATTTTTGCTTGGAAATACTATCATTTCGTAAAGTTTTATTTGCAGCAATGATGCAACGTCCACAGTTTAATGCCGCTGCACTCAGGTATAGATTAGATGCCTGCTGCGGTGAAATCGGTTCAGATTACACTGACTATGATTTTAATGCCAGATATGATTGCAGCCAATTGGCCAAGAGATATCAGCGGTCATCGGATGATTGGCGCCAGAGGATGGGACGTGGCCACACAGAAGATAATGCAATAAGAGTCTTAGAGCAGACAGATACTGAAGGGTACATTTAAGTCTGTTGGACAAGGAACAGTACTCGGTGTGCAAAGGAGATGATATGCTGAATTATATTCAAGATACTTCACAGGGGACATCTCCCAAAGCCAAAATTAGACTAATAACTCAAGGGAAATTTTGACTGGAAAAAAATAAAAGGACTGCAGATAGAACTTGGATATTTTTATCCATGTTTAACTGACCTATAGTTCACCATAAATTCAACTGATTAAGTTTCCTGCTATAGTACCTGGAAAGGCCATGTGGGCCAAATAGATCAGCTGATGCTTTAAGAAACATCCACATTATCTGCTGTAACCTAAATGTGTCTGATGAGAAGTCAGCCTGCCTGTTTCCCTTTTTTTAATTGACCTTGTGGTTAATATGACATAATTTGGGATCTCCGTATTTCCACTCGTGCTTTATTACTCTTTAGCCCTCATTTAATGCTTAGTAAGCATCGTTATTCCCTAAATCGAATGCAATAAATACAAATACAACGGGAATATTTTCATATACAGACCCTTAACTCTTCCACAGTTAAATTGCATGTGTGGGTCTGATCTATGACGAGATATGTTCATTCATGTTAGGTTTAAACAAAACAACAACAAGTCAGTTCAGAGTAACTTCCCCGCGTGAAACAAGAATCGTCCGGGGCCACGGGTGCGCGCGCCCGGGGCAACGCACGAGCACGCTTCGCCGACTGAGCGACGCACTCCACGGTGCGGAGGAATACCGCGAGGCGCGCAGTGGTGGTTCGTCTCGCCTGCCACCCTGCAAGCAGCCTTATTCAGTGGCAACCGTCCATTTCCTCTCTCCCGTAGCGTTAGCAGACCCGACGTTTCGCACTCCGACAGACATGGTGAGTACTGGAACCACCGCGGGTTTGTCATATGCGCAACTTTCAAACATCGTGTGGAATGGACTGAATTAGCAGCCAGAGGTTGTTTTTTTTTTAAAAAGAAGGAAGAAAAAAAAAAAAGAAGCTCTAACCCGGATAGTTGTTTGGTCGAAATGAACCTCCAATGGAGAGAGCGCGAGGGGGAAGGACTCGCATCTAAGAGTTAGCGAGCGAACTAGCTGCGAACACCGGCGGCTCGTGGCTGCGGGCGGGGAAGCTGAGCGCATCCGCCGCCACCGTCACTGTAACGGGAGTCGGTGTTGGCGAACGCGCACCGCTCGGTACGGGTTCGGCCCGCGTGACGGCGGGGGTTGGAGCCGATCGGCCGGCCGGCCGCCGGTGTTAGCATTGCGAGCTAATGTTGCGAACCCCCCCGAATGGCAGATCCCTCCGGCGCCTGACAGCGATGCGGTCAGTCAACTGTGCGCTGGAAGCCCCGCGAGTGGCAAACTTCAGCCGGCGTGGGGCCGCGGAGGCAGATGCCGCGGACTACTCTGAACTCGGACTCGTCGGTGATGGACCGACATTTGTGCAACCAAGTGGGATTCATGTCAGGCCCACGCGAGGTGTCGGTGCGGCACCGGCAGCCCCGACCGCCGCTCTCTGCTACTGCAGCTAATGTGACAGTCCTTCCAACAGCGTCCATGAGGGGTCACACGTTGTTACCACGACGAGTATCCACACCGGTTGTCAAAGTCCAATATGGAAACTGTAATCGCCGCAGTCAATAATATGGTTTGAGGCCCGCAGTCGTTTTCGATCGCACGTAGAGGGAAATGTCTTAATTAAGTCTGGCCTCTTATTTTCCATCTGAACAAACAAGAGGAAATTAGTGTATCCCCCCCCCCGAGACTCTGGTGCAGAAGTGCTTGAGCAAATGGGAAATCCGGTTTTGGCCATGTTGCGATGAGATCTGTGTGCTCTGTCGAAGACCTCCTGCAAGTCTCCTGTGGACACAGACCGCGTTTGACAGATCCAGTGTGAACAGTTCACAGGACCCCGGCTCTGCTCGCAAAGCAGGAGAGGCCCTGTGCATCCCTGAACCTCCTCGGCTGACTAAATACATATCTCTAACTGCAACAGGCCACATGTGTGTTACCTATGAAACCCAGTCAGCCAGTGTTTGCATTCTTTGACACGTTCTTCCTACATGCATGTCTTGCTTAACAGTGGTGTGTGTGTGTGTGTGTGTGTGTGTGTGTGTGTGTGTGTGTGTGTGTGTGTGTGTGTGTGTGTGTGTGTGTGTGTGTGTGTGTGTGTGTGTGTGTGTGTGTGTGTGTGTGTGTGTGTGTGTGTGTGTGTGTGTGTGTGTGTGTCTCCCAGCAGCTCATTATCTGACATGAAATGTTATAATTATCTGCATCCTCGGTGTCCAATATTCCTAAAATTAAAAAAACAAAACGTGTACACTTGCTTGAGTAGGCTCCACAGTGTGCAGTTTTTTTGAAAATATTTGCAGCATTCATACAATGAACTACATTATTTTGTAAAAATGTTATAGTTTGCCTGCCTTTGTGTATTTAACATACTCTGTGGATATGGGGATTTTCTTCATGGCAGCTGGTATTTGTATTTAATTACATTTTAAAGTATCAGAGCTCCATCGCTTGACATTTAGTGTGTGTGTGTGTGTGTGTGTGTGTGTGTGTGTGTGTGTGTGTGTGTGTGTGTGTGTGTGTGTGTGTGTGTGTGTGTGTGTGTGTGTGTGTGTGTGTGTGTGTGTGTGTGTGTGTGTGTGTGTGTGTGTGTGTGTGTGTGTGTGTGTGTGTGTGTGTGTGTGTGTGTCCCAGCTGGCATTGTACAAAGACAATTCTGCCTTTGATCTTGTGAGTTAGTGGTGTTGGAAAAGAAAATCAATATTCTTGACTATCTTGTTTTGTGATATTGTATTGAATCTTAAAAACATGGCATTGTTTTAGACAGCGGTTCATTTTGTGTTGTGTTTTTAACGCAAGAAGCAAGAAGGTTGTTGGTTCGCAGCCGGTTTTAACCAACCAGGTTCTGTGTGGGGTTTGCATGTTCTCCATTGTGTGTGCTCGGGTTCTCTACTCCGGCTTCCTCCCACAGTCCAAAGACATGCAGACTGGGGTTAGACGCTAGGTGTGAATGTGAGAGCGAATGGTTGTTTCGTCTCTGTATGTTGGCCCTGTGATAGGCTGGCGACTAGTCGGGGGCGAACTCCGCCTCTCGCTTCTGCAGTGTTAATTTGTGTACCTACCTGTTGGTTGGTGGTTTTGTGTTTGCTATAGCTACAGGGTTGGTTAAATAATTAGGAAATAGTCTGCGGGATTGAGGCACGGTTCCTTTACACTTGTCACACATGTGAGTCATCTTACTGCTTTTGGAGCATGACTCAAACGTGTTCATCATCAACCTACTTTAAGTGAGAATATACAGGAAACCAAACGGCCATTGTTGTATGCTCAGTCAGCTTTGATCACCACAGTGTGCACAGACTCTGTGGATGTGTACACATTGTTCACCACATCAGGAAAATCGTTCTGCATTACCATCTATTTCATAGTGTAATGATTATAAAGATATAAAACAGGTTAAGAATGGTTTTCAAGGAACATTTTCATGTGAAAATGACCAATCACTGGGCGACAGAGTTCTTTCAGCAGCGGCCCACATTTAAACCCAGCCTGGTAAGCCCAGCCTTTTGCTGCACGTCATCCCCTCTATCTCTCTCCTGTCCCGCTCTAATGTCTCCATCTAATAAAGAAGAAATGGTTAGCCAGCCAAATGTTGGACTTTTCTCACTGGCTGCAGGTGTTTCAAATTTATTTGGCGTGAAAAGTTACTATTATGTCAACAGTAAGTCCAACTTGTATTCCTGTTGGCCACTTCTACAGTCTTTACCGGTGTTATGCAGAGCTGTCAACCGCCCGGCACCAAATTACAGTAGGAGCTCAAAACCGAGCTAGGACCAAGACTCCATCTTTGTCTATAAGAAGAAGAAAAAGAATAATGTGAAATCTTCAATTTCACAACCTCATACAGCTACATACTAGTCTTTTACCTAGGTCTTGTTAAAAAAAAAAGAGTTCCATTTTCCCATTAAATTCCTTTTATACTGTCATGGATGTTTTTTAAGTATATCATGGAGGCATCATGCTGCACTCGCACCAACTTACAGGAATCTTGTCTGTATTGCCCGCCATTGCAGCGCCTTGAGAAGAATTTGGCCTGGATATTAGAGGAGTTAGCAGCTTGTTAACCTAGTCAGAGCCCACATGGACACACAAATATTTACTGTCGTCATCCTTAGCCAATTTCTGGAAGCAATGTACCCCTGTCCATTATTCTCACCTTCCCACCCTTTTATCTTTGTTCTCCAGGTCAGACAAATGCATTTAGAGTAAAGCTTTGATTTGAAAAAAACGAAACTTCAATATTGCTCCTTTATCATTAATTATGTAACATGCTACATTTGTTAAAAACACTTGAACTAATTATAATAAAATATTGAGATTAATCCATGTACTTTTTTTGTTGTGCAATCAGTTTATCCTGACAGAATTTTTGAACTTCAGGGGAAAGTGTCCTTGCTGAAGGGGGGCATCCGGTGTCTAGGAGGTCTGAAAGCCAGCCAACTGATCCTCCCTAGGAGATGCAACTTTAGCAGTGAGATGACAGGCCACAGATTAACACACACACTCACACACACACACACACACATCGCCTCTGACCTCCCCCAGTCTGGACACTGTTACTCTCACACACCTTAAATCATTTTGAAATAACTTTGCCTCCTGGCTACTACACACACACACACACACACACACACACACACACACACACACTCCCATTCTCTGTCAATCTGTTGGAGGCTCTTCAAGTGTTGAACTACTGCAGGAGGTGGACATTTCATCTTTTCTGTACGTCTGATGGAGAGGTGGGCAGACAGCAAAGGCTTCAACTGTCATCCATTGGCTCACGTGTGTGTCTGACATGGAGACACAGGGAGGGGGTTTCTCCAAAGTCTCACACAGTTGGAATCAGATGGAGCCAGGCACGGCCGGAGTCTGGTCACGTACACTCGGTGCTGCGAGACACAAGGAGGGAAAGAAAGATGGACGGGTAGGCAGACAGATTTATTGAGGGAGGGACAGACGGATGGACACACAACCAGGCATACATCAACAGGACTAACTATTCCATCAGCTCCATTGTCAAGTCAGTGCCATTCCGATGACCTTTGCCACCCCAGAAGAATTGTGGAAACCGTCTGTCATCTACTCGGCCATCTATTCACTGTGGAAGGATTAAAAGACAGCTCCGGAAATTATGCAGTAATCTATCCAGTAAATTTTTGTTTTCTCAAATCAAGACTTTCCCTCCGTCATCCTTAAGTCATGTAACTGCTCAGAGAAATGGCAAAATCTACAGTTCATCTCTGCCTCCTACACGTCTCACCTATCAGGAACAACTTATAAATGTTTGGCCAACATTTTTTTCATCCAACTTTTCCTTCCCTGCTAAGACACCCTTCCTGCCCCTCTTGCCACCCGTCCCCCCTCATGCTGCCTCAGAAAGTCGCTCTGTACCCGACAGAGGACGAGCTGGTCAGCCTGTCCACTGTCTACGACCTCTTGGACGAACAGGAGCTTTACTACAACGATCTCATCCAGCAGCAGGAGAGGAACTACAGAGCCTTCCTGCAGCTGCTGATGGACACGTCATCCAGCCGTATGGACGGCCTGGTCAGAGAGATGCAGGACTTGAGGAGCTGCCTGCAGAGCACCAAGGCCGAGCTGGCGGAGGTCAAAAAACAGGGCAGCCAGATCAGCAAGCGGGCCGAGTGCCTGGCCGAAGGCTTGGTGATGGTGCGCGGGGCGCTGGACGGCCTCAGCATAAAGACAGGAATAACTGGGGGAGGTGCCAGAGGAAGAGGCATAGATCTGAAGCAGCGCCGGGGAGGTGGTGGGTTGAGGCTGGACGGAGGAGGAAGAGGCAGAGGTGGAGATGGGAAAAAAACAGAACCGAAGGCAGTGAAGCTGGTGGCAGACCTTACAGATATGCACTTTGATGATATAAAGGTTGTACACAGATGTGCACACCAATTAGTGTTTTTTGAATGTTATGTGGTGGAGGTTCACACTGGAAATTATTTTGACGCTTTGACCCGACGTTTTTAGTCGCTCTCCAAATTGTGAAAATAAATATGTCTGATTGTTGCATCATTCTGCGTTTTGCCTGAAATTGACTTCATACCAGTGTCTCACCTCCAAGTGCTTCATGGCCCAGATGCTTATCACACCTGACAACTGCTTGTAGCAGTGGAATCTTTCTGCAGCTTGTCTGATCACATGCACGCATCTGACTTGTTGTTGTTGCTTAAATGTGAGAATGCTGTTGCTGGTTATGTCTTGGCAAGAGAATTGTGTTTTTTAAGCAAATGAAAAATGATTTTTCTTGACCATGTACGGGTTGATTTTAAAAAGCTGTCACTGTATGAACACTCTAACTCAACATTACCCCTTTCCTTCTGTTCTTGTGTTTTAGGCTGACCAACTAACAGAAGAGCAGATTGCAGGTAAGGTGACAATATCAAAACACGATTCCAAAATCTTTATCATAAAAAAAACAACACTTTCCTGACTCTGCTTACACTTTGTTGCAGAGGTTTTCTCCACCAATTGATTTTATCCTCCTCTCCTTGTGCCTGTCCAGAGTTCAAGGAGGCCTTCTCCCTGTTTGACAAGGATGGAGATGGAACCATCACCACCAAGGAGCTGGGCACCGTCATGAGGTCACTGGGTCAAAACCCAACTGAGGCTGAACTTCAGGATATGATCAATGAGGTGGACGCAGACGGTATGCTGGGCCCCCCTTGACATGGGGAAGGATTTACTCATTAAACTTGCCACGGTATTGTTTTATATATAACTCCTGACCTTCTGTCTCTTAAAGGCAACGGGACCATTGACTTCCCCGAGTTCTTGACGATGATGGCAAGGAAGATGAAGGACACGGACAGTGAGGAGGAGATCAGGGAGGCGTTCAGGGTCTTTGATAAGGTAGGCTCGGGTGTGTGAGTCTCATTTTGTGATGGTTAGGTGATAAAAATGATTAATTCTTCTCATTGGCAGATTAGCAACATTGCACAGAACTCCCTCATATTCCCAAATCTATAGCTTACTGTGTGGCCTGACTGATATTTGATAAATTGCTTGTTTGTTGTAGAGTGTGACTGACTTGACGCTTTGTGTGTGTTTAACTGACCTCCTCTTTTGTCACTTGGTCAGGATGGCAACGGTTACATTAGTGCTGCAGAGCTGCGTCACGTGATGACCAACCTGGGAGAGAAGCTGACAGACGAGGAAGTAGACGAGATGATCAGAGAAGCCGACATTGACGGAGACGGACAGGTCAATTATGAAGGTACGGGAAATTAAAGACATTAATATAATGATTGATTCTTGTGTATGGAATGAAGCCAAATTATGTCAGCAGACAATTCGCAGATACTCAATCAATCATGTTGTTTCATTGTGTTACAGTACACAAGTTAAACATTTTTCCTGATGGATATTTGTAATTGTCTTTCCCCCCTACAGAATTTGTTCAGATGATGACCGCCAAATGATCTGGGCTCTCGCATAAAAGATAAAGAATCAGTCAAATGTTTCACTTACCTCTTACTGCAAAAATCTACATTTATTCATACTGTTCTGTATAGACAACTTTAACTGAATGTTGGAAAACTGAAAATCTGTCCATATAAACAAGCTCAAAAAAGGTAAAAACAAAAAGAAGAAAAACCCCTAAATGAATCTGCATGTACTGGCTTGTATCCCCCCCGACCCCACCCCCAGCACTGAGCTGTCCGATCAGATCTCAACTCGTTGGCCGAGCAGCCTCTCCGCAGCCGGCTCGTTTGGCCACTGCTCTTCTGCTTCCTAGTTCCATCTGCCTGATGTCATGATAATTATTTGGGCTGGCCAATCGCCTTTCTTCTATGACTTTCTGTTTATTTTTATTTCTGTTCTTCATGCATGCAGCTTTAAGATTGGTTACTGTCAGGAGTCCAAGTGCAGAGGGCATTTGTTGGGCCTCAGGTTGCCCTGTGACCCACTGAGAAGAGGAAGAGGAGGAGGGGGGAGGGGTTAGATGACAGATGGATGGGAGTGATCGAACCAGCGGAACCTGCAGTTTGCTCACCCAGATGAAGTCGGTGACCACAGAGATATTTTTAAGAAAAATATTAAAAAAGGAATAAATAAGAACTCGTAGATTCTGTGTCTCTGGCATGTTAGGATACTCGCTTTATCCTTTGTGTGTTTACCTTTTTTGAGAGTGAAGCCTAAGTCGGGGCATAGATTTGAGCCCCTCGGGCGGTGGGTGTGTCCTGGACTTTTGGAGGGGTTGGGTGGGCTTTAAAAGTGATGACATACAGTGAAATTTTGGGGGCAAGTACAATACTGTGAGTATCAATTTGCAGAGGTGGATATTTAAAATGATGAATTTCTAAAGTCTGAAGTGAAGTAAAATCTAGTGACTGAACTGTGCTCAGGTAAAGTATATTGCCTCCAACTTTGCACGCATGTCATTCAACGAGGGGGTTGATTTCAGTTTAGTGGGGGCAGGGTCGGTGCTAAGCAGCATTTCTATCTCGTGTGTGTGTGTGTGTCTGAGTGTGTGTGGCTGTGTGAATGTCTGAGAGTGTGGGTGCGGCGAGGCCCGGCCCAGTCCGACTGTTCTGTTCAGTTCAGTTGATCTGCATTCCAAGTTGTACATGCTAGTCTTTACATTTTGTTTTTCCAATAAAAAACCATGAACTAACATCTCTTGTTGGGTCTTAATTTTTTCTTGTGTCTATTTCTTAAAAAATAAGTGGACTTGTGTCCTTATCTGTGAAGGCTGATTCTATTATTTTAAATGACCCCTGTGCTACTAACTGCATATGACGTCCATGCATGTTGCACACCGGCCAACTTAAAACATATCCCTGGAGGGGAGTCGGTCAGCTCCTTCATGAGCACCAGAATGAGCCATCATTAGAGGAGCAGACAGTTGGTCTGGTGTTTGTAGACCCCTCCAGATCGTTGGAGACCGTCTGTCTGCAGATGAGGTGTTGCTAGGCAACAGAGCCAGGCACGGGATGGGTGGAAGTGAGCTAGAGGGAGCAGAAAATCGTGGGAGTGTGAGGACAGCGCAGGAGAGGAGACGACGAGTGGAGGAAGAGATGAAGAGGTTGAAAGACAATAATAGAGACCCAGGACTTAGGGAGAGGATGAGAGCTAGGGATTAAAAGAGAAAGTGAAAACAGATTGCTGTGCATCCTAAAACCCATAAAATCCTCCTCCCCCTGAAACACCTTCATCTGTCTTCCGGTTCAAAGAGACAATTTTCTGTCTCTTTCAACAGCTGAAGGCATTGGAAGTCACACTACAGGCCATCTTATTTTTCTCATGTATTGAAGAACTTTGTCAATAAGATCATATTTGTACTTCTGACAATTAAAATAATAAAACTTTACAGAATATATTTGCTGAGTGTGATTGTGGCATTGATGAGAAGCAGTCGGGCCGAGATGGGGAAGAGAGAGGAAAGACGGGGGGATGGAGAAGAGTAGGAGGTGTTAGTTATCAATAACACACACACACACACACACACACACACACACACACACACACACAGAGAGAGAGCAGCTGGAGTTATGTAACTGTCTGAAGTATATTAATATCTTGCTGCTCTTTCTTTGCTAATAGTGAGCTGCTGCTCCAGTGTTTTCCACATAAACGGGGCTTCCAGTATAGAAGATTCGTTCGGTGTATCCTACGATGTGCAAAATCAGCATGCTACGCATATTGGCACACACGCACACACACACACACACACGAAGGGACACACAAATCCCTTCTGCTGGAGCCAGCGCTCACCCACATAAATATTTCAGTTTTTCACCCAGAGGAATGTTGTGAGGAAAGAGAAGGTTGGACAAACCAGTGCACAGGGCAGATATTTAGGTCCCCTTCAAAACTACATATCCCTTCATTAATCTGAAAATTGCTACATTTTGAAGCCCTTGCAGGTAATGGAGATGCAGAAAAAATCAAACATCTATGGAATTTGTTCTCATGCAGTCCCAAGTTGTTAGTGAAGATAGAATATCTTACTGTTCTGGTCGTGACATATCACAGAGGCAATATTGTGGAGGAAACACTATGATGTTTGAATCCACTGGCACTAAAAATAAAATGAACTGCTGAAAAGCAAAGCATTGCTTCATCATCACTCATGAGTACGTGTGATTTTGGGCTGTTTTATAGGGACAAGACAGAAGAGATGTTCTCTATGTTGACAGTTTGAGTACTTGACACAACATGTGAAAAGGGTCATCCAATGGGACATCAGGCCTTGGGAGAAATCAACCAATCAGGCCTCGGGGCCAGCACCCGCTAAATTTTGATAAGAGGTCAGTTTTTGGTTTCTGTATGATGGAGTACAGATCGATTGATTTTGTGTTTGCATACCCAAAAAAAGCCCAAAAACAACTTTTGATTGACTGAAAACAAGGAGTTCAAACCGCTTAAAACAGGTCTGTACTCTGCTCTCACCAACATGGCCGACGTTTTTCATAAGATTTTCTTCTGCAGCTTGAAGATAAACTGTTGGACAATGTCAGAGATGCCAAGATCATGCAGATATATAAGCTTTATACCTAAATGAATGTTTAAAATGGTTAATATTATCAATAATAATGATAAAGTTCACCTTACAATACAACAAAAATGAACACAAAAGTAACTAAACTAAGGATAATATGAGAATTGTTTACACAAAACCAAACATTACAATCAGAATTATGAGGCATAGACACCTTGCAATCATTTACTCAGATCAAATATAATGTGAAATATTTCCCTATGAGATTTAATGACATATGGAATTGTTCTGATTGGCCGTATATCATATCAAATATTTGTAAATAGGTATTGGTGCATATGTTTTGCACTGTTATTGCTTTTGTTAAAAGATGCTCCTGCGGGATGACCTGTCGGTGATACCTGAGAGCGCAGCAGGGACCTAGGTGGAGGAGGAGGTGGGGGTTGGGGGGATGACACTCAGCCTGTCAGTGTTGTAATCCTCTTATATTCAAGACACACAAAGGAGGACACACCTACCCACTGACAGACACACACCTGAGATAGTAACACACACTGTTGGCCCCCGAGGTCACAGCCAGAGGGAATACCCCACGCACGCGCACACACACACGCGCACACACAAGTATGAGTTGAAGAAACTACTTATTGGTGGACAATATTCAACGGATCAAATGACACAAAAAAGAACAGTAATGGACAGTTGTCATTTTTAATCAATTTTATTATCTTAGTCATTATTGTGATCTTCCTAATGTCAGTCATCCCTTTACAGCACAGAGGACTCACTGACAGAGCTCATACAGTATCTACAGACGCAACCGGTTCACCCCTTTCATTCCTCCGACAGCATGACACGGCAGAAAATAGAATTATAATTTACTCTCTAAAATAATAACATTAATATTACACTTGGAACAATCAAATATACAACGATAACTGTATTCATATCCCCCAAAAAATAGAAACTTAAAAAACCCCGCTATATTCATCTGGTTGTATTTGACATGACTGCAACATGGCAACACGATCACTGCGGTTGCATTTACACACAGCAGAAAAATCAGAGTTATGGCAAAGAACTAGATTTCCTCTATTAATAAGTACAAATTGTAAAAATTTGAAATGTTACGCCGAGCTGCAGTTTATATGAAACATAACCGGTCTTCTGTAACATTATCCATCTCTGTAGGTGCCGGTGGCCCTCTCATGTCTGTGACTGCTGGTGCTCATGCTAACAAGTTAGCTTTTCCAAATGAGTTGCAAGCTTTAAAAACAAAACATTTATCACCATGGAAATGGCATAAATTTCACTGCGACAGACATTTAGAAAATAGACATTATTTGGAGCTCATTAGTTTAGCTTAGCTTTAATTACCTGGCTCTGTGCGGAAACTACAGAATCCAATTCCCAGCATCTCCACAATTAAATAATAACATATTATTAAAAAAAAATTCTGTTTGTTTCTTCAGGTTTTTCTCTTTTTCCATACAGTATTTTCTGTACAGATGAAACCAGATACAATATGTTATGTGAGTGAGCTTTACATAGGCTGGTAGGTCTGTTACCATTGGACAAAGCCAGGCTAGCTGATTTCCCCTGTCTCCAGTCTTTATGCTGAGCATAGCTAGCAGCTGCTGGCACTAGCTTCATATTTATTGCACACATTATGTCATATAATTAATCTCCTCATCTTACGCTCAGCAAGAAAGCAAAACAAAAGTGTTAATATCTAAGTCCTTAATTTCAGTGATTCCCACAGGGAACCTGAATGATACCGTACATATCAGGAATATTTGTAAATACGGTTTAAAGAAGGAACATATAAAGGCTGTACACATTAGATCACATGTGCTTCATTTTATAGCTTGCCATTCCTTGAACATTTTCTATTAAAGGTGACATATTATGCAAAATTTCAGGTTCATACTTTTGACTTGTGTTACCACTTGAAAAGGTTAACATGCTCTAATGTTCACAAAAGGCTTCAGCGTTCTCAAACTGTCCATTCCTGCAGCTCCTCTTTTCACCCTCTGTCTAAAACCCCTGGATTTCTTTAAGTCTCGCCCCCAATATTCCCCAGTCTGCTCTGATTGGCCAGCTGGCCCAGTCTATTGTGATTGGTCAACCGATTTCAATTATGTAGAAAATGTCACGTCCCTCACTGGAGAAGTGGAGATTCTCAGATTGCACACTGGGTTACCCCAAAAGAGTAAAACTGTGACATCACAGTGGGAGAGAAATCTGAACCAGTTGTTCAGAGCCAGGCTGTTGGGTTTAGTCACAGTTTGTGGGCCGGCAGGCTCCACAGATACACACATTTATGTGCACAAACACTGAAAAAGGGATTTATGCATAATATGTCACCTTTAAAATCTGATCTTGTGTGTGTAAATGCAGCCAGTGTTTTGGCATTTAGATTTTTACTGATTGATTATTCAGTGATCTGTTGATCGTGTCTGTCTGTATTCCAGTAGACTCTCAAAGATGTGGCAGTCCTGAGCCAGTACAGTAACCGTTCTCTCCATGTATGAGCCTACGTACAGGTGTGTTTGAGGGAGTGAGATTAACAGTAACATTTGGCCTGTAAAGGACAAATAAAATAAATTTGTTGCCTGCCTTTAATCAATATTTGTCCCATTTACTGGCTCTACCCTCAGTGCGTGAAAGGAAAATGAAATCATGTGCGTGTGTTTTGGTAGTCAATAACACGTAAACGAAATGTAAACTCTTAGGCTTCTGAATGCTAGCAATGCAGGATTTGAATCTTATTTACATTTGTGAACAGGACGACAAGCACACAAACACACGCACACACACGGACACACAGCGTAGTACAGATCACATACAACCACACGCCAATATGCACAAGCATGTCGGCACACATACACAAACATGGGTGTACATGCACAGACGCAAACGGACACAAAGAGTGCAGATCGACATAAAGGAGCAGTGTATCGGCACAGACATATGCCCTCATAAACACAGACACACACACACACACACAGAGTCAAGGGTCACAGCCACAGCAAGGCATGTTGGGAAGGTTGGGTTGGGAGAAGTGGTTATGGATGTTTACATGTATTATTGGCATTTCTTAAGTGTGTGTATGTGTGTCTGTGTCTGGCTGTAAAAACCTTGTGCAAGTGTGCGCAAGCCACATCCAGGCATGCTGTGTGTGTGTGTGTGTGTGTGTGTGTGTGTGTGTGTGTGTGTGTGTGTGTGTGTGTGTGTGTGTGTGTGTGTGTGTGTGTGTGTGTGTGTGTGTTTTTCTCATAGTGCTCTGGGTATGATGGTGAAGGGCAGAATGGGGCTGCTGGCCTCCAGCTCCAAGGCGGTGAGGAAACACTCAGTGGCAGCTGCAGCGTTTCCCTGAGCCTGCAACACCTCACCCAGACTGTTCCACACGTCATGAGCCGTACTGAGGAGAGAAGAGAAGAGGAGAGAAGGGAGGGGAGAGGAGAGGAGATAGGAGATAGGAGAGAGGAGGAGAAACGGGAGAAAGGGGAAACAGGAAGAACGGATGAAAGAAAAGGAAAGGTTAAGAGAAGAAAGTATAACACTCAAGTATACAAAATTATAACAACACACACACACACACACACACACACACACACACACACACACACACACACACACACACACACACACACACACACACACACACACACACACACACACACACACACACACACACACACACACACACACACACACACACACACACACACACACACACACACCTGTTGACCTGCACAGCATCCCTCAGGACTTTTTCAGACAGACTGTAGCGCTGCAGCTGATGGAGAATCAGACCCTGTGGAGAGGCAGAGACACATCGATGAGGAATTAAAAAAAAAAAAGATAGGAGGAGAGGGAAAAAAGGGGAGAGAGGAAGAACATCCAAAGGAAAATTGACTTTATATATTGATATATAAATGCTGTAAATCCCATGAATTGTAATTTAGGTTGAGGTCATACTGATCACGCTGATGGTTCTTTGTTCTCACTAAAAAGTGACTGTAAAGTGTTTGGCGACCACTTTTCAAACACAAAAGGAGGAGACACCGTTCCCTTTGTTCAGAGATGGTCTGGCAGGACAGTCCCGCGAGACTATGGCCAAGTACATAAAACACACAAACCCTCGGGCTGTGCGGATTTGTTCTGTTCTTAAGAGACCAAACACAGGCAAGAGCCAAAGGAGAACGTCTGAGAGAGAGAGAGAGAGAGAGAGAGAGAGAGAGTGTGTTGTACGTATTACCAGTCTCTGCATGGTCTTGACATGCGTCGGGTTAATGGACAGGGCCTCCTCGTACCAGCGCTTCGCCTCGTCTATGTTGCCTCTCAGCTCAGCGATCTGCCCCTTCATGTACAGCACATTATGGGATGTAGGGAATAGGTTGGAGGCTTCCTGTGTGCACGCCGAGGCCTCGGCAGGTTTTGACATGCCGACGTAGACCTCGGCTGTCGGAGAAACATAGATGGCAAAAGAGATATTGCAAAAGGATGTTAAACCCATAGTCACATAAACAAACTGAATCAGGGCAGGAAGTCTGATTTGTTTTGTTAAAAACAGCAGTTTCACACATCTAATTAGTCTGATATAATTGCTGTGGGACAAAACAGTTTTAGTTAATATATAATAATAAAAATTATGAATACAACTACACTGCTCAAGCTTTTGAAAATTAAGACCGCATTTCCCTTAAATACTGATGTGGCACGGTACAAAGAGGAGGCTACCCCACAGACAAGCAACTAAACCTCTCGGACTCAACAGTAGTTACATATTTTAACAGACAGAGGAAGTGATTTTGATCTGTCCGCCTGTCTGTGCTACGATGGGAAGATTAGCTGGAAACGACTACCTCTGACAGGAAGCTGCTAGAGAGATGACCTGACAAAATCTGTGTGTGTGTGTGTGTGTGTGTGTGTGTGTGTGTGGTGTGCTGCCTGCGTCTTTTCACATGTACTCTGCTAATTTTTGCGTTTGGAGCCAAACTTAAAGGGACATTCTATTCGGTGTGATTGCAGATACCTTCAAATTGCCCTGAAATACAATGCTGCAAAGCTAATGGCAGTACACTCACTACGACTTCAAGTACATCTGTATACAGAACGACCAGCACAAAATGTTTTCAGTTACTGGGTAATGGAAAGGTATTCATTTACTCTAGAGCCCGACTGATATATTGGCTGGCCGATAATATCGTCCGATATTAGCCTTTCACAGACATATCGGCTGATATGTTTAGAGCCCGACCGATATTTCCGGGCAGTTAACGATTACGATTATTACTAATCTAAGAGACCAATAACCGATATTTGAAACAGATATTTGTCTGCAGTTAAAAAAAAGTGTCAAAAGGCGTCAACATTTTGAATGATGCAAAACCTTAACACAAAACTTTGTTGAAATTCCTTACAGTATATCTTTAATTCAAAAAAAAAATCCCACAGACTTTATCGGCTCGACCCCTAGTACATGAGCCTACAGGATATAACAGGTGAGTTTTTGTGAGTTTTTGTTTTACTAGCCTTATACAACCAACCCATTCAGGTAAAAGTGTCCTGATTAGAGACTTTGTAACTCTCAGAGTTTTTTAATCCCATGTTAATCCAGCCTCCTATTGAAGATTAAGGTAAATGTATGATACAATTTTTTTAAATTTTATGTGACTGTGGTAGGAAAAACAATCACTATCTCATCTGGTCTTGCTCTCTTTTAAAAACCTGTTTAAAGATGACAAAATACCATTTAAAAATAGAGCATAACCATCAGCCCAATGTGTGTCTGTTGAACACTCACACAGTGAATGTGAAGAAACATGTGCATACTGTACCTGCATGCAGCCAGATCTGGGCCAGGGTCATCCAGGGGTGGAGGGGTCCATGTTTGGGAGCGCTGCTCTGCAGGGAGGAAGCTACCTCAGACAGGGCCTGCTCCACACGACTGGCCGCAATGGAAGTAGCGTGCACCGAACCTGGAGGAACAGAATTAATTACCAACCACAGCACACACGCCAATCCTCTGTAAGTACCGACTCATCACTACGACAGCGTTAGCAGCCGCGTGACACGATGCAGGGTTTTTAAGTCAACCAAGCTGCAGATTTCACAGATTTCCACAAATCCAGAAAGAAATAAGAGCTTTTTGTTGAAATCTGGAGCGTTCGGTTGCGGTAAAAAAGAGCCAAAGACTCTGGGCCCGCATTCGGCACACGGTGTCCTGTGCACTACAGCCTCGGATCGGTCCACACCATTCCACACGGTGCAACACACAAGTGTTATGGCCCTGGATTAACCAGCTTAGAATGAATTAATATCCGCGCCAGCATGCGACGGCACTGCATCACTCGGCTGATTAGTAATCAAAAGAAGTGTCTCTGTGACAGGTTGTCACATCAGATTTTTGCAGGGATGCAAAATGGTGTCCGCACTGGACTGCAGACGCCAACTGGGTTTCTCTCAAATGTTACATATCATCACGTGAACCTGAATAATATCCTGTCACCGAAAGGAAACACCCCTGCAGCACAGTTCACTTTGGTGCACAAACGGAACACGTGGTCGTCGAGCCTAAACACAGTACAGCTAAATGTGGTACCTCCAACAGATATGTCGGTGAGGTTTGCCATATTAATTTCCCCAGTGTGACGTGTTTAAACTGTGTTGAGCGGAATGTATGGACGTGCAGGAGAGAACTGGGACGAGCCTGTAGCTGAGCTCTGGACACTATGAAGATAGATTTGGGGTGGATTATCTCTTTAAAGATGATAGTTTTCCATATTTTTGATAGACTGAATTCTGTTAGCAGAGCTGTGTTAGAAATTTTAATAATATAAAATATATTTTCCTCATTAAAACTAGATTTCCTCTCCTGTTTGATTTGTTGTAACGTCTGGTTGAGGGTTGTCATGCTAGAAATTTCTTTAAAAGAAAGGAATTACGAGACGAATATGTGGCAGACAACTTTTTTGCTTTGGGCTTCGGACCCGTTTTATTCCATTGAACTGTCAATTATAGCCTAGAAAGGATAAGACGACACAAAGATATTCCCTCCTATCCTGAAACGCAGACTGAATTAGCAGCAGGCTTTCATCTGATAAAAGAGAGATTTCCTGACCCCTTCTCTTCTAGTTCTAGTCTCACATTCAGTCTGTCATGTTTAACTACACCAATATGAATAGGGAGAGAAACTGCCCATATGTTGAAGATAAGTGATATAAGAATAAAAACGTGTGTGTGTGTCTCAAGAGAGGGCAAGTGTGTTGCTGATAAGTGGATTTAGGAAATACTATAAGGATCTCTCTCTCTTTCACACACAACACGAACACATTTAAAGCTGAGTATAATGATTTGAAGGGCAGACTAAACAAAGCATTAAATGGCAGCATGCTGCAGCCCAGTACATTTAAAGTCTATAGTTAAAATAGAATAACATGCATTTTTTTCCCCTAATTATCATATTGATGAAATGTATTCTTTCTTTTTTTGCATGATGTTGTCAGCCAGTTTACCCATGGGTTAAACAACTCACTTCTAACATAAGGCATTTCATTTTTCTCTCCAAATCTACCTGCTCGTGGTGCGGAGCTGGTTCTGTGTGTTTCCCCCTCTTTGTTTCTACTGTCATTCACATTCAGATACACAACAGGTACTTTTACCTTGCGAGTAGATGCACAACTTACTCAATTGTGGGTATAATAGGGGGAGAACCAAATAAATCTCGATAATAAATGCAGAGTTAAAAACAATTTATATTCACTTTCTTCTACACATCATCCAATATTGTTTTCTTCTTCGTCTGGAGCATTTCTTTCTTTATCTTATCCCTTATTGTAGTTTTTCACAATAGCCTGTTAAACCGCAATCCAAATGAATTATGGGGCTACAGCAAACATTTTTTGTGACCATTAGTAACCTGTCTCATGTCAGCAGCACAGATATTATTATTATTGTTAGTCAATTACAGTAATTTACAGCCACATTTCCCGTCTTGCCCTCCTGTGTGCTGTTGTTTTTTTGCTTTCTCTTTTGATTTACTGAGAAAAATACTCGTCAAAAGTAAGCTCTTCATCTGCCTTTAAAGAATCAATCTCCTGAACTCACTGTTTTCCTTTAATATACTTACAAGCAACCCTCATCCAAACTTCTGGCAGACATTAAGTTAAAGCAGAGGATATATGTACATATTGTCTTTGAATATATATTGTATATATATTTGAACCCCATCAGGAAAATGGAAGGTCACCGGGGACCATGGACGGACAGAACAATGGGTGGGATAGGGAAAAGTCAGACGGATGTTAGATGGCTACTTACAAACAGAAAACATGGAGGAAAAACCAAGAGTGTTAGCGTCGTGAAGGCCGCCTTGAAAAATAAATGTAGGGATTTGGGGGATGGGGGGAGGGGGCAGAAAGATGACTGTTAATGACTGAAAGAGTAGAAGAGAGAGAGAAGAAATACCTAAATCATTATGAGAAAAAAAAATACACTGATTCCACAGAGCAAGATTGTAGAGAACAGCAAGGCGTCAAAAGACCCAGGGTGTTTCAAACTTAAAAAAGAGGCAACTAAATCTATAGATTTAGATTTATAGATCTATATAGATAGCAACAAGCAGAGACGACATAAGGGCTGAAAGTGGGAAACATGACAAAGAAATGTGGCTGAAATGAAAACCCCTCCCAGAAACAAACAAAGAAGGACAAGGATACAAAAAAACAAACAGCTGGGGAGATAGATGTGAAGGGACAGTAGAGTAAATCTGTGAAAAAATATTTCCAGTTTAAAAAAACAAAACACAACTGATCCGTAGATACTGGCCACACCAACTGTGAATGTGTGGTGTTTGGACCTGTGTGTGTGTGTGTTTGTGTGTGTCTGTGTGTGTGTGTGTGTGTCAAGTGGGTTATGTCACAAAAACATCAAGCAACTGCAGCAGCTACATCAAGGCTCATCTGCATTCGGATCCACACCCAAAGCATCCGTATACACACACACACACACACACACACACACACACGTTGGCATGCACCGATTTACAGCAAGCGTGACGACTATGTGTGACTATGGAGCACAGCTAATACTCCAGGTTTTCACTCGTGGGCCATTCTTGTGAGGTTTACACGGCCAGTCAACTTCCAAGATTCAACCTTGTCAACAACCTCAGCAAGGTCAAAAGTACAATAGTGACTGGCAACAGAAACATATGTAGACTTTTTGGGACATTGGCTTATTGGTCAATCTCACTAGGTGAGCGATGAGAAAAATTCTCGAAATGATCCGTGTATGCCCTGCAGGTTCGTCATGTTGACATGTTTCATGTCATGAAATGTTGACTTGGATTACAAAATAGGAACTAGTGACTTTAGTTGTGATTTGTCTATAGTTTGGGTTAGCTTACCCTATATTTTTCTTGTTGTCAACCAATGTAATTAAAAGACGACAACCAAAAAGAATTGATCTTTCAAATGTTACACTGTGGAGCCAAAGTCTGATAGATCGGATGTATCTGTGTCACAGAGCTCCAAAGTTCTTCAGAAATTACTGGGTTGCACTGGGTGATATGTTCCTTCATTACAGTAAAAATATACCCAACAAATACAGTTTTTATCTTAACTGTTTTGAGTTAAATTGGCTGACACCCACAAACATTAAACTATGTATATTTAAAGATTTAGGACTTAAAGGGGCAGCAAACAATTTCGGAGAAAGCTTGATTCTCTCTTTGTTGTTGTTGTGATTTTACTGCTCTGGCCGGGCCGCAAACCCACAAGCTCGGGTACAGGAGACTGACGCACTTACCATTAGGCCAAAGCCACGGAGTTGCAGCGCCACCCGCTAGCACATGTCTTAAGGTGTCAAGGAGGGATTTTTACTGCACTCGCAGTGTTCTGTGGTGTGGTTCGCACCTTTTTTTGTTTTTTTGATTTACAGAGCCTGGGCTGCGCTGAAGCGACAGCTAACATACTGTGAGGAAATATTCGCTGATTTTACAAAACGGATATTGCTTTAGAATCGCTTACTGGCCCTTTAAGGGGCTTAATGGGCTTGGTGCTAGGAGCCCCCAGCAGGGCAGCGAATATGTAATATTCTGAAAGGCAATACGACACAGTTGTTTTGGTCTTTTACAAGTTGACAGAATATTGACATTTTAAAAACATAGGGCTTTAACTTTAACTTGTGCATTAAAATCCTGTGTTGAGGTGTTGAACTTCTACTTGAAAGACAATCAGGGTAGACATGTGCAGGTTTCTCAACACAATTAACTGCTTGGTTTCACAACATAGTCCGAAATGCAGACAGATGCATTGCAAAACCAGCTGTGTTACTAATAAAGTGGTGAGATTTTACACTAACTGGCAAGTGTCGATACAAATATATTCAAGAGCATCCAAGCAAATATTCCAACATCAAATTTAAATCTTTACTTTGACATAAACAAGGACAGAGCCTGAATCTGTAAAAAGGAACGTAAGACTTGGTTACAGCCAAATATAACTTCTACCATTTCCATAGAAAGTGAAGGTGGCACATTAGGGAATACTGTACAGTGTACTAGCTCTACTCCACCACCACCACCAGCAGCATATAGAATCCGGGGGATTTGTCCTATCTCCTTGTAGATGTAGATGCTTCTCATCAATGAGTCAAATCAACAACACTCTCCGTTGCTTACCTTGGTACATTTTGTTTGTCACTTCCTTATTGAAATAGTTTTGACAGTAAAACTATAATGAGGTCCTTTTTTCATTTCAGAATTTTGACCCTACAGGGAAGACAGCTGTTGTTCTACTTTTTGGATATTGTTGAACTAATAATTACACTGATTAGCACAGAGCACCAGAGCAAAAGCATAATAGGAATGCACTCGTTACTATATGTGCAAATTATTCAAAGAACCAATCTCCCCAAACGAAATGTAATTGTGTCATTTTTGAGGTCACTCTCCACACCATGCTACAGGGCGAGTGGAAATGAAGGCAGATTACAGTTGGAGGAGAGCCGGTGGAGAGTGGCGTGGTTGCAAAACGAGTGAGTCCTGGCCTTGGTAGGTGCAGGCGCAAGAGGAGGAGGAGGAGGAGGAGGGGGATGGGGGGGATGAGGAGGAAGAGGGGGGAGAAGGGATTGGTTTTTGGGTGGTGGAAGTGGCGGAGGCTGGAGGATGAAGACAGGGGAGGAAGGGGAGGAAGGGGAGGATGGGGAGGAAGGGTAGGAAGGGAAGAAAGGGGAGGATGGCGGGGATGAGAAGGTTGAGAAGGTTGAGAAGGTGGAAATGGTAGATGGGGAGGTGGGGGAGACTGCCTCAGAACCAGAGTGAGAAGAGGAAGAGGCTGAGACAAAATAAAGGAAATAAAACAGCAATAAGTGAAATCAAACAAGGGATGAAGAAAGGAAATAAATATACAGTATGTCACTGGCACTCCAGGAACAATAATTATACAGATTAAAACTTAAAACAAATAGTATCACTAAATGAAGACGAAACTTGTCAAACCGAATTTAAAAAATCAAGAAGAATACAAATAAAACAACAACATAATATTGTTCCAGAAATCATAATAAAGAAGAGTGGGCACATTTTTCCACAGACATTCTGATGTCATCTGTCGCTATGCATTAAACTGGATTTATATCATAAAAGAAAGAAGAGGCCATAACTCACTCTTGATTCCCTTTGCATGATTTTATGAAAATTAGCTTATTTCTGTGTGTGTGTGTGTGTGTGTGTGCGCTTGTGTCTACCAGTCTCAGGGTCAGAGAAGTCAGGCAGAGTCATGGCGTTGAGCTGTCGTCTGTCTGCAATGGCTCTATCCAACAAGCTGCTGCCGCGACCTGAATCACTGCCACAAACAAGCATTTATTTACTCATGAGCACAGATATTAGGTTTATATTAGGCAATATTTAGGTTTATGAGTCTCCTTTTGTTTTTTAGAGACCTTCTCTAAGAACACAGTGTGAGCTTGAATGCAGTCAAACAGGAGGGTTGCACCAACTCTTTAAAGTGCGTCCAAAGTGTGTACTAAGAAGAGATTGACACTATATAAATTAAATAATAAAACACTTGTTGCACCATACAAAGTAGTTATTGTGTAATGACATAGAGACAACAAAATATTTACACCCGAAAAATGCCGGGTTTAACTCTCACATAGGTAATCAACAAAGATAACGTCATCTTGCATGCAACTTATTTCGATTTGAAAAGTCAAAGTGTAAATATGGTAAAAAAAAAAGGTAACCTTTCCCCAGTTAAGTTTAATATTATTCATAATTTGGCTCCAGCAAACTCTCATAATGCCAAACAACACTTCCTGTTTGAATAGTTGATTGCTTTGTTTTATACAGCGTATGCAGTATAAGTTGTTTCTTAGCAACAATTTCACACATTACTTAAGACTAAGTAAAGACTTGTTTGCTAAGACAATTTCCTCACGTTTCAATAGTGTTACCTGATTTAGGAAATCATTATAATGAAACAAGGAACTTAGAACTTAAAAAAATTGAATATCATTCGGAATGAAACCAAAACATACACACAAATATTTGGATTTTGGGAGTGTGTGTCTGTGTGTCTGTGTGTCAGTGTCTGTGTGTGTGTTTACCTGGGGTTGGTAAGGTTGTAAAAGCTCTTCCAGATTTGCAGCATGTGTTTACAGGTGAGCAGAGCTTCCTCTGGTCCTCTGCACATGGACTCCAGTTTGACCTTGGTATACAGCAGACTGCACGACACAGGCACACACTTAATCTGAAGCCATGTCTAATGAAACAGGAGTAAATGGACACAAGTCTGCTTCAAAATGAAGCATAGAACTAGTGTGTGAAACTTACTTGAAGTTCTCCGGGTACTCGGACAGGGCCATCTCTATAATGTTGAGACCATCGTGATAGTGTTTCTGAGCAGAGAGCAGCAGGGCCAGCAGATGGAGGGAGTGGACATCGTCCCCTTGAAGCTGCAACGCCTGTCGAACATAGCCTAGTGCCTCTGGGATCTACAACACACACACACACACACACACACAGACTACAGGTTTTCACTACTGTTGGGATAAAAAGCATCACAGTAATTCGAAAGATTCCCTGAGAATTCCACGATGGCCCCCGACTTATGCTTGCTGACCTTCACCTCTAAAACCTCCACATTCATAGTAACTGTATCCTGTGTTAATTGTTATCACTACTTGACGTTGTCGTACCTGTCTGGACACAGCAAGCTGCAGCGCCAAGTAGAAGGCTGCTAGGTGGTCAGTGGGAGACAGACTCTGAGCTCTAAAGAGAGAGAGAGAGAGAATTTGTGTTCAGACAAATCACCCCCCGGGTCTCTGCAGGAACAAAATGGTGTAAGGGTGGAAAAGACCGCAAAGATGCAGAACGTGTAATAAATCAAAATAGATCACATTTCAATATTTAGACATAGTTAACAACTACAATACCATATGAATGAATGAATGAATGAAAAACACGAAAGGAAATGCTGCAGCATTGCAACAATGTAAAAGGTAATGCATTATGTATTACCTGCAGTATGTACATATTAAGTATGTATATATTAAGACCATTTACATTGTGTGCATTATTAGCTGCACACTTTATAGAAATGTCCAGGGGGAATAATTAAACACATGTATATAGATAGCGCCAGTGTTCAAGAAGGTTTGCATTACAACCACACTCTCACGCTATATTAATGGATGGACGTTGATGGACCAAATTGGTGCTGTGAAAACTAATTCTGAGGAATTTAGCCCCTACCTCTGGAAGGCTCCCAAAGCTTTCCTCTGGTAGTCCTCCTGTGTGCTTCGTAAGGACCCTGAAGAGAAGCAGACACAGGGACAGAGACAAACAATCAGCTACATTATACAGCAATACACTCAAGAGTCATTTGAGAGAAACAACAGCATTTACTGGACTCTGGTGTCTGAAGTCGTGACGTTTCTCTTGTTTGAAGAAAAAACGGACACATGCTTTTTCCAATGTGAACAGATGAAATTTCTATTGGACTTGACATCACATTCACAATGAAGTTGGCTGATTATCCATACCTCAAACCAACATAGTAACAAATGTTAACCCTAATTCCTTCAAGGTAAGTAACACACAATTTTGGAAGATCCTTTTTAGGATGTGCGATTAACTGTACAAACAAACACAAATTCCATACTTACCATCAGTGGCTTTCAGGCTGTAAACAAGCCCGATAGCCAAGAAGCCTTTGGCTCGGAACTCGGCGGCTTTCTCCCCCATGTCAATCACCATCTTTGCAAAGCACTCACCCTCATCCAGCTGAAATGTTGGTGAAGACAAACATAATGAGAATGAGAACAGAAGGGAAGAATTCAGCAGGAGAAAATTTAAATAGCTTTCAGAAGACAAAGCGTTTTTTATGGTTTGACAGAGAAAACTGACCGACTAGTGTATACATGCAAGGGTGACAAAATCACTGAGAAGCTTTGCTAGCTAGGTGTGATTGAGTTCATCTCTGCAAGATGACCCTTACCCAGTGCAGGGGTCCGATACACAGTTTCACAGCCAGCAGTGGGATGGTGGGGTCGTCAGGCTTCAGACGAATACACTCCTTGAGGACCTTGACAGCACGCGCAGATTTGCCGGCTGCCATTAGTGACAGGGCAAGCTGGTACCACAAATGGAACTCCTCAAAGGCAAACTTCATGGCCCTCTCCAAACACTTGACACATGGGAAACAGGACACATTTCATCAGCGTTATTAGGGGTTCCTATCACTTTCATCAATGCTGCTGTAGAGCCAATTCGATTTTAAAAAGACATTCACGTGTTTGGGAGGATAAATATTGGTGTGTATGGCCTTAAACATTTCATAAGCACTACAATAGTAGTATTATTCACCTCCGACAGCATCTCATATTGCCCTCTCCTGCCCAGAGCTATGGTCAGCAGGTCGTACACCACAGAGGCAGACTGCAGGCTGATTATTCGATCATTGTTGTGTTCAGGAATTCTGCTCAGTACTGCATCACGGTTAGCCTGAAACACACACAAGCGTAGACTTTGGTTTATAGTTGTCGAAACCGAACCGTGCGAGCATTCCATCACCTATACGACCCATTGTTTTAAGGTTGTTTGTGTTCTCACCATGGACTCACTGATGAGCAGCAGCAGCAGAGCTTCTTCTGTGTTCTCCTGAGGGCAAAACAGACTGGGAGGGAGAGAGATGCACCAAGAGATTTAGAAAGATGGGAGAGGAAAATGAGAATATTCAGAGAAGTGATAAAGGAGACAATGGAGAGGGCTACTGGTGTAAAAAAATTACATGGGCAACAGATACTTTAGAACCACGTTGGCGATTTTGCGCTTGATTCTCCCAAGTTTAGCGTCGACAAACACATTATCACTTACTTCTCCCCCGAATACACTCGTGGGCGCCGGCTTAAGCTGTAGTTCTTGCTGCGAGTGTGTCCTTGCCGCGTGGGATCGTCCAATGGCGACACCGTGGGCGGGTCTTCCAGAGGAGACCAGTAACTCTGTTCACACATTCCTCTGAGCAAGATCTCTGCAAGCTGTCTGGCTATGGTCTACACACGCACACGCACACGCACACACACACACGCACACACGCACACACGCACACGCACACACACACACACACACATTACGGCTTACTTTACTTCTAATTTAGAAACAGTCGTCTGCCATAATATGCTAAAAACATACACATCTCACATTTTAATTTTTATTCTTCAGACTGAAGCGGTTCATATATAGATGGATATAAAAGGGAAGCAGCAACACGTTTAAAGGAATAGCTCCACCTTTTAAGAACATGCTTATCTGCTTTATTGCCAAAAGATAGATGAGACAATGTATATGACTCGTCCGCCTGTCTGATAAATACAACGCTGGAGCCGGGAGGGGTTTAGCTTAGGAGGCTTTATCCAACTCTTATCAAGAAAGCTAAGAACTGTTTTTCCCAAGATTTTCCTTCAAGTAAAACTGATGAGGAGCCTGAGAAACGTGAGGTGTAAACATGTCACTTTACAAAAGTCACTCACCATGCGCAGGTTCTGGGTGGTTCTGTTCTCAACAGCCCGAAGAATCTCTCGAAACCGGCCCACACCATGTGTGAGGTTGCTATGGCAATATAGACAGGTAACGGGAAGAAAATAATTTGTCAGAATCTGTAGTGTGCAAGGGTACAAGATAATTCAAAACAAGGGTACATATTCGGCACTATGTCCAAAATATTACTTTGTGAGTCAACAGTGGATATTTAGGAGCATCAATAGCAGATGTTTCTTTAGTTTTAAGATGACGTCTAAAGGTGATGTTATAAAGCCAAGAAGCAAACTACACCACCAATAATAACACTCATGTTTCAGGACTTAGAACCTTTGTTTGTTCATATTTTGTAAATACTTCATGCTGTTGGCTTCAAAAGACAACACCTTGTTATATTCAGAAATGGTGTGAGGTGATGACAGTAAACAGAGTAAATTACTTGCTTTATAATGGATTTCCTAACCCTATACCAGAATTTAATTTGGATGAGTGTCTAGATCTTTTAGGTTCTGTCTTTTTTCCCTTTCCTGACACTGGAGTGACTCCATTGCAAAAACTGCGAGTGAGAACTGAAAAAATACGGATTTCACCCAGTCCACTGCAAAGCATTTGTTGCATTTTCAGTTGTGACAGTCATGCTGTACTCAAAACAACAACAGTGTGGGAACAACCTTCTGCTGCACTGCAAATGTTATTTAATAGTGTTCACGCTTTCTAGTTTTAAACCACCTGTCAGCAGCTTTGTTACACCATCACTGCACAGTGGGCGGAAAGTGCCCACAAAGGGTTTTTCTTCGTGTCTGTTTGAGCAACTGACGCCCTTTCAAAACTAGAACACAGATCAGACTTTAAAAGCAGAGTAAATAAAGTTTAAAAAGAAGTTTTCTAGTGATAGAAGTAACAGGCAACACTCTGATTTTCCCAATTCTTTCCTTTACCTGCCTCTTACAGTATATGTATCTACATATGTGCAACTGTCTGGTTTCCCTCTCTCACCCATTCTTGAAGTGGATGACGTGGGCTCTCTGCAGGCCCGTCTCCAGGAAGTAACCCAGCTCCTGGTCCAGGGCTGTCGGCCCGGGCTTTGGGCTGCGGTTCTGAATCCCTGCTGACAACGCCTGCAGAAGGACACGTACAAATAACTTGTAAAAAAAATTGTAAGACAAAACAAAGAGAACGTTTGGCCAGTATAGAAGAATTAGGGCCACACAAGTTCTCAGAATTCAGATTTTTTTAGCTCCGAATTCTGACTTTATTCTCAGAATTCTGACTTTATTTTCAACATTCTGACTTTAAACTCAGAATTTATTCTCAGAATTCTGACCACTTATCTAAATCAATTTTTTGTAGAATGAAAAAAATCCATGTCAATGAGGTATCGATGCTAAAGGTTGGTTATCTGCTTGATAAACAGCGGCCAATGACAGGATGAAAAATAGGATTTACTAAAAATAATGAGCTGTGGTTAGTCATCTTTGTACAGCTACATACATTCAGACCGACAATGTCACACCAGCTGCGTTGCAAACTGTCTTCAGATAAATCAAGTTCTGTCTAGCTGTGTGGATATTCTCAGGGGAAAACACAGGGTTGTATTATTCTTTATTGAATCTAATTCAAGATTCAAATATGCTTACTGCTATGATATATTTTTTTGTGTGAAAGACTTGAAAGAATGTACAGTTGTATAATAATGAGGTTGGAATAGAAACATAGCAATTAGGCTGAAGATAAATTCAATTGTGAAAGAAGCCAAATTGGCAACTATTTGACCACAGATATCGTGGGTCTTTTTCAAGCAAAAATGCCCCAAATTGTCTATTTACAGCCTCTGGATTGTGAAGATTTGTTGCTTGTTTTGTTTAATTCGATTGTTTATGGAGTATTTTGGGTTTTGGACTGGTGGACAGTCAAAACTGACGTTCAGAGAGTTTCATTGGTTTATGACATTTTATAGACGAAATGATAAATCAAACCATTAAGAAAACAATCAGCGGATTAACTATTAATGACAAAACAAAACAATTTGTTGCAGCCCTGGACCATACCATATTCTAAATTGTTTTAACTACCCCTTCACTTTACCCTGTTATTTATAATCTAAATATATATATTTTTAATATTCCTGCTACTCGCACTGTTTCTGTCTCTCTGTACCACAATCAAAACCTTCTGTTGGAGGAGTTTATATGGAATATATGATTACAAGCATAGTATTGTTGGGAATCTTTCATTCGTATCCTTTCGTCTTTCATTGCAGTTTATCGATGCTTGCCAGCTCAGTCTGTGTTTTCGAAGGGACGATCTCCAATTAAAGAGGAAGAGGTTTGCCAGCTGGTTGTCATGGGTGGTAATGCATTAGTCAAACCTGCACACTGTCACTACAATATTCATAAAACCACAGTGAAAGCAAGGGAGTCCAGGCTAACAAGATATTGACATGATCAAAAAGTATTCAAATTTCTCACACACACGCACGCACACAAACCTTCTCAGCCTCCTGCAGGTAGAGAAGAGCGATGTCTCCAGACTTTTCGTAGCATGTGATGATGTCCTGATCTCTATCTGTTGTGCTCCTATTGGACGATGGAGACCCAGTGTTCTTATTGGACAGAGATGGAGAGGCAGCTGGGACCTTCTCTAGACACAGTCCTGAGGGGAGAAGAAGGAGCAAGTGACCAGGGCGACAAGAGAGGAAACGAAAATGCGACAAAGGCTGGGTCAATCTCAGTATCTGGTATTCAGTTTAGCTTCTTAATGCATTAGTATATAGAATTTAATATTTTAGTTTGGTGTTGTTTTTAGATGATCATCTTGTCCTGCGGATGTTTTCAATACAATCTGCTTTGCACCTCAAAATATGATAAATATTTTACAGTCAGCACATTTATATACGAGTATCAATAATGAATATTGAGTTCAATTGGCCAGATGAAATGCATTCTGTTTCACTGACAAACTAATGACATCAAAAAAGAAAAATGTCAACTGAACATACGTTATTTAGCGAAGCTGGTTGTGTGTCTGTAATACTCTGTCTGTATACATTAATTCACATTGCTCAATGTGTTCTACCACAGCCGTTGATCTGCAGTGACACTGTGACACCCTGTGGAAGGAAGTGGTACTGCAGAGATTGAGGCAAATTGGACTGATGGCAGGTGAGGTGGCGGTAAGGACACAAGACATAAAACGATAACTGGGTGAATCCGTGTGTGTATGTGTGTGTGTTTGTGTATGTAGACACCTTTGGTAGCATAGGCCTCTGCTATCATAGAGAGTCTATACACAGGAGCTCCCACCAGCTGCATGTCTTCCAGGTTCACCCTGCTGTAGTGGCCTGTCAATACACAAGTATTATGTTAAAGAATATACACCAAAGGATGATTTGATAAAATTAAAGGATTCAAAACAACAAAATAGTGTGTATTTTAAATTGTTCCTAACCAAAATATATTTGTCATATTGATCAGTGGTAATTGTGTGGATTACCTAAGGCATCTCTGTATTCTCCCTCCACATAGCAGAGTTTAGCCATCAGCAGGCTCACTTCCTGCAGGTAGTCGGCCTGTGGAACAAAGAATGTTATGTTAGTGTTATGATAGAGACAATGTTCCAGTTAATAGCAAAGGGGTTTTCCAAAGAAAAAATGTCATGCACTGGGTTTCAATCTGTTCTGAAATTTCTGTGCTGTACTGTACTAACCCACAATTTATCTAGCACTAAATAATGGCATGACTACCCCCAGAACATTAAATCTAACTGCCGACATTTCAAAAATGGCATTGGCTATTCGATACAAAATAAGAAAATAAATAACTAAGAAATAAGAAAACTTATTTGTGGCTACACAGGCAAGTACCAGACTAAGTCATTCACCTTATCAGTCAGTCAGTCAGTCAGTCAGTCAGTCAGTCAGTCAGTCAGTGAACCAATCAATGTTTACCTTGAGGTTTCCTCTGTCTAGAGCAGCAGTGAGGTGTTTCCTGACCTCCACCAGTTTGGGTCGTTGGCCCCTGGGACTGGCTCCCTGTTTGATGGGATTCTCCTTCAAGTACGTCTGAAGCTTACATTCTCCAAGCAACAGCTCCCCGAGGTCATCTACACATACACATCCAAAAAAACACAAGTGTGAAGACTCTACTATCCACCACTTTGACAGGCTTCAGATGAATAAGATATGGGTCAGCCTTGAGTCATATAAAGACATATATGTTTAATCTGGGTAAAACTCGATGACTGTAGAAGGTTTTAGAGTCAATCTAAAGTGAACTGATGTGCAGTTAGATTAATTTATGGCATCAATATAGGAAAATGACAATGTGTCCCCTTTAAGTGTTCTCCTTGTTGCCAGTTTGATTGAGACTGTAGGAAGCAGATCAACAGGCAGAGAAATGCTCGCACACATACCGGCCCAGGATTCAAAATAACGTGAGTGTGTTTAGCTGTTCAACATTGTGAATTGACCACTAATCCTGTTATTCAACACTTTAAACTGATCCCAGTCAGTGACCAGAGCCAATAGCTCTCATATGCCAAAGTTCAATCATGCAGACATTCCACAATGATGGCATTTTCCATAAGGGTCATTATTTCTACTGCAATATTCACAATCTTCCACAATTGCAAAAATATTAGGTAAAATCATGTTTTTGATTACTGGAACAACAAAAACATAAACTGTTCAGTTTCAGTGTATGTTACGATCTCATTTATTCTGTGCAATAGTCACATGTCGGTGCATTTCTCAGCTAGGCAAAAGTCTCGTTGGCTGTTCGATTTGATCACTGATCCTGCCAGGAGATTTAAAAACTACTATTTTCATTTTACAAATTAATCTACCTTCTGTTTACTATAATGCCTCTGATTTTCTTCATCCTCAAAACAGACAAGGAGCCTTTTCCCCCTGTCAACCATTGGCTGTCGTGTGTTGCTGTGTGGTTTTTACAACAATTGGGGTTTCACTCTTGCCACTGATTATTAATAACTGCTAATATACTGCTATACAGGGATCTTGCCGGGGACCCTAATAAGAAATATCAATCACGTTGAAAGTATTTATGGTAGTGAAAAGAATTAACTAGGCTGTTGCCAGTGGTGTCAGCATCACACTGAAGTGTCTTCATCGTGACTGGATAATTATATTTGGCAGTCTATTGGCTCAGGAATCATTGTGTGAATGTAAAAAGTTATGAGAATATATTGTTAGTGCGAAAGCAACACGACGTTGATGACGCCATATGTACACAAGTGGGACGTTACATGGAAAAACGTATTCAAAAATAAGAAGCACTGTGTGTGTGTGTGTGTGTGTGTGTGTGTGGCGGGAGGGGCAGACATTATTTGTTCAAATGTAAAATTAAAATGTTATAAAGTCGTTATCATTAAGCTTGATAATGTACAGTGAGTGGCGCAGTTAACCATTCAGAGGCATTAGCTTACAGTTTGACAGCTAGCATGTAGCGATCACGCACCTTAGCCGCACAGCAAAACCGAGCTAGCTGCGATGCGAGCGCATCCTTTACAGGTGTGCCAGATTTGGAGTGTTTGGGGTTTTCCTGGAGCAAACGTGTGAGGAAATAACTCATTACTGGAATCTCCTGATAAATTCGGCATTGAAAATGAATTCAACGGAGCGTGTTTCGTTGAAGTTAAAACCACAACTGCAAGACGCGTTGGTTCGCTAACATCCAGCTGGTGGTGGACGGGGGCAGCGAGCAGAACTCTGGCATTTTACATATCTTTGTTGATGCGAGTCGACATTTGGTAAAAAAAACGACGTTAGCCTTTCGAACTAATTCAAGAAAAGACAATTTAAACCTAATGACAGATTTCCGATTCTGAGGTTCCTCTTGACTGGTGCTGGCTGAGCGAACCAGGGACCTGAACTGTCAGGTCAGAGCACGGGAGCTAATTGTTAAGAGTCATAGTATTGCATCTTGAAAATCAAAGTAACATTATCTCGGTGTGTTCGGGTTAAGGGTTAAACACTGTGACCTTCATTAGCAAACTGGTACCAAGCAGAGCACAGTGTTGGAAAACTCCCACGTAGCATCCGCGACCGCTGCCAGGAAGTGCCGAGGACTCAGACCAGGGAGGAGGCCCCGCAGGTTGGATGGACGAGCCGCGGGGAAAGGCACACATTTCTTACCGTTCGATATTAGTTTGGCCGAGAGCTGTCGTACCAACTCCGGTATCTTGTCCCATTGACTCTCCGAGCGGCACCGCTCTATCTCGGTCTCCAGTCGTGAGCCAGACTTCCTCGCTGTCATTTTCGCGAGCGCGGTTGACTGGACCAAAACACCGGAGACGATCCCTGCCGACGGATGTCAGGCTAACCGGTAGCTTCCGGTCAGTGCTTTCGAAATAAAGCTTCGGTTAAAGGTTTGAAGAAAAAAGCGTTACGAGCGAAAGCGTTCTAAACTATAATCAGACACCAAAAGGAATAATAAATGACTTCTTCACCAGAACAAGGCCTGGTAATTGGAACCATTCTCTGTAAAGGCAAACCCGGAGTTCTTACCGGACTCTCCACAGCGATTCGAACTATCCAGCACATAACATAAATGTTGTTATCAAATAACCCGTGCTCAGCGAGAACAATCTTTTATTCTGAAGGAGTCCGACAGGAAGTGTTGCTAGCAGACAACCAGCTCGTGGTGAGGAGAAGACCCAACAGAGATGACTGAATTGCCGCTGTATTTAACTAATGCGAACGTTTCCCTGGCGCAAACTATGGAAACTGAAAAGGTACGTCTGTTTAGTACACAACCTCCGTCACTTGTCGTGTGTTTGAATAATGAAACTATGAAAACTTTTTCGAGAAATAGCTAATTACTTCCTCGACTGACACGCTAGCTTACAACAAACACACACAAAGTCATGTTAGCTGAAGTAGGCTAACGCACCAAACACAGTTTCGCTGTGGCAACAGAGGTTTGTAGAATAATTGAGGATTATTTGCTGTTGTTACCTTGGTGTGTAGCCCGCCCACATTCGGAGAAGACACAACACGTCTCCTTGTTCAAATAATGTGTTCAGGGAAGTTTGTCATGTTTTAGTTGTTGTTTTCACTCTGCCCCCAAAGTCAAACCTGCTGTGCTTGTGCTTTGCTCTTTGCTCTCAAGAATTTGTAAAATCGCCTAAAAGCCAACAAACATTCTATAACCGTCGTCATGTCGACGCAATAATGCACATGTTGTGCTGTGTCCTATCAGGGTCCAGGAGAGGCGAAAGACTTCGAGAGTGTGGAGATGGTACATTCTGGGGAGAGCCGGGGCAGAGTGAAGCTTCCCCGAAGGACCATCTACTTTGCCAGCGGAGAGACCATGGAGGAATACAGCACCGATGAAGAGGAGGAGGAGGAGGAGGATCTCGTGAAGAAAGATGTCGTCACTGTTGATCCGGTAGGGCCAGGATCAAGAAGTCACTGAAACATCCTCACATGACACCGGTCGTCTCCTCAGGACTGTGTGGGGGGAGACGCATCTTATACTATTTACATTTCTTAAAAACATAAAATGGTCAATCACTTGCAAATCCATTCCAGCCAAGACTCCCCTGGAAATTCAGAATATTTAAGATTTGGTCAGGATGTTTGCTTGAATGGTGATGTTCCCACTACTGCACCACTTTATGTCAACACCAAATGTATAAAATGTGCTTTTAAGGCCTTTGTTGGCGAATGAGAAAATAATCTCACATTAGTTATATTTTGTGTTTCACCAGCAGACGTGCGGTCCAATTGTCATGTTTTGTTTTGTTACATTTTTTTTCTACTTCAGGGTAAATTGACCTGGGGCCCATATTTCTGGTTCCACATGTGGAGAATGGCCACCTCCACCATATCAGGTAAAGTAGGCCACTGCATGATCTGGTATTTATGCCCGTTAGGTCCAAATCTTACAGGTTTTTGTTTTTTTTAAATTAGTCATGGAAATCTTGAAACATCTTTTGAGATAGAAGAAGTCTAGAAATTCAGGGTTCCTTTTATGGAATAATATTTGATTTGGTTTTATTCACTTCCAGGTCTGGATAAGTATGGAAAAGAGAGTATGGAAAAATATTTGTATTTCCAGACTGAAGTCCAAAGAATAGAATACTAACGATCCTTCTCAATCTCTCTAGTCCAGTGAATCATTTTCCCACGGTCAGTGATAAACATCACCATAGTGACACACTCTCTGTACCTGCCTCTACCAGTACGGTATCTACAGAGCGGTAGTTCACATGAGTGTGACAGGCTGAAGGAAAAGTAGTTCCTGTTAACCAGGCATTATTTAGATTATCCTGGTGACAGCTAGTTACTGTTGTTTCATTTGTTGATTATAAAATACATATTTACCCAAAATTACTGAGTTTAAATATGAGAAATGGTCCTAGAACAGGTAACGTCGGAAATGGAAGTATCAATTGTTTCAATATCAATCCGCACATGCATATCACAATCAACTTTGTGGAGATACCGTGACTTTCTGTGTACGAAATGTAACATAATACCAGACAAAACAAAAAGTGTTTGAAGTTAGCTGTATGCTGTCGGTTTTCTGCAGTGTGTGACTACATGGGAGAGAGAATGGCCTCTCTTTTTGGCATCACCACTCCTAAGTACCAGTATGCTATCGATGAGTACTACCGTATAAAGAAAGAGGTAAGACGTTTGCACGCACGCTCTCTCTTACACACACACACACAATAAAGTCACACCTTAAAAGCTGTTTACACAGAATGACGAACTCAAACAGCAACTCTAATATAATCAAGCTTTAAGTGCCACACACACTGTTTTCCTGTAGGAGGAGGAGGAAGAGGAGGAGAACCGCCTGGCTGAGGACGCAGAGCGGCGTTATGCCGAGCAGCAGAGAGGCGAGCGGGGCGCTTCTCACACTGCTACTGTGGAGCAGCCCGAGTCTTCGGGAGCATCCTTTGTGAACATCAGCTTTGACCTCAAACCTGAGCCTCCTCTCAATGTTGCAGACACCAACAGAGTCCCTTCCCCTCTCCCCTCCTGAAAACCGTAACTCACCTCCCAAACCTCTAACATTAACACATTTCTGTCATGCAAAAACCTTAATTACCTTTGCTGTATAGATAGATAATATTGCTATTTTTCTATACTATGCTGTTTTATTAAATGATATCCTAATACACAGTGCAGGGATGACTTAAAAGGGCTGTGGAAGTGGCTGCACTAGCCTTATCTGTGATTGTAAATCTATGTACAGAGTGTAAAAAGTATGTAAGACTTCAACCATTTTGTAGACTAACTCACTTTAAAATTTAGAGAAAGTGAAATAAATATAGGGCTTTAATCTTTATTGACGAAAGAAACGACCCAGTTTTGAGTCCGAAGTCGACCCTTCCACCTCTGCCCTCTATGAAAACTACTGTACCGTCCTGTGTAGAATGAACACCTGTAATATCTGGATTTCCACCAAGTAACTGTGAATGAATAGTCCGATATAAAAAAAACGTCCTTGATCATTGTGTCCCGGCCAAACATGGGTTAATTCAAAAGCTCCTTTACTGAGTATGATGGTTTTTGTTTTTGTGTTAATATGTACTATGAAAATTATCTTCAGACAATGCTGTATTGCAGTAATTGGGGCCAATGTGTGTCCGTTGGCTCAGACATGAAAACTGACTTTATCTCTTTACTTGTTATGATTCACAATGTAAACTGTGTCAGTGGTGATATTTGAAACAGTTTAATAACAGAAACAACTTTGTTTTGCAGAAACACAAACCAGGCCTGCGCAGCTAATATCAATATACTGTAGTTAAAAAAAAGAAAAATACTCTAGTTTTCAAATTTGCTGGTGATTGTTGAATTACATTGGGAAGTAGGGTCGCTCACATAGAGCGATGGCGTCCCTCGTGTGTTCTGAGAATTTATTCTTTAAGTGTCCTTGCCTGAGCTGTCAGAAGCTGCTTATTAATTATTTTTGTCACAGATGTGGCGGCGTCAGGCCTCAGATCTTCTAAGAGGGCAGAGCAGAGCACTGACACTGTGGCCTTCAGTTTCCTCACCACGACCTATAAAAAAAACAAAACACTCCTCTTTTCAAAATGATCCATTTCAAGGAGAGACTTTTTTTAAGGGCTACTGTAACTGAAATACCGCCACATTGGACCACAAAATATTTAGTTTGTTAATAATCTATTCTAAATGGGTAAATTTATTTCACGACTGTAGGATATGCTTTGTTTGAAAAAGGGGCGAAATATGCCAAGTTTATTTTAACTGAAACTCTTAAACAATCTGTACATACATATTTATATTTTAGGTGTTAATAAAAGCTTTGAACACAAGAAAATGTAGATTTTGTCACTTGTATTGTTTCACGTTAAATAAATACTTTATTTAGTTTCCACTGTTATAAAAATCCTATACCTCCACAATTCTTCTCGTCACATTATATTGTTTATTTTGTTGGGGAAGTTAAGATCATCTGCACCTCAGATTTAACAAATATTTTTCTTTATGTACAATAATGGTGTTCTAACAATATCTCTCCACTAAAAACAAGCTGACAGAAGCTTTAATATGGATAGTTAACAATATTACAGTGGGGTTGTACAGGTATGAGGATCTTATCCATTGTCAGGTTATAACAGTACCTGCAGTAGATCAACAGGCAGAACACCAGTGCTTTGACAGGCATGTGGTTCTCAGCAGGCAGAGCTCAGAATAACACCTGTACTCCTTACCC
Source organism: Scophthalmus maximus (assembly GCF_022379125.1). Lineage (NCBI taxonomy): Eukaryota > Metazoa > Chordata > Actinopteri > Pleuronectiformes > Scophthalmidae > Scophthalmus > Scophthalmus maximus. The sequence continues at coordinate 17,318,236 of NC_061529.1, read as the reverse complement.
CTCATCCAACACTTGTAATAAATCAAAACTATCCCTTTTGTTTTAAAATGGTTAACCTGTTAAGCAAACACTTTTGGTCCAATATTCAGTACCCACGCTGATTTTGATCTTTATCGAGGGAAACCGTTTTCTGTTTGGTGCTGGGCAGGTCTTGTGCAGTGGGTTTATAAATGGGTTCAAAAACATTTTAGCTGAAAGACGCAAAAAAATGTTTGTTGCACTGAAGGGAACTACTCTCTTTTGGTTCATTATCAGTGCCCTGTTTCCTATTGCACATTTCTGCCACTATTGATTTTAGCTTCTCCAAGTTAAAAGTTACTCAGTCATTTATTATATGTTTGTGACAGCTGCTTGCTCAGAAAACGAAACATTAATTTAAAAAGGCAAAAACATGTATATTAGTTCTTTTTTTTTACAGGACAACAAGAAGAAGGAGCAGAGAATACTATTTACACAAAGCACCATGCTTTACTTTCCTTCTTCCTTCATTTCTTTTCACAGTTTAGTCAGAAGGTAAAGGTTCAGTGTCCTGCTGACACGTCAACAGGACACTTGGCTTTCAATGGAAATGAATGTTTTTTTCTTCTTTTTGTTGGGAGAGAAAGCTGTGACATTCAGAATCCTTCTCAGGTGTCGTCAAGGTCAGCTGCGTTACTGCTGTCGTTGTCGTTGGCGACCAGCACTTCTCTGTTCTCATAGGTCCAGAAGCCGTTGAGGTCGATCAGGATGCTGGTGACGGTATCACCCTGGCAACTGTTTACCAAATCCTGGAGGGTGATTTTGTAGGGGTCTTTAGGTTTCACCATGTCAAAGATTTCATCCTGAGGAGACACAGATGTTGATGTTGTGTTACAATGTTAAATTTTCTTTTCCATAACCCCAAAACGTGTGACTTAAAAGACGGTCAAAATTCCACAGAACAGAACTTTTCTGCCAAGATCGAACAAACTACCTTGAGCATTACATCTCATAATCCCACATTGTCCAGATCACAAGGTTCAGAACCACAAATGAAAGCGATTCAAATATCATATAAATGTTGCAAGGCATAAAATACCTTGACATCCTGGAAGGAGACCTGCTCCTGACCATGCAGCTTCATCTGCTCCTGAATGGCCTGAAGTACAAAAATTAAATAAATAGTTTCATGAAAACACTGACACAACGCATTAAGTGTAAACTTGTGTTCTTGTATATCGCATAAAAAAAGATGTATGGATACCCAGCATTGAAAACATGTACTTTTTGTTTGTAAAACCCATCAGTGTGTGTTTGTGTGAGTGGTGGTGTTCAGCCGATACCCTGAAGAAGTAGTTGAGAGAAAAGACATTGAGGTGTCCTAGATTCTCCATATCCAGAAGTTTGAAAATATACTGCAGGGCTGCAGGCTCCTTCCTGTTTTCCAAGGCCAATACAAAGTCTAGATATGTCTTATAGTCCTGAGATAAACGATACAAACAGACAGAATTACGTACAGTATATGTCTTACTTGGAACACAGGACACCTAAAGTCATGCATGGAAAAGAGATCTAGACCAACCCCATATAATTCTTGAGATTAAAAAGTGACACTAAATGTGTGTCAGCTGCCCAGATAGGTCATACTGGTCTTTACTCGCTGAGCAGCTGATGATTAACGTTATGACGTTTGTTTGAGTTGAACATTAAAATACAAACGAGGTGAGAAAACCCTAAATATGAGAACAAATAACAAGTTCAGGTGCTTCTATACATGTTATAGGGCTCCCTGTATGGATGATGAATATGAAAATGATTCATATGCTATGAGCTTCAGTCACCAGATCTCAACCCAGTGAACAACGGGAGATTTCAAAGCTATGAATTTGAGAATCTATGAGCCAAATATGATATTATGGCTCAACACCTTACTAAGCCTCTTTTTGTTTTTCCACATACTGTTATGGACCGTACCATTTCTCCATCATAGGTGAGATACTCCTGAAACACTCTGTCCAGGAAGACTGGGGTGAGAGTCGCTGTGCCGTAGCGGGAAAGTTCCTCTTTACTCAACATGCCATTGTGATCCTTATCGAGGTTGAGGTACTGGCCTTTGGAGAGAGACATAAAAATCCAGGGATTAACATGAAAGGCTGTAGTATCACACACACACACACACACGCACACACACGCACGCACACACGCGCACACACACACACGCGCACACACACACACACACCAATTTTTGTTGTGGATCCAAAATCAGTGTAAGTGTGTACTGCAACAGTTTTATAGCAATATATTCTTGTCTTCCAGATTTGATTTAATAATTTCCCAATCTTTGGGGCTTACTTGGATACATGCCACTTCCACAAATATCTAAAGGTTCAGCACGTAAGATTTAGTAGCATCTGGTCGTGAACTGAACACAAAAATGCGGAATGCCCCCACTTGCGCTAGTGTTTGGTTTGTCCGTTCTGGGCCACTGTAGAAACATGCAGTGCAACATGGTAGTATCTGTGAAGAGGACCCTAATGTACATACATAGGTTGAATTTAAGGTGGTGAAAACACAACCATTCTTAGTTTCAGTTTCAGCTTCAGGTACTTATACACTAAGGAAAACATTCAATCAATCATTTTCTGCCAAAAGATCCTCTTAAATCCTTCACACTGGACCTTTAATCTCCTGATGCTTTGCCCAAGAGCGAAACTAATATAATATTCAATTTATTTATACAGGAAATAGTATGTTTTGTGATGTAGACACTACAGAATCTTTAACATTGTATAAGATTTTATCAAGACCCTCTGTGCTGGGAATAAATATGAGGCCTCCAACTACCTTCATTCACCTGAGGGTTATTTAATACCAGGAGCATTTGATTTGAGGCTGGAAATCCAAACATTGTACACAGATGTTTTCTCACCATAAACCCGGAGAGCCGATGGGGCAGAGAACCAGTTGGACTCCTGACTCTCCTTAGATAACTCCTCGTCTCTCAACTAGGAGCACAGTGGGAGAGTGGGGGAGAGCGTGAGAGGTGAGGGAAATATTTTGAGAGTATTGCTCGACAAAGAACGAGCCATGCATAAAAAAGCTGCATTAATCCTTAGAACACATCATTCAGGTGGAATATTATACCTACAGGATATCCCTTTGCTTCTCTGACAGTGTGGACACAAATTAAATAAAGCATGAGCGAAGAAGAAAAAACGCTCTACCTCCAATAAGTCGTCCAGAAAACTGCAAGCCAATATATCCTGGATTTTAATCTTTCCTGAAAAAAAAACAAGGACAAAGACGGACAATGTGATGCAACAACAACTCACCCTCCCTACAGGGATTGTTAAAGCCTCTGATCATCCAGTCACCAGTTTTCGCTGCATATAATTTGTCCTGATCCACACATGATGTATGGTCATTTTACTGTCTCACCGGTTCGGAGTGGGTCAAGGAAGAAGAAGAACTTGCGAACAGCGGTGCAGACGTAGAAAGAGTAGAAGGACTTCTCCAGTCCGTCCAGCTGAGGCAGCGTGGGGATGAGCTCCAGGATGTAGTTCTCCAGATCCTACACAGAAGGAATGAGTGTCACCCCACCTGGCAGTTTAAATTTCACTTCATGTATATCATAACTGTCATTTGCGGTTACTGGTCGAGATGCGTACCGACTCCCTGAGGTAGCCCTGTCCTGCCACATCGTACAGACTCAGACCGATCCGGGTCTGATGCAGCCACACTACACGCACCGAGGGAACAGACACTTAAATGTCATGCAGATTGTTTTCACAAGGCTAAAGAAGTGAAAAGAGATGAGGTAAAACAACAAATCCAAACAAAGATACATACCTTTCCTCATGACATAGTTAAAGAACTGCATGATGGAGATTCTGCCATAAGGGTCGCTGTGGAGCAGCTTGGCGTACACCCGGGCTGTGAAGAATTTTCTAATGGAGAGAAGAGGGGAGGAAATGTTTTCACTATGTTACGTTCCTTGATCTGAAAGCCAGATTTCCCCTGTTTACATCTGGTAATAACATTTTCTCCCACAGGTACACAATTATCTTAGCTGGACTTTTTTTTCAGGGACTATTTCCAAGACTTTTTCAAGATCAAAATTTGTCCCTGTTATGCTCATCAAAAGGAGATTTCTCTTATAAAAATCTTTTAAAATTAAAAGTGGATATACATTGGCATATAAACCCTCTTTCTACAGTGTGTCTACTTCCTGGTTCAAAAGTTCATTTTTACTACCACATAGTTCGTATATGTAGCTGTGGGTTGTTTTAATGTGACGTAACAAAAGAGGTAGTTTGTGTGATCATATTTCCAACGCAGTAAGGACTTTGTCTGTCTTTGCCTGATCTGAATTTATAGGTAAGCCAAAGACACATTAATGCCAGGTGGATATAATGTCAACACGACAAGGGGGAATTTCCAGAAACAACCTTTGATCCAGGAGGAAACAAAAACAGCACAGGGAAAGAAGAAAGAAAACAGGGAGGGGTGGTTTTACCCAAAACTGTGCTGTTACCAGTAAAACCTCTACTTCCTGTCACTTACTTGCACTTGGGGCCAGCCCTCTCCCCCACCAACAGGTAGGCCTCATAGCTGATCATGGCCTCATCTCCACTCACCGGAGGCACCTGGTGCTTGTCAAGCAGGAACCACAGATTCTTCACAAAGACAAAAATAGACAGATATGTAAGACAGCAAGGCTGTTGCCGAATAACAAACAGTGTCATTATTCATCAGAGCCCTTTTATTGTGTCTGACTAGTGTGTGTGTGTGCGTGTGTTATTGTGTGCGTGTTATTGTGTGCATGCGTGTTTTTTACCTGCAGTTCCTCATTATCCAGCAGTTCTCTGCTCTTCCTCTGGAGGAAGACGGCTCTCGATTCCTCTCTCAGTTTCTGAAGTAGTACTTCATCCTCTGCTGGTAGCTGCATAAAAACAACATCATCATCATCATCATCATCATCATTGAACACCTGTATGATGGTAATTTTCTCTCTGCTGGCAGCAGCAACAACAACAACAACAACAACAACAACAACAACAACAACAACAACAACAACAAACACACACAAACACACACACACACACACACTGTAAAAACATGATTGTCATAATCTTCATTATCACAATACACTCATTACACTATTGTACTAGGAGTATCTCACCTATGATGGAGAAATGGTACGGTCCATAACAGTATGTGGAAAAACAAAAAGAGGCTTAGTAAGGTGTTGAGCCATAATATCATATTTGGCTCATAGATTCTCAAATTCACTACACTCTTGTAGTTGCATTACTTGGGAACAGAGTCCATGCGCCTACAATTTATCTTTAAACTCGTCTTTTTCTTTCAATGGGAAATTACATTTACTAAACATTGTAAATACTGTATGTCATATATATGTGATGTATGTCGAAGGTACCCTGTAGTAGAACCGTGGGATGTTCTTGTAGGACTTGTCCTTGTCGTTTCCTCCCTTCCACTCGGTGTAATATTTGGTGAACAGCTCAGTTTCTTCTGATTTCTTTTCCTCTTCGCTTCTCTCGTCTGTGTGGAAGCGAGAACGTGGACAAAAGGGAAACCTCAGAATCAAAAATAATGATAAATGACAAGTAAATATGAAGTTGATTCAGCTAAATGACTTCAGCTCGACACATTTGATCCGAAGTGAATAAGCTAGCTAACGTTAGCCGAAGTTAAAAGCTCAGTTTCTTGCCTTTTTGGGAGTTTGCTATCCTCCTTTTCAAAACATCAGACCAGCAGGGCTGTTGTTCTTTCGCCATATCTGCTCCGTAAAACAATCTAATGTTTCATTGGTAAAACCTTTCTAATCCAAAAGACGAAACAGTATGAAGTTGGCTTATGTACAAAAGTAGCTAAACTAATTCACCGTCAAGTTCGCGAGCGAACAGTAGTACGATTTCCGGTTGAAATTCAAGATAAAAGCCTGACCCCACAAAATAAACACTTCAGCAGTAGAGTAGAGTAAATGTCATAATCATGGGTAAATTCATGCCAATAATTCAAAACAATTATCAATTTGCAAAGAAACAAGTTTGATGATTAATTGTTGGACATTAAAGAACATGTGCCTTGAAAGACAATTTAAAGTAACACAAGCGCACATAAATCATATAATGTCAGATAAAGGCCATAGTCATGTATGCAGCAATTAATTGAACTAATATAAGATTGACATTTTTCCAAAACATTCTTCAAACGTTTCCCCTTTCCCCAGCATCGAGCAGGTTTCACGTGATGCATTTTGCGTCTTTATTTTGTAACCAAGAGGCTTTTCCGGTCTTTCTCCTATTTCGCTTAAAAAACTTGATAAAGCTCACAAACGGAGCTGTCAACCGTCGATGACGTCAAAAGTGTGCGACCAAAGTCATGCGTACAGTTTTTCCTAACCATGAAGCGATTACAGAAAGACCGAAGCTGAGTTAGTGTTTCCAGTTTGACCGCCTGCGGAAGGAGTGAGTCTGCTTTAAACCGTCTATAGAGAAACCTGCGCCATAGTGGTCTCCATGTGTCTCATGGTATTTGTAAACAGCAAGGTTAGCTGGTGGGTCTCATGTCCAGGTTCAATATCCGTGTAACTAATAGCATGTGTCTATTAGTTTTGTGGTGAAAATATTTGTGTTTCTACAGTCTGCAGAGTGCATAAAGGATAACGTGGAGCTGAGTGAGCATGAACAGTTTCTAAAAACAAAAGTCCACCTTCATAACATGGGCTCCACCTTGCTATCTAAAGTCAGGATATGCTTCAGACCCCTAAAGCCTCACCTCGCCATAAATACCTCCTTGTGTGAGAAAGCACAGTCGCCTCCCACAGCACGCTGTCTGTCCACCAGAGACAATAACCCTAACTCAGGTGGCAGACAGACGGCCGGAAGGAACAGCGGACAGACCGACGGACACGGTGGAGTAAAGTATGGGAGCGTCAGACATAGACAAGGGGGGCTGTGGGAAGACTCGGCGGATGGAGGAGGCAAGAGCTCCACTCTGAAGCAGAGGCCGTCCTTTCCCAAATCGGTGTTTTCTGCTGGGACGGCGAAGAGGACGACAGAGATGCTGAAGAGGAAAGCGGCTTTGGCTTCTGGGGAGGAGGCGCCTGATGAAGAGCTTGAAGTGAGGGCAACTAGAGGAGCAGGTAGGACACAATGGAACTGTACACTTTATTAGGCATCTTGCCTGAAAAGCTGTACTTTTCTTTTACAGTCAGATCTATTGCGAAATACAACAACAACAAACACATATCTGGCGTATGTTCCACAGGAAAGGTGAAGCCCCCTGACCGGCCACTTTCTGCTGCCGAGTGGGGGAAGCTGAAGGAGTCTCTGGGAAATCCACATCGTTTTGACATCAAAATGATCTCTGCGCTGTTCACCTCCCGGGCAGAGCTGGCCATCGCCAAGTGAGAGGGGGGCGAGCGTGTTTGTGATGTTTGTGGACGTTTAAATGTCCTTACTGTTACTGAAATGTCAGTGTTTTCTGTGGTGCAGCTTAAAGTGCAATACAAAACCTTCTGCCACAGGTCTCTGCTGACTTTTGTAGCCACGGAAACGGGGACGCTGTCCTACGAGCTGTTACTACTGTACCTCACACTGTGTGTGAGGGGGGGCCACGATGAAGAGGTTTTCGATGTCTACGACATCATGCGGGGAAGTTTCTCCTCTCTGGAAACAGGAGCCACCAGCCTCTTTATCAAGTCCTTCAGTCGCACAGCGAGGTGGAGGGAAGCTGTCGACATACTGCAGGAGGTTAAGAAGGTGGAAGATTTGTTCCTAAAGCACTTTAAACTCATAGTGGAGCTTTGTACTTTGTCAAAACCAGACTTCACTATCATCCCAACAGGTCTTTACGCCATCATCACGCAACTATGGTGACCTCATTGCAGCAGCAATGTTGCACGGTGACAGGACCACGGCCTGGGCTTTTTATGATGAATTATTCGAAAAGGGGCTGAGCCCACACCCGGAGACCTGGGACGCTCTGTTTAAGGGGGCGAGGAAGACTAAGGAGGCAGAAGGGGAGGAAGCAGAGGCCATGCCTTGGTCGGAACACCAGGAGAGGCTGCTGGGGATTCTGCTGCACATGAGGGACAACCAGATCTACCCCCAGTCCAGCCTCGCAGGCACCATCAAGACCTGGTTCGAGAGGTAGGACAGACTTGTTGCTTAGGAGGTGGAAAACTGAGCCTGGATGCCCATCATAATTACCTTCTAACCTTCTACTTGAGTATAAATCAAAATACTCTGCCTTAAAAACATTTATAAATATGGAAACACACTTGATTTGCTGATGATAAGTTATGATGTGATCTGTCTCATCAACTATGGAACAAAATACAATTAATCTACCACCAACTATTTTGACAATGGATTGTCAACTAAGTAGTTTTTATGAAAAAAAGGTCAATTTATTTTTAGATTTCTGCTTTTTAAATGTGAAGAGTTTTTGGTTTCTTTGTTCCTCTATGACAGTAAACTGAATATCTTTGGTGTTTGGACCAAACAAAACATCATCTTTAAAAAACAAAAAAAACAATGAAAGACAATCGTTAGTTGCAGCCCTTATGACTTCTGAATACAGTTGATGCAGACTATTGTGACGCCGACATTCTCAAAACCGAGTCGAGCTAAACTTTACAAGACATCTTAATAAGAAAGATGCAGGAGCTTTGGGCGTCTTCGCTTCTTATATTCTAGGTGAAATTGCCCTTTTCTTTTTCTCTTTTCTCTCCTTTATACCGACTTAAAGAAGAAGAAGATACAATTGCAACCCAACATTCATGCACAAAGTGATTCCCCCCTGTCTGAATGAACTTAACTCAGTCCACAGACTCATTGCTCCTTGTGCTTTTTCTTTTACTCTCTTGTCCTCTATGTCTTCAGTCTCAGAGGACAGAAATGGAGAGGAAATTGGACCAGCGCCACCCCAAAGTAATTACACCACTTCCTATTTCGACATAAAAATCTTCATCGCACCTTGTGCGTATGTATATGTACATATGTGTACTGTATGTGTGATTGTGTGTGTGTGTATAGGGGTCTGTGTAGGTGTTGTGAGTCAGAGTTGGAGTCCATCCAGCTGACCGCTGAGGAGTACCAACAGCTGAAAGACAGGGTGATGACTGACATCATTCAGGGACGAGATATTTTCACCAAGACTACACCAGAGGTACACGCACACACACACACACACACACACACACACACACACACACACACACACACACACACACACACACAGCAGGGTTTCCATGCTGTGAATCAATCACCGATTATTCAAATCTGAAGAAGACTCATTCAAATATCTTAAAAACATCTGTATTCGGGTTAAAGACATTATATGCAGTGAATTTCTTTTTTTTAATTTACTCTCATTGCAGTTTGAAACTACAAATGGATATTAACACTAGATATCTGATGACTAACATAAATTAAGTTACATTCAATGATTTGCCCTAGCAGTTTTCTCCTTTACAGGGCATGATCAATAATAGATTATGTGATTGGAACTTTAAGTGCATTACATTCATTCATTGATTTTCACAAGTAATGTTCAGTTTACTATTACTTTTTCTAATTTTACTAATACTTTGTTTTGCCGGCTTTGAAAATAGGAAATCATTTATTCAATGTAAAAATCTCTCTTCTAAAATGTTTAAAAATACTCAAACACTCACTTTCAAAGGTTGTTACTGGGTTTGAACTTTGGGCAGCCTGGTGCAGCAGCTTTCTGGTTACTTGGGCCAGATGGAGGCGCCATTGGTTCACGTTCAGCACCAGGCTGTTGACATTAGCTGAAGCAGCTTATCAGACTATGACTTGTTCAAAAAGTCCTGCTTGCTATGTGTTTAACTGGGGAGAAGGCAGCGTATCTAGGTGCATTTCCCACCTGTTGGGCTCGCTAACATGCCAAGGTCATTTATTTTCTCTTTACATTTTATGCAACTATGTAACCCCCTGTTTATAAGGATGTATCCTTAAATGAAGCATCCTTTTAAATCAAGATGAATCCTTTGAAGGAAGTTGCCATGAATTCAGTAGATATCACACATTCATTATTAGAAAATATAGTTTAATTGATCATTTTGACCTAAGATGTCTTAGCATTAAGCTAAGCCAACCCACAAGTGGATTTCAGTGTCAGCGTCATTATTAAACTATTTTACACTGTAATATTTTTTTACTTTCTTTTTTGCACTAATAAGATTTAAAATACGAATGATTGAGCTTTAGAAGTGCTGGTTGGTGGATTTAGTTACACATGGACAGAGCCTCGCCTAATTTTCTTCAGCCTTTATGCTTCATAACGAACAGGCAGAAATGTTGTTATCGTGGTGGTATCGATCTTCTCATCTCACGGCAAGAAAGCAAATGAGGGAAATTCCCAAACTGTTGACCTCCTCCTTTAAGTTAAACTTTCTTAAATGAAAATTACATATTTAGCACATTGTCGAAGCGGGCAGGACCAATGAGGGTACCAGTCATTCCACTAATGTTTTTTTTAAGTGCTTTCGAAGTGACAGGAGTCACAGCACCTGTTCGGCAGGCAGCCTTAGCCAACGGACAGTTAGGGTTTTAACACTAGCAAACACTGTAGCAACACATGCACACAAAGTTCAACACAAAACTGGGGCCGTGTGCCTTCTTTTGTAACTGAAAAAAGGCAGTCATCACTTTATCTGGCATGCAGATGTGCACTGTCTGTGTGCAGAGAGAGAGAGAGAGAGCGAGGGCACAGGCTATTCATTGGATTGGAATGTACTGGCTGTGGTATTTTTTACAATACAACTGAAAATAAACAAAAAAATTTCAGTTGAAATATTTCCAGAAAGAAATTTGGGAACATCCGTAACATGTAGTAAATAATGTTAGTTCCTTTGCGTGTTTCAGTAGACAGGGAGGGTTTGTTTGGTGGAATAGTCAAATAAATTGAGGGGATTTCCAGCATGTGGAGGGCCATGTGAATCTGGATCACAGCGCCCTCCCACCAGGAGCACACAAGGGGAGAGAAAGGCAGACAGACACGCAGTTAAAAACTTGACTTAATTAATCCTTAATTCGAGGCAATTTCATTTTAGGGGCAAACAGGGATGCACGGAGGGGGCAGAGACGGGGCATGGATTCAGAGGGAAAGAGGAACAGTGTCTTTCTGTCTGGCAGCTGTCACAGCGAGCATGAAGGGCATGAAACATCTTTAAGACCAAAAATACAAATAGATGTTGAGACGAGCAACAAAGCGGAAGGAGATCAAGTCAAACACCAAGAGTAGACCTGCAACAAGTGACCCCTGTGAAATTGAATACAAACTTTAACTAATTATATTATAAAGTGTGGAGGTTATTTAAATTACTCCTTTTTGTTCACCCAGTTGATGTTGTATTTCTTTTTAGCTGTATTGTAGAGTTGGATGAACTGCGATATCTTTCTCTAACTACTGGGTCTTCATGTGTTGGGCTGACAGATCATATTTCAGCACAGTTACAAGCTTCAGAGAGCAAAACAAGAACAGTAGTTTGGTCTGTTTTTAACTATTTAAGTAAGTCCTGATTTATTTATACCCCAGAACAGTTTTCTGCCTTTTCCCCAATTAATTTTACTTCACTATATTGCAAATGTTGAACTACAATACAGAAAAAACACAATCACAGGAAATCTGAAATAATGAAATGCTTACATGTAAGGTTAGCTTCTACATAGTAAGCTGGTCTTAATTCTGCTGCTGCTCTAACCAGTCGTTTATTACTTTGGATTCCGCTGTCTCTCTTCACGTAATGCAATTTGAATGAAATATTGGCCCACAAATCTTTCGCCAATTATAATACGAATAACAAACGCGTGATAATAATATGCTAATATACTAATGTCTAATATAATGTGAAGTAGTGCAGTTTACAGTAGGTTCTTCATGTGTACAAAGAGGGTTTTTTTCCCTCAGTGTAGCCCTTTGTAATCAATTGCAGTGGCTTATTACAGTTTTTTAACATATAAACTCTACAGGAAGTGCGGATAAAAGACTTTAACTGACAAACTGATAGATGAGCATTCAGATTTTGTACATTATATAGGTCAGTGGCAATGGGAATGGGTTTCAGCATAGCATTATGCTTTTTTGTAATGACGATAAGTAGGGCTGTAAGCTTATGTATGCAAGTGTATCTTTGTGTGTGTGTGTGTGTGTGTGTGTGTGTGTGTGTGTGTGTGTGTGTGTGTGTGTGTGTGTGTGTGTGTGTGTGTGTGTGTGTGTGTGTGTGTGTGTGTGTGTGTGTGTGTGTGTGTGTGTGTGTGTGTGTGTGTGTGTGTGTGTGTGTGTGTGTGTGTGTGTTCACAGAAGCACAATGAGGCGGTTTCACATATCAGCTCTGGAAAGTCCCAGGATAATTATACTGGACTTTCTGTCCGTCTTTCTCCTCCTCCTCTCGTTCTCTCTTAATTCTTCTTTGCCAATGTAATCACTTCGTCTTTTTTTGTCTCCTCAATCATTTTTTGGGGTTTTGTTTTGGATTTTTGCACCATCTTCTCCAATCATCCATCTGTCTTTCTCCCACCTTTGTTACTCTCTTATTCCTGTTATTGTTGCTGCAGAATTAATGATATTATTGCACCACGCTGTGCATTTGTGTTTTGTTGGTTGAATTAAATCTGTCAAAGTAGACACTGGAACATCAACGGGGCTTGGCAGGCATTTTATCTAGATCACAGTTCCATCTGAGGAGGAATATTACAGCTTTGTGGATTTAATTTTTTTTTTTTTTACAGTCACACTGTGCGTGATAGTGTGTGCGCACACAGTGAAGTTTGAAGTCCAGGGGAATTCACAGCGGCCTATTTCCATACTGCTGCTATCTAAAAGTGAAAATAAAAAGAGTGCTCCCATGCTGGCCTGCTCTCAGATTCAGTTGTACTTTCCTGTTATGGTGCAAAGCTGTAGCACATTGTGTTGTTACACATTGACCAGAGTGGGACTCACAGGTGGGTTAGGGGGATAGAATGTGGTCTGACCTACTGTGTGCTACATTGTTAGGTGCTTTGGTTATGTTAAAATTTAGCTCAAGCCAAGCGCTGAATATCTACAGATGTCCTCTCACTGCCTTTCACACATACTATATCATCCCAGTTAGAGATTATGTAAACAGATTTGATGCAAACACCCTAGATTATTAGCCTTCCTCATCTCTACCCCTACCTTCTCTCCCGTTGTCTCTGCTCTTCACTCTTTCTTGCTGACCGTATTATTTAATTTGCCTCTGTGTATGTATCCTGTTGCCATTATTAGAAGAAGGAATTTGTGTGCATAGTATGCAAGATTTGTATAATATCATTGTCAAAAAGGCACATACCTTATCTGAAATAAGTGTATTCCCAGAAGGATACAAAAAGAAAGTGTAATTTTTGCCCAAATTAAGATCTGCAAAATAATCTTGTCCCGTTCTTTAGTTCAAAAATGAATTTCTTACCACACTATCAACATGGCTATGAATATGATAGCATCATTCTGTTGATATTTGGTGCAGATATTTGTGGTGCTCAGAGGATTAATTCTTCTTTTATAACTTTGGTCATCCCCTGACGTCAATGCCACTTTGAAATCTAAATCTTACTTTGCCCCACACTTTGTTTTACGACCAAATACCTGCAAAAACAATGACTTTCCCATCAGCCTAAGCTGGGTTTTTTTGGTTTGGTGCTAAATATAATCTTAAAAGAATGAAAGCATTTTATTCATTACATTGATCAGTTTTCAGCTGTGTTGCATTTCCATGCATCCTTAAGAGACTTGTTAACATTTACATACTATTATCTAACACTTCTATGGCTAAATAGCAAAAAGCAGTAATGTTGTCATGGTAAATAAAGTGTTTTTGTTCAGCAAAGCACAACATACGGGTTTAACTCGCTCGTCTTTTCTTGTACATCTATTCCTCCACTGACCTACTGCCTTCTCTCCACACAGAGTATCAGTGTATCATATCTTTCAGCGCATTTCTGTCTAACTCTGTTTATTTATCCTGTTCCAGGAGTTGGAGCGTTTTAAAGCATTTGTGCAGAGGAAGCCCGCTTTTGATGTGGTTGTAGATGGACTGAATGTAGCAAATACCAACAAGGACAAAAGCCAGCTGTCAGCGACGGTGAGAAAGCACGCATGCACACAAAGTTCAACAGTCTAGATTTTAGTGGTTTTTTCCGCCATATATGTCTGTCCAACCCAGGGGCTTTTCTGCCAGTTGCAGGGTTTGTCCCCTGCACTGTGTTTGTGTGTGAATGACAGGCGTCTGTAGGAGGTGCCTTTATGAATGGCCAATACCTGATTTTAACACCTTGCCCACTCGTCTGGCTGCCCACATCTGTCGTGTAGATGTGGGCAGCCAGACGAGGTCATTATATAGGTCATTATATATTCATTTTCTGTTTTCTTTATTTTTTTGTATATCTAAAAGTATTGCGTTATGTATGTGTATCAGTTGTTGGCAGTGGTGTCGGAGCTGGACCGTCAGGGCCTGACCGTTCTTGTGTTGGGGAGGAAACACATGCTGTATCACACCAGGTCCTGGGACAAACACAGCATGCGTCTCATCCAGCAAAAAGCCCACTGCTTCTTTACTGAAAACATGTGAGCACCTAATATTATTGAATACGCTTTATGCAGAACACATAAAAGCCATTTACACAGCAGGTTAACACTGGCCTTCTTACAGTGAATGTGTATGGAGTTTAAGGAGCATCAACAACAAAAAGGACTTGTAAAGCAATATATTGTTTCAGTCATGATGCATTGTGCATTTATTGAATGCCGCTCTAAAATCAAAAGGATTATTTTGGCTTAAGAAAATATAAATTCACATGTTGAAGCATCATCACATTGTTGTTGTGGAACACCTCTGTTCATTAGCAGGCAGTTTTTTCTCGAGAGGCTCGATCTCACACCTGCCTGTCTGCATTTGTCAGTTCGGAGGACGACCCCTTCCTTCTGTACGCCACATTGCATTCTGGGAATCACTGTCGGTTTGTGAGTCGGGACCTGATGAGGGACCACAAGGCCTGCCTCCCTGATGGACACACCAGGCGGCTCTTCTTCAAATGGCAGAGAGGACACCAGCTGGTGGTGGACGGACAAGTCGCAGCAGACCGGAGGGTCCGATTTCAGGTGAGGCAGAGGAGGAGGGAAGGGTGGATAATTAGGCATGAAGAAAGAAGAATGACAATTAACTCTGTCTGTCTGTGTGTGTGTGTGTGTGTGTGTGTGTGTGTGTGTGTGTGTGTGTGTGTGTGTGTGTGTGTGTGTGTGTGTGTGTGTGTGTGTGTGTGTGTGTGTGTGTGTGTGTGTGTGTAGAGTATTCCCAGCTATGACACCAGTGTCCAGACTTCAGGAGACTCGTGGCACATTCCCTACGATAACACAGGGGACAGGACCACCTATGAAGTACCACAGCAATGGCTTTGCCTCACACAGAAACACTGACCACCCACACACACACACACACACACACTGATTTCACATCATGGCATTTTGGTGGCAAATCATTTCTGTGAATCAAATGCTTTGAATGTAACAGTGGACCTGTGATTAAAAAATTTACCACAAGTGAAATGTCTATACTTTTTAATTTAATTTGAATCAAACGTATATATTTTTTAAATTATTACAAATAAATGTTCTAAACATGTGCGGCATCACATTGCAACAAGGCAATGGAGACACAAACCTATGACGCTGCGAGGTTGACCCGGATATGGAAGCCATCAGTCGCACACGTCACATCCGGGGCAGATGTCTGTCATGTTTTGCCTCTGATACCTCAGTGTAGTTTAAATTTCAGCCCACACCAGTTCTCTTCTGTTCGTTTCTCGCCGTCATGTCTCGGGGGTCGACTGCAGGGTTTGACCGCCACATCACCATCTTCTCCCAGGAGGGAAGACTCTACCAAGTCGGTCAGTGGCGAAAGAAATTGACCAGACTGAACTTGCTCTGTCATCAATGCTGGCTAACAGGCTAATGTTAGCTAGCACCTTCTCGCTTACTCATGCACAGTTCACAGTCGTATAGACGGCAAACTATTCGCTACGTCGTTGCACGGTTAAAATTATTAAAATACTATATTGTTAACTTTGATCGAATGTAGTTAAGTAATAATATTAGCAAACCAGATTCGTTTTATTGCCGTTTGCTGGCTAACAGTTTTCCCCCAGCTAGCTGCATCTAGGTACCACAAGTTAGCTATTGTTTACATGCATATATCTTACCAACGTTAGTTTAATAGCTTATTTTGCTAACTCATGCAGCTGCCGGATAAGCAGCTCAATACTTAGACATATTGACACTATACTTCATTTGTCCTTCTTATGAACGATCATTATAACAGAGCTTGGACAAATAGAGTCCAAAGAAAACATGTGAAAGTGAAATACCACCATGCCACAAAGATTGTATTATATAATGTGTGTGTTGATTTCAACGCATTACAACTAGCTATCTGGTGTCCTGATTTAAGAATAAACTTTGCCCACAGGGCGGTGCACAGTTGCAGCTCGTGAGCAGACTGACGTTGTGTTCTTCCCTCTGTGTGTGTTCAGAGTATGCCTTCAAAGCCATCAACCAGGGAGGACTGACCTCTGTCGCAGTCCGAGGGAAGGACTGTGTTGTGATCGTCACTCAGAAGAAAGTCCCTGTCAGTGTACACGCACAAACACACTATAAACCTTAATAATGTTTGTGTTCCTTTCTCTTCCTAAACACTCAGAATCTCCAGTTATCATTATGTTCTTCATGTTTCACTGGTGTTTATTGATCTCTCTCAGGACAAGCTGTTGGATGCTTTGACCGTCACACACCTGTTCAAAATCACGGAGAACATTGGCTGCGTTATGACCGGCATGACTGGTAAGTCATATAAGTAAAAATTTATATAAGACTAAAATCCTATGCAACAGCTGTAGCTTTATTTGTGTACTACTAATATTTGTTGATGGAATTTACAGTTACAGTCGCAGCATGAATTTACACATGAAAAAACACCTTCGAATTAACCGTTTGAGATATTAAATAACATTTTACCTCTATTAATTGACAGGCATGGTAGTCCATCATGGTAGTCCATCATGAGCTGCATTCTACAGCCAGTAAAATAAAAAAACAACAAAAACTGTTGCTTTTAGCCCAGAACTTCATGTGTTTAGCAGTACTTTCTAGTCGTTTCATTGGGTCAGTGACGGTCTTGTTTGACAACCATGTTGGATCACTCATCTCTAGTACTGACATCTTATAGATCCGTTTGCACATAGAAGTTTCATCATATTCTTTCTCTAAAAAGAACAAAATAAATTGAAGCAACCTGAATGTGTTTTGTTCATTTATGTTTTTGTTCATTCTTTTATTCATTTGTCTGAAACGCTCTTTCCGTCTCTTTTCTCGCCCACAGCCGACAGCAGGTCTCAGGTACAGAGGGCCCGCTACGAGGCAGCTAACTGGATGTATAAGTACGGCTACGAGATCCCCGTGGACATGTTGTGTAAACGCATGGCTGACATCTGCCAGGTCTACACCCAGAATGCTGAGATGAGGCCGCTGGGATGCTGTGAGTGGTTTCCACGTGTGTTTTTCTAGACCACAAACGTGTCCGTAATGATTGTGTACGTTTTAATGTTGTTTTTTAACCAAAACTGATGTTAGAATGGTCCAAAATCGCTTGTGTATGTAGAATGAACCAGATGTTAAAATAGATGTCTTTGTTCCTACTGTCCTGTTTTAATTTCCCTCCCCCTTGCATCCTTCCTCCCAGGTATGATCGTGGTCGGACTGGATGAAGAGTTGGGTCCACAACTGTACAAGTGTGATCCAGCCGGTTACTACTGTGGCTTTAAGGCCACAGCCGCTGGGGTCAAACAGACGGAGGCCACGAGCTTCCTGGAGAAGAAAGTCAAGAAGAAGCTGGATTGGACCTATGAGCAAACTATAGAGGTATGATCCACACAAACACATACTCATGTTTTTTATATATATATATATATATATATATATATATATATATATACACACACACACACACATACATACATACATACATACATATACATATAAATAATATCCCCCTGTTTATCAGAGAAGCCTAGTATAGTCATATTTTGGTGGCACATCACAAGTTTGTCCTCAAACGACCCCACTGATTAGGAATGTGGGTTGTTGTTTACACTGCGTTCTTACTGGTTATGTAATTTTTGGAATGTCATCGAATTATGCTTGAAAATTTCTGGACAGGGCAATAAATAATTTAGTTTTGAAGGTCAGCAAATGTCACTTCACTGGGATTTCACCAAATCACGTGGTGGTTTTCTGGAGTGGAAAGCAAACTGTTGCAGTCATGTAAGGAGTTTATATTGTAGTGGTGGATTTAGTTGCACAAAATGGAAGTAAGAATCCCGATAGGGATACAATGAAATTGGATCTGTTGTAATGAGAAATTGAAGCTAAGAAGTGACATGTCTAAATTATTGAAAATGTAATGTGACATCATTTTTGTTCATAGGTAGTCAAGCAGAGCAGATGTGCAAACATATGTGCTTTGGCCATATTTATTTTTCTAGAAGGTAGAACATCGGTAAAATGTCGACAGATATTGAAGTCGTCCCTGGAAACATTGATCACTGTATTTGCTGCACAGACAGTTTTTATTCTCTCATTTTAATTCACTGACTTCATTAATAATTGAAAGTATCCCTTATGTTTTTATTCATAATGTTCCATATTTTTAGATTATTTGACTTAATGAGCTCTGCGCTGTTTCTCAATGCTCTCCGTTTATGCAACTCTCAACTTCTCCGCCCACAATCGTCTCGAAACAGACGGCCATCTCATGTTTGTCAACCGTTCTGGCCATCGACTTCAAGCCCTCAGAGCTGGAGGTGGGAGTTGTCACTACAAAGGAA
Source organism: Scophthalmus maximus (assembly GCF_022379125.1). NCBI lineage: Eukaryota > Metazoa > Chordata > Actinopteri > Pleuronectiformes > Scophthalmidae > Scophthalmus > Scophthalmus maximus. The sequence continues at coordinate 17,299,328 of NC_061529.1, read as the reverse complement.
GCCAGATTCAAGTGAGTTTTTATTTTTTAATTTTTTAATAATAAAACGGACGGACAGAAACATTTGCCAGTGGTAGAAATGTGATTTTACCTGCAAGAGGCTCCTGTGTGCCTGTTACGGAGGAAAAGTCAAAAGTATTGCTGGGGAAAAAAATTGTCCCCGTTTTAGTCAAACCTCCTGGATGTTTTTGTTGTTGCACAACAAAACATGCAGCTTCGTAGAGGTCCAGGGTTCGAAATCCGACCTGTGACGATTACCTGCATGTCTTCCCTTTCTCACCTAGCTGTCCTGTCCAATTAAAGGCGGAAAAAGCCCAAAAAATTAATCTTAAAAAAAACAAAAACATGCAGCTTCATCGCTCCTGCCTTTGAAGTCTTTCATGATTGTGCTAAAGCTGGAAAAGAAGTCTAAAAAAACAACAACACGATTATGTATTAGCTCTGTTCAAAAGGCATCAAAGTTATGTTTAATAACTGAGAAAAATTGTGTTGAAATTGAAGTTGGAATGGAACTTCCCTACAACTAAACCCAGGGATAGGATCAAAGTAAGCGTTTACATGGTGCGTGTGCGTGTGTTCTGGCAGAATAAAAAGAATGACGGTGAACTTGTTTGATTGTGTTCCAGGATTCTGTCAGAGGCTGATATTGATATTCACCTGATGGCTTTGGCTGAGAGAGAGTGAGGAAAGTTGGCAGCCATCCTGCGGCCGTCGTCGTTTTTTGCAAACCGAAAAGGACGATGATCGTTTAAACCCCCGAAAAACTCCACCTCCCCTCACACAAAGGTCTCATCTAGACGGAAGATGAAGGAGGAGCAGGTTTCATCTTGTTCAGAAGAGCTGCACAAAACATAGTGAGGTTGAGACAAAACGATACAGAACAGTTTGATGGCACTTACCTCTCCTCCATCCTCCCTGGTTGTAGCCAGGACCTGACTGGACACAAGATCCTCCACACATCGACCCCTACTGCGTCCTTCTAGCCACATTGAGACATCACAACTGTCTGGAGAGAAGCTGGACACTGACATCAGTCCACCATGTATGACGCAGCCTGTCACACACGGCGTACTCTCTGGGATACAGCTCAGCCTCAAAAAAGGCTGCAGTTGTTGCGTGTGACGTAAGCATATGGGCAGATGGGGGTGCGGTAACGCAACAGCTAATGGCACAATAACCTCCAAGTATGTACCCAGTGGTCCAGGAGCACCTTTAGTCACTGTATTTGAGAATGGTGCTTCCTAACCATCTTTACTCAGGGCTGCCACATACTTGTACATAATCTGTCTCATTTTCTTCTTTAGCCTCAACTCTCCAACGTCTCTGGCTCCAGGATGAATTTGTTTCATGCTCTGCTGTACTTTGTGAGAACCCAGGGGTCAACTGTGGTCTACTCAGGTCAATGTCAATGTCAATGTCAATGGGGGAAGTCACTAATTGTTTCTTTCTCTTCCTTGTGTCTCGTTTCTCCTCCCCCCTTTGCCGCCCATGTTGTACAATACCGCGCTTCTATTAAACTGTTTTTATTCAACACTTGATTTTGGCTGTGTTTTTTGGCTGTTGGCTGTCTCAGACATCATGTTCGGATGGTGTTCAATCCAGACTTGCACAATGTCAGAAATGGCTCCAGACGTTAAAATTGACATGCTTTATTAATTAGGAAGTTGGGAATTTGGCCTGACACAGATGAGGGAGTGGGGGCTGCATGTTTTAGAAACTCCTCTGAATGTAATGCAGTCCAGTACATCACCACTAACTATGACCTCAATGGCAAAACACGTTGTTTCATTAACATCTCTATTACGGTGTGAACAAAAACATGAAGATTCTGCTTCAATGGCAGAACAGCTGTATTAGATTACACTAGACTGTACAAGTGTCCCTAATAAAGTGGCTTCTGGGTGTATCTCTGTCACGTGAAAGTTTCCTGTGGCGGTGCTTTGAACATCATCATTACATCAACAGTAATGATGAAGTAGAGCTTCATACGACATCAGTTGTCATAAGACAACATGGCATAAAATGCTTCTAAATTTCTGAGAGGATTTATATGGCATATTAATGTGAATTTGGATTCACACAAGCGCAGTGTATGGGGTGAACTGGTAAAAGTTCTGTATTTTGAGATAACCTCAGTGCTGGAGTATGAATAAAAAGGTGAGATATCCCTCCAGCTGCGATTATAGTTGTTCACCCTAAAACAATGTGCACTAACAGGTCTCCAACAGCTGGTTCTATTAACTGTTGCTCTACACGGACAAACACTAACAGCATGTAACCTTGTGTCCAATTGGTAAAATACATTTTTGTGGTGTCTGTACAAGAATGAAGGCATCGTCTTCACTACTTGTGTTTCACTGTACAATCCATTGTATATGGAATTATATCATAAACATTGTACTTGAGAAAACGTACAGTCCGTAGAGCCAACCTGTAGAGCTGCCCATCACCGACTCAATTCATCTGAGGCACAAATCTACTATTTGAAATAGAATTAGAAGTGTTTTTTTAATAACATTTGATAGTTATTCAACCTCGAATTGAGGTAAAACTCCCTTCTGCCACCAGATGCTAGACGGAAGCGTCCCGTTAACCTTGCGGACATTCCCTTCTTTGGAGGACGAGAGGCAGGAATGTCACACTGCTGAGTGTTCCGCTCCTGGGGAACTTTTTGTCCTTTTCCTTCTTTAGCCCCACCCTCCAAGAAAACTTCCTGGTTTGGATTGAGCTATTAGCCTCATCATTATGCACAAAAAAGTCCCCAAAGCCCTTTATCTCTTCCTGGATACACACACACACCCAGCAGGAAGACCTTTGTTGTTTGTCAGCCAGTTCCTCATTCAGCAGAAGCAAGTCGTAAAGTTGATAGGCACCTTTCCTGCATGACATGCATATTTGAAAATAAAAGGGTGGGTAGCTGAGAAAGTTCAATCTAGTTGAAGACACACTGACGGCAGCAGAGAGACAAGAAGTAATTTCCTGTATGGTTTGATCGCAGCCTTGTGTCGGGCGCGGCTGACTATATTCTGTGTTGCTGTTTGATCTTCATATTGATGTCTTATGTGTTTCATACATGTAAGTGTCTCGGTTGCCATCGGGAACCAACTGTAATTTTCCTGCACAGATACATTCACACAGGAGGTCTCAACTTTTAAATACGAGTCGTTTTAATTTAACTGGAGTGTGCGGGACTGTTTGCCGTCTTGACATATACAACCTGCTCAACTGTACACGTTCACAGCTTCCATAAAAAATACATCTCAGTATACACAGCATTTACAATATCATACAACAGCTGTTGCAGTTACATCTGTGTGGATGATGACAGAATACAAGCGTTCCTCTTATCATGCAAGCGACGCCGTCCCACCGCAATGTGGTATTCACATCCCATTGACGGTTTGCTCCTCCTGCAGCCCCCGGAGCGGTCGCTCTGGTTCATCCAGCCGCCAGTCTCTGTTTTATTTGCCCTCGCCGGCCGCCTGTCCGTCCGTTTTTGTCAGTGGTCACATCTGCGGCGTGTCACCCACGCCGCCGGGCTCCTGTGACGTCGTTCCAGGATGTAGCAGATGAGCCGAGCCACTTCTCCCGTTCCTTTTCAACCATCGTCGTCAAAGCCTCTCGCCTCTGTAACTTCCTCTCTCTGACTCGCTTCCTGCTAATGTCCATTCCAGTGAATGTCGTCATAACCCACCTGCAGGCACACACACAGAGGATAGAGGGGGGGGGGGGGGGGGGTTACACACATGAGCCAGAATTTTTTTATGTTGCCTTAATGCTGGACTGGCCGCGTAGTGGAAATGCTGCATTTTCGACACGCACCTCCTCGTCAGACTTCCCGTCCTCGTCCTCCTCCTCGCTGTCATCCTCCTCGCTGTCGGGCAGCTCCCTCAGGTCGGGGGCGGTCAGCGAGTACAGCTCCTCCCTGATGTCGCGACTGCCGTAACCGTAGGTGAGGTGGTAGGGGGTGTGGCCTCCAGAGGTCAGGAGGTTTGGGTCCGCGCCCTTTTTCAGCAGCAGTCTGAGCAGTGACAGGTTCTGCTGATCCACGGCCAGATGCAGAGCGCCGCGACCGTTGTGCTGCTCCTACGGGACAGAGAGGACACAAGGTTTTTTTATTAGCAAGCAAAGCGTAACGACAACAAGAGGGCCGAGCTAGACATTAGATATTTTGTGTGTAGATCCACATTCTGTCTGTAAATCCATTCAATATCAAGCGTGTATCCTCACGTATAGATATCGTGTGCACGTTTGTTTACCTTTGCGTTAACGTCAACTCCGAGATCCACCATGTTCTCCACCAGTGACAGGAAACCCTGAACTGCGGCAAGATGGAGGCAGTTCTGACCTGCACGGGGCATCAGAGGAACAGTTTAACAGCTGACCCCAGACCAGTACATGTCATGTGGTTTCAAATTAACTACACAAATAATTATTTTATGATAAGCACTGACAATACTCTGCCACTTTAATGCAAATCAGGAGTCGTTTTCCAAAATGATTCATTATTTTTAATCTGGTTCCCCAAAATAATCTGTACAATGCCTTAAACATGTCTGTGCCGTAGTCTATAAGTAGAACCTCCCACCTTTCCATTTGGGGCCTCACCATGTAACATTATGTGCCGTGTAATAGAAGGGTTTTAGTCAGGGTGGAACACTATGAAAAGTTATGGTATTCCCCTCGCCTGCCTAAACATTTCCTTCCTCCTAACCATAGTGTTCAGGGGGTTAAAGCGCAGCAGAAATGATTCCTTGTGTCCAACATCCCTCCTTATAAATAGTAACTGTGACCAGCAGCAGACCAGACAGTGTCACGTCTGTTTCCACGCAGCATGGGTGGGCCGCCGCAGAGTGGAAATAACCGCCACCACAAAATACGATATCGTAATTTTCTTCAAACGCCACAATTGAGCCAACTCCTGCCTAAGTCAAACAATTCTTGTTCCCTGATGTACGAGAAAAAATAAAAGGCACAAAAGTCGATAACAATCTTACCGTTATAGTTGCAGGCAGCCATCGCCGTTTGTAGGTGCTCCTTCTGACTGTACTGGGTGATGACGCTGAAACACGGTAGGTTGCCGTGGCGACAGGCGATGTGAAGGGCCGTGTCTCCCCTGTTGTCCACCAGCGTGGGGTCGCAGCCGGACACCAGCAGGTGCTGACACACGTCTGCCTGGTTTGTTATCACTGCCAAGTGGAGAGGAGTCTGGAGTAGGGGGAGAGAAAAAATTATGATAAGCGACAAGTGGCATTTCCATTAGAGACATAAAGCATTCATTTTTATTATTGCTACAGTACACTGGTGGGAATAGCTGATATCGACATTTTCTTCCTTTTAGTCATGTTTGTGGGGCGTACCTGTCTCAGGTCGTTCTGTGTGTTCAGGAAGTCTGTGTTCTTGGACACATCGATCATGCTCCTGATGTAGTCCTTGGCCTCGTGGATGATGGAAAGGTGGAGCAGCCTGTGGACAAAAGGGAGGAGAGGAGACCGGTTAACACAACGCAACCCAAAGTTCGAGAAAAACCTGTGGCACCCAGTCACATGACGTTTTTGTAATTAATAACAGCAAACATCTGATCGCCTCACTCCATCTACAGCGCGCACCGACACCTTTGAACGATGTAAAGCCGTTCTAATACCTCAAGTTAGGTTCTATCGTGAACCTTAACAATAAAAAAAAGCCCTCTTATTGTTTTCGTTAGATTAATTTATCATTTGGAAGTTGATCTTTAGAAATCACCCCTGAAAACACTGATTAATACTAATGTCCTCTGAAGGAGAAGACAGAAAAGAAATCAGGTTTGCAAAAACGAGCTGAAACAGATTTTCAGAAGAATAGAAAAAAGCCCCCTCCAGGAACAGCTGCTGACCTCTGACCCCCCCACATGGAGGGCCCCTGCGCTGTGGCTTGAACCATTTAAACGACCACGACTTCATACTAAATCTCTCCATATCCTGCTCCTCGGCTGTGATGACCGAAGTCCCGTCGTTCAACTCTGACCTCGTGGCAGACGACAATATCATGCACGAGCTGTTAAAACATTGCATCGAGTCGGAACTATATTTCTTCGCGGATGAATTCCGCTGGAATAAAAGTCACGCTCGGGGACTATTCTGGTGTGAACCCCCCCCCGGGTTTTATCCACAGCAGTAATCCACCACAGGCGTCAGTTCAGTTTCACGGTGGGGTTTCACCCCCAGCCTCCGGTGACTTGACTTCTGTAATCTAAGGTCCTCTTTTGTTTTTTTTTTCTTTCTAGCCCCCCCCCCCCCCTTCTCGCTTCACAGGCGCGCGACCGTCGGATTCCTCGGCGGCGCGCCTGGGACTTTCCCTGCCTGACCCGCGGCCATAGTAGATTCCCTGCTGATAATGGGCCTTTTGTTTACGTCCAGCGGCCGCGGCCGGACGCCACCTCTGCGCCGTGCACTTGTAATAAGCCGTTGGACCCGCCGGAGCTCGGCGGCAAACCGCGGCCCGCGCGTCGTAACGCGCGAGCTGGAGGAGCTCGTTCCCCCACAGGAAAGGGATCAGATTTCCTCCCAGAGCCGAGCCGGGCCTCCTCGGGCCCAGCGCACCACTCGGATCGCCACGAACGCGTTCGACTCGGCCCACTTACGTGTCTCCGTCCTCCGTCACCTGCGCGTGCCACTCGTGCGGCGGCCCGTCGGCTGCAGCGGGCGGCTGCTGCTGGTGCGGCGGCCGATCGCAGTCCACCTGGAGCCGACGGATCTCGGCGGCCACCGCCTGGTACTCCTCCTCCTTCAGCGAGTCCAGGCCGCTGTCGAGCCGCTCCTCCGTCGCCTGGGGCGGCTTGCCCTCCTTCGAATCGCGGCCGTAATCCATCTGGTTCAGTATGCTGGTCCGGTGGAGGTCCATGGCGGGGCTTGTCGTGCGCGGCGGGGTGCGTTCGCTTCGTGTCTGCGCTTCTGGCGGAGCTGTGCTGCCGCGTTCCGTGTAAATGCCCTCTGTTTGGCTGCGGCGGGGGGCGGAGCTTACGACTAGGTGGGGGATTTCCAGAAAACTGTCACTTAGAATAACACCGCGCAGATCGCCTCGCTCCGACGGGGGGTTTCTATTGAGACGCATATAAACACGCCGCTCCGCCTGGAACCGAGAGGGCGAAGTGGTTCTGCAGGCGGCGTCTGCTGCGCGCCCAATATGTATACACGGTTACAACAACATCAACTTCAAATACACACGTTCTGTCACGTGGTCCAGCCGCGAGACAACACATGCGCCTCGCACGCTCAGGAGCTGCTTACAATAAAGCAGGCACGCTGGTATTAGTAGCGGTGTCATTATTGGGTGTTCTATCTGAATGTCACCCTTTGCAAGTCGAAACGTTCAGAATAACCTGAAGCTTATGTATTTAATATTCTGCCCCTCAGCAATCACACGTGTTGCTTCATTACTATCGTTGACTTTCTGTTTTGACACGAGGGAGGGGTGGATGGAATGTCCCTGCTGAATCACTTTGGCCAGTGTCAAGGTCCATGGACTATGCTACTAATATGATGGCAGTTTTAAATTCTTTTAATACTGGACTTTTAATACTTCTAAAGTATTTTAGCCCTTACTTAAATAAAATAAACACACAAGGACGCATATGAGTCGAACGCATTCCAGGTGACCTTCCCAGGCCGCCATATTGTCTCACCTCGCGCTTTTCGCTCGTTTACAGTATAAATAATGAAAGCTCGTTGATCACACATGAGAAGACATGAAAGTGACAGGTTGCTGTGCAGCCCCTCTTGTGAGCGAGTGGGTGGGTGCGTACGGGCCTGCAGGAGGGGGTGGGGTGGGCTGCAGTGTGCACAGGAGTTTCCTCCAAAACTTCAAGTGTGCTTTTGGTTTGTTCATCACACGTCCGATCACACGCCTGCGTCTGTATCTGAGAAGTCATAATTCTCGTGCGTTCACAGGCTCTATCACCGTCTGGTGAACCTTGTTGTCAAAGGGCACATGCATGTGTTTATTACACTGGCTGTTTCTAAACACACTAAACGAAGCTGCTGCACAAGTTTCCCCCGGTTCTTTCATAGAACCTCTAATATATAATAATACCTCTGGAAGAAGTCCAAGTTCTGCATGAGGCCGCGAGACTTCGCGCGGCTCTGACCTATCCCTTTAAAAAACAAACAGACAAACAGACATGTTGGACGTGATGTTCTGGAGGCGTGGGGGGAAACTCCAGGCTTGTTTTACCCGCCATTGTTCAGTCCGTGTGACCAGTTAGACGACTGGGACGCTCAGCACATTTTGCTTACTGTCACGTGAGCAGCTGTTGAGCAACATATTATGATTTCCCTCAGGAAAAATGCACACACACACACACACACACACGCGTGTGCAAATTCACAGTGATTCAGCTTGTTAAGTTTCGGTGCAAAACATTACCCGCGCCATTGCCTATACTAGATTTAAGTATAATGCACTATCTATATTTCATCTGGAATTCTGCTGCTGTTTATCAGAATCAGAATAGAGAAAAGAGAGATTAGATAGAGGACAACAAACCATATAATAAACCACACTCACAGCCAGACAGTAAAACAAGACCTCTGCTTAACGACTGGAGGGCAGGAATGCACAAAGCAAGCTGGACAACCTGAACACGGGGAAAACAAAGCAGTATGGATTTACACAAGATAAATATAATACTTCAAGTTTATTTGGAGCGTTTGGCAAACCTCTACACCCTGAACAACATCGACTAACAGCATTTGGTAAAGATCCCGGGGTGAAATCAAACCACTCCGTAACATCCGAGGTCAGACCCTTACAGGCTGCCTTTTCTTTTAAAATACAGATATGTTTATAAAATGATATGATTGGACGCAGTGGGACTGGATCATTTTGACTGGAAACCAGTCAGAAGAAAACCACCACAGCTCAATTGACTGGAAGTCAGGGGCATAACTACATTATCTGCAATAAAAAAAATTCCAATATGATGAAAAAAACTGTCTGAACATTTCAGAGGCGGACTGGAAGGAAGTAAATGCAGTTGCAAAAGTCATTAATCTTTTTTTTCGTGCAATCAGTGCTTGTAGTGTCTTTCGTGGGCTTTTCATAAAAAATTAATTTAGCCTCGAGTCATCGAGTCAATGTGCTTTGACTGGAAAACCAGGAGAGAGGTGGCATAGACGGAGGTGCAAAGTCTCTGGTGAGTTTACTTTATGGTTAGTTCTGTCTCATTTACATTAACACATCATCGTTTGATGAGCTGCGATACATTTCACCCTAGCATTTCGGCATCCGAGCCCTCAAAAGCCTACGTTTGAATTTGAGAGTTTATTGTGTGTGATATGTACAGTATACATAGGCTCCATGCGTGCAGGGGTGTAGCACCACATCCTGGCCCCTATACATAAGCAGTATCTGTTTTTTTGTTCATAGTTCGGTCTCAACCAATGTAATCAGGCAATTTTTTTTATGTATGTTATGACAATAATTACTTAGAAAACACGAAGTACACCCCCTGCTCTCCCCTTGGTAGTCTGTCCCCCTTTTCCCCCCAGTGCTACGCCTGTGCATGTGCGTGTGCGTGTGTGTGTGTGTGTGTGTGTGTGTGTGTGGGCATTTTGTAACCCGCCCACACCATTTTCCTCAAACCACAGCCGACACAGTGGGAAGATTATGTGTGAAACTGATTAGCCAGTAAATCTATACTGTATGTATACGTGAGGATTTGTGGATATAAATGAACATGCAGCATTTTAAATTCAAGGTTTTTCTCCGTAAATGAGTTTGCAGGTGTGTAAAGCACGAGTTAGCTGCTTCTATTGAGTATCCTCAAGAGAAGAACAGTCATTGTTACATCAAAGTGTGACTGTACACACAACCGCACGTACACTATCACACTCGCACGTGTGTCTGTGTGTGTGTGTGTGTGTGTGTGTATGTGCATGTGGCGGGTGGGAATCCCTGGACATTCTGGACATGAGAAGACATGTACAGCACTGGATGACTCATAATGAATCACTCAAGCAGCCACACACTAAAATACATAAGGGTGAAGGGTCAGAATGAACGATGACTCATTGAATCACATTCTGAACTTATGATTGTGAGGACATAAAACTCCCAGATGAACCGGAGATTCAGCGTGCTCACCTGTGTCTTTACCTGATTCCCCCTTTTTCTCCACTTCCTGCTTCCTGCTTCCTGCACAGGACTGCAGGCTGACTTCTGGTCTGACAGACCTTTAATTGTGTGTCGGGTTTTTTGTGTGTCATATGTTATTTCCAGTTGTTGTTTCAGTTCAAATACGGTACAGTGGAGCGGTTAACGTCCCATGTTACATGCTCTGCGGCGTGTAACAAAATACCGAGCTGCTCGATTGATTCGGATTTTGTATCAAGACGACAAGAGGAAAAGATCAGTGTGACTGTTGAGAGAGGGTTCATCGTCGAAACAGTGAGGAAAGTGACTTGTGTGTGCATTTAGATCCGTGATCAGTAAACGGGGCCGGGGCATTTTATTAGTTTGATGTTTAGGGAAAAACTGAAGAGGAACTTTTCCCCCAGGTGACTGGAAATATCAGAGCAGGATGTGATCAGACAAAGGGCACATGACCGACAGACAGTCAGTTTCCTCGTGTCCTGGCTTCAGTCAGAGTCGGAGAGAATCGCAACCCCCTCATTTACAAAGATGAATGCACATTTGAGAGTTCACTGGTGTGAAGACCGCAGACGGTGATCTACAGAAATGTGGTTAAGAAAAAGAGCGATGTGATCTGATGAGTCATCGCCAGCTTCTCAAAACGTGGACGAGTGCATGTGTGGTGTACACCGAGAAAACGGTACAGGGCTGAGTGGTCGACCCCTACAGTGAGGGGGTCCGGGGGCTCTGTTCCGGGGTCACTGGATGGTTTGATGAATGAAAATAAATTATGACACATTTATATAAAAAAAGTGCTTAATTCAGATTCCATTAGTTTTACACAGGAGTCTCTATAAGACAGAGTTATGAAATAGCAGCTATATTATGGCCCTGCAGGCTCCCGATCTCAACCCATAGAAAACCTATGGCAGGGTAGGGAAAATGTCTTTGAAGAGCGATGTTCCATCTCTCCAGTCGAGTCCAGAGCATCAATGCTAAAGAGCCCTGAAGCTGTTCTGGTGTTCTGGTGACACACTCACTGAGGGCCGCACATGTGTCTTACCTGTGATTCCACTTGGAGAGGATTTTCTCAAAGCAAAATGTACATCCGAGTCAAAGGTAACTTTATACTTGTTGATTATTATCATTTTTTTCACATTTCATTGGATAGGGACAGCTTCCAGTTACATCCACATACAAACGTATGATCAGTTTATAAAATATAATGCATTGTTGCAGATTACGCTACAGTGGTTCATCGGCACTGTTGCGTCACAGCAGGAAGCTTCCGGGTTCTAACCCCAGGATGACCGGGGCCGTGTGGCGCGTCTGTGTGGGTTTTCTCTGGGTGCTCCAGCTTCCTCCCACACTTGGAATACACGCAGCTTTCGGTTGACTGGAGACTGTAAATGGCCTGTAAGTGTGAATGTTGTTTGTCTACCCTGCCTCTTGCCCAACGTCAGATGGGAATGGCTCCATGACCCTCAGAGGATAAGTGGTGGGTGTAACAGATTCAACTATAGATGAAGTGTTTAAAGTAGTTAATATTGGCTTCAACTCCTCCAGTTACAACGTGAATTTATATTAACACGAGCTATTGAATGCAGGCCTTTTAAATGAGAACTTTATTTCGTAACATAAAATGATCTTGATTATATTATGAATATTACTGTATAGTAATACATTTTAACATTTCACAAGCTGTTTGTAAATGTACATGCTCTTGAAAAAAGAAAATAGATTTAAAAGCATCATAAAGCTGCGCTTACACCTAGGTTTCGTGGAATACCTCAAATACTTTCAACTTTGTGTAGAAATATCGACTGCTAACTGTGCAAAAACAGTGGTGGCTTCATATCCACAAACGGTGCCGTAAGACTTTGAGTCAAGCTCCCTGTGGGACTACAGGTAGCAACCATCAGAGATACAGCTGGGTTTAGTTCTCATTACTTTGCAGTAGTGTTGCGAAATCATATGTTGATGTTCCTGAATTTCGCTGAGTCTGCTGTAATGATCCGTGGGGGTTTATGCTGTCAGCAGTCCAGACTTCCCTTTACAAAGCTGATGTTTTGGGTTTTTTTTTGTTTTATCTCATAGAGCTTTGTTGAGAAAGTTACAACAGACTCAGCAAACTGTGATAAACCTGCAGAGATCCACAGCTCTAGTTTCCTGTCTTTTAGCACTAGTAGGCAACAGACAAACCCGAGTCAAGTGATTGTTCGGGGGGAAATGTTTCCAATTATTTGCCAGGAATGAATAGATCATGATCACTCTCATGTCTGTCAGTTAAATATGAGGCTGACCAGGAGATGTTAGTTTATTAGTGCAAAGGAGAGACGGGCGAGAAAGCTAGCCTGGCTTACCAGCACCGGTAAAGCTCACTAATGACAAATTATACATCAAATGTGTAAGTCGTTCAAAAAAATGTTGTGCTTTTTCTCTTGAACTCTTAGCAAGAAAGTGAATAAGTCTATTCCCTCAAAATGCCAGACTATTCCTTTAAGCCAGACGTTTGCACATTGGGAGGTGGGCCTCTCCATGGGGTCTTTGAACAGAAGTGAAAATAAATATTTCATCACTAACAGTATTTTGGTGGATTTTTACAGTTTTTTCCTACTTTCCCAAAGTCCAAAACAAATAGTTTTTAAAAAATGTATTTGGTGCAGTCAGATGTTATGTCAAACAGCCCTATTGTCCTTTATTTGATGGTTGAGTGCGATCAAATAACATAATAATGACAGAATAGGCATCCAGAAATTGAAACTATAGGCAAGTTATGCAAGTTTGGTGTCTGGTCATTGTGACTTTAAACTCTGATTGACGCTCATTTAGTCATTGCCATTCCCTCTTTCCTTTCCTGACCCCTGATGTGTAAACTGGGGGAAGCTGACCTCATCTGAGCTGGTCACTGGGCGCACAAATACCCAAACGGGCCACACAGTCTATGGAATGGCGTTTTTAGCCAATATTAAATAAATGAATAAATACATAAATAAATAAATGTGTCTATGAAATACATCCTAAAATAAATAAATGACGCTATATATATAAATAAATAAATACATGAAATGTAAATATAAATGAGTCAATTAGTTAAATAAATAAATAGGTTTTAGTTTTATTTATTTCTTGGTACTTTCATTTCACAAGTTCACATTTGTTTTATTTCCGGGGACTTTTATTTCCTGTTGCCACATTTATTTTTTCCCCCTCTCTATGTATTTCCATTTCATATATGCAAATCAGGGGGCGTGGCTATCTCTCAGCTTCAGAGCCGGGCACCGCCACCTCGCCCATCACGCAGCCCCGGCAGAGAGCTCCGCAGCCCGGGCACCGTGCCCTTCACTCGGGGTCCTGGAAAGAGTCGTTTTCTCTGTAGATAAGATCTGTGCCAGCAGGGGGAGCTAGAGGGCCACTATGTGCCGACAGAGCTGTTTCTATTCAAACTCGGCCTGTTTCAAATACAGATCACCAGTGTCAGTGGTTCAGGCGATGAAAGGAGCAGTGTGCATTCTGAGCATGATAATAAGAACAATCTTCCTTATTCTCCCAGAGGTCAGTCACAGGGTAACAGCCTTGGAGCTTGTGAAAATCTGAGGGGATGAATTTGTCACTTAAGCACAGTAGAGGTTGGCTCACGAGAGAACGAACTTTAAACCTAAACGTTCACACAAACGTGGAGAAGAAGTCCTTGAATTAGTCAGGAAGTTTGGAAGCTTGGAAGTAACAGAAAAGTTACTACACCGAGGAGATAGTGTTTAGTCATGTCTTTTAACAAAAAACATCCCAACTCAAGGCACACTTATTACCTTTTCTTGGAGCCTTCAGCCGTATCACGAAGTCTTCACTTCTCATCCTTGTCAGTTCAGTTCAAAAAGGTTTTAAAAAATCCATCTGTTGGTTATAAACAGTTGACAGCTCATAAGTACAGTAGAGATTGAGCTGCGCTCCATCAGTTCAACTCATGGGAGCCTTCACCACTAGAGGGCGACATGTGACCAAGTTAGTGAGGCCACAGCGCGGGTATATGGCGCATACTTCTCAGCCAATGTGATACTCAGGTATGAACATGAAGCACCGGACCAGGGATGATTCTGGTGTTTATCTCATCCCTTAACAGATGATCTGAGCATCAAGCCAATGAAAAGCTCCCTTTTTTCACTTACTGTGGTATAGTTCTGGAGGTTTTCCTCAAACTGCTGAGCTCATTGTTACAACA